>NC_081305.1:17097500-17722500 GCF_030435805.1 Mustela lutreola | reverse complement strand
CTCCAGCTTTGGCTCTCTCAGGAATGAGAGAGACAGAAGGGAGGGAGAATGTTCATTCTGGTCTCTCATATACCAAGCTGTCTTGCTACAGGAGGTCTTCATTTAAGTGATATAAACGACAATGAATGATGAATTTGCTAATAGTTTATTGAAAGTTCAGAAGTACTGGGGTGCTTGGGTGGCTCAGTCAGTTAAGCATCTGACTCTTGGTTTCAGCTCATGTTATGATCTCAGGTTCATGAAACGGAGCCCTGCGTCGGGCTGCACACTCAGTAAGGAGTCTGCTTGAGATTCTCTCTCCTTCTCCCTCTGTCCCTCCCGCTCTGCTCTCTCTGTCTCTCTCAAAAACAAATGAATATATTTTTAAAAAGTTCAGAAGTATTGTACATACAGCTATTTCCTATGATAGTCTTAGGTGAAAAGAGAGGGCATAATGTTTATAATTAATTTTTAATGTCTTCAAATTAATACATAAACACCATTTCAAATGTCTGGTTTTGGTTTACTAAGTAAATCAGAGTTATACTCTTCCTGATAATGATTGGAAAAGTTGGGAAAAATATAAAAAGGATCTTCTTGAAGACAACAGAGAGTTAAATAAGACACTTTAAAAATTACTTGATGAGGATCCAGCGAGGGTGGAAACCCAGAGATGAGCCCGAGTTTTGGGCTTCTCTTCCACAGGGGTGTTGTGGTCTGAAGAATCACCAAAGTAAGGGGGACCCTGATGAACACTTAGTTTTGAGTTAGAACACAAAAGTACGCGCCGGGAGAATGAATGAGGGAACCCACCGCAGGCCTACAGCACCTCTGGTTATTAAGCAATTGTCTCAACTCCAGATGCAGTCTTGTGTGCTCTGCTCTGTGATGCTGGGGCTCAAACTCCTAAAACCATATTTTCCAGCCCCCTTGCTGGCTTCCTGGCATTCTGCCAAGAGGGGCTACAGAGGAAACTGAAAGGCAGTTTTTTTCTGTTCCAGCAGTGACAGTTAGCTGCAGGCTGTCACAGAGCAGCCCCTCATGTTTAGAACACCTGCACTGCTGAGCAAGGTCCTGTCCTCAAGAGGTCTGCCCCCCAGCAGCACAGGGCCCTCCCATAAGCTTCTATTTCCTACCACCTCTTCCCATTTTTTCCTAAATGGGCCCTGAGCTGGATCAGCTTTGCTTGGAAGGATCTGTAAAAGGATTAAGGTAATCTCACGGGGCTACTCAGTGTACCCAAAAGAGTCAAGAAGGGAGTGAACAGGCAAAATGAAGAGAAAGCACTATTAGAACTTTCTGAGTAATATCGCAAACTGCAGCCCATTTGGAGCCTGAGGGAAAAGGAAAACACGTGTTCCGATATACATTTTCAAAGATGAACTTCTCTAGAACACTAAAATAGTTGAAAAATATTAAAGAACTGAAAAGTAGGTGTACTAACTCACACATTATTTTATTCATACCCAAACCAGAATTTATTATAATTTTACTTAATTGGCTTTAATGGAGGCAAGCTCATGAATAAAATTTTCCTCTTTTTTTTTGGGGGGGGGGCTTTGTATGTTTTTATTTTAATTCTTGTTAGTTAACATACAGCATTATATTAGTTTCAGGTGCACAATATTATATTGGTTTCAGCAATTCCATACATCACCCGGGGTTCAACAAGTGCGCTCCTTAATCCCCATCACCTGTCTCACCCATCCCCCCACCCACTCGTCTCTGATAACCATCAGTTTGTTTTCTACAGTTAAGAGTCTGTTTCTTGGGGCGCCTAGGTGGCTCAGTGGGTTAAAGCCTCTGCTTTCGGCTCTGGTCATGATCTCAGGGTCCTGGGATCAAGCCCCACATTGGGTTCTCTGCTCAGCAGGGAGCCTGCCCCCCACCTCTGCCTGCCTCTCTGCCTACTTGTGATCTCTGTCAAATAAATAAATAAAATCTTAAAAAAAAAAAAAAAGAGTCTGTTTCTTGATTTGTCTCTCTTTCTCTCTCTTTTTTTCCTTTGTTTTGTTTCTTAAATTCCACATGACTGAAATCATACGGTATTTGTCTTTCTCTGACTGATTTATTTGCTTGGCATTATACTCTCTAGCTCCATTCCATGTCATTGCAAATGGCAAAATTACATTTAAAAAAAAAGATCTATTTATTTATTTACTTATTTATTTGACAGACAGAGAGAGAGAGAGAGATCACAAGTAGGCAGAGAGGCAGGCAGAGAGAGAGAGGGAAGAAGGCTCCCTGCTGAGCAGAGAACCCAAATAGGGGCTTGATCCCAGGACCCTGAGACCATGACCTGAGCTGAAGGCAGAGGCTTAACCCACTGAGCCACCCAGGCACCATAAGTTTTTCTTTATAGCTGAATAATACTCCATTGTGTGTTTGTATGCATATATATATGCCTCATCTTCTTTACCCATTCATCATTCATTGGACACTTGGCCTGCTTCCATAATTTTTTAAAGATTTTACTTATTTATTTGACAGAGAGAGAGATCAGAAGTAATCAGAGCAGCAGGCAGAGAGAGAGGTGGAAGCAGGCTCTCTGCTGAGCAGAGAGCCCGATGTGGGGCTTGATCCCAGGACCCTGAGATTATGACCTGAGCCAAAGGCAGAGGCTTAACCCACTGAGCCACCCAGGTGGCCCATTGCTTCCATAATTTGGTTATTGTAAATAATGCTGCTATAACCACAGAGGTGCATTTATCCCTTTGAATTAGTGTATTTGTATTCTTTGGGTAAATACCCAGTAGTGCCATTGCTGGCTCTGTAGGGTAGTTCTATTTTTAGCTTTTTGAGGAACTGCCATCCTATTTTCCACAATGGCTGTACCAGCTTACATTCCTACCAACAGCGTACAAGTGTTCCTTTTTTCCCACAGTCTTGCCAACATGTGTTGTTTCTTGTGTTGTTGGTTTTAGCCATTCTGACAGCTGTGAGGGGATACCTAATTGTGGTTTTCATTTGCATTTCCCTGATAGTATGTGACAATGAACATCTCATAAATAATATTTTCAAAATCTCCCCCTTGGTTTAGCTCATTTACTATTGAGAGATTGAATGTTTGGCAATTTCTCTTGACCAAGTGAGGATCTTAAATAATTTCTAAATAACTGTAGCCTATGAAACTTCTTTTATAGGATGCCACTGTGACTGATACAGTTAAAAAAAATTTTTTAAGGCCATGTCTAAATTTGCATAAAATTCCAGTAAGCAAAACTGAGAGTTTGATGTTCAACTAACTGAGCCACCCAGGCTTTGAACTATACCATTTGGGGTTATTATGAAAAGTGCTGCTTTAAATATTATTTAATATGCCTTTTGGAAAACCTATATATGCATTCCTGTTGGATATATACCTGGGGTGAAATTACTCATTCATGGGGTATGCATAGACTATTAGTATTAACTATTATTTTTATTAGTCATTATTATCATATTTATTATTATTAGCTGTCATTATTAGCATTAACTATTAATTTTGACTATTATTAATGCAGTTGCTATTATCATTAATGGCCTGGGAATAAGATAGTGTGGTTTTCTAAGTAGCTTGTGCTTCTCAGAGAGGAAGTCCCTGAGGGACATGGGAGGGGGTGGGTCCACATCCAGGGAAGGTCCGTGGCCCATCATGTAGCCTGGTGTTTTGGGCTCTGTCCAAATAGGAACAAAGATTATTTGTGATCCAGGCAGATTCCCTTCTTGGGAATCCGAACCGGAGTTCCCTTCAAGATCCCCAGGTTGTGGGGCACCTGGGTAGCTCAGTCGTTAAGCGTCTGCCTTTAGTTCAGGTCACAATCCCAGGGTCCTGGGATCGAGCCCGACATCGGACTCCCTGCTCACTGGGAAGTCTGCTTCTCCTTCTCCCTCTCTCTGCCTGCCACTCCTCCTGCTTGTGTGCTTTCTATCTCTTTCAAATAAATTTAAAAAAAAAAACTTAAACAAAAAAGAAAAAAAAAAGAAAAGAAAAGATCCCCAGGCTGTGGGTCAGGATGTGGACTGAGTGAGCTATTGAGAGGCAACCCAGAGGAAGATCCATTCTCCCAAAGCTGGAGCATGTGTCATCCACTGTCTTCTTCCAGTGCTGAGCCCAACCACTGGGGTCTTCTTGGGTCATGCTAGTGAGACTCAGGTCTTACCTGAGTAACTGGTAGTTGACTGCAGGATCCCCACCAACCACCAGAACTGGGATCCTGTGCCACCATCCAACCCTCCCCGCCCAGAGAAGGATACTCATGCCTGGTTCCATGTGTAAAACATTTATTTTCAGGAAATGTTTGTGCCTGCATGATGGCGGGAACATTGTGCAGTGTCTGTAGCTGCCGTAGTAACATCTGGTAGGATTAACTGGGTCACCAGAACCACAGAATGAGGACTAAACAGGCAGCAGTAACTGTGAGGCCTGGAGCCATTCTGGGGGGAGATCTTGACAATGATTGTCTAGGTGACCACTTAGGTGTCCAATGCTCTGAAGGCTCAGTTAGTTTCTGGTCTGGAGCCAGGTACCGTGTCTGGTGCAGACGTGAGAGAACAGAGCGGCAAGAGCTGCCCAGCTGCTCATCCGGGATCTCATCCTCCAGCGGGCTTTGCCCCTTGCTTGCCTCCCGTACCTGGAGGTAGGAGTCCATGGTCAGCAGCTCCCATAGCAGCTCCAACACACTTGCTCACACCCCTGTGCTACTCTTTTGCCCAGCCCAGCAGCATACCTGCTCCACCTGTCTGAAGACCCGCAGCAGATTTCCGCGAAGGACACCCTGGAGCTCTTCCTCACTCCAGCCGCGACTCAGCAACTCCTCTATCAGAACCGGGTACATGGACACGTCCTCCAGCCCCTGAGGGAACCTGAGTGGCCGCGAGCCAGCCAGCTGTGGAACCTCGGCCCTGTTCCCTGTTCATGACTCAGAACCACAGCCCTCTGTGTCCAGGTCTACTGACCCCTAGCTTTGGTCAGATATGGGAAAGGGAGACCTGAAGAGGGTAAGTGATTCAGACCTGCTCTGCTCGTTATACTGCAGAAGAAAGCTCCTAACCACTTTGAGTCGTCATAAAAACTCATTGAATTGTACTATTAAGATCTATGTTGGAGCATCTGGGTGGCTCACTCAGTTAAGCATCCCACTCTTGATCTCAGCTCAGATCTTGATCTCAGAGTCATGAGTTCAAGCCCCATTTAAAAGAAAAACAAAAAAACACAATGATCTTTGTCTTTCACTGAATACAAAATTTCCCTCCGTTTATAAAAAGAAGAGAAGCTTTTTAAGAACTGGGTTGAGGGGCACCTGGGTGGCTCAGTGGGTTAAAGCCTCTGCCCTCAGCTCAGGTCATGATCTCAGGGTCCTGGAATTGAGCCCCTCATCGGGCTCTCTGCTCAGAAGGGAGCCTGCTTCCCCCCTCTCTCTCTGCCTGCCTCTCTGCCTACTTGTGATCTCCGTCTGTCAAATAAATAAATAAAATCTTTAAAAAAAAAAAAAAAAAAAAAGAACTGGGTTGACCTCCTGCAGGCACAGACCCAGCTGCAGGCAGAGGAAATGCTCAGTTCACACCAGAACTTGCTAAGAGTCTGCTCAGAAGCAGTGGGTCATGGCACCCTGGATGGCTTAGTCGGAAGAGCATGTGACTCTTGATCTTGGGGTCATGGGTTGAAGCCCCACATTGCGTTGTAAAGATTACTTAAATAAAATTTAAAAATGGCTCTGCTGGCACTAAGGGTGGGCAGATGATGACCTAGAGTGGGGCCAAGTGTTGCAAACAAGCAGTAAGGCCCAGGAAATAGACTCTGGGTGTGGGGAAAGACAAGGTGGGCCTAAAGCTGTGAGGACCACAGTGTGGTGGGCACAGTGACTATCAAGGCCCTACTGTAGCACAGCGAGTCTTAGACAAGCCATAGGGAAGCACTTACCCTCTGACCCCATCATAATCTCCGCCAATCCCAATGAACTTGGATCCAATGATTGCCCTGATGTAGTCAAAGTGATCTGGGGGATGGAGAGTCAGCAGCGTGGGGCTTCCAGGGCAGGGGTGGGATGGGGACCACACTCTACCAATTCCCCTTCTTGTAGCCTATAGGCCGCACAGGCCAGTCCCTTCATGGCCTGGCACCCAGTGTGCCAACTCGAGGCTGATGCCAGTTGACTCTAGACTGGAATTTAGATTTGGAGTAGACCCCATTTGGGCTTCTTCTGATCCAGAATCACCCTGCCTCCAGTCTCCTTGAGAACCATGGTGGCTCCTTTCCATGGGTGTGGAGAATGACGGGGGACAAAGAATACAACTGACAAAGACCACAGAGACTTACGGGGCTGCCCAGTCCCTTGGTCAGAGACAGGGGCAGGAAGCTCTGGGAGCCCCTGCAGAGGCACAGATGGTTGGCACCTGGGCTCTATGTGTGAATGCCTCCCTTATGCCCATGAGTATCATAGTTACCAACTCTGTGTCTTCAGTTCCAAATGGCACCAAGGTGTTTTATACCATTCATCATTGAGTTTTTAGGAGCTATGCCTGCAGCCAAGAATGAGTGAGACCACTGGGGCTGTACTGAGCCTCCCCGCTGCAAGGCTTCAGGTGCAAATCAGAGCCCTTCAGAGAGTCCAGGCAGGGCTTACCTGCCACAGTGGACACGTTGGCTAATGGGTTGCATTGCAGCACCCCCACTGACAAAGTCACCATCACGATGCCACCATTCTTCTTCTGCAGGGGTGGACAAATGGACACTCAGCTTTGCCCCCGAAATACCCACCTGCCTCTAGGCTCCCATGAAGAAGGTGTTCAGCTCTGGGTTTGATGTCAAAGGAGACTTCACCTCAAGGTTTGTGTAAATGGAGGAGACTCCACTCTGGCTGGGATGGAAATGTCTTGCAGTATTTACCGCTTAGAACCCCCACACCTGAGTTCAAGAATTCAGGGGCTATGGACTGTGGGTTTGTGAGGCAGCCTAGGGTTTGGGAAAGTTGAGGGAACAGGGGCTCAGGTTCAAGGGCTCTTGGTTTGAGGGCCCGGGCAGTCTCTCACCAGAAGCTGTAGGATATCATCAGGAATGTTCCTGGCATTCTTGCATACACTTCGGGCAGCCGAGTGGGAGAAGATCACAGGTGCTCGTGACACTTCCAAGGCTCTCCGAGCCACAGTGTCTGAGACATGGGACAAATCGACCATCATACCCAAGCGGTTCATTTCCAGCACCACTTTCTGCAGTGACAGGTTGGGGAAAGGGCATCAGGGGTGCACTTGCCCATGAATTTTTCTGTAGGGAACTGGTGGGGCATGCACATTCACAGGGGGCAGGGTATGGAGCTAGGATCCTCACCTCACCAAACCTGGTCAGCCCAGTGACGTTGTTGTAGAAGGAATGGATGCCCTTAGCTGAGCTCTCTGCCCTGCAGGATGACCAGGAGGCAGTCTGAATGGTGGCCCTGACTTGGCCACAAGAGCCCACTGAATCCTCTAGACCTGCATCCCCCTGCAGCAAGAGCAGGGACCCAAGCTGGGCTGTGCCTGGCACAAGGCAGTCCCTACTGGGAAGCCAGTCTTGCTCTGGGAACCCCTGCTCCCCTCCCACTCCAGGGTCAGTGCCAGATCCCAGGGGTAAAGCTTGGTCTGAGCCCCAGTGTGATCTCAGGCAGATGCCTGCATCAGTGGACGCATACCATTTACACTGTGCTCACCATGGTGTGTTGCAGGTGTGAGTGAATGTCAGGTAGCGCACACCCAGCACATAGAAGGAACGCAAGACGGAAAGGCTACTGTCCAGTGAGTGGCCACCCTCCACACCAATGAGGCAAGCCAACTTCCGGGTGTTGTTCAGAGCTGGGGACAGGTAGGTCAGAGGGATCACTTTCAGAGGCTGGGGTATTCGGACAAATACCTAACACTCTCCACCCATCTGCCTACCTTGAACTGAGGTCACAAGCTCCAACTCAGAATAAGAGGCACACATGCGGTGGATGAGGTCGATCTGCTCCAGGGTGAGGCGCAAGGCATCCCGTTCCTGTGTCTGGCAGGGGACGTAGGCTGACCAGAACTGGGGGAAGGCCATGGGTTGGTTTGGGCAGGGGTTGCTTTCAAGCTCCCTGGGCTTCTTGCCTTCACAGCCCACAGAGCAGAAGTGGTCACTTATAATGCATTGCTTGCTCTGTGGTCTGTGGATGCTCACCAAACGAATTCACTGTGACCCCTGCAGGCCCCAGCATCCATGTTGTGGTATTTTGGGAGGCCCTACTATAACTGAGTTCCCATGTGACTAACCTGTGGTCTCTGGGGTCCTCACACTCCCTCTCAGCCCTTCCGTCCGTCCCTGTGGTACCTGGGCGCCCACGAGACCATCTCTAAGCCTGTCCAGGCTGGTGTGGCCATGGCTGAAATTGCGCAGATTGACATCCTGTAGTCTGTTGCCGTAAAACTGCCTCAGAACAAGGGGCATGTCGTTGTGGCTAGAGGGAGGGCAAGGCAAGGTCCGGTTAGGGTGAAATGGGTGGGTTCCTTGGGCTTTGGGATCAAGCAAGACCTGGGCCAAGGTTGGTGCAGGGAATGACCCCTCCAGACCACACTGTCACCAGACTATACTAGAACCCCTTGAGGACTACGCTGGGGGTTCCCACCAGGGACCGAATGAAAGAGGAAGGGAAAGGCACCCAAGGATGATGGGAGAGGGCGTCCAGGGGTGGTGTGAGGGAGTTTCCTCACTAGCCCTGCATGCTGAGAATTCCTTCCCCGCTTTGGGGTGGGCTCAGTTTCCACCCGCCCTCACGCCCGCACCTACGCACCCATCCACGAGAGGGAAGTCCCGCATCAGGGCTCGCGCGCGCTCCCGCAGACTTGGGGCGCTGGAAGCCCCCAGCGTGGCGGAGGAGCTGGGAGTGGCTGGCGGGGTCGGGGAGCTGGAGGTTCCCGGTGTGTTCTGGGCACTGGTTATAGGCCGCGGCGGCAGCAGCAGCACTAGGAGCAGGAGACATAGCGGAGGTCGCCGGCGGATCGCGGGGGTACCCTCGAGGCCCAGGGGCTGCATGCTGCTCAGGGCGGCACAGAGAGGCGGGGGCCAGTGTCGAGAGCCTGAGGGGTGGCGAAGGACAGAGAGTGGCGATAGAGTCCGTAACGTCGACTCGGACCACCGCAGCGCGGTCTGGCAAGGGGAGAAAAGACTCGGATCTCGGACCCGGGCGCGCAGAGCGTGCGCTCCGCCCGCCCCCAGCCAACCCGACACCACCCTCTGCGCGACTCCTCTCCTCTCTTCCTTCTCTCCTCGTCTCCAGTGCTCCGAGGGACTAACCCAGGTTGCTCTGCTACTGTCTCTAACCTTGCTCTCCAGGAGAGAAGGCTTGGGGTGCTCCTCCCAGAGAGCAGCCTCTCTCAACCACATCTGGTCCCCAATCTGCCTGCACCAGCCACCCTGAGGGCTACATGCAAATGTCTGTGGCCACAGTACTCTGAGCTTTCTCGGATTCCTGCTGCTGAGCCACAGTGAGGGTGGGGTTGGGAGGAGACAGTTTCTGGAAATGAGGGGTTAACCTTGAGGACTTTGCATTCAGGAAGAGGCCCTCTGCCCCTGACCTCTCTCTCCCCTACATTACTTCCTTGCCTACTTGTCCATCCCCTGGGGGACTCAAGCCTGAACTGGGAACTCTCAGGGGCGCCCCTCCCCCTGTTTTCCCCAGTCAGTCTCAGGCAAGAGCTCCCTCCTCAGGAGATGCTACACCTCTGAATGAAGAGATTTCTGGGATGTGAACTGAGCAACCTTGGCGGGGGTGGGGGGTGGGGTGGTGGTGGTGTCGGGGTGGCCTACTGAACAGAGTAGGAACTCAGCAAGCTCTTTGAGTGGGAGGAAATAAAGTCATTTGTAGGGCAGCAGAGCACCCCTCCCCCCCATCCCAGCAACATTCCTCCCAGAGCTTCAGGCTGGGCTGTTGGTCAGGGTCCCACCTACCTCAGTGTGGAAGCCTGGTCTTCACTGAAGTCAGATATATGGCTCCTAAGGAAAGGCCTGGCATCTGGGTTCTGAGGCTACATTCGTCTTATCTTTTTGCTCCTGTGGCTCTAGCTCTTCCAGAAAACTCTAGGCTGAGTTGCGTTCTTCCTCTGTAGGCCCCACCCTCATTCCCAGCCTCAGGCCTTCACCCTAGTTGCCTTCTCCAGGAACCACCCCCCTACACACACACACACACACACACACACACACACACACCCATCCCACATATAAACAGTGGAATTCATCCTCTCCCAGAAGCTCCACCACGGAGAGGCCTCAAGGTCTCTGCCGAAACTCCTTCTTCCCCAGTCTCTCAAGGTTCCACCGTGAACCTTGGCACCTTCTGGAGCTGTTTCACCTTTGGAACCTTTTCCAGGTGGCAGTAGTGACCTGTGCGGGGGTAGTGACCTAAATTTGGAGACCTTAGAAACAACCCTAGAAAGGAAGTGAGGAAAACTCTGCCAGCTTGGGTCTATCTGAGTGATTGTGCAGATGATGGTGCCTGGTGTAGTCAGGCAGGGGTGAAGGGCAAACCGGTGGCACTGTGCTGGGTTTGGGTCTGCTGACTGCTGCAGCTGGAGGGTTCTCTGGGAAGCCCCACGGCAGAGTGTCCCCTGGGGTATGTCCTTGCCCTGGGTAGCTGGCGAGCTCAAGCTCAGACCTGGCTCCCTCCTTTCTCCCTCTATGGCTGGCCAGCCATCCCACGCTCACTCATGAAGCCAGTGAGTGTGGAAAGGGAGGAGAAACTCTTGGACCAGCTGGTCTCCAAGACAAAAATGTTAGTTTGAGGAATAAACAATTTGTCTGTTCTGCTCTTAATTGGCCCCCAGGAAGTGGGAGTATAAACAATGGGGAGAGGTAGGGAGGAAATCCAGAATAAATAGCAGCATAGCAGCTGCTGACAGAGAAATAAGAAGGGAGAATTTAATTTTTGAGGGTAGCTTTTCTCCAGGGATCATATGCCTTACACCCCAAGACTTGAAGGAAACTGTTGCCCAGCAGAGACAGGCAGTGCTGAACCTGAGAAAGTGGGCACCATCTCTGTAGACCACCAGCCAGGGGGAATAATTTTCAGTAATGTTCCACTTCGGTCCTTAAGCTAATTAACACCGCTAGTCATGGCCTTGCGGTGACTAGCATGCAAAGTCAATCACAGAAACACAGACATACCCAGACCCTTATATGGTTAGGGACATGTGAATGCTCATACTCAAGGAGCAAGGGGGTTTTAGCCGGGTGGCCTGTTCTTTTTACCTCGCCCGAGGCCATCTCTTTACCCTGTCCTGTGCAGCGGGACATAAACACATACTAATGAAGACTTGTCCCCTTCCTTTCTCCCTCCCCTGCCTCCCTCCCTCCCTCTCTCTGTCCCGCCCTCCCTTTCTTCCTCTCTCTCTCTCTCTCTCTCTCTCTCGCGCTCGCTCGCTTGCTCGCTTGCCTTTTAGAAGACTCCAGCATCTGTGGACAGACCTGGACAATTTTGGGGGAGGGACTATGAGAAGTTATCCAGGTTCTGGCAGTATACACGAGAGGAAACAAGGAGGGAAGCCCAGGGCCTGCCTCCAGAGCTGACCTGAATGTCATCGGTGACGCCTCCTACCCTCTGCCCACTTCTCCCCTTTAACAGCATCTCCAAATCATTCTGGTTCAACCTCCAAACATCTCCCAGGGGTACTTTCTCCATTCCCACTACCTCTTCCCCAGCTCCAGTCACTTTCATCTCTCACCTCCTCCTGGTCTCCCCACTTTTAGTCCATTCCCCAACTGAGCAGCCAGACCTATCTCTCTTTGAGAAAAATCTGTCATCTTCTTACCTAAAGTTCTTTCGTGGCTTTGCATTGCTCTTTTTTTTTTCTTAAAGATTTTATTTATTTATTTGACAGAGGGAGATCACAAGTAGGCAGAAAGAGAGAAGGAAGCACGCTCCCTGCTGAGTAGAGAGCGCGATGGGGAGCTCAATACCAGGACCCTGAGATCACGACCTGAGCTGAAGGCAGAGGCTTAACCCACTGAGCCACCCAGGCGCCCCTTCCCATTGCTCTTAGGATACAGGTTTTCCACTAGTTGAAGTCAGAACTTTTGTAAGTCAGAATGGAGTAAAACCATGAGTACCCCAGCTTTCAGAAAGTTTGCGTCATGCCACCTTGCTTTTATGAAAGACCTACGTTAGCACCTGTCTTTACTAACCAAAAGAAATCTCTGGGCTCTCTGCTCAGCAGGGAGCCTGCTTCCCTTCCTCTCTCTCTGCCACACTTTCTGCCTACTTGTGATCTCTGTCTGTCAAATAAATAAATAAAATCCTTAAAAAAAAAAAAAAAGAAATCTGGAGAGGATTTCTGCTTTTAGGAAGAAAGCCATTACCATACTCACATAGGTCTGTCTACCAGATTCCTTTCTTTGGCTTGTCTCTCCAGTCTCAGCAAATGGCATAAACCCTCTTGCCCTCTTGCTTTGCTGCCTATAGCCAGAGCTTTGTTACGTGTTGTTCCCTTAGCCTCCCACTGGTGGGGCTGCTGAGGCAGGGCCAGTGCAGGAAATCTTGACACCAGGGAGGGGTGCGTAAGCGCCTTCTCTTCAAATTCCTCACCAGTGTAGTGTTGACATAAATCAAGGCCTGCCAAGGACACAGTGATAGAAACAGGCTTCTCCTGGGACCAAGCTTACTTTTGTGGCAGAGCTGACCCAAGGCCACTGCTCTCTAGTGTATCACAATATGCAGGGAAGAAAACTGTCAGAGTGACAGGCCCCCTCACACACTCAGAGTGCGGGAGTGGGGGGCAGAGCCAGGGGCTTCCTCAGTCTCCAGCACTGCCCAGGTGATGTTCATCCTCGTTCAGGGCTCCTTGCTGCCCCTCCTTTCTGGCTGTCACTCTGGTTCAGCTGCCACGAGGATGGACAGAGCCAATTTCCCAAGATGCAACAGTCTCTGTGGCCAGAAGACAGCCTGGCTGCCAGGGACACGCATCCTCCAATCACAAAGCTGAGGCTACCCTTCTGGAAGTGGCCAACAGGTAGCTTATTTTCCTTTTTCAAAAGGCAGCCACTGTCCACCTTGCTGGGAGAAGTGCAGTAAGCACCAGTGCGTCTCTGTCTCCTGTTCCATCCGGCCTCCTTTCTAATCCCCACCTTTGTCTTCCACATCCTTGCCAGCCTTCCTGTCCATCTTGGGTCTCCTGTAGCCAGACTCTGCCTGATCTCAGGCAGTATGGAGGATCCAGTACGCAGGGTCCCCAGAGCAAATCACAGTAGTGTTCTGCAGGCTTGAAGTGTCTGACGGGGCTGCTTCCCAGGACCAGATATTTCCATCATTTAAGTGTAAAGCTCACAGGGCTTGGGACTCTGGCCCTGAGGTTGGTTTGCCTGCAGTCCCATGTTCTGGAGGTAGTGCCATCAGCTGGGGGAGGCTGGAGAGGCGGGGCCTACAGGAGTTCCACTAAGAAAGGTCCTACAGGGAAGTACCTGGGATTCAATGACACCTTCTGAACTGTGTCATTTGGTCGCCTAGAGAGGGGAACATATCATGGAGAACTCGGACAGATCCAAACCCTCTTTGGTAATGTAATTTCTTTAAAAATGGAAACGTGGATGAGCCTCTCCTATTGCTTGGGTTCACGCTTGCTGGAACCTTCCCCCCTCCTCCTCCTCCTTGCCTGAGTCCGTATCCTTTTCACCGCCGTCTGCAGGGGCTGGCCCTGCTGAAGCTGGCCAGTGAACTCAGTGAGGCCATGACCACCCTATTCGGACCCCACACGGAGCACAGCAAAGGCTGAACCAACATTCCTTGAAGAGCGAGTCGACTCGGAACTCAGTCAACACCTGCCTTTCCTTCTTTCATAGAGCAAGGGCACGTGACAACAGTGACAATGTTGTCAGAGCAGCCAAAGCTACTGTGTGTTCCAGGCTGTGCTACCAGGCCCATGTGCTGTAGTCCATTCCATCTTTTTTTTTGAAGATTTTATTTATTTATTTTGACAGACAGAGATCACAGGTAGGCAGAGAGGCAGGCAGAGGGAGAGAGGGGGAAGCAGGCTCCTGGCTGAGCAGAGAGCCCGATTTGGGGCTCAGATCAAGGACCCTGAGATCATCACCTGAGCCGATGGCAGAGGCTCAACCCACTGAGCCACCCAGGTGCCCCTAGTCCAATCCATTTTAACAACAGCCCACAAGGTAGGTTTTTTTGGTTGTTGTTTGTTTTCAAAGATTTTTATTTATTTGACAGAGAGACCGCGAGAGAGGGAACACAAGCAGGGGGAGTGGGAGAGGGCAAAGGAGGCTTCCTGCTGAGCAGAGAGCCCAGTGCAGGGCTCGATCCCAGGACCTGGGGTCATGACCTGAGCCGAAGGCAGATGCTTAACTACTGAGCCACCCAGGCGCCTGCACAAGGTAGGTTTTTAACCAGTCTCATTTTCTAGGTGAGAAAATTGAGGTTCAGCTCAATGAAGCCGGCTGATGGAGCTGGGATCCGGAACCAGAATTCCCTTACTCTTAGATTTTTTTCGGTTTTGAGCCCTCTGATTCAGTTCTCCATCTCGGACCACTCTGGGTCCAAGGCAGTTACCCCAACAAACGGATGCCCTTTCTTGACCTCTGTGCCCCTCTGTCTGGAGACCTCCTTGAATCCACATCCAGAACACTGGGTAGGGGAATTCATATTTTGGGGGGCAACTTGTGAGGACAGTGGAACTGAGTTTGTGGTGGAGGAATGTACTTAGCTTCCTGATGTCCAGGGCTCTCTGGGACCCCAGGCCAGAGCTACTCGGGAGTTTTTTTGTTTTGTTTTGTTTTTTAATCTCTTTGGGCATCCTCTCTGTGGGTACTCCAGGCCCTGAGGGGGAGAACTTTGGAGAATGACTACCAGCCATTTGGTAAGGTCTGTCCGGTCTGCTTCTGCACGTGCCACTCATCTCCTGTTCCCTACTGCCAGGCTCACCAAAGTTGGACTGGACTGGCCTTGTCTTCAGTGCGGCTTCATGGGACATAAGACAGCCATCTGGGGAAGCCAGTAGTGGCAGAGAGAGTGGGCTCCTGGCCCGAGGATGGAACCCGCCTTGAACATGGCTGAAGGGGAGGAAAGGTAGGGGGGCTAGCAGCTACACGTGTTCTCATGGCCAAGTCCAACTGAGGTTCCATGGACTTAACTTCCAGCTGTTGCCTCTCTCACCAGGAGAGGGTTCAAGTCCTTCCCATCATCTCTTTGTCTAGATATTCCCTACTGATCATGTGCTGGAGCTGGCCCTGTGCTGGGGAATGCCATGAAGGGGCTGGACAAGTTTCCAGTTATCTACCACATCTTCTAACAGAGGCATCTGGGAGAATGGGCTGTGTGAACACCAGGTGCTGGGAACTAGCTCTGACCAAACATTTATGATGTGGCATATATGATTTTTTTCAGTTATCCTCAAGTTCAGACTTGCGGTCCCTTTGCTCGACCTAGCCTGCTTATCTCTGAGGCCTATCAGATTGGCAACAACAGGCTGTACATGGCACACCCTGCCTCAGAGCCCCCCTGTGTCTTGGAATTTGCTGACTGCATCCAAGTTGTCATTTCACAGGTCCCTCTGTCACTTGTATTTCCTATAAAATCAGAGTTATGGGAAAAATTTAAAACCACAGGTTTCCACATCCCACCCTAAAAATGTATTCAGTAGGACTGGTATATGTACTGGGGATCTCTAGTTTTCCTGAGAGCCCAGGTTAAGTCTGTTGCCTCGTGTTTGGGAATTGCCAACCTACCAGACTCCTCCAGGATCGCAGATCTTCCTAGGTCACACCAAGTATCAGAAAGCAGCCTGAGGGTCTAATCTCCAGCAGTGGGTAGTGGGAGTGTCTGCAGGAAGAGGCATTCGCTGTCTTTTGGGGGTTAATGAGATTTATAGTGGGAACTCCCCAGGGCTTGTGCCTCTTTCCTCTAATGTAGGTTAGGGAAACTTCTTATCAGGACCTTTCCCAGCCTTGAAGGTCTGGAAGAGGAACAACACTCTTGCTGGTATGGCCCTCGAGGGTGAGTGTGCTGTTCACAAGGTGAGGGGCTTCACCTGGGCCTGAGGGCTACAAGCTGCTGACAGTGCCCACTTTGGATCTGGGATGCTAAGGCAGGTAGACCTGGCACACAGGCCTGTACACACCCTGTCTTATTCCTTCTCTGCTGATCTTCCCCCACCCCCACTCCCTAGGACCAACAGTCCCCTTAACTGCTGAGAGAGACATTCCGCTGGTAACAGCCAGCTCCCCACTGCCATGGCACACAGTTGTCGGAATGATATTTTTAGCATCTGTATCTGAGCATTTCACTACCCTGCTCAACTTCTTCCCGTGACTTCCCATCACACTTAAGATCCACATTCCTCACCGTGGCTGATGAGGCCTGCTGTGGGCTGGCCCATGCCTGCTTCTCCAACCACATCTTTTATTCTTGTCTTTTCCCTCTGGCCACACTGGCCTTTCAGTTGGTCCTAGAACAGGCCAGCCTCACTTCTGCCTCAGGATCTTTACACTTGCCATTTCCTCCTCCAGTTCTTCACATCTTCACGGAGCTGTCCCCTCCTCAAAGAAGCCTCCCCTGACTACCTTGTGGAACCTAGCATGCCCCTCATCACTCTACCCTTTTATCCCATTTTACTTTTATTGCACTTACATTTGAAACTATATCCTTTGTGTCTTCCTTTAGTTTGTGGATGCCTTGAGGAGAGGGGCTTCTGTCATCTTTTTCACTAATACAGCCCGAGCAACTAGTAGGTGCTCAATAAATATTTATGGAGTAAATGGATGGATGGGTGGATTGACAAAGTCTCCTCAGACCTGCCTCTTATCTTCTCACACACACACTCACACGCACGCGCACACACACGCATGCACGCACACGTGCACATGGAAAGGGAAGTTCTCATCAGGCTCTTGATTTCTTAAAGAACCCGTCCGGGTCCTGCCCTATCTGCACAGGTGTAGAGAGCCCATTAGAAGCTGCACTTGGGTCCTTTTTGGAAGCAGAAGGTCTGACTACAGGTTCCGCATGTGGGCATGTACTTCCAGGGAAGAGAGGGGTTTGGGGCCTGGCCTTGGACAAGCTGGATTTCAAGTCAAATATGTTAGACAAAATCGTTTTATTGAACAGTCAGAAATCCCCTTGGGGCCAGAAAGGGCTGGAAATGAAGGAGCACATAAGCCTCAGTGGTGGTGACACCCAACTCTCTCCATTTTCTTCCTGCGCTGGGGAGTGGGTCTTCCTGGGTCTCTTTATTCTGCTTCCTGGAACTCCAGACACGGGGCTCCCTGGGTAGACACAGATTGCTTTTTTCAGTTTCAAAAAGCCCGGCTCCTCTTGGTTTGTGTTGATGGCTGCTGGCAATGACTCAGGACAGGAGTCCATCTGATAGATGGGCCCCTGCTGATACCAGTCTGAACCCTCTCTCTGCTCTGGGATCCTTGTTGGCTCAAAAAATACAGACTTTTCTTTCTTCTTCCCAAGAAGGGACTCTGAAGTATTGAGCAGAGAAACAGAAGGTTTTCTTCCAGGCCAGTTTCAGCCCTGGAAGAAAACCTCTCATTTCAAGCCTCAGTTCTTAAGACTCCTTGTCTATAGCCAGTTAGTATGGAAGGAGGCTCCTGGCCGACGAAAGCTCAGACAGAATGGCTCAGGTTCTAATCTCCAATGATGGGCAGTGGGGTTCACTGCAGGAAGAGGCATTAGCTGTCTTGGGTGGTTAAACATTTTCCCTCCCTGGAGAGTGGCTCAGCCAGCAAGCTTCTGTGGGGTCATCCTCCGGCCACCATGCTGCAATCGCCGAATTTTGGGGCTGGAGCAACCTAGGTCTTTATCCGACTCTGTCAGAGCTCGACGTCTCTTGGGAGTCCGGCTGGGAATTGGTTTCTCTGCTTCCACCTTTGCTGGGGTGGCCACAGGAGCATCCCCATAGGTCCGGTAGCCACCAACCAGGCAGTATGTCTCCCCATGCCAGCCCACTTGGGTTTCTCCACAACCTCGGTAGAGGACATGGTAGTGACCAGGTGTAGGAGGAGAAGTGGGAGCCACAGCTGCTGGAAGGAAAAATCAGATCTCATCAGCCTTTTCTGCTACATACAGTGACCTGCCAGGACCTCCCCTCTCATGTCTCTCCCAGTTTCTGACTGAAGCCCTTTAATCTGCTCTGTATCCAAAACACAGCCTTGGCCTATCACCTCTGTGAGTTCCCTAGAGAAGGAATATGGCTGCAGAAGTGATTCTTTGGAGCTTAGGGCAGCAGCAGCAGACCAGGAAATCTGTTCCCCGTTCTCAGAGGAAACCGTAGAACCTGAAAACAGTTGTCAGCAGGATCCTTTCCATCCCTCCCTTCCACAGCAGAAAAAGCATTTCTTAAGGTCTGTCACTTCTGAGGCTTTAATGGAAAAACCTTTGAGGTATTGGAAAAGTAATATAAATGGGCTAAAACCCCACCCACCTTGGCAACTCCTCTTGGGTCCCATTTCGTTGCCTTTTCCAACCACACTGACCTCTAGCCCTCTGATACTTTTACCTAGATTAGGAAAAGGCCAAATGTGCAGGCCGAGTGACCAGGAGCTTCAGAACCAGATTTTAGATAGGAAGTCTAGGCTCACGTCAACCTAACCTCCTAGGACACTATTTCGTCAGCTCTCTTGTCTTGTATCACTCATCTCTCTCCTTGACTCTTCTGTTCTTCCCACCAATATGACACCACCTTTCCCCAGTACTCAGCCACTCAGTCTGGGGTGTGTCTCAGGGAACCCTTGTGCACGTCTATGCAACAGCACGGCGAAGCTGCCTGGCTTTGAAGCGGAGATTCACGAGGAGGCCTCAACCGTTCTTCCTCAACCTGAATTTTTGCGGACAAAAATTCACTTGACTTTTGCTAAGAGGCCAGCCAGAAAGGGTCAGAATGGAAGAAGCTTGTAGCCTAAAAGGAAAGGCTGCATTTGTAAACATTAGAAGCTTTCTGAACAGTTGCCCAAGGGATGACGTTTCACTCCTCGGCAGTGAGCAGGAACACTGTAAGTCCCTCAGGGGGCCCCAGGCCATTTGTCTTACTTACAGCTAGTTAAGTTCTGAGGTGTGGTGGGCAAACCCAAAAGGAACATGTGGCAGCCAGGTGGAGTTGTGTGTATACCAGGGACTCTTGGACAGATGCCTGGCCTAAGCCTACCTGCTGTGCTGCCCTCCCAGGGGACAGAGGACAAGTTAGAATGAATATAGAAGATCCGGTCAGACATTCTCAGGCAACCAAACAGATTGGTATCCGGTAGAGAACTGGTAAGAAAGTTTCCCCGAGAGCACCACGGTCTGCGTAGTTACCCTGCCACGGAAACTGTGAGAAGGCCTGTGAGGTCATCACTACCCAGTGAGGTCACATAAGGAATCTGTGACTTGAGGGACAGGTTTCAGGCTCTCAGGGTTTTGTGGAGGAGAGCAGGGTGGAGGCAGAGAAGCACCTTGCTGGGGCCCTCACACTTCTCTCCCCAGCCAGTCCTAGTGAAGTAAACACTCCCGGTGGAGCATACCTGTGAGCTGGCATAATCCTGGGGACCGAAAAGGGCAAGGGAAACCCACATTCTGTGACTGGCTTGAGTGGCAAGGTTAACCTAAGAGACAGCTAGTTTGTACGGCACTGACCCTAAGTATTCAACAGCTGGAGAGGCAGAGATTTGTGTAGAAGGCTCTTTGGCAGTGAGTCTGAAGGATAAGTTAGATTTGGACCCAGGGAGCGGAGATGAAGACATTCCAGCTGGGAAAATAAAAGCAAAGACAAGCTCTTCTTGAACTTGTCCTGCTCCAAATGTAAATTCATAGAACCCTCACATTTTTACAACTGAGGACTCGATAAACCAAGAGGTTAAGGGGGACTATGCAAGGTTGCATAAGTAGTGGAGAAGTGCTCTGCTCTATGGTAGGGCTTCAAGTCGGACTCTGAATTTGTACCTGATATGAATGTGAGGACAAGCTCATCACATTTCAAAGTGACACTGGGAGAAAGGTTAAAGGTGCTCCAAGGCAAAATGAGGGTCCTGAACGGCTTCACAAAGTGGGAATGATGGGCCCACTTTAGTATAAAATTCAAAACAAATTCATGACAAAAAGACAATACAAAATGACAATTTAATTATTACATTCACCTCTCCCCACAAAAAGCAAATACTGTAATAACAGTCCTACCACTGACAGGAGCAAGTGTGGGCTCAGCAGAAGTGTGGGTGAAAAACATGGTCAAACTGAAGAGATGTTACAAAAGCTGATTGTGTCCTACTCAGAGGTGGAGGAAATAGACAGCTCTGCCCTTAGCCTGATCAGGCCCACAGGAAAGAACCATATTTGGGGCAGCCTTGGATATAGTGCAGCCAAGAACCTCCTAGCAATGAGAGATGAACTTCCTTAGGAGGGGACCCCCATCTTGCTGACCTTGAATATGCAAAGATGGGATGCTTGTTTCCCAGGGCAGTTGCAAAGGGGATGTGTCCTGGAGGTAGAAAATGACAGGACTACTATTTGAGAGGTTGGGCAACCCTGGTTGAGAACCACATCATCTTCTTTCTATTCCAGGGTTGCCTGAATATAATGTGGTGTGTGTTAGAGGACATAGGAAGTCAGGCCTGATTAGAGTGGACTGCCCTTGGGGAGAGCTAGGAGGAAAAGTGTGAAGGGGAGAACCGTGGAGGAGATTGTTTCTGGTAGGTGGGTCAGCAGAAGACCACTTAGATTCTCCCAAGGCTCCAGAGAGATTATTTGTCTGAAAACATCATTCTGACCTGGAAAGGTTACTGAAGGCTTATCGGGACATGACTCCATCTCTGGGGAAGGCAGAAGAGAATAGACAAATGGTTGAGTTCAGGAATCTGTAATTTTTTAAAGATTTTATTGGACAGAGATTACAAGTAGGCAAAGAGGCAGGCGGAGGAGGGGGGAATAGGCTCCCTGCCAAGCAGAGCCCGATACAGGACTCGATCCTAGGACCCTGAGATAATGACCTTAGTGGAAGGCAGACGCTTAACCCACTGAGCCACCCAGGCACCCCTGTAATTCTCTTTTTTTAGGATTTTATTTTTAAATAATCTCCATATCCCTCATGGGGCTTGAACTCATAGTCCAGAGACTGAATCACACGCTCTACAGACTGAGCCAGCCAGGTGGCCCTGGAATCTATTTTTAACAGTACTGCCAGAGTGATCCATGGATAGAGTTACCAAATTATTGTCCAAACTGGGTTGCTTTTGAGAGTCAAAGTGAGCAATGTTGAAAGTTGGTATAAAACTCAACCCTTAGTGCAGGTAGACTAGATTCTGTCATATTTGTATGATTTTGAGTAAGTTCTTTTAACTCTCTGAGCCTCAAACTTCTTCCTATGAAAAAGAGAGCTATGATTGTGCATTTAGTATAATATTCTCTCCTGGCAGATTGCCCCATGCCCATTTCTTTTCTCTGCAACCTCATTATTTTCAGTGTGCAAGTATTTTGTTTTGTGGAGTATTTGATCTCAACTGTGCATTACTTTAGGCTTATAGAATGATGCAGAAACTGGAACCTAGCAGAGGTTCCATGAAGCAGAGAATGCTATATGCTTATTTTGCCAGTTTTGTAAAAAGTTTCTCTTTTCTCTTCCCCTGCCACAAGAGATGAGAAAGAAGGTAGAGCCTGGAAATGCACACCAATACTTCTGTGTCAGTCTGTCTGTCTTCTCTTCTTCTGCCAGTACGTCCCAGAGAGAGTTCACCAAGAATGCCCAAGCTTGCCATGGGCACTGTTGAAGAAAATCTCTCTGCTAGTCACATCCCCTTTCTCTGGGATGCTTAATGGATGTTTTGGGGGGCAAGAAATAAAATCTGTTTACTAATTGAACAGCAATGGAATGGGACATCTTGGTGGCTCAGTTGGTTGGGCGTCTGCCTTTGGCTCCAGTCATGATCTCAGGGTCCTGGGATCGAGCCCCACCTCAGGCTCCCTGCTCAGTGGGGAGTCTGCTTCTCCCTCTCTGCTCGTGCTTGCTCTCTCAAATGAATAAAAACTTCAAAAAATAATAAAAATAGAGGTACCTGGGTGGACCAGTGGGCTAAATAAAGCCTCTGCCTTCTGCTCAGGTCCATGGTCCCAGGGTCCTGGGATCGAGCCCCGAATCAGATTCTCTGCTCAGCGGGGAGCCTGCTTCCCCCGCTCTCTGCCTGCTTCTCTGCCTACTTGTGATCTCTGTCTGTCAAATAAATAAATAAATAATTCTGAAAAAGAAAAAAAGATATTCTTCTAAAAAAAATAAAAATAAAAAATAATAAAAATAATTAAAAAACAGCAATGGAAGTGCCTCGGTCCCAGATGTGTTGTTTGGAGCGTGAATCTTCTCACAATCCAATGAATTCTACCCCAGTGGTAACTATTATCAGAAGAGCCCCATAAATACATCATTTACTGTTTGGAATTATGACATAATACAATGCCAAAAATCTACTTTATTTTTCAGAACTCATGTGAAAGACTACAAAGAACCATGCTCATTCTGCAGTGCTGGCCCATCTACCTTTGGAAGCCAGAAACAGCTCACCAGGCCTTCAGAGAGGTGACTGGCTGCCCAGTGCATCCTACTGACAACTGTGCTCACCCACCCAGGACAAAGGGAAAGATTCCTATTAATGGCATCACATTTAAGCTGGCTGCCATCAGATTTGCTGGGGCAAAGGCTCGCTCACTGAGGACCCAATTCCTGGAAGACTTCTCCTCCGGCGCGCTGCCAGCTCAATCTTCTGAACCAGGTTTACATCCCAGGGATGGGTCACAAAGCTGATGACGGTGCCAGGCACCTCGCTTCCTACACGGCCCACCCTACCAGCTCTGTGGATGTAGTCTTGCAGGGTGAGAGGGAAATCATAATTGACAACTAGCTCTACATGGGTGCTGTCCAGGCCCCGAGAGGCTATGTCTGTGCAGAGGAGTATGTCTTGGGAGCCCTCCTGGAAGCACTGGAAGATGCCTGCCCTCATTGAGGCTGGCATTTGTCCCTGCAGCCTTAGGTGTTGGATTTTGTGGTCATCCAGAATATATCCCAGCCAATTCACAGTGCTGGAGCTATTACAAAACACCAGAACAGTTCCTGAGCGGCTAGACCTGTATGCTTTGTCATGCTGCTTGAGAATCTGCACCAACTCAGTCACCTTCTCTGCTCCCTTCAGCCTCATAAATGTCTGTCTAACATGAGGCATGATGCAGTGGAGCTTAGAGCTGGTGATGGTGGTTAGAGAGTCTGGGCTGGCAACTTTACTTAGCAGTTGGCCTACACCTTCAGGAAATGTGGCCCCCACCAGCACTAACTGAGCTTTGGGATTGAAGGGGTCTTTTAAGTCAGCAGAATCTTCTGCTATATGGCTCTTCTCCAAGATATAGTCCACTAGTTCCAGGAAGCTTTCATCCAATAGTGTGTCTGCCTCATCCAACACCAAGTAGGAGAGCTGCCTCAGGGTGATCAGTTGACCTTTCAGGGCCTTCCACAGAGCTCCTGGAGTGGCCACTAGTACATCTACTGAGGGTTGTTTGGACAGTTGCAGCCGGATCCTACTCATGCCATGGCCTCCCTCTAGCTCCCGCACGTGGAGGCCCAAGGAGACGCCCAAGGGCTGGGCCACCGCCCGCACCTGTTCGGCTAATTCTCGCGAAGGTACAAGGACCAGGCCTCGAGGAGCTGGTATACTGTGCGAATCCAAGGTTGGCCGGCCCAAGAGCCGCTGAAGCAGAGGTAGTAGGTATCCAAGAGTCTTGCCACTGCCGGTTTCCGCAGCGCAAAGGATGTGGCGGCCGCGAAGTAGAGGGGGTATGGTGCGCGACTGCACGGTTGTAGGCCGAACGACTTCGGGAGCTGCCTCCTGTAGTGCATGCAGCACGCGGGATTCCAGACCAAGAGCCGCGAAGCTGCCCTCAGATGGGGAGTCCCGCAGCGCTGGTACCTCATGTTGCGCTCGCTCGATAGAGAAGTAGTCCCTGCGGGAGCGCCGATTCTTCCAACCTCGCGAAGCTAGTGGCGCGCGCTCCCAACGGCCCAGCGTGAGGCGCGCCGGCTGGTTCAACTCTGGCCGCCGCGCCGAGATCAGCAGCCGGCCAGGTCGCGCCAGCACCAGCCGCGGGGAACTCCGTCCGCTTTGCCGCTGTTCCTGCCGCAGCTGTAGAGCCCGCGGGATGCGAACTACTGGCAGGGGCTCGTCCGGACCGCGGACCGCTAGGTCCCGTCGAGGTGCCAAAAGCAACCGAACCGTGAGCCGCAGCACCCGCGGCGGCCGCGCCAGAGCCATAGTGCTTTGGTGTGCGAGAGGCGCATGGCAATGACGTCACGGGCGCGCAAGGCCTCGAGGACGGTGTCTGGCACGGCTCAGCAAGGCTCTCGGAGTTGGCGAACCCTGAGGAAGGAGGGACAGTCTGCAAAGTTCAACTGCGGCGAGGTCTGTAGGTTCAAACAGGGGTTGGCGACGTCCAGACCCGGTCCAGCCTTGGGGAGACGGGCTCGATGAAGGCAGCCTCTGGGGTCCGGCGCTACGCGGCCGTGGGGGCCTGGTCTTATGGACGGGGGACGGAGGGCTTCTGGCGATTGGGTGACCGAGCCTTGCCATACTCCTTTATCGCTCCCACTGCTTCCTTGATGGCTTGTCAGTGCAGGTCTCCTCCCGTAAATTCCGAGGGTGCGGTGGTGTTTTCCCAGATGTGGTCCCCGTGCAAGGTCTGGTGGTAAATGTTTATTGAGAGTCTGAATGTATGGTCAGGCCTGGGGGAGAAGACAAGGGCCAGGTGTCTTAGCTCTAGGTACCTCCCCCTCCCCCACCCCGCTTCCCTCTGATGGCCTGTGAAGTGGAAAGTAAGATTTTCAGGCTTTATATCAAGCAGACCTTTCTCCTTGTAATCCCCCCGCCCCCGCTTTTTTTCTTTCTTTTTAATTAAAAGGGTTTTTTTTTGTTTGTTTGTTTTAATATTTTTATTTATTTATTTTACAGACCGAGATCACAAGTAGACAGAGAGGCAGGCAGAGAGAGGGGAAGGGAAGCAGGCTCCGTGCTTAGCAGAGAACCGGATACGGGGCTTGATCCCAGGATCCTGGGATCATGACCTGAGCCGAAGGCAGAGGCTTTAACCCTCTGAGCCACCCAGGCGCCCCTTTTCCTCCCTTTTCAGCTGAGATTCACTCTCCATTCTTTTGCCTCCCCTGCCAACTTTTCATCCTGAAGCTACCATTCTTGTAGTACACTCACCTCCACTGGCTTCTCAGATACCTAAATTGTTTAAATAGTGGTGAGAAAGGCCCTTCTAATCTACTGAGTGATCAGATATGTGAGGCTTGCCTCACATAGCCCTGGTCAGACAGAATATTTTACTTGAATTCAGATGTTCAGGTTGCCAAAAAACGCCTTATCTTTTTCTGATTGACTGACTTCTCTTAGCATTATACCCTCTAAATCCATCCATGTTGTTGGAAATGGCAAGATTTCATTCTTTTTTTAATAGTTAATATTCCAGGGGCGCCTGGGTGGCTCAGTGGTTTGGGCTGCTGCCTTCGGCTCGGGTCATGATCTCAGGGTCCTGGGATCGAGCCCCGCATCGGGCTCCCTGCTCCGCAGGAAGCCTGCTTCCCTCTCTCTCTCTCTCTTTGCCTGCCTCTCTGCCTACTTGTGATCTCTGTCTGTCAAATAAATAAATAAAATATTTAAAAAAAATAGTTAATATTCCAGTGTGTGTGCATATACCACCTCTCCTTTATCCATTTATCTATCAAGGGACACTTGGGTTCCCTCTATAATTTAACTGTTGTAAACAATGCTGCAATAAACATAGGGATGCATATTTTTTTTTTACTTCATGTTTTCATATTCTTTGCATGAATACCTAGTACTGGAATTGCTGGATCATATGGCAATTCTGTTTTTAATTTTTTTGGAAACTTTCATACTGTTTCCACAGTGGCTGCTCCAGTTTAATTTCCACCAACAGTGCAGGACGGTTCTTTTTTCCTCCACATCCTCACCAATGCATGTTGTTCCCCAAAAGATAAATATTTCTAAAGTTTCAAATGCCATTTTGATACATAAGTAGACTTTCTGGAAAGTTACCATTAAACCATCAGAGGAGAGTTTTGAGTAGTGACAGATGAACAGAGTCATTGGATAGAGCAGTGGCTCTCAAGTGAGGGTGACTTTGCCCCTGCCCCACCCCGAGACATTTGACGGAGTTTGGAGACATTTTCATATTTTATTTTTTTAAAGATTTCATTTATTTATTTTGTCAGAGAGCGTACAAACAGCTGGAGCGGCATGCAAAGCAGGCAGAGGGAGACACAGACTCCCAGCTGAGCAAGGAGCCCAGTGTGGGACTCAGTCCCAGGATCCTGGGATCATGACCTGAGCTGAAGGCAGCCGCTTAACTGACTGAACCACCCAGGCATCCTGAGCATGGAGACATTTTTAGTTGTCACATCTGGGAAGGTGCTATTGGCATCTAGTGTGCAGAGGCCAGGGATGTTGCTCAACATTGTACAATGCGCAAGAAAGTCCCCAACAAAAAGGATTATCTGGCCCAATAGGTGAACAGTGTGTTGTTGAGAAGCCCTGCATAGAGCATGAGGACTGAAGAGTGGCTGAGGTTACAAGTGCTTTTACTACAGGTAGTCGTGTTTGACAAGCTCTTTCACTGGCTCTTCCTCACCCTCAGAATCTGTAGCAAGTATATTGATGCCATTGCTTGCTTTGACCTTGGGATTAGGAATGTTGGAGGCCCCGTAGGTCATAAACACAAGAAAAAGTGATTCAAGGGAGTGAAGCTGGAGAAGAGAAATTTAGAGAGAACAAGACCATCCTTATGGATCGGGGGGATGTGCCAAATGGAAGAGAGATGAGGTGTGCTGTGGGGTGTACTACTCCAGAAGGCAGAACAGGGACTCGTAAGTAATAGGCAGATGCTAAATTTGATAATAAAGAACTGCTGTAACAACTAGAATTGCCCAGATCTGTCTTGAGGGTGCTGAGTTTTCTATCATTGAAAAGTTTATATCCAGGCCAGATGACTGCTGGTTGGCAATATGGTAGAGGGGAGTTGATACAAAGGACACTCTAAGATATTGTGATTCTATACTACTTCTATGATTCTTTTCAAGAACTCAGGGCTCCTTGTTCCTTATCTATGTAGCTTCCTGGACATCTGACTCAACAGATTTTATCCATTTACATGTGCCACTGTTTTTTCAGATAAAAACAAACTCTTACTTTGCACCAACCCAGAACAGATACACTGAAGGAATTATCAGAAAAGAATAATACATTGGTATGTACTTGCATTTGGGTTCTGCCCAAATATTTGGGGGCAGGGAAGCTAGTTAATATATGGCTGCTTTCTCACCATGCTCAAACCCTGACAATATGATTAATTCAAAATCTCATAAGGGTTGGAATCTGTCTGAGCCATTCTCTGCTCATGGTCCTTAATTTCTTTTTGTCAGTTCATCAGCCACTAAATAAGGCTCCTCTCTTTTCCTTCTGCTCACTTCGAGTAACCTCTAGTTGTTATTGAGATACATGTATATTACAGTGCTTTAGAAATAAGAAAGTTTTACTTATTGTAGAAAGAATGTAAGCTCCTGAGAGCAGAGGTCTAACTGGTAGTATTTTTTCCCAGGGCTGCCATGGTAACTCACATTATCTGGTTACTCTGTAAGTTTTTTTTTTTTTTTTTTAAGATTTTTGTTTATTTATTTGACAGAGTAGGCAGAGCTGCAGGCAGACGGAGAGAAGCGGGCTCTCTGCTGAGCAGAGAGCCCAACATGGGGCTCTCTCCCAGGGCTCTGGGATCATGACCCAGCCGAGGGTAGCCGCTTAACTGACTCTATGAGTTTTAAACAGATGCCCTTAGATCTCAGGTGATAATGGTACAGTCATTCTTGCATTCATTTATTCATTGAGTAAATGTTTCCTGAGCACCATGCATGTGCTGGGTACTGTTCAGACAGACAGTGAGAAAAACAGGTAAAATTCCTGCCCTAGTGGAGTTTACATTCTGATTTAACTGGTTTGGCGGGGGGAGGGGTAATACCTGGACTTTGTTTTTTGTTGTTTTTTAAAAAATATTTTATTTATTTATTTGACAGACAGAGATCACAAGTGGGCAGAGAGAGACCGGGGGATGCAGGCTACTTGCCGAGCAGAGAGCCTGATGCGGGGCTCGATCCCAGGACCCTGGTATCTTGACCCGAGCCGAAGGCAGAGGCTTTAACCCACTGAGCCACCCAGGTGCCCTGACATTGGTGTTTTTTTAAAGCCTTTCTAGATGATTCTAATGTGCCACCCTGTTTGAGAATCACAGTTATAAACAAAACACTTTGGGAATTGCGAGGCACTGCAAAAATAAAAAGTGGCTGTTAGTATTCCCTCCCTGTTCCTTCATTACCCTGCCTGCATCAGGACTGTTGTGCAAGTGCTGGCCATTCTCTTATCAGCCCATGTCATTATGTGCCTACACCATTTCACCTTCTTTCTAACCCATTTCCTTGTCTCCTTACGGTCTTTCACTTTCTAGCCCATCATCTATTTTCTGAATGATCTTGCTAAAACCCTGCCATGGCCTTGTCACCCCTTGACGCAAAAGCTGTTAGAGGATTTGTGTGGCCTACAGCTCATCTCCTCATCATCTCCAGAGTCTGCCCCCACTTCATCTCCTGCTGCTTTCTTACCTGAGTCTTGTTCACTCAAGTGATGGCTCTTATGCAAGTTGCATAAAGGGCTCGCAGTCCTTCACTTGGTAAGCAAGGGAGTGGGGTAGTCATTTGTCTGCTCTAACCAAACGAGGTATGGCAAGGCACTTGAAGTGCTCTGTGATAGAGCACATTTGTCTGCGATAGAGCCCTTCTGTGGCTGAAGCATGGGTCATATTGTGGTTCTCATTGCCACTTGACCTGTTAATTTCTTTCCACAACAAACCCTAACACTTATGCTAGATTGTGTTTTCTGTGCTCTGTGACAAAGACTTGGTGATAAGCAAGATGCAGGGCTTGCCTTCCCCTTGTGATGAGGCAGGTAGGTTGACAGTTAGTTGCTCTTATAATTACAAGAGTATATTCCATCCCAGGACAGGAATGAGCTAAGAGGAGATGCCCTTACTCTGTGTTTGGGAGATAAATGTCAGGGAAGGCTTTCTGGATGAAGTGAATCTGGGTGATGTTCTGAAAGGCTGCTGGAAGTCAGCCAGGTAGAGGGATAGGAATCTGGGTTCTAGGCAGGGGCAACTTGTTCAGAGACTACAGGCCAGTTTGTTGAGAGACAGCAGGCTAGGTTGGGGAACTAGGAATAGTTCAGAAGAGATGAAGCTTAGCATGGGGGAGTTAAGAGGGCAGGGGGCAAGAGATGAAAGATAGGGCTTCTGAGGAAGGCAGGGAGCAGACTTGTTTGCAATGTGAAGGAGCTGGGACTTAATTGTAAGGGCAGAAGGGAAGGCTGTGGAGAATAGGAATATCCTGTCCCAATCTGTGTTTTGAAAGACCCTGCCAGCTGCTGGAAGGAACTTAGATTGAACACAATGAGCCTGGAAGCAGAGAGACTGGTTTGCAGGCTGTTGTCGTCAGTCACCTGATAGATGGCAGTGGCAGAGCTGAGACGCTCCTTGGGCTCAAGAGCTCAGTTATTCCCATTTCTTTACCTTCCGCACTTCACACAGTGCCTTCATCCTAAAAGAACTAGTAGATGTTTGTTGATCTAACAATAGACTTCAAATGTGTTGAAAGTGTAAAAGCCGGATAGTGAGAGCGGTTAACATTTATTAAACTCTTACTGTTGGGATGCCTGGGTGGCTCAGTTGGTTAATCCCCTGCGTTCTGCTCAGGTAATGATCCCAGGGTCCTGGGATCAAGTCCCACATCGGGCTCCTTGCTCAGTGGGGAGCCTGCTTCTCTCTCTGCGTGCCGCTCTGCCTGTTTGTGCGTTCTCTCTCTGACAAATGAATAAATAAAATCTTAAAAACAAACAAACAAATCCTTACTGTGTGCTGGGAGCTGTTGTGCATCATAGAATTGACTTTTCACAGCATCCCCCCTGACATAGATTCTGTGGGAGCCTCATATGCCAGAGGGAGAGGCTGAGCCTCCATTAGGTTCATTCATCTGCCTGGGGCAGAGTTGGGGTTCCAGTGCACGTCTGATTCCAGAGTTTGGAATCTTAATAGAGAGATGCTGTATCACCTCTTTCTCTTGTAAGTATAATAGGTCACTTTAATTTTTTCTTATCTACACATGTTTTGAGTGGGAAATAGGATAATTATCTGAATATGTAATCCTAATTGACTTTTTTAAAAAAAGATTTTATTTAATTATTTGACAGACAGAGATCACAAGTAGGCAGAGAGGCAGGCAGAGAGAGAGAGAGAGAGCCTGATGCAAGGCTCGATCCCAGGACCCCGGGATCCTGACCTGAGCTGAAGGCAGAGTCTTTAACCCACTGAGCCATCCAGGCGCCCCTTGACTTCTGTTTTAACTCTAAATTTGTATTTTAAAGAAATTGCTTTTTAAGCAAGGTCGTAGCCTCTAGGAAAATTTACATGGAAGAGTAAATGGTAAAGTTTTTTCCATTCGTTGCTTTCCCTGAGTAGTGTTATCTTCAGTCTGAAAGTGTTATAATTAGTGGGATTTTGTATCTATGCAACTGAAGTTAAGGTTACTGTCTGAGAAGATAACCAAAACTGTCAGAAGAAAAGCCCTTAAAAGAATGGTAGAGAGAGAAAAAAAAAGAAAAGAAAGAAAGAGAGATCGTCTCAGTTTGTGTGACTGAATTGGTGATCTGGGTATGATCTTGGGGCCCAGCAAATGGTTGTGAGGGTAACTGGGAAAGGGTGGGGACTGCCTCTTTTCTTTGAAAGGAGTCTTTTTGGAGGCAGGCCTGGTCAGGCACTGCTGGCAGGTGCCAGAGGGAGTTCCCAGACCAACCACCCTCTAGGAGGGTGTGCTTAGCTGCCAGAGAGTAAGAATTCAGTCCTGCCTTCCTTTCTAAGCAGCTGCTAAGTGTAAAAGCTGCTAAGTGTAAAAGCTGCTAAGTGTAAGTACTAGGCTCAGGGAAAGAAACCTGGTAGTAAACTAGGTAGTCATATTCCTGTCCTTGTGGAACTTGTCCTGGTGGCCTAGAGCAGGAGCTAGGGGTTAAACAAGAAACCACACAAATCAGTGTGGACACATGGGGATTGTAACGGAGCTATAGAGAAGCACAAAGTGTTGCGAGAGCATGTGACCAGGGACCTGAAGTTAGATGGTTGGTCTGATAGGGAATTGTCTCCAAAAAGGGGACATTCAAGGTCAAGAGGACCTCAGTGTGGGTGTGTATGATTGAGTTAGGGAGAGTCTTCCAGACAGAGAGGATTGATTCCAAGTGCACAGACCCCAGAGCTTAGTGTGGGAGACTTTCAAAGAAGTCCAGGGTGGCCAGGACAAGGAGAGTGAGGGGGAGAGAGGCTTGAGGTAAGCTGGAGATGTGGGCAGGGACAGGTCATGCAGGGTTTGGTGGGCCATCAGAAGGGTTTGGGAGTTCTTCTAAACTTAGAGGGAAGCCATTGAAGGATATAAACAAGGGAGGGGTATTATCAGAGTTGCCTTTTTCAAATGCCACACAATATCAAGAGAAAGGATAGGAGGGGGTAGGATTAGATTTGGGAGACCAGTTAGGAGGCTGGCTTCCTGCACAATGGTGGCACGGGAGATGGAGCAAAGCATTGCTTCTCGGCCTTTTGGCTAAGATCAAATGGAGATGGAGCAAGGCAGATGGATTAGAGTTACATATTAGAGTTATATATTAGAGTTATATTTATATTTTGAGTTATATAGAGTTATAATTATATTCCACAGTAGTTAGCGATAGATTAAATGTGGGGAATATGAATTAAGGATGAGTCATTGGGTGAATGGAAATGCTAGTTGCTGAAATGGGAAACATTATCTCTCCAGGTATTCGCCTGATTAACACCTTCTCTCCCTTGAAATCTTGAATCAGAAATTATTTCTTGGGGCGCCTGGGTGGTTCAGTCGGTTAAACATCTGACTCTCGATTTCGGCTCAGGTCTTGATCTCAGGTTTGTGAGATAGAGCCCTGTGTCAGGACCCACGCTCAATGCAGAGTTTGCTTGAGATTATTTCTCCTCCCTCCCTCCCCCTGTGCTGTATCCCCTCCCTGCACTCTTGAGTTTGCTCTCTTTTTCTAAAATAAATAAAATAAAAAAAACAAAAAATAAAAAGAAGAAGAAGAAATTATTTCTTAAGGGAAGCCTTTCTCAACCCCCTATTCATCCATTTCCTGCTGGCACAGCTTCCCAAAACCTCATGTCCTTCATAGCACTGTACATTGCCGTAATTTCACAATTTGTAAGTTCCCTTTCTATAAGCTTCTCTTCTTCTGTACCTCCTCCTCCTCATAGTGCCAGTTAGTGCTTAGCATATCACAGGGGCTCAATAGATGTCTGTTGAATGAATTAATGAAGATAGAGGAGGCAGCTTAGGAGCGCAGATCAAGATCTTGTTTTTGCATGCTTAGTATAAGACGTCCTTAAGATACCCAGGTGGGTATGTGTATTGAACAGTTGGTGTAATATGCTGGTGATCTTTAAAGATGCCAATATTTTAAGTCATGGGAATAAGTAAATTTGCAAGGGAGAATGTGTGGAATTAGAAGGGAAGGGGCCCAAGACTAAGGAGGAAACAAGTGAGTAGAGGAGGTGAAACCAGGAAAGACACTGAAAAGCAGGGCAGAGAGTTGGGAGAAAAACCAGGAAAGTATGGGGTCAGGGGGGTCAAGGAAGAGGGGAGGCTCAACCATGTCACTGTACTATTAGTGAAACAAGATTGTGGACAGGTGATGCACAACTTTCAGGTCATTGGTGACATTGAGCAGTTTTAGTGGAGCAGTGAGGTGAGGGCCCGGCAGAATGGGCTGAATAATAAAAAAGCAAATGGAAACAGTAACTGAGCAGAGCATAGCATTGGCTAGCTAGCTTCATGACTTTTTAGAGGGGTCCATATTTGCTAAAATAAATGTTAACAGTTCTCTCTGAGATATGGGATTTGGATTTTTTTTTCTTTTTACTCCTGTTGGCTCTATTTTCAAAGTATATTTAGGATATGATCACTTCTCACCACCTCTAATACCAGCTCCCTGGCCTGAGCCACCATCAGTTTTTATGTTGGTTACCAAAGAGCCTTGTACTTGGTCTCCCTATGTTTACTCTGGCCCCCAACAGACTGCTCTGCTCTTTACATAGCAGTCACCATGATCCTGAGAAAACATGTTCAGTCATGCTACTCCTCTGTTTAAAACCTATTACTGGCTTCTATTTTGTGAAGAGCTAACAGCCTGTAAAGTGTCCTTCAAGGCCATATGGGATCTGACTACTGTGTCCTGTCTGCTTACTGCTGAGACATTTTGTATCTGACTTTCATTACTTTCTCTTCTCTTTGTGTTCCAACCATATTGGTCTCCTTGCTGCTCCTCTAACACACCAGGCAAGCTGCTGCCCTAGGGCCTTTGCACTGGCTGTCTCTTCTGCTGTGTATCTTTTTTTTTTTTTTTAATATTTTATTTATTTATTTGACAGAGAGAGAGAGAGATCACAAGTAGGCAGAGAGGCAGGCAGAGAGAGAGGGGGAGGCAGGCTCCCTGCTGAGCAGAAAGCCTAATGTGGACTCGATCCCAGGACCCTGAGAGCATGACCTGAGCTGAAGGCAGAGGCTTAACCCACTGAGCCCTCTTCTGCTGTGTATTCTTCCACTAGATACCAACTTGGCTAACTCAAGTCTTAGCTCAAATGTTATCTTTCCATTGAAGCCTATCTTGGTTTCCCTATTTAAAATTTTATATTTTAATGTACATATTTTCATATAAATGTTTTTATGTTTTAATGTAAAATATACAATTAATATACCATGTATTTGTATTTTTCCTGCTGGGAGTGTGGGGTAAATGGGTGAAGGTGGTAAAAAGACAGGAACTTCTGGGGCGCCTAAGTGGTTCAGTTGGTTAAAAGTCTGACTCTTGATTGCGGCTCAGGTCATGATTTCAGGGTTGTGGGATCGAGCCCTGTGTTGGCTCTGTGCTTAGCACAGAATCTGCTTGTTCCTCTCCGTCTTCTCCTCCTCTCCCCCTTCTCTTTCTCTCTCTCTAAAAAAAGAGAAAAAAGATATGACTTCCAGTTAGAAGATAAATATGTTCTGAGGATGTAATGTACAACATAGCAACTATAGCAACGTATTTGAAGGTTGCTGAGAGTGGATCTTTTTAAAAAGATTTTATTTATTTATTCAGGATGCCTGGGAGGCTCAGTTGGTTAAGCGGCTGCCTTCGGCTCAGGTCATGATCCCAGTGTCCTGGGATCAAGTCCCACATTGGGCTCCTTGCTCAGCAGGGAACCTGCTTCTCCTTCTGCCTCTGCCTGTGACTCTGTCTGCCTGTGCTCACTCTCTCTGACAAATAAATAAATAAAATCTTTTAAAAAATAATTTATTTATTTATTTATTTATTTATTTGAGAAAGAGAGAGAGAGGGAAAGGGAGCAGGGGGAGGAGCAGAAGGGGAAGGAATGCCAAGCTGACTCGGTGGGTTGAGTGCAGAGCTCATTATGGGGCTCTGTCCCACAACCCTGAGATCATGACCTGAGCCGCAACCAAGAGTCGGATGCCCAACCTACTGAGCCACCCAGAGACCTCACTAAGAGTCAATCTTTAAAGTTCTCATCACAATAAAAAGAATTATTAATATATGAGGTGATAGATATTAACTTACTGTGGTAATCATTTTCTGGTATATACATATATCAAATCACTATGTTGTACACCTTAAATTAATACATTATATGTCAATCACATCTCAGTAAAATGGAAAAAACTTTTGACCCAGCCCCTGTGCTTTCAATTTCCTTTTTCCCTGTTTTTTAACTCCATAGCATTACCAGTTTTCCAACATGCTATGTAATTTGTTTTATGTTATTTTTTTGCCTTTGTTCCCCTGCTAGAATAAAAGTTCTGTTAGAGCAGAAGTTTTTCTGTTTTGTTCTCTAATTATCCAAAAGACTAGGACAGTGACTGTCCCAAACTAGGCATATAATTATTATTCTTTAGATGAATGAATAAACATGCCTGATTTTTAGGATCAGAGAAAAGGGAAACAAAGTCCTGTGTGTTGGATAGAAGAAGAAAAGTCTGCCCTGGATAACAGAGAAGATTTTCTTTTTGTGGATTTCAGACTCTTGTTTTCCCTTTCTGCAGGCTTTAGCAGAGGAAGAATGATTGAGCATAGCCTCTCACTGTGCTACCGCAACAAACTCATCTTAGCCCCTATGGTTCGGGTAGGCACTCTTCCAATGCGGCTGCTGGCCCTGGACTATGGAGCAGACATCGTGTACTGTGAGGTAAGAGGCTCCTGATTTTCTCGGAGGGCTTTGCCACCATTGTGGCCTCCTTGTCTGTGAGTGGGAGTGGTCAGGAGTTAATTGGGGGCAGAATGGGCACTCACTTCACAGGCACTCCCTGAAGGCAGTGGGAGACAAACATGACACTGGTGAGTTCTCTGGGCCCTGTTCAGGGTCAGGAGCCTGGGCAGCATGGAGGCCTTGTGGGATCCCTGGGTTGGGTGATTAGATGAGTGTTGTATCAGGTCACTGCCCTGGCCTCCGCACGAGTGAATAGACATTCGTGCATGTGTAATGAACTCAAGGTTAGGAAGAGGAGAAAAAGGAGCAGGGAGGCTGGATGGGGTTGGTTTTGAGAGCCACAGGATTTTCTGGTGGTCATACCTAGTGGGTTGCCTACATCCTGGCTGCTCTGGAGCGTAGTAGGCCTTTACACTCAGGCTTAGAAAGTATTTTCTAGGAAAAACAGCATTACAGAAGTAGCTGATATTGCATAGTGTTGGGGTGTGAGCAGTGTTTCTCTGGTGGGCATATAACAGAATTATCTGGAGAATTCTCTCCCACTCACCATCCCCAGTCCTGATATGTCTCCTTAGTGTGGGTGAGCAGTTGAAGAAGAAGCTATTCAAGTGCTTCAGATACTTCTATCTTTGAAAGGCATTGCTGGTGGGATGGGGACTGTGGCTATAAAAGGGCAGAACAAGGATCCCAGTGGTGATGGGACTGTTGGAACTGTTCATGGAACTGTTCTGTGACCAAACTCTCAGTGTCAGTATCCTGCTTGTATTACACTATAGTTTTGTAAGATGTTACCATTGGGGAGGTTGGGCAAACAGTACATAAGAGTTCACTTTTTTTTTTTTTTTTTTTTTAAAGTAGGCTCCATGCCCAGCACGGAGCCTGATGCGGGGCTTGAACTCATGACCCTGAGATCAAGACCTGAGCTGAGATCAAGAGTTGGATGCTTAACCAACTGAGCCAGCCAGGCGCCCCTGGGAGCCCACATTCTTGCAATTGCATGTGAACCTCCAATTATCTCAAAATAAAAATTTTAATTAAAAAGCCACTGGTATAGAGAGGGAACTTGGGAAGAATATACCCTAATGTACTGGGTGTTTGTATGTGGGGGGACAGGTAAGTAATTTATGATAGAAAAGTAAGAGTGGGGCACTTGACTGGCTCAGTCAGTAGGGCATACAACTCTTGATCTTGGGGTTGTGAATTCAAGCCCCACATTGGGCTTGTAACCTACTTAAAGTAAAATCTTAAAAAAAGTAAAAGAGTGAGAGAAATAGGCAAATTAAGAAGGTGTGTCAGGGAAGGCAAAAGTCAAGTCTGTCAAGTGTGATAGATGATATAGAGAAATCCATTGCAAAAGGACCAAAAAGGTGATAGGGAAACCTGACGATTGGAGGACAGCTGTGGCACAGAGATGGAAACACTTGTGGGGGCAACGGATTGCGGAGTAAGCAGCAAATGAGGAAGTAGAAACAGAGGTGCCCACTACCCCTCAGGAATTCAAGAGGTGAATGGAAGAAAAGAGTACGTGCAGGTCTGGGAGATGAAGGAAGCTGGGTGAAGGGAGTTGTTTCTAGGTGACTTGTATATTTGCAACATAAGAGAAAGCACTTTGCCTTGAGGTGAGGGCTGAAGATTCAGCAAATTGGTGTGGGGTGGGTAGGGCCTGGACTTGGAGGGGCAGGATTCTAGATGAGGTAGTGGGGCCTGCCTCCGAGGTAGGGCAGGGAGGAGAATGGGGGAAACATGGAAGGCCGGGAAGCCAAGGGGTTTTGCCTGAGATATGTTTTACAAGATGTGGGAAGCCAGTCCTCTGCTGGCGGTGAGGGTGGCAGGAGTGGGGTGGGGACCTGAGAAGAAAGTGAGGGCAGTTTGGTCCCGTTGCTGTGGAGAATGGGCACTGGGAGATTTGCCTGGCAGCTCGGTCTGCATAGTCATGCTGTTTTTCAGCTTTATGGGAAGGAGAACTACAGAGCTTGAGGGGATGCCCATGGCTGGGGATTGGCATGCTGCTGTCTGTAGCCAGGCAGGGCCAGAGCCATCTAGGGTGCTCGCAAAATGAAGTGGGAGAGAGAGAGCATGTGTTGTCCACATGTGGGAGTCAGAAAGCGAGGTTCCCGAGTTTTGGGTCATGGGTATAGGACCTGACTTCTAAGAGGTTTGTTGAAATAGAGGCAAGGAAGTCCCAAGAAATGAGAGCTGGGCATCCGTAAGCCTTCCAACCAGCCAGAATTTGCCCAGGGCAGGGAGGTATCTGTGTCCAGAGGCCAGTCGCAGGGCAGGGCAATGTGGTAGTACACTGAGCAGTGTTTATCTGGTCCCTCATCCTTCAAGCCTCTACTCAGGCCCTCAGGTAGTCAGCTGTGGGTTAAGTGTGGCCTTTCTTAGCCAGCTCCCTCCTGGCTCTCCAAACTTCTTGAATTTCGAAGAGGATTGGGAGGATGGTCTGTGAGGACTCATGGACTGTGAGGGACTGCAAGGACTCATGGACTTAAAGCCTGAGGAATGAGGACCAAAAATATCAGTCCCAGAGAGCTCAGCAGTTGTTTTGTTGCCTATGATGCCCCCTTCAGCATGCTTGGTGGGTGTTTACTCTGGAGAGTCAAGACGGCTTATAAACGGACCGGCCTCTGCCAAAGTCAAGATGACTTATAAACAAACCAGCCTCTGCCAGAGGACACCTAGGCCTTCCACTCAGGTGTAACACCTGTGGAGAGCAAAGGCAGGCTGGCCAGTGGACCCTTGCTTAGCATTGGTAGGTGGCCAGGGATGGCGGAGTACTGAACTTGGCACAGTATGGTGCCTGCTGCCCCCTGGTGGGCCCAGTGTTGCTGTGTAGGCCGGCTGCCTGCATGATCTTCTGGGTTCACAATGAGGTGGTCCAGCTGGGGTTTTAGTTAAACCGTCCCACCAACCTCACAGGACCAGAGTATAGGCTCTAGGAAATACCAGGCATGCACGCACCTCCTTAAAAGCTCTGCAAAGCCCTCAGAAGCTCGAAGTGAAGGAAGGATGAAGAAAGATGAACTAGCTCAGCAGAAGTCTGATTCCCCACAAGTTCTGCCTTATTGATACTGGTTTTCCAGGAGTCCCTCAGATGTTATGTAGCTATTCCTTTTTATAAAAGCAAGCGACTGAGTGCTGAGGTGGCTCAGTTGGTTAAACAACTGCCTTTGGGTCAGGTCATGATCCTTGGGTCCTGGGGTTGAGTCCCACATGGGGCTCCCTGCTCAGCAGGGAGTCTACTTCTCTCTCTCCTTCTGCCTGCCACTCCCCTGCTTGTGTGCTCTCTCTCTCTCTCTCTCTCTCTCAAATAAATAAATAAAATCTTTAAAAACAACAAAACAAAACAAGGGGACTCCAGTTGCCCAGAATGTAAGAACACACCACCTGTTAGACTTAAACCTTTTACTAAATAAGACTAAGGGAGGAGGCAGTGTTCTGAAGAGGCCCTGGTTGCCAGAATGGGTACTTAAAATTTATTTGTGCATGTGGTAAGAAAACACATAAAATTTACCATCTTAGGGGCACCTGGGTGGTTCAGTGGGTTAAGCCTCTGCCTTCGGCTCAGGTCATGATACCAGGGTCTTGGGATCAAGCCCCACATCGGGCTCTCCAAGCCCCACATCGGGCTCTCTGCTCAGCAGGGAGCCTGCTTCTTCCTCTCTCTCTCTGCCTGCCTTTCTGCCTACTTGTGATCTCTGTCAAATAAATAAATAAAATCTTTAAAAAAAATTTTACCAACTTAACCATTTTTGAATGTGCACTTTGGTAGTGTTGAGTTGTGAAACAGATCTCTAGAGTCTTTTCATCTTCCACTACTGAAACTCTATGCACATGAAACAACTCCCCCCTTACCCCATCTCTCCAGGCCCCGGTAACCACTCTCCTATTTTCTGTTTCTATGAATTTGACTACTTTAGGTACCTCATAGAAGTGGAAGCATATGTGATACTTGTTTTTTTGTGACTGGCTTGTATCACTTAGCATAATGTCCCCAAGGTGCCTCCATGTTATAGTATGTGGCAGAATTTCCTTCCATTTTTAGGCTGAATAATAGTCCAGTGTATGTTTATGCCCCATTCTCTTTATACATTCATTGGTTGATGAATATTTGGGTCCTTCCACATCTTGGTTATTTTGCATAGTGCTGCTATGAACATAGGTATGCAAATATCTCTTTGAGAGCTTGCTTTCAATTCTTTTGGATATATATATATCTACAGGGTGGATTGCTAGATCAGGTGGTAGTTCTGTTTTTAATTTTTGGAAGAAACTCTATACTATTTGCCCTAAAAATTGTACCATTTTATAATCCTACCAATAGTGAACAATTTCTTCATGTCCTTGCTAACACTTGTTCTGTTCTGTTGTTTTCCTTTTCTTTCTTTTTTAAATAATAGCCATACTAATGGGTGAGAGGTGATAGCTCATTGTGGTTTTAATTTACATATCTCTGATGATTGCCAGCCATTGCTGTATAATCTTTGCAGAAATTTTTATTCAGGTTCTTTGCCCAGAATGGGCAATTTCTTAAAACTTAAAAAAGAGGGATGCCTGGGTGGCTCAGTTGGTTAAGCGACTGCCTTCAGCTCGGGTCATGATCCTGGAGTCCCAGGATCAAGTCCCACATCGGGCTACCTGCTCAACAGGGAGTCTGCTTCTCCCTTTGATCCTACCCCCTCTCATGCTCTCTCTCTCAAATAAATAAATAAAATCTTTTAAAAATAGAGTTTTACCCACTTAAAAAAAAACTTAAAAAAGAAATCAGATTTATAGAAAAGTTATTGTATGTTTATACTTCAATAAAAAATAAAAAAAACTTTATAAAGGGAAAAAATTATTAAAAAGTTGCATCCATACTCAGATTAACCTATGGTCAACATTTTTGCTTGATTTGTTTTATCATTTGTGTTCTATCTAATGTATATATTTTTTCTCCTTAGACTAATTTTTTAAACGTTTTTCTTTTCTTTGTTTTAAGATTTTATTTATTTATTTGAGAGAGAAAGAGAACATGAGAGGGAAGAAGGTCAGAGGGAGAAGCAGACTCCTGGCAGAGCTGGGAGCCCAATGTGGGACTCGATCCCAGGACTCCGGGGTCATGACCTGAGCCAAAGGCAGTGGCTTAACAAGCTGAGCCACCCAGGTGCCACTTAAACTTTTTTTTAAAGATTTTTTAATTTAATTGTCTTGAGAGAGAGAGCAGGAGAGAGCAAGCATGAGCAGGGGGGAGCAGCAGAGGAAGAGGGAGAAGCAAGACTTCCCACTGAGCAGGGAGCCTGATGCAGGGCTCCATCCCAGGACCACCTGAGCTGAAGGCAGATGCTTAAGCAACTGAGCCACCCAGGGTCCCCCTTAACTAATTTTTTAAGCTGAAATGCAGTTGACAATGTTAAATTAGTTTCATGCATTCTCCTTAACTATCAGAGTAAATTCCATTCACTATAATTTCTTACTTCTCAGTACTTCATTGATATTTTACCAGAATCAAGTCTTTCTTCTATACAATGATGATATAGGCATCATCTTCAGTAAAACTAATTGATATAATCCTTTTTTTGATCTATCCTCTATCTTCTGATTTTGTCAAGTGACCCAGAGTTGTTCCTCTAAGCATTTTTTTAACATTAAAAAAAATTTTTTTTAGGGTGCCTGGGTGGCTCAGTGGGTTAAGCTGCTGCCTTTGGCTCAGGTCATGATCTCAGGGTCCTGGGATCGAGTCCCGCATCGGGCTCTCTGCTCAGCAGGGAGCCTGCTTCCTCCTCTCTCTCTCTCTCTCTGCCTGCCTCTCTGCCTACTTGTGATCTCTCTCTGTCAAATAAATAAATAGAATCTAAAAAAAAAAAAATTTTTTTTTTAAAAGATTTTGTTGGGGTGCCTGGGTGGCTTAGTGGGTTAAGCCTCTGCCTTTGGCTCAAGTCATGATCTCAGGGTCCTGGGATCGAGCCCTGCATCAGGTTCTCTGCTCAGCGGGGAGCCTGCTTCCCCCTCTCTCTCTGCCTGCCTCTCTACCTGCTTGTGATCTCTCTCTCTCTTTCTCTGTCAATTAAGTAAATAAATAATCTTAAAAAAAAAAAAAAGTTTTGCAAAAGAGAGAGAGGGCAGGTCTGAGCAAAGAGAGGGGCAGAGGGAGAAGCTGAGGAGGAAGCATGATGCGGGGCTCTGTTCCAGGACCCTGGGGTCACGACCTGAGCTACCCAGGTGCCCTAACATTTTTTTTTAAGATTTTATTTTTAGGGGCACCTAGGTGGCTCAGTGGGTTAAAATCTCTGCCTTCGGCTCGGGTCGTGATCCCAGTGTCCTGGGATGGAGCCCCACATCGGGCTCTCTGCTCGGTATCCTTCTCTCTCTGCCTGCCTCTCTGCCTGCTTGTGATCTCTGCCTGTCAAATAAATAAATACAATCTTAAAAAAAAAAAAAAAAAGATTTTATTTTTAGGTTCTCCTGAGTGGCTTAGTCCGTTAAGTGTCTGCCTTCAGCTTAGGATGCAGCCCTGTGGCTAGCTCCCTGCTTAGCCAAGAGTCTGCTTCTTCCTTTCACTATGCCCTTCCCCCTCTACTCATGCTTTCTCTCTCAAATTAATAAGTAAAATCTTTTAAGAAAAGATTTTATTTTTATGTTATCTCTACATCCAACATGGAGCTCAAACTTAGAACCCCAAGATCAAGAGTCGCATGCTCTACTGACTGAACCAGCCAGGCTCCCCTTTTAACACCTTTACTGAGATAAGGTTCACACATACCATATAATTCACCAATTCAAATTGTGCAATTCAATGGCTCTCGGTATATTTACAGAATTATGCCTCCATCACCACAATCAACTATTGAACATTTTCATCACACCAAAAAGAAACCTCACATCTGTTAGCAATCCCTCCCCAGTTTCTCCCTCCTTGAGTCCCTGGAAACCACTATTCTACTTTCTATTTCTATAGATCTGCCTGTTTTAAACATCTCATATAAACAGGATCGTACCATATATAGTCTTTCATGCCGGTTTCTTTCACTTAGTGTAATGTTCCTAATGTTCACCCATGTCATTGCATGTAGCACTACTTCGTTTCTTTTAGTGGTTGACTAATAACTAATTGTATGTGTATACCACAGTTTGGTTATCCATTCAATTGATGGACGTTTGGATTATTTCTACCTTTTGGCTATTTTGAACCATGCTGCTATGAACATTTGTGTACATTCCTCTTGGGTATATAGACCTGAGAGCAGAATTGCTGGATCATATCATAACTCTGTGTTTAACCCTTTGAGAAAATGCCAGACTGTTTTCTGAAGCAGGTGTACCATTTTATATTCTTGCCAGTATGATGTTTCCGGTTTCTCCACATCTTTGCCAGCACTAATTATTTGTCTTTTTGATTATACCCATCCTAGTGGCTGTGAAGCGGTATCTCATTGTGGTTTTGATTTGCATTTCCCTAATGATTAATGAAGTCGAGAATCTTTTCCTGGGATTATTGGCCATTTGTATATCTTCTTTGGAGAAATGTCTAATAAAATCTATGCCCATTTTTAAATTGGGTTATTTGTCTTTTTATTCTAAGAATCGTAAGAGTTCTTTATATAATCTGTGTAATAGACCTTTATCACATATGTGATTTACAAATATTTTCTCCCATTCTGTGAATTTTCTTTTCACTTTATTGATAGTATCCTTTGATATATAGAAGTTTTAAATTTTGATTAAGTCCAATTTATCTATTTTTTTCTTTTGTACTTTTGGTATCATCTCTAAGAAATTATTGCCTGATCTAAGGTCACAAAGAAATATCTGTGTTTTCTGCTATGAATTTTATAGTTTTGGCTCTTATATTTAGTTCTTCTTGATGAGTTAATTCTTGTATGTGATGTGAGGAGTCCCTACCTCTCATCAAAATTTATTTTCTTGCGCTATTTATTGAAAAGACAAATTTTCCCCAATAAATTGTCTTGGTACCCTTGTCAAAAATCAGTCAATTATAGATGTTTTGGTTTGTATCTAGACTCTGAGTTCTATTCCACTGGCTTATTTTGTTTATCCTTATGCCAGTACCACAGTCTATTTTTTTTTTTCTTAGAGAGAGAGAATGAGTGGGAGGGGAGGGGCAGAGAGAGAGAATCTTAAGCAGACTCAAGACCTAACATGGAGCCCGACAATGGGCCCGATCTCATGACCATGAGATCATGACCTGAGCCAAAATCAAGAGTTGGATGCTTAACTTACTGAGCCACCCAGGCCCCCCAACACAGTCTTGATTTTTATAGCTTGGTAGTAGTTTTTGAGATTAGGAAGCATGAATGTTCCAACTTAGTTTTTCTCTTTCAAGATTGTTTTGTCTAATCTGTGTTGCTTGCATTTCCATATGAATATTAAGATCAGCTTATCAAATTCTGTAAAAAGAGGAACTAGGGTTTTGATAAGGTTTGTATTGAATCTGTAGCTCAGTTTGGAGACTATTTCCATCTTAAGAGTATTAAGTTTTCCAATCCATGGTCATGTCTTTAATTTATTTAGATCCCCTTTAATTTCTTTCTACAGTATTTTATTGTTTTCGGTATGCAGTCTTTGCCACCTTGTTTTCTTCAGGCCTTCATCATTTCTCATGAGAGATCAGTTCTTATTTTTTTAAAATATTTTATTTATTTATTTGACTGAGAGAGAGAACACAAGAACAGGGAGTGGGAGGCAGAGGAAGAGGAAGAAGCAGATTCCCTGCAGAAGAGGGAGCCTGACATGGGGCTCAATCCCAGGACTCTGGGGATCATGACCTGAGCTGAAGGCAGACACTTAACCAACTGAGAAATTAGTTGTTAATCTAACTGAGGATCCCTTGTGTATGGTAGGTCACTTCTATCTTGCTGTTTTCAAGATTTTCTCTTTGCCTTTGGTCTTCATCAGTTTGTTTGTTTATTTCTAGGTGTGACTGTCTTTGAGTTTATTTTACTAGGATTGTTGATTTACTAAATCCTAGGTTTACTAGGATTTATTTTACTAGGATTGTTTTTCATCAAATTTGGGAAATTTTCTACCACTGTTTCTTCAAATATGCTTTCTATCCCTTCTTATCCTTCAGGGGCTCCCATTATTCATTTTGGCATTAATTTTTTTTTTCTGAGGGGGAAATTGATTAGTTTTTCAATCTCAGTATATTGGTATTTCTGAAAATAAAGGATATACCAAAGATCCTTCAACCAAACTGGAGACTAAAAGTACCTGTGCATACCAGAGGTGGGGCTAGAAAGGTGGCCTGGAGAGACACTGGTGATAAACTGGGGATGAATGTTATGATCAGCTCAGGGAGAGAAAACAAGCCAAGAGGAATGGAGAAGATAAAGGTGGCAGAGTGTATTTCAGATATAGGAACGTAACACATGACAGTCAAGAAAGAATAAGCCCATACATGATAAGGCATTTTATTATTTATTTATTTTAACTAGGCTCCATGCTGGGCAGGGCTCAACTCAGGGCTGAACTCATGACCCTGAGATTAATACCTAAGCTGAGATCAAGACTGGAGCTGAGGTCAAGAGTTGGATGCTTGGGGCACCTGGGTGGCTCAGTGGGTTAAGCCTCTGCCTTCGGCTTAGGTCATGATCTCAGGGTCCTGAGATCGAGCCCTGCGTCAGTCTCTCTGCTGGGCAGGGAGCCTGCTTCCCCCTCTCTCTCTGCCTGCTGCTCTGCCTACTTGTGAACTTTCTCTCTCTCTCTCGCTGTGAAATAAGTAAATAAAAAATCTTAAAAAAAAAAAACAAAAAAGAGTTGGATGCCTAACTGACTGAGCCACCCAGATACTCCTAAGCCATTTTAAAATTAAATGTTGTGGGATGCCTGGCAGGCTTAGTTGGGAGAGCGTGTGACTCTTGATCTTAGGGTTTTGAGTTTAAGCCCCACACTGGGCATGAAGCCTACTTTAAAATAAAATAAAGTGTTATCCAGAAAATTGGGTAGTTATTTGAAGAAAAATATGACTTACAATGGCCTTAATTTTCAGGTAAGTTAAAATCTAAATTAATTTTAAAAAGAAGAAAAAAACAATTTAGATTATATCCTTAAATATATAATGGAGATTTATTTAGAAAGTAGAAAGCACTGTTCATGGCAAAGTTAAGGTGGTCTCTTCTATAAAAATAGAACATTATGTATAATAGAAATTGAGGGTTGTGACAATATGGATAGACCTAGAGGGTATTAAGCTAAGTGAAATAACAGAGAAAGACAAATACTATATGATCTTAGTGCATGTGGAATCTAAAAAACAAAGCAAATAAACAAAAACAACAACAAAAAGAAACATCCTCATAAATACAGAGAACAAGCTGGTGGTTGCCGGGGGAGGAGGTTGGGGGATGGGTAAAGTAGGTGAAGGGGGTTAAGAGGTGCACACTTCCAGTTATAATATAAGTAGGTCATGGGGTTAAAAAGTACAGCTTAGGGAATATAGTCTATAATAATGTAATAACTTTGTGTAGTGACACCTGGTAACTAAACTTGTGGTGAGCTTTTCATAATATGTAGAATTGTTGAATCACTGTGTTGTATACCTGAAGGTACCATATTATATATCAACTATACTTCAATTAAAAATAGAAAAAGAAGTTTGTTGAGTTGGTTGAGCGACTGCCTTCAACTCAGATCATGATCCTGGAGTTCCAGGATCGAGTCCCACATCAGGCTCCCTGCTCAGCAAAGGGTCTGCTTCTCCCCTACCCTTCCCCCTCTCATGCTCAGTGTGCACTCTCTCTCTCAAATAAATAAATAAAATCTTTTAAAAAAGTAAAAAAAAAAAAAAAAAAAGAAAGAAAGAAAGAAAGAAAAAAACCAGGGTGTAGGTAAAACAAAACAAAACAAAAAACCTGAGGAAGTAGTAGTGGTAGAAGAAAAATACTTGTGATAACTAAGATGGAAGAGCTCAATATCCAATTTGACAAAGAGTAGACTTTTTCCTACAACTTGTGTAGGTGTAAAAGGTAGTTTGCTATGAAGATGCACGGATCATAAACTCTAGCACTTGGAAAAACAATGTTTTCACTAATCAAGGAAATACAGTAAAAGAAACCATGAGGTTCCATTTTATCCCCGCAGAACTAACTGAAATGAATAAAATTGATGAATTTTATAGTGGTGTTGAGGGTACGTGGGTGAGGAGACACATTTGTGGTTTTATTGGTGACAATTTAATTTCTCCACTTTAGCAGTTGAACATCTGCTGCGGGCAAGGTCTTGAAGAGGCTCTGGCAGATGTTGAGTGAGCCCTTGCAACATGCTAGATGCTAGTGATTGGAAGATGAGTGAGACATTATCCAGGCTGCAAAGGCTTTTTTGATGTGGTAGGGAAACTGAAAAGACAATAAGATATTTCAAGAGTTGTTTTGCCTTAACTCCTCCTGTTGGGGCCCAGGCTACCTGGCCTCAAAAGCCTCAAAGCCTACCTTTTTGTGTGGACACAGGATCCTCCTTAGGGGGTTCATAGTCTAATGGTAAAGATATTATAGGGATATCTATAACATTTGAAGAAGTAGTAAATGACTTGGGGGAGGGGGGTTTGGGAATCCCAAAGAGGGCAAGGTACTGCTGGCATGGCTGGGGCCCCAGCTTGCCTTGCTTTAACCTGCTCATTTCCAGCCCAACTTCAGGCTGGCTGCAGAGCTGCTTTTTATGAGCACAGGGCACTCAGTGCTGCCCACTTCTCCACTTGCCTTTTTGCCTGCCCCTGCAACTAAGATCACTGGCTCCAGGGGCTCTGTGTTGAGCTGTGTCCATCCCTTGGGACATCACACAGTTCTTGGGGTTTAGATGCCAACCGTGTATCCATAACTGTTTGGTGGTAGTGATTTGTTTGTCCAGGCCTGGTGGATATCAGGTACTTATGACCTAAACGCAACATGGAGGGAATAGCCACAGAAACACCTATGGTGTGTACTAACCTGGGTGATGAGTCTGCTAGGGGGAGCCCCGTGGATGCAATAGGTGCCCTTTGGCCACTTTCACCCTATATGCTCTGTGAGGGAGCAAAGGCTGTTGTACTCATCTGGCTGGAATTGGAACTTGCTGAGGCTCATAGGTAGTCAGTATGGACATGCATGCCAGGGGGCAGAGTTTCTTCCTCTATTCTGGACCTGCAGAACCCCTGGGCATGAGCTTCTGGGGAGTGCGGCAGGTACCTGGCTCTTGTGATTTATCTTACACATCTATTGAAGGGGTCACTGAACAAAGCAGTAGAGTTGTCTCCTCCCAAGAGGCAGAGGATCTCAGTCCTTCAGGAGACGGGACTTTGGCTTCATTTTCATGATCCCGATTTTGAAGAAACCTCTTTCTCCTTTCTTTCCTGAGTCTGTTTGAAAATGTTCAGAGCTAAAGAGCTCAGCCCTTTTGTTTCCACAGTGTGACCTATGTAGGTCAGGAGTTTTAGACTTGATCTTGGGGCCTGGGAGGCTCAAGTAGGTTGAGCATCTGCCTTTGGCTTGGGTCATGATCCCGAGGTCCCGGGATCTGACCCCATAGAGCCTGCTTTTCTCTCTCCCCTGGCCCCTCCTCCCCACCCTGCTGTGCTTTCTCTCCTTATCTCTCTCTCTCTCAAATAGATAAATAAATAAAAATCTTTATAGAATTGATCTCAAATCTGCCTCCCTTTGCTTTTATTCTCTGGTCTCACTCTTGTTCTTGGACATTTCCTGGGCGCCCATCACTGTCTGCTCTGTGTAGGGATGAGGTAGGAGGTTCTTTGAGGGGATAGACTGGAACTGAGACTAGTAGGGGAGGAAAGTGTCCAGGTATCCATAATCTGGTCTATTGTCAGTCCCTGAGTGGCTCATCCTTTCTAGGCCCCCAACATCTTCAAGGGCCCTGGGAAGAGCAGCTGATCAAGGGTCGCTCACTTAGGCTCCTGCTTGCCATGCTTAGGGAGGTCAGCACTACATTCCCCCAAAGCCACGATTTGTTTTTGGTAGTAGGGTGACAGACCAAGCAACTCCCCCCTATTAGTGACCCCCAGTTTTGGTCCCTCCCCCATACCCAGGACCTACATGACCAGCACTGACAAGTGCCCTCTGATTCCTCCACAGGAGCTGATTGACCTCAAGATGCTTCAGTGCAAGAGAGTTGTCAATGGTGAGTGTGGTTCTGGTCCCAGGAAATGTGTGCGCCTGGTCAGGCCCAAGCAGCACTAACTAACCCCGCCCTTGCCTGGGGTGACTGTGTCCTTCTAGTGTGCTCCTTGTCTGGCTGCGTGATTTCGTGGATCATGTGCTCCCTTGACAACAGTCACTACTATTCAGAGACTCTGACAAAAAGCCAGATGTGAAATAGGCTGAATATACCTTCCACCCACAGGCTTGCAGGCTTAGAAATTAACGGATTTAATAGTAGAGAAGTGGCCTTAAGAGCCTTGGGGTCAGGGTGGCTTCAGCATTGTTCTTGGTCCTGCCACTCTCTAGCTGTGACTTTGGGCAAGTCATATGACTTCTCTGCCTCCATTTCTTTAGCTGTAAAATGAAAATCAGAACCCCTGCTTTACTTAAATCATAGAATTGGAGTGAGAATCAGTAAGATAAGGTGCATGTAAGTACTTTGCAATAGAAATGGTTGTGCTAAATTGTGGTTTTGCTTCTGCTTTATTGATGAGGCTGATTCTGCTTTGCTTAGAGTTGTGGTGTTGTTTGAGGTTTTTGAAATGTATACACATTTGTGAAATCTTAATATCAGTTCACCAGAAGTTATGACTCAATTTTGTCTTTAATTGTTTTAGATTTATATTTTTTGTTAAGAGAAGACCCACATACAGACCCACATAACTTAGAAGATAAAAATCCCCCCAATCTCTTATTTGAAGAAGTAATCACTAAGAGGAATAATACATGATTTTTACATGTATAGTAAAGCATGTATATAAAAAAAGAGCATGTTTCTGTATATGCCCTTCCTTGGGATCATGCTCTGCATATTTTGCCCCTTACTTTTTTTTTTTTTTTTTAAGATTTTATTTATTTTATTTGACAGACAGCGATCACAAGTAGGCAGAGAGGCAGGCAGAGAGAGAGGAGGAAGCAGGCTCCCTGCTGAGCAGAGAGCCTGATGTGGGGGTCAATCCCAGGACCCTGGGATCATGACCTGAGCCGAAGGCAGAGGCTTTAACCCACTGAGCCACCCAGGTGCCCCTAAAGACTTTATTTATTTTACAGAGAGAAAGAGAGACAGCAGGAGAGGGAACACAAGCAGGAGGGGTGGGAGAGGGGGAAGCAGGCTTTGCACCGAGCAGAGACCCCGATGCAGGCCTCAATCCCAGGACCCTGGGATCATGACCTGAGCCGAAGGCAAACGCTTAACGACTGAGCCACCCAGGCACCCTTGCCCCTTACCTTTTTTTCCTAGGACTTTTTCCCGTATTGGTACCTACAGGTAACTATGTTGGAATTGATTTCATCAGTGCTTTTAACGGGGTTTCCAGTATTTCGCTATTATAAATAAAGCTGTAGTATAAACACACTGTTTTTGTGGTTCTTCTCTCAGACTTCCTCCTGCCAGTCATGAGCCTGTGCTGCTGGAATTCACTTCCATTGCCTCTACCAACCTGTCACCACTCGGCCCCTCCCTTTTTCATCTTCTAATCTGTTTAGTGCTGGGTTGATAATAACAGCTTCCATTTATGGAAGTGCTTTATGTGTATTAAAATTTCATTTATTTCTCAGAATAAATACACAGGATAGGCGTCGTCTCCCATCTGCCATGTTGGATCTCTTTCATGTGACAGTCATCTTTGAAAACTAATAATGTAGCATGTACTGTGGAGCTTTATTATGAAGAACATATGAAATTCTTGTTATTTGCAGTAGTTATGTTCTATAAAGTTGCTTCAAACACCAAATTAGCGAATACTGAACCGTTGCCCTCAGGGGAAATATGAGCGAGCCTCGGGTCACAACATTGTCACTAACAGATCAGTACATAACCTTGTTTTGTGTGTGTTTCTATTTAAACTTTGAACTCACAGACAGCAGTACTCTAATTTCATGTTTGAACAAAGGTTGTTTAACGTGGATTTTCTCCCTAAGGCACCTTACACCCTTCTTGTGCTTAGGAGCCCTAGATAGCACTTTGGCTCTGTGCTTGCAGCCATTTTCAACAGTGAGAGCAACAAAAGCAAATGAAAAAAAAAAAAAAAAAAGACATGAAGTATGCTATCATATGGACACTTATTTACAGTGTGAGCAGTGTGAGAGCTGAGACAAGAAGGTAGAGCCTCGCCTTGTTTGACTTCAGCTGGGAAGGCATGCATCAGGTGACTGACTTTTTTTGCAGTTCTGCGTATGTCTGTGAATGACCACGAAAATGCCATGAGTGTTGATTTTGGGGTTACAGATACGTTTTGGCAAGCAGGCAAATTTGCAAGTACGTATGTGCACATAATGAGGGTTGACTGTGATGTAGGAATCTGCACTTGCAATCCCCAGCAATTAATTAAGAAACAGCAATTTTCCTCAACTTCAGAGTGACCTGTGGGAAAATTTGGGCTGAATCTGAAACACAGACAAGGTTCTACATATGTACATTTTTTTTTACAGCGGTTTAAAAATTATGCAATATAAACACTGCATAAAATGGAAATGCATAAAATATAAGCATGCAGTGTGACAGATAACTGGAAAGCAACCAGCGTGTATCTCCTGTCACCTCAGTCAGGGACTAGGACATCACCTGCACCTTGGAGATCTCCATGTGCACACTGGCTTCTTTAAAGAATTGTTACTTCCAGTATCCCTTTTTCCCCTTCAAAGTGATATTTTTGCTGTGTTTTCTTGCAGGGATTAGAGCTAGGTTGAACTTGCTTCTTCACGGGGTGGCCCGGCGTGTCTGTGTTTTCTTGCAGAGGTGCTCAGCACAGTGGACTTTGTCGCCCCTGATGACCGGGTAGTCTTCCGCACCTGCGAAAGAGAACAGAGCCGGGTTGTCTTCCAGATGGTATGAGATCACCGGGGGGTGAGTGCCCTCTCAAGGGTTACTCATCCTTCAGTGCCTGGGCTCCATTGCTTAGTGATGGTACTCTGAGACTCTGCTTTAATGTTTTCCAAAGAGTTGTTCATGAGTGTTCACACTGTTGGAGACCGTTAAAGGAAATCAAGCTTTGGCACCCTGTGACATGCCTCCGGGGTCAAATATAACTCCCTTTGTTGTAGGAATTGTCTGTTTGGCATGACTTCTATATTTTTAACCCAATAAAACTGGTTATTCGGTTCATGTTTTTTGTTTTTGTACAGTCTGTATATTTCCCAGAGAAATAAAACTAGGTTTCCTCAAGAGCAGTTAATTTACATTAGTCTCATAATGACTATATAGTGCTCTTCTCTCACTTTGGGCATTTCTTAGTACTTTTTCAGAAATAGGTTCTGCATGAAATTTACGTTTTTAAAAAAATGGTAATAACAACGGATAGACATGATAAAGTGAATATAGCAAAATATTAATTTTAGCATGTAAGTGGTGAGTTTAGGAATGAATGTTCACTCTAAAATTTTGTCAGCTATTTTTGTAAAAAGGAAGTAATCACAGCACCGAGGATGTTTTCTAGGCCTTCCAGGTTCAATTTTCACCTCCGACAGTGAGCTAGTTCAGTGGGCTGGCTGTTGAATAGAAGAATGCCAGCCAGACTGTACTTGCTGAAGTCCATGTGCATGTGCTCACACGTACATGGTGTGCATAGAGGTGTTTGTGCATCTGTGCTCGTATACCTGTGTCAGGGATGGTGCCTGATGGAGCCTCTTTTGTTCCCAGGGGACTTCAGATGCAGAGCGAGCCCTTGCTGTGGCCAGACTTGTGTAAGTTCTTCCCTTGTTGGGGCTGCCTCTGCCTCTCCTGTGGGCTGGGGAGCTTTACTATTTCTGGTGACCTTGGAGGGGAGCACCTTATGTTTCTTAGTGTTCTACCTTCTCTTTCCAGGTTAAGAGTGTCTGGTTTTTTTCCCCCTCTGTTTTGGCATCTGAGGGCTGGCCTGGGACTCATGTACCCATTGTACCCACATCCCAGATAATCTCTGTTCAGGCCACTCTTCTTTAGTGTTTATTCATGAAGCTCTCTTCCCAGGGATTCTTGTGACTATGAGCCCTAAGGTTTTGAGTCTCATGAAGTGTAGGTAAGGGTTATTGCTCCTTAAATTAATGAAGGCAGAAGAGTAATGTGGTTAAGGAGATGGGCTTTGGAGTTAGACAGACCTGGTTTGGATTTCTGGGTTTCTGCTTGCTGAGTGACCTTACATAAGTTACTGACCATACTTCAACCAGGAGAACTTAGTTTCCTTATCTAGGAAATGAGACCGGTAGTACTACCTACCTCTGGCATTATAGGTGACGGTAAGTGAGATAATGCATGTAAATGTCTTCACAGTATGTGGCATGTAGTGAGTGATTAATTTAGCTATTAATTACTTTAGTGCTGGGAAGGAATTCAGGCATTAACTACAGACTGTTAACTTTATACACACCAGAAGATGAGCTAACGGTTCTTTCCATATCTGAAAATTGTTTGGAGTAAGCCAGCTGTGCAGCCCAGCAAGCAAAGGCACTCCTGTAGCTTCTTCTAGAGCCAGTGGTCTGGGAAGGTGCTCTTGTACTCCTGTCACTTCTGTGTGTTGACAAATGGCTTTTAATACCCCAGTCAGAACTGGAACTCTGGGATCAAGTTCAGTGGGGCTGTCCCTCATTATTTGGATTATCTGATATAATTCCCAAGTATCAAGGTCTGCTACAACTAGTCGTTTGTAGGTATTTGCACACAGTATGCTCTTCCTCTTGAACTCTTCTTGGGGAAGGCAATTGTACATTTCAGAGACCAGTTTTTTCACCTTCTGTCACTGAGGGTTGGTATATTTAATAGGGCCAGGGTAATGTAAGAGGTTCATGAGCACAGATCCATGCCTTTAACTCTAAATTCTCTCCTAAAGTTGGATCTTTATTATTTTTTCTACTTCATGTTTTCCCAGGGAAAATGATGTGGCTGGTATTGATGTAAACATGGGCTGTCCAAAAGAGTATTCCACCAAGGTAAACTGATTTCCTTATATGCCTTACAAATGTAGGGTACAGAGTAAAGGCAACTAACAAGACGTTACCTGACTGTGGACAAAATCCTGTACTAGATGGAGAAAATGCTCAAAAGGTTATTCTTAGGTCCACTGCCTAAATTGGATTATGGACCATAGAAGATTAGCTTAAAATATTGTATCAGTATAACTTTTGAAGTTGATAATTCTTCTATGGTTTTGTTAGAATATCTCTATTCTTTTTTTTTTTTTTTTTTTTAAGTTTTTTTTTAGGGGCACCTGGGTGACTCAGTCACTTAAACATCTGCCCTCAGCTCAGGTCATGATCCCAGGGTCCTGGGATCGAGTCCCATATTGGCTCCCTGCTCAGCAGGGAGTGTGCTTATTTCTCTGCTCACCACCCCCATCTTCCACCCCTGCTTCCATGTGCACACTTAAAAAAAATAAATAAATAAACAAAAATAAAGATTAAAAAAAAAATTTTTAGTATTTTATTTTAGAGAAAGAGAGAGAGCAGGGGAGGGGGAGGTGTAGCAGAGGGAGAGAGAGAATCCTAAGCAGTTTCCACGCCCAGTGGAGAGCCCAATGTGGGCTTGTTCTCACAACCCTGAGATTATGACCTTAGTCCAAATCAAGAGTTGGATGTTCAACCAACTGAGCCACCCAGGTGCTCCTAAAGATTTTTTTTTTTTTAGAATTTATCTATTTATATTAGAGGAAGAGAGTGAGAAAAAATGTATAGGGGGACGGGGAAGAGGAGAGGGAGAGGAGAATATCAAGCAGACCCTGCTGAGCGTGGAGCCAATGTGGGGCTTGATCCCATGACCCTGAGATCATAACCGAAGCTGAAATCAAGAGTCAGACACTTAACCAACTAAGCTACCCAGGCACCCTGTCCCTAAAGATTTTTATTTTTAAGTAATCTCTATACCCAATATGGGGCTCAAACTCACAACCGTGAAACTGGAGTCACACATTCTACTGACTAAGCCAGTCAGGTGCCTCAAGAATATCTGTATTTTTAGAAAATAGACACAAATCCTTACTTGTAAAGGCTATGATGCAATGTGACTTACTTGTAAACGCTTCAGGAAAAATTTTATTTGCATACACATACATACCTAAATAAACACAAAGCACTCAAGCCTAATGATGTAAACGTTAAAAGAAAAAATTATGAACAGGGTTTTTTTCTTGAATAAAACTGAGATATACTTTAAAAAAAATAGAGGATGCAATGCTTGTGTTCCCTTTGTCATTATCAGAAGATCAGAGCAGAGTGCGGGGGCAGCTCGGAAAAAGGAGTAGAAAGGCAGCCCTTAAACGGAGTATCTTCTAGGGAAATGTGGTCCTTGATATGACCTGGGACCCTGCAGGCAGAGGGAGTGGATGAGCAGGGGCCCGGCAAGGCCAGGATGCGACAGAGGCAGACAACCTTGATTTGACTCGAGAGTTGGGGAGTAGAAGACAAAGAGGAAGCAGAGGAGCACAGGATTGAAAATCTTGGTTAGGGCCAGATTAGCTGAACTTGGTCTTCTTTTTCTTTTCTTTTTTTTTCTTTTTTAAGATTTTATTTATTTATTTGACAGAGATCACAAGTAGGCAGAGAGGCAGGCAGAGAGAGAGGGGGAAGCAGGCTCCCTGCTGAGCAGAGAGCCCAATGCGGTGTTTGATCCCAGGACCCTGAGATCATGACCTGAGCCAAAGGCAGAGGCTTAACCCACTGAGCCACCCAGGTGCCCCCGAACTTGGACTTCTGATATTTCTAGCCTTTTGGAACAGAGGAGCCATATGATCAGAAACTTAGTTTCCTTCCCCAGGGGAAACTAGACTAGTTTCTTTGTGTGTCTTTCCAAATATATTCTGTGATAGAAATACTAATTTGAAAGCCAGGTCTGGTAGATTCGAGTGGAAATGGGCTAGGGGTAGGGACATGGGCTTAGGAGATGAGTATCCTGGGTCCGTAGCGGAGACTGAGGATGGAGAGAGGAGAAGTGAAGCTGGAGCAGCATTTGATAGGGCCTTGGGTGGCAGCTGACTAGACTGGGTGTGGGGACGTGGGGTGAGAGTTGGGTAGAGGGAGGAAAGACCAGCACAGCAGCCAGGAGGACAGTTTGTCTTCAACGTGATTGGGACTGCTGGAGGAAGAGTGTGTTTGGGGCAAGTAACAAGGACAGCTTCAGGTTGGCTGCATGTGAGGCACCAGAAGGAGTCCTGTGGGGCTGCCGCTGAGAAGCTTATCACAGGATGTGTGGTCAGGGTCTGCAGTGTAGACATAGCAGGTGTTCCCCTGGGTCCACTGCCCAGAGTTAGCCCCTCTGCTCCCTGGAGTTACATGGCTTGGGGGCTTTGGCTTTAGGCCAGGAGGCAAAAGATTACTTGAAGCGAAGGCTTTTTGGATACTTGAAAACCACAGGGCCTTGTAGACAGTTATTTCAAGGAATTACGGAGGTTTGAAATTGCTGATGAGGAGTGGAAAACTTGGGACCTTGTTTTGCCGTCTTCTAATTACTCCTTTGTGCTTCTGAGATATGTAAGGAACAGAGTTTAAATTATTGGCGTAATTAATCTCCCTGATACATTGTGGGATGGAAAAGTAAGGAGCCAAATTAGATACTGTATACCACCATTTATATATGAAGGATGAGGGATGGATGTTTACATATGTTTACATTTCTCTTCATAGAATATATTTGGAAAGACAGACAAGAAACTAGTGACACTGGTTTTCCCTGGGGAAGGAAACCAAGTCTTTATTTGGTTTGGCATAAGGAATAAATTTTCACTGTAGGGGTGCTCCTCAAAATAGCTAACATCTGGCACGGCACTGGCCCCGACCAGTCAGAACAGATACTACCAGTATGCTATACCAGTACATAGCCCGTGAAGAGCCACCCTCTTCTCTTCTCATGGTTCAAAAACTGAAGCTTTATAAAAGGTACAAATTGAAAAGTTTTCCATTTCTTAGGGAAGGAGAGTTCTTACTTTTTACCCTTTTGAACCTTTAACATTTTTAATGTGTTACGTATACAAAAACAGCAAATAAGTTAAATAGGAAGGAAGGGAGGGAGGAAATACGAATGGACAAAGCCATTGTTGTGGAAGGCCTGGATTTTAGATCCTGTGATTCCAGAAGGAAAGGCTGTGACTGTGTGTGAGGTGGACGGACGGGGCCAGGGTGAGTGGCTCCTCTGCCTTCCCAGTTTCCTCTGACATGCAGGCTCCGGCTGGCCAAGTCTGCGGTGGTTCTGGGTCCTCCGATTCTAATATCTCTTCCTTAAAAATGAAATTAAGCTGTAATAAGTGAACGTCAAACTTCTGAGCACATCCTGTGAGCTTTCATCAGTATGCAGTCTATGTACTGACAAAGGATTTATTTATTGGATTTGTTTTTCTCCCTTTACCTCATTTTTTAATGGGTTCATCTTTGGAAAGGTCCTCCCTTTCCCTGACTGTTAAAGTAGTTCATTCCGTTGTCCAGAACTTGGTGAAAGCATAAAAAAAAAAAAAGACTAGTCATCAATAATCCCACCATCAAGAGGCAGCTACTGTTGTTAAGGTCAAGATTTAAGTGGCTCCTTCGGTTGTTGGTTTCCACTAGCTGGGGCTTTTTCTAGAGCTTGACATTGGTCTGGAGCATTGTTGCTGGCAGGGAAGAAGAGCCTGGCCAAGATTTGCCAGTTAAGTTCCTCTAAGTGGCTTTGCTGGCGGTGATGGTACCAAAACAAGTTTTGGGAGGATAGGACAAAGGCATATTCAATCCCATTCCAAAGGGAAAAGGATTCATTGCCTTCTTAAGGGCTTGCCATATTGTGGAGTTTCGTTTATTAAGACTCTAAGACCCTGGGTAGAGAATGGGCACTCCTGAGAAACAATTTTTGTGGCACCCACTTGTAGATGGATCTGTGGGTTTTGCAAAGAGGATCAGAGTGATGACTTTTAGTATTCATCCAACTCTGATCTCTGACATTATGGGCCTGGATGCTGCTTCCTCCTGCTTGACTAGAAGTGCCGGTGAAACTTGGCTGTGAGTGCCGGGGTGGTGCCCGCTTGCCACACCACATTGCCATCCCACGGGGAAGGGAGCACCCTCCTCCAGCTATAAGAAGACCCTCTGTGTGCTTTTCCTTAGGGAGGAATGGGAGCTGCTCTGCTATCAGACCCTGACAAGATTGAGAAGGTAAGTCCTGCAGAAGTGCAAGCAGAGGTCCTTATACGTGCCTGGGAACTAGAGTCATCTGGAACACATATCCACCCTCACTGCTGCCACCCCCAATCCCCGGCCAAGATTTAGTGAATCAGTTAATCCACCTGGAAATTTTTTTTTTTTTTTTTGAAAAAAATTTTTTTAAGATGTATTTATTTGAGAGGCACCTGGGTGGCTCAGTTAAGCATCTGCCTTTGGCTCAGGTCCTGATCCCAGGGTCCAAGGATCAAGCCCCACATCAGGCTCCTTGTTCAGTGGAGAGTCTGCTTCTCCCTCTCCCCCTGCTTGTGCTCTCTCTCCCTCACTCACTCTCTCTGTGTCAAAAAAAAGAAAAAAAATCTTTAAAAAAAGATTTATTGGGACGCCTGAGTGGCTCAGTTGGTTGAGCAGCTGCCTTTGGCTCAGGTCATGATCCCAGCATCCTGGGATCGAGTCCCGCATCGGGCTCCTTGCTCAGCAGGGAGCCTGCTTCTCTCTCTCACTCTGCCTGCCACTCTGTCTGCCTGTGCTCGCTCTTTCTCTCTCTCTCTGACAAATAAATAAATAAAATCTTAAAAAAAAAAAAAAAAGATTTATTGGGGCACCTGGGTGGCTCAGTGGGTTAAAGCCTCTGCCTTCAGCTCAGGTCATGATCCCAGGGTCCTGGGATTGAGCCCCACATCGGGCTCTCTGCTCAGCAGGAGGCCTGCTTCCCTTCTTCCCTCTCTCTCTCTCTCTGTCTGCCTGCCTCTCTGCCTATTTGTGATCTCTGTCTGTCAAATAAATAAATAAGATCTTTAAAAAAAAAGATTTATTTAAGAGAGAGCACGTGGGCGGGAGGGACAGAGGGAGAGAGAATCTAAAGCGGACACTCTGTGCTGAGTGCGGAGCAGTACAGGGCTTGATCTCACAACCCGGAGATCATGACCTGAACTGAAACCAAGAGTTGGTTGCTTAACTAACTGCACCACCCAGGCACCACTCCCACCTTTTTTTAAAGTAAGCTCTGTGTCCACCGCAAGGCTTGAACTCATGACCCTGAGATTCAGAGTTGCATGCTCTACTGACTGAGTCAGCCAGGTGCCCCTGGAGTCTGGGAAATTTTCAAAAGGCTTCTCAGTCACTGTGATGTACAGCCAGCTTTGGGAACCCCTGAGCGAGCATACAGCAGCCTTGGAGTTCCTCAAAAGTTCAGGGCTTAGGAACATGTGGACTGAGAGCTGGGGCCTTGAGGAGTATTTAGAACCTCCTCTGTGTGACCTGTGTCCCTTCTGAGAAGCTCATGAGAGCATATGCCAGGCTACGTGTGGTCTGTGGACAGACTCAGTGGCGTTGGGGGTGGGGATGGCCTCTCCCAGGGGGCTTGCAACAGTGGGTCTCCTCCCTCCTGGTAGAGTCTGCCAGCAGCTTTGAGAGCCATCAGGCCAGTGTCATGTGAGGCAAGCTGTACTTGGTCACCTCTGGTCCCCTTCCCTTGGCGATTCCAAAGACCAGGTTTATGAGGCCCTGCAGACAGGTGGGCTTTTGTCACCCGTGTTGGGAGCTGCCAGGGCCTGTGTGACATTTTCTGCTACACCATACATACTTTTTACTTTTTTCTCAGTCCTCAGCTTTCTGTTTGTTGCTCCTCTTAGCTCCTTTGTTTTCATTCTCCATTCCCAGCCCCCTGTCTGGGCTTTAAGCCTCCTAGTGGCTCCCACAGGCTAGAGCAGCAAGGACTAACGCGCCACTAAATAGAAGCTGCAGGTATCTGTGCTGGCTGCTCTGCAGCAGCTCGACCGTGTGTACTCCTCCAGCCCTGCTGTCTTTGGGATCTAGGAAGACCAGTGTGTTGACGGCTTTGCTGCCTTTCCATTTTTCCCATGTGCAGATAGGTGCAAGTATATATATCTATGTATATTCAATTTGTTCCTCCAACCCCTTGACGTAGACAGGGGAGACATTTGTTAATGTCTGTTTGATCAAGAATAATAAAACTATGGGGTGCCTGGGTGGCTCAGTGGGTTAAGCCGCTGCCTACGGCTCGGGTCATGATCTCGGGGTCCTGGGATCGAGTCCCACATGGGGCTCTCTGCTCTGCGGGGAGCCTGCTTCCTCCTCTCTCTCTCTCTGCCTGCCTTTCTGCCTATTTGTGATCTCTGTCTGTCAAATAAATAAATAAAATCTTAAAAATAAAAAAAAGAACCTCATTTTTAGACTATAGTTAGTAATATCTCTCTTCACCCCTGCCCAAGATTTCCTGGGCCCCTCTGGCTGCCCAGGGCATTCCCCTGTGCATGGTACACTGGGGCTATGACTAACAGTTGGTAGGGCCAGGACTTGAACTCAGTTCCCAGTGATTCCCAAGCCTGTGCTCTCCCATCTTTTTTTCTACCCATTCTGCAACAACCAGGAGAGCTAAGAGTCTGCTTTTCCTGAGTCAGCTAGGAGATCTAGTGAGACAAACCTGCCTGTGGGTAGATATGCAGTGTTATCTGTGTTATGAGCTTACCTCAGGTCCTTTTCCCTCACAGACTTTCAAACCACAAGACAGGTGGTCTGACTTTGATCTGGGAGAGTTGAGTCCAGCAGGGTTTCATGCTAGAGCCTAGCCAGAAGCAGTCTCTATTCACCCGGTCCCCTTAATGTGACCCTTTGCAGGTGGCTGGGGATTTTGATTACTAATTTCCTTCCTGATTCTGAACATGCACAAGAAAAAGAAAGTGCTTAGAGCTACTTGGATGAAATATGGCAAAGGAAGTTCTGTAGAACAGAACTGGATCAAACCAGCTGATGTTGTTTTAGTCACCAAATATCAGCAGATTCTAAGTCAGCACTAGCAAAGGAAACTTCCAGAGATGGTACTGTCAGCCTGAAGGACAGGACTAGAGGGAGAATTTTTATTGTGTCTCTCAGTGGATCTGGCAGTTGTCCACCCCACCCCATCCCTGCCCCACCAAGGGATAGTTGCCCCCTCAGGCCTGCCAGAGGACCACAGGCCCAGTCCACCACCTGGGGTGGCATCTGGGGATTTTCCTTCCTGCCAGTCCCTGGCATTTGTGCTTATTAGGCCAGTAGACCTTCTCTTGTCCGTGATCTGTCTACCTGCCTTGTCAGCCCAGCCTTTTGGTCTAGTGTCTTCTGGAGGGGTCAGTCTCTGCTTGGGCTGGAGAGAAAGCCCTCCTTGACTGGTTCTTGCGATCTGGCTCTCTGCTGCCCCCACTTGTCTGACCGCAAGTGGTCTGGGCATCCCCTGTGCTCTGCCGGCAATCCAGTTCTTGGAAGAGGGCTCTTGATCACCTTCCCACCAACTTGCCTAGCCTGATTTTTTTTTTTTTTAAACATTATTATTTTAAAGTAATCTCTGTATACCCAGTGTGGGGCTTGAACTCGTGACCTCAAGATCAAGATTTGGATACTCTACAACTAAACCAGCCATGTGCCCTGAGCCTGAAATTTTTGACGAGGAAAGAATATAGCAGTGCGGCAGACGTTCATTGTCATCTGCATGTCTCTCGATCTCTGGTTCATATGTGATCTGACTCTTTCCTGTGTGACTTCTTGATCTTTCTTTGAAGTCCTTTGCAATCACTATGCAAATTAATACTTTTTAATGTGTTGAATATATTGTCTTTCCTTTGCCAATTTCACTTCTGTGTATCCAGCTCGCCTAAAGAGAGGCACATGAGGAGAAAAAAAAAGAGAAAGAAATAGAGGCTCATGGGGGCGCCTGGGTGGCTCAGTGGATTAAGCCGCTGCCTTCGGCTCAGGTCATGATCTCAGGGTCCTGGGATCGAGTCCCGCATCGAGCTCTCTGCTCAGCAGGGAGCTTGCTTCCCTTTCTCTCTCTCTCTGGCTGCCTCTCTGTCTACTTGTGATTTCTCTCTGTCAAATAAATAAATGTTAAAAAAAAAAAAAATAGAGGCTCATGAGGACAGGGTTCAGGCAGGACCTGTACAACCTTCCTGGCTCCCTCATTTGCCAGATCTTGGAACAGCACATGGAGAACATTGGTTTCAAGCAGGAAAGAAGCTTTCGGCCATATCTTTTCAGTCAGAATGAGCCCTAGAATCACGTTGAGGAGGGAGGGTGTTAAGCTGAACCTCTAAAAAAATAAAAAAATTAAAAAAAGATTTTATTTATATGAGAGCGCAAACAAGCAGTGGGGAGGGGTAGAGGGAGAGGGAGAAGCAGACTCCCTGCTGATCAGGGAGTCCAATGCTGGACTCAATCCCAGGACCCCGGGGTCATGACCTGAACCAAAGGCAGACACTTAACTGACTGAGCGACCCAGGCACCCCAGACTGAACCTTTTTTAATAATTGGAAAGATTTGGGCGCCTGGGTGGCTCAGTGGGTTAAGCCGCTGCCTTCGGCTCAGGTCATGATCTCAGGGTCCTGGGATCGAGTCCTGCATCAGGCTCTCTGCTCAGCAGGGAGCCTGCTTCCCTCTCTCTCTCTCTGCCTGCCTCTCCATCTACTTGTGATTTCTTTCTGTCAAATAAATAAATAAAATCTTTAAAAAAAAATAAAATAATTGGAAAGATTTTATGGTTTTCCTGAGAAATTGATGTACATCACTCTGTAAGTTCAAGGCATACAAGCATGATGATTTGATTTACATATATTGTGAAGTGGTTACTACAGTAAGCTTACCTGTATTCTGTATCCCTCATCTCGTATGGATACAATAAAATGAAAATTAAAAAAACTCTTCTGAAACTAATGTCACATTGTGGGTCAACTGTACTTTAAGGATAAAAACAAAACTAAATGTGATGAGAACTCTTAGGATTTACACTTTTTTTTTTTTTTAAGATTTGCTTGTTTATTTGTTTATTCATTTGAGACACGGAGAAAGAGAATAAGCAGGGGAGAGAAGCAGGGGGAGAGGGAGAAGCAGACACCTCGCTGAGCCAGGAGCCCAATGTGGAGCTCGATCCCAGGACCCTGAGATCATGAGCTGAGCTGAAGGCAGATGCTTAAGCATCTGAGCCACTGAAGTGCCCCCAGATCTACTCTCTTAACAGCTTTCCCAGGTATCATACAGCAGTGTTAGCTGCAGGCATTATGTCGTACATTGTATGTTCATACCTTTTGACCACCTTCTCCAGCTCCCGCTCCCAACACCTCTGGTAACCATAAATCTGATTTCTTTTTCCAGTTTCTTTCCTTTTTATTAGATTCCTCATATAAGTGAGATCATACCGTATTTGTTTTTCTTTGGCTTATTTTTTTAAAAAAGATTTTATTTATTTATTTGACAGAGATCACAAGTAGGCAGAGAGGCAGGCAGAGAGAGAGGGGGAAGCAGGCTCCCTGCTGAGCAGAGAGCCCAATTTCGGGGCTGGATCCCAGGACCCTGGGATCATGACCTGAGCTGAAGGCAGAGGCTTTAACCCACTGAGCCACCCAGGCGCCCCAACTCTCTGGCTTATTTTATTTAGCATAACACTTCAAGGTCCATCCGTGTTTCTTGCAAATGGTAGGATTTCCTCATTTCTTATGGCTGAATGACAGAGTCTTTTGAAAACACATATTCCTAAGCCCTGCTCACTTAGGGACCCATTTAGGAAGTACAGGGTGGAATCTAAGGTTCTGTATTTCTTAGGCTGTCCAGAAGATTCTGATGTTTACCTGGCAAAGGATTACTGTGTTCTACGTAGGTGTGCATGAAGATCCACTCATTCGTCCACTTACCAAACATATGCACACCATGGTGTACCAGGCAAGGGGCTTCTGGTGCGGGGGTGCTAGTGTAGGGAAGGAAGGACACATACATGTACATAGACTTGTCCATGCCATGGTGATGCACAGGTCTGTAGCACGGTTAAGTAGTATGAGCATTGTGGTTGTTTTTCCAGAATAGTTTGTGTTTTCCTCACTGCAGATCCTCAGCACTCTTGTCAAAGGGACACGCAGACCTGTGACCTGCAAGATTCGCATCCTGCCATCGGTAAGGATGGTGTTTTACTTTTCAAGGTCCATTTTCTCTCAATGTGTTGATTTGGGGGGTGGTGAATGATTCTCCAGGAGCTGAATTAGGATGGAGGAGGGGTTGGTGAACCCACTTTTTTGAGCTGGCAGCTAGCTGTTCCCTCTGTAGCTTCAGTAATCACCCTGGGCTGTCCTCTTCCTCAGCTGGAAGATACCTTGAGCCTTGTGAAGCGGATAGAGAGGACTGGCATCGCTGCTGTCACAGTTCACGGAAGGTGAGTGGTTGTATATCTAGTGACTGACTTGAGGGAGGTTCTCAGCCATCCTTTTTTTTTTTTTTTAATATTATTTATTTGAAAGACACAGAGAGATAGCAAGAGAGAGCACGAGTGGGGGGTGGAGGGCAGAGGGAGTGGGAGAGGAAGAAGCAAGACTTACTGCTGAGCAGGGAGCCCAACTCAGGGCTCTGTCCTAGGGCCCTGGGATCACAACCTGAAGGCAGATGTTTAATGGACTGAGCCACCTATGCGCCCTCGTCCTCAGCCATCTTAACAATGCTTCTCCAGACCCCAGGGGACAGTGAACTTTTCTTGTACACATGCAGCCTACCTCTGCCTAGCTCTTTAACATCCTATAAGTCCTGAGGGCAGTCAAACCCTTTATAGGCTGGCATTCTTCTTTGTTTCATTCACTGAACACCTCCTGGTGGTAGACATTGCACTGAGTTTAAAGACGGAAGAAGAGGAAGACTGAGTTTAAAGATTCTAGGGGAAGAAGAAACGCCCATACCCTCAGGATGTGTAAATGGTAGAGATTGAGTGATAGGTTCAGAATTGTACCATGCAGCCAGGAAGTGGTGGAATTAGAACTCTGACTCTGAATCTCATTTTCTTTCCACTACGTTGGGTCATGGCTTCTCCCTTGAATGATCCCAGGCAGATGGCTGTTTTTTTAAAGGCACTGTCTCTTTTGTCTGCCCTCTTTGGACTGCCAGCTGTCACAATGACTACTTGAAACAGCCCTTGTATCTGTAGCTAATGTGCTGTCTTCTGGGAGCTGACGTGTTGCTGACAGATGCTTTTGGCTTCCCAGGCAGTTTTGCTCCCTGTGTCTACCATGTGCTTTTGTACATCCCAGGTAAACAGACTTTGGCCAGAGTGACCCACCTTCTCTGAATGTTACTCCTTTTGGATTCAGGGGTCTTGTTGGAACAGCCCACTGCTTGCTGGTTGTTTCTATTCCAGCATTTCAGACGAGTAGAACCCATAACTCCCAACAGGGAAAAGAGAAAAGCAGAGTTCTGTGGGTTGAAGCCAGTAGGGGGCGGTGAAAGGCCATACATTCGTACACACATGTCCCTACTTGCCACAGCAGGCTCTAGGCTCAGGCTGCCTGGTTTGGTCTCCTGGCTCTGCTGCTTGTTGGCTGTGTATCCTTGTACAAATCACTTAACCTCTCTGAGTACCACGTTCCTCATTTGGAAATTAAAATAATTTCTGTTTTATAGGGTTGTCTTGAGGCTTTTATGAGATCATGAATATATAGCCTTGGCACGGTGCCTGGCGTATGGTATTCTCTGAATAAATATAGCTATTTCTTTTTGCCAGTAGTTGGAAACACCAGGAAGACAGATTTGGGTGCGTTTCAAGAAGGGCTTTAAGGCCATCAAAGCTGTTGAGGATGGACTAGACTGGCTGCGGGGCTTGTGGGGAGGTGGAGGTAGAAGATGGGTTGACAGGCCTTCTGAGGTCCTGTGGCCCCTGACCCTTCTGTTGAAAAGGGATGGGCCCAGGCAAGACCTGAGCAAGAGCTGTCTGGTCACCCATCTCTTTTGCTTGTTCCTGAGCACAACTTAGATCAGAGCTCACTTCAGTATCCCTAAGACTGACTCATACACAAGAACTTCTTGCAGTTAACCTTGGAAAGAGGGGCCCCAGGCTGCGGTCCTTCCTTGCTGGGGCTCGTTGTGACAGCTATGATCTGAGGCCTGTCCTGGTTGCTGGTTCTACCCTGTGCCAGGTACCTTTCCCCAGGATCAGCTGCCCAACTTGGCCTCAGCATAGACAGCTGTGTGGGAGTGGCCAGTCTGAGGGCAGCAGCTGTTCCCAGTCTCATAGGGAGGGCAGGGCCGGGACAGTAGAGGCAGCATTCTTATAGCACTGTTCCTCATCTCTGGCAGAGGTGAGGGGAAGCCAGGGAAAGGCAGTGTGACCTTGGGAGCCAGGCCACCTCTGCAGCCATGCCTCACCTGCAGGCCTGTAAGGCTGGACTTGCCTTCTCAGCAGGGGCTAATGCTGCTCCCGCAGAGGTCATGGAGAGACGTCCTCTGCAGTCCAGAACCCTGTTCTTCATGGCCATGTGTCCTTCCTGAGGTTCAGCAGGGAGGACAGTAGGGTTTGACTAAGGTAAACTGTTTGAACCATGACATGGCCTCAGCCCTTGGCCCCATCTTTTTTCTTTATTTCCAAGGAAGCGGGAGGAACGACCTCAGCACCCTGTCAGCTGTGAAGCCATCAGAGCCATTGCTGAAGCCCTCTCCATTCCTGTCATAGCCAAGTAAGCCTCTCTTCTTCATCATTTACTGTTTTATGCTCCACCTCACTCTGGGGGATTTGAGCTGACATAGAAAAAGTGGATGGAGATAGTATTAAAAAATGATCTGAGGGAAAAGGAAAAAAGGTGGGGCAAAAAATGAGGTTGGGCATGAGGTTGAAAAGTCTGTATCATGTCCCCTGGCCTCTAGTGAGTGGCTGATGTAGGTGTGCAGCAGGCAGGGCGCCTCGCGTTCTGATAAAGGGGTTGAGATAAGGGAGTGTTCAAGGGACTGGGAGAGCGAGAAGGCGGCCCCTGCAGCAGGCCCCAGGCAAAGTGATGTCACACCCAGAGTTAGGTATGTAGGGTGTAGGGTGGGTAGTCCCAAGCCAGAGTGTACTGAGGTATGGTTAGGGGGCATAAGGCAGGTCACAGTCCAAAGCATGCTGGGCAGCTACAGGACCAGGAGCAGAGACATTTGTGAGGCACGAATGACCAGCTCGGAGGCTTAATAGTAAGATAGTGTCCAGTTGTCACTGGGGAGCTGGCTATGTGGGCCAGTTGGGATCCAGTGGAGCCTTGCACCTTAGGAGGGCACAGAGCCTGAGGACAGGATGGGAACAGAGAAGTTCCAAAGCCCTGAAGCCCTGACAAAAGGCACACCTGACTGGTGGGAAGGAGGGAGGGTGGGAGCTAAGGTTGGGGGTCTTAGCCAGGCCTGGTTGTCGCTAGGCCAAGGACTTGTAGGAGTGGCTTGGAGAGGGTAGGGCTACTCGAGAGCCTGGATCCTGCTGCTGCTGCTGCCACCCAAGGGTCTTCCCCACAATACATAAAATGCTGTCTCTGGATTGAGGCTGTCACTTCTAGTGGAACGGATGCAAACAGCGGTTTCCAAGGGGGCCCTTGGGGCCTCAGAGTGGCAGGAAGGGAAATTGCAACCAAACTGGGCCTCCTTCCTTCCTCTCGTAATCACCACCGCGTCTGTGGTTTTTGACCCAGCCATTAGTAGATGCATAGGTGCCCCCCAGACTGGGGGTTTTCCTGTGATCCCAGCATCTACTGACAGACCCGAGTCTTCAGATTGGGGATGGCTTTAGGATGAGGAGGCAGGAAGGTAAAATCTCTGGGAGACCTGTTACGTGTGAGGCCTGGTTCAGGCTGTTTCACTGCATTATTTGACGTGGAGTTCCTGACCCCGAAGTGGGGTGTGTGTTATGACCTCTGGTCTCCCGAAGTGCTGGTAGCTGAAGGATTGGCCAAATCCAAATAGTTAATCTCAGCAGCTCTGAGAATTGCCTTTTTCTGAAAATGCTAGTATAAGGATGGGGCCAGCCTCACTCTCCTGTTGCCTTTCAGTGGAGGATCTCACGACCACATCCAAAAGTATTTGGACATAGAGGACTTCCGACAAGCTACAGCAGCCTCTTCGGTGATGGTGGCCCGAGCTGCCATGTGGAACCCGTCCATCTTTCTCAAGGAGGGTCTGCGACCCCTGGAGGAGGTCATGCAGAAGTACATCCGATATGTACGTCTATGCGCTTTTTCAAAAGAAACATTTCTCACTGTCTGCCACATTCCTGCAAAAAGCGCCTTGGGTGAGCCCCCAGCCCCCAGCAGCCTTTTTGTGCCTCTCCTTTTCTTTTTAGCTCTTGTAATGTAGCATTAGGTCTCCCTGACTGCAGTGTAGAGACAGCGTGCTGGGGAGGCCTGCCCCTACCATCACCTCCTTCTGAAGCTTCCAGGCGTGGGGGTCATAGTAAGGATGCCTGGATTCTGGATGCTGCCAGGGTCCAAACATGTGATGTCTTTCCCTTTCTCTCTCATAACCCCCTGCCATACATGCACTCACAGTGACAGTGGTGTCGGTATCACTGAAGACAACCGTGCCAAACGGTTGGCGCCTAAGCAGCCACAGCCTGGAGGAGCCATGGTAGCTGTTGTTGAGGACAGATTATCTCTATAGAGACTTCTCTTTGGTCATAAGTCAGAATCACTTCTAAAACACTTTTTTTTTTTTTTTGCTAATTCCCAGAACCCTTTACCCTCTGATTTAGGGACTAGCCTAACTTTAACCTTTTCCTCTTACTGAGATCTCGATGGTAGTGGCAGAGGCATTTACCTCCAAAGGAATTTTTTGACCAGTTCACCTGCCCTGTCCCTTTGGCACAATCCTAGAATTCTGTGAGACTCTGAACATGTCTGCAGGCAGAGATAGTCAGTGGACTTCTAATTCTTCGGTGTGTTGGGCCTGAGCAGAGAGTCCAGCCCTCATCTTCTTCAATACTGGGGCTCACACCCTCTGGGAGGGTCAAGAGCATCTCAGATCCTCAGACTGCCCATACCCTCTTTAGGCCATGGCCATGCCTATGGCTGCTATGGCCACCATGGCCTATGGGTATCCCCAGGACTGTGCAAGTTGGCGATGGTAGGAGGCCCTGAGGCTTCTGTCCAGAGATAGGCAGTTTCTGTTCTAGAGCCTCTCCTGCTTGATGCTACAAGCCCTCATTCCCTGGGTTTCACATGTCCTGTTGGGCAGGTTGGTGACTACTGGGCTCTCCCATACTCTGGGCCAGCCAGAGACAAAGGGGGTGGGTTGCCTTAGCCCAGGCCACCTGTCTGGCTCTTGCAGCTGGCAGGCACGTCTGTAGCAGGGAAGATAAGCTCAGCACTGCTCCCTGTGAAAGGTGATGTTATCATTCCTACTCTGTGTCCTTTGGCAGCTCCTCAAGAGCTGTTGTCCTGGAGGAAAGGAGTGGCTTGCAAGCAAAGGCAGGGCTGCTTCTGGTCCAGCCAGGTGCCTTCTGTCCCTGACAAGCTGAATCAAGGCCTTGCCACTAGCTGGGGCTTGCCAGCAGATCTCTGCTTTGTCCTCTTCGTGTCATGCCGCCTTCCCAGGTGCTGAAGACATAGGCCTAGGTGGGGATATTAAAAGGATACAGAGGGTGAGGGCTGGGAGGGTGTTCTAGAGGGCCAGGGCATCTCTCACCCAGTGCTTTTCTATCTGCCCCAGCCAGGCAGGCTTCTAGTGTCCTGCTATGTACAGTCAGCTTGCCTCCCTGAGCCCGCATTTGTCAGGAGTAGTGGTGACAGCTGCCCCTCACGCTTGTGAGACTTGTGAAACTCAATGAGGGGACAGGTCACATGTGAACATGATTGGTAGAGGGTACTGTGCTTTCCCATGCAGGTGGGATGTTGGAGACAGGTTATTTAAGATGTGGGCAAGGAAGGTATCCACTGTGTATAGAAACAGAAGAATCTTGCCCCTATCCTGCCACACCAGAGTCTGACTTGCTCCCTGTCCTTGCCCTGGAAGAGCAGCAAGTCCTCTGTGGTAGTCTATGGTGGCTGAAGCAGGAGGCGCTCCCCACACTTCTGGACATCCTTTGGCCTGTCTGGTTGAGTGTGCTCCTAACCCTGGATCTCACCTGTGACTCTTGAGCTTTGTACTGCTCGCTGGAGGAGTAGATGGCCAGGATGGAGGTGGTTTTCCTTATGAGCTCACAGTGCCCCAGCTGCAGGCACACCTCTGCTGTCCCCTTGGAGCCCCTTTCTCTGCCATCAGGGCACAGCTTAGGCCTCAGAGCCTGCCTGGGCAGCAAGTGGGCTCATGCTGCTTCTTCCCTCAGGCCATACAGTATGAGAACCACTACACCAACACCAAGTACTGCTTGTGCCAGATGCTACGAGAACAGTTGGAGTCGCCCCAGGGAAGGTTGCTCCATGCTGCCCAGTCTTCCCAGGAAATTTGGTGAGAGGGGCAATGGCTGTCCGTCATTCCTTGCAGACATTGCCAGGCTTGACTATGAGCCCTAAACTGACTGTCGGGGACCAAGGATGCAGCTTCTGGAGGTGGATGTATAGGAGTGGGGCTGTGGTACAGTTTCTCCTCACAGAAGAGGAAACTTAACGAAGCATTGGAACTTTCCATCCCTGGACTGACCTCACAGCAGAATTTGGGGAAGTAGAATGCTGAGGATGGAGGAATATGGGGGCTGGGCTTGGGAATTCTGGAGGAAGGGGCTTTCATAGTAAAAGATCTGTCACACGCTAGACCCAATGGTCAGGAGATGGGGGTTGTAGAATTGAGCCCCTGGCCTGAGCCTGTGCCCTCAACCCATAACTGCAGTCTGGGAGGCTCCCCCTTGGTCCCCTGCATTTGGTGTAGATCCTCACAACCTGGCCTGGTACCTATTCCTCTGGCTCCCTGTCTGCTTGTCTGTTTTCCCAAGCTCCACATCTGTGCTCATGCTGGGTCTTCTGCCTGAACGCTCTTTCCTCCTCCCTCCTTAGAAACTTTCCTAAACCACACTTGTGCCCAGGCACCCATCCTCATGAATATGCTTTAGCCTTCAAGATGCTTGCTAGAAGGGGAAAGAGTTGTCAGAACTCTCTTCCCAAACCTGGGCTTGTGGTGTTGGTTCTGTTCCTACCCCACATAGCTTAACCAGCTTGACTCGGGTATCTTGTGAGTTTGAGAGAAAGAGTAGAACTCTGTAGTTCTGGGTGGTACCTCAGTTTAGGCTAGGCCTAACTGCTTGTGGCTCGGGCAGGAAGTGGGGAACCACTTAGTGGTCGTGGCCTCTGTCTCTTCCTCCCTTGGGCCCACATGAGGATGAGGCTGTGTATAATCCAGGCACTTGTTCAGTGTAGGTCAGTTCGCTCACTGCTGGCTGGGGACACTTGCCTGTGTTTTCTTCTTTGGAAGAGAGGCTGGGCTCAGTTGCTAGAGGTGACCTTTACAGCCTTTTCCACCCAGCCCAGCCTGCCCTCCAGTGTCCAGCCTCAGAGGCTCACACTCATTCTTTGCCAGTCAAGGCTGATCCCAGGGGTAGGTAGGGGAACCTCCTGATGGCTAGGTCTCAGTGGTGTTTTCGTGCGTGTGGGAGGGGGCAGGAGGGTGGGGTGGTCATTTCTCAGCGGTGAGACCCTGGGCTCTTGGAGTAGTTTCCTGGATGCTGGGTCCACTAAGGGGTTTGCTGTGCTCTGCTTGTCTTTCCACAGTGAGGCCTTTGGTCTTGGTGCCTTCTATGAGGAGATGACACGAGAGCTAAATGCCCGGCGGGCTGAACTCTTGGCCAGAACCCCAGAGGCTGCGGCAGAGCCAGCTGAAGACACCTCTGGTGTCATTAAGATGGCTGTCAAGTTTGACCGGTAGGTCTAGGTCTCCAGGTTGGCCTCTGCTTGGCCAGGGCCCATGGCCTCAGCTGGCTGATTGCTATACATGGTTAATGTCACGTTCAGGGACCACAGGTCTTCTTCGTTTGGATCCTTGTTCTCATTTTTCAGCATCCCAAAGAAGGCAGTTTGGGGAAGATGGTTCCTAAAGGGCAGGCAGCACTGTCAGGGGTGTTGTCCTAGGGTGACCAAACTTCTTTCCTTGAATCGCCTTGTCCCACAACTCAGGGGACATAATAAGGGTGGGTACTGAGCTAGATCCCAGACCACTGCTTGGCCACCTATGTTCCCAACCCCCACCCAATCCCTCTGGCTTGTGTTGTGGGGCAAACTGGATCTTCTTCTTCTTTTTTTAAAGTAAGCTCCACACTGGGCATGGAGCCCAGCGGGGTTCCTGAACTCATAACCCTGAGATCAAGACCTGAGCTGAGATCAACTGTTAGGGCACTTAATCAACTGAGTCACCCATTTTTGACTATTGAAAGTTGTTTTCCAGGCTAGAGTTCAGAGTGCTGGGAGTTCACTTTGTATCCTAGTTCCCCAAGCATGCTGAAGCCCATCTTCCCTTTAGGTAGAATCCAGACCCCACACCACTGGTGGGAGGACAGAAATGGGAGCTCAGGGGAATAAGTATAGGAATCCTAAGGCAGCAGCCTGGTGGTGATTGTGGGCAAGGCCTGACTCCTTCCCCTCCTTGCCCTAGGAGAGCATACTCACCCCAGATCACCCCCAAGATGTGCCTGCTAGAATGGTGCCGGAAGGAGAAGCTGGCGCAGCCTGTGTATGACACGGTGAGTTCTTGGCTGTGGCCTGCCCTGCATCCTGCTCTACAGTGCCTCCCACAGCCGGTGCCATTGCTCCCAGCATACCCATAGCTCGTACCCTGAATTCCAGACTGCTTGACTGAAGCCTGGCTTTGCCCTCCATGGACATGGCAGTGGTTGCTGGCAGCCCGACTGCTGATGTGATAGTCCCTTCCCTGTGACAGTGGGCTTATTGTCAAATTCTGACCACTTTCATAAAATTGAACTTGAGACCTACGTAAGGGGGCTGCTTGGGCCAGTCTCTGCCGGTGGTATTGCTTAGACCAGGGAGACTTCTCTGGAAAGGACCAGGTGGCTTACTTAGGAAGGATGCGTAAGGAGTGGTAAGACAGTCTTGCTTCACCTCCTTTGGTCCCCATGGCCATGCCTTATTTAGGCTGCTCTGTCTCTTTGGACTAGCCTTCTTACCTCTGATCTCCTTCCAGGACTTGTGTCCTCTCCCAGAGTGACTTTTCCAGAACAAATCTGCCCTCTGCCTTCCTGCTCAAGTCTCCTCTCCTCAGTGTCTTTGGGGTCAAGTCCTAGCACCTCAGCACAGAGCGCAAGGCTCCCCACATGCCTTTCTGCTTCCTGTCTCATCCACTCAGCTCTTTGTCCAACCATATCACCTGGTTGTTCTGCCAAGTGTACCTTCTCTGCCCCATCCTTGTCCCCTCTCACCCCTTTGCCATCTGGTGAATTTTTCCTCATTTTGTGTGACCTGGCCCATCCAGATGTCAGTAGGAGCAGGATCCAGAGTCACGCGCGCTAAGGGCTCTGATGGCCCTTGGCTTAGGTACGTGATTGACCTCCTGACACACTGGAGTGTCATTGTCTGTTTATGTATCTGCCTTTCTTCCTCGCCAGATGGACCAGGCACTTCTCCTGGGGAGGACCATGTGATACGGGTAGCCTTCATTTAACTTAGGTGGGAGGTATTTCCTTTTTTCTGTCTTCCACGTGATCCTAGCAGGTGAGCCCCAGGGCTCATTCCTCTTGCCCCCATGCAGCCATCCCTATTTCCTTTCCTCTCTTTGCACCAGGTTCAGCGCCCCCTGGATCGCCTTTTTTGCTCTGTCGTGACGGTTGCTGAGCAAAAGTACCAGTCTACCTTGTGGTGAGTTTCCTTATCAGTGGACATGGGGCTTGGGATGAAGGGCCTGAACCGAGCCTTGGCAGAAGAGGGTTTGGGGAGGATGGTGTACCTGGGCAGTGGACATCCCCGGGCAATGACCCCCTTCCTCAATCTTGTTAGAATCTTTGCCAAGGGTTTATAGAGTCAGGCCTCTCCAGCCTCTTGCCCTGCACCCAGCCTACCTACCTACGTGCCTTATTGTCCCATTGCCTCATCTGCCCAGGGACAAGTCTAAGAAATTGGCGGAGCAGGCTGCGGCCATCGTCTGTCTGCGGAGCCGGGGCCTCCCTGAGGGTCGCCTGGGCGAGGAGAGCCCTTCCTGGCACAAGCGCAAGCGGGAGGCCATTGACCAAGACCCTGAGGGTTCCAGAAATCAGGAGCACACGGTGCCTGGGGAGCTGTGCAAGAAGCTCTTTGTGGCCTTGGGAAGTGGTGAAGAGAGCCCCCTGGGAGGCTGGTGAGCACTGTCCCTACCTTGGTCACATGCTTCAGGAGCCTGGCCGTAAGATGTCTGTGGGTGCAGACCATGAACCAGATGCCATCGGACAATTCTCTGACTGTTCCTGGCAGGAGTTACGAGGTCCTGACCTGGGCTGTCAGCCTGGAGCACAGGCTAAAGGGTGCCTAGGGTGCACATCTCCCTTTGTGGGTCTGAGTAGCAAGGCCGAGTTCCCAGTGACCTCAGTATTTTCTTTGAAAACAGGAGCTTTTCAGGTGGTGTCTCCTCATCCTGACATTGGAACAGTGCAATAAAGATCTGCCCATCCTTCCCCGCAGCTGGCTGCTTTAGCCTTGGGCATCTTCACACACAGACACAGGGCCTGGCATAATTATTCTACTTCCATCCTCTCTGCGGAGTTGGAGTTCCCTAAAGCATATCCTTCTGGGTCTGCGTGGAAGTGGGGGACGGGGTATCATCTTGAATGCACACAGGACTTGGGATGAGCCAGGAAGGCCCAAGAAGCCCATTCTACTGATGGCAAACCTGAGGTACTACCCATCAATGAATTTTCATGATGAGATGTGCTATAAAATCTGGGGAACAATTAGGGTATCTGGTGCTCCCGGAAGGGACCAGCTCAGGTGAGTGTGGGGGGCCCTGGGTTTGACCCCCAGCTAGCTGGAGCCCAGACCTGATGAGGTCTCTGCTCCAGACAGGGGACACTGAGGACACACGATGCTGATGCCAGCAGTTTAGGGCCCTCACAATTGCCCACCCACGCCACTGCCTGTCACCAGCCCCCACTATCCCACTTGGGCCGGAAGGAAGTGGCAGATTATCTTTAATTTCCTCTTGGCAGTGAGAAGCAAACAAACGGCTACCACATCTCATGGGGCCTCCCCCTCTTACTGGGAGGGGCGTTCTGACCAAAGGTCCCTGCCCTGTACCACCCCCGCTTCCTCCACTGTAAACACACTACTTCTCCTCCCCTTTCCCAAGTTCTTTGGGGAGGGGCCCTCTAGGCCAAGGCTATGTTTCTCTCCTGTCCCTGGGGTCAGGCCCCTGTGCCAGGTTGCTGGCCCTGGTGGCCCGAATGAAAGATCAGGCATGTGAGGCCTCGGTCTCAGTCCCTGAACCGCCCTTCCCCTCACACTTGTTCTCCTGTATGCAGATAAGGCTACCGCACTACCAGCCGCCTACCGGAGCCCATTGCCGTCTGACCTTGGGAAAGTCACTTCTAGCTCTCTTTGGGCCTGAGGGCCCTCAGAGGAGAGGGAGATCAGCTGCTCTCTGCTTGCAGGAGGCTGGCTGGAGGATAAATAGGCCTGTGATTGGGGCACTGTGTGGCTAATGGGGTCACTTCACGCTGGGGCTGCCTTAGCTTCCTAGACTAGCACTCCAAGAGAAGGGACCCCACCTAGGAGACAGCTGAGGCTTGGTCCAGTCTCAGCATCAAGCTTTAGGCACAATTTCTGTCTGATTTTTCTCACAAAAAAACTAAGTTAAAATGCTCCTTTCCTTAGATCCCAACTGGAACAGGGCAGACAGGGTGGCCCTAGTGGACCCTGGGCATCCTGAGCTAGTCAGAGCTTGTGGAAGGACCCTGTGGTAGCCAAATACCAAGTCTTAAGATCCACTTCTCCTGTGGGGTTGGGCTTTACCGCCTTTTCTACCACCAGTGTACTTTCCCTGGGGAAGCCCCTTCTCTGGTGGGGTTAGGTTTATTTCTGGGCTTTGGGGAAGGAGAGGCAGGGTAAAGCTCAGCTGTTAAGAGGGTAGAAAAATAAAAAGAGAGGCTGGAATATGGGAAGTTAGAGGGCCGAGGAAAAGCACTGGGGAGAGGGTCATTCACAGGGGAGCAGGTGGAAAGGGGCTCATGTATATTTCATAACTAAGGATATCTGGCCAAGATCCCAGGTATATCCCAGGTATATGTTGGCCTTCAAATGGTCTCACATTAGCATACCTGAGTGAGACCTGCCCTGGTCTCAGAGTGACCTACACAAGTCTGGGACCAACTGGGAGGGCTCAGTCAGGTCTGAAAGCTCTTCTCATTGTTCTCATCATTCCCACCGTAAATTCAGGACACTTAGATGCCCAAAGCCCTCTATGGGCCGGTGTCTATAATACGTATTCATCCATTCCAGCCACCTAGACTGAAGACTTACTCATAGCTCATCACATTTTGGGGACACATGGTTTTGGGCATGAGAAGGAGGGATGACTAAAGCTGGAGGGGGTGTCACATCTTCCGAAGGCCACAGCAAGACTGGACTTCATGCACGGATGAGTGGGGAATCTTTTAACCCTGCACACTTAGTTCTTTCCAGCTGTCAGTTCTGCTCAGAACCCTTCTGTGGCTCTCCACTGCCCTCTGGATCAAGTCCAAACTCCTCAGGCTAGTGTCTGAGGACAAAGTGCTGACCCTGTCTTCTCAGCACTCTGTGCTGACCTCAGCATCCAACGTTCTTCAGTTGCAGTTGGCCGGTATTGCCTCTGCCCAGCTTGGGAGCTGCTCAAGGGCAGTTCTTGTGGCCGCTATGGCCAGCCTTGGTGTGGGTGTGGGGAGCAGGCACAAAAGAACAATCAGACAAGCTTGTTGAATGGGGTATGTGGCATGGAAAGAAAGAACTTTTCTAAACCCTGACTTTTCCTCCAAGGCTCCTATTTCCCCTAATGTGGAACAAAAAGTGCTGGGCTGGGCTAACCTAAGCTGTACCATCCCATGGCTCAGAGGCCACAGGAGAGCCTTCAACACTGGGGGCTCAGGACCAGGCCTATGAAAGTAATGGCTTCCCCTAAATCTCAGGCTTGACTCACATTCACACAGGAGGGAGAGGAGTATACAGAAACCCACATAGTCCTTGTCCATCAGTCTGGGGTCCTATTTACTGTGGTAGTCCCCTGGCCACCTGGTTGCACAGGGCTCTCAGAAGGCTGGAGGCAGGTCAGATGGCCTCCTGCCATTTACAAGAGCTTTTGAGCTGGCCTGAGGAAGAGCTGATAGGGGAGGTCCTGGCTGAGGAAAAGGGGTAGAGAGACTTCATGTACTGGTGTGTGTGAGTGGGGTGGGTCTGCGTTCCAGCCTGCAGGGCTCTTAGCCATTGCAGTCTTTCTGACAAAGATGATAACACTTTTCCTGCAGTCAGTGCCCACCGTGGCTCCAGTCCTTATCTAGGTTAGAGTTCTCAGTTTCTTCCAGACCAGAAACCTTCCTAAAATGTAATGCCTTCTGAGTGTTCTCCAGCTGCACAGTGGTTGGGATACACAGATGGATTGCACAGATGCATAGATGTATGCATTTGAAGAATGGGTGAATTTTTTAAGCCATCTCTAGCTTCTGTGTGTGGTCCCTTACCAGTGGTGGGACTGATAGCTCCAGAATCTCTCTCTTGCATTCCCCCTGGCCTGGCTAGTTGAGTCCCTGGTTTATGGGGCAGAGGGGATAGATAAAGGTCTGTTTTCTCAATCCAGATGACAACCTAGGGAGGTATTTTGGGGAACGGTCTAGGCAGGGGGACCACAACACATCCTGAAATTGCTCATTAGGATATTTAAACCACACAGTGCTGATTACTCCCTCTCTTTGACCCCTGTTATTTTCTTGTGTCCCTAACCTCCCCCTTTGCCAGAATTCTGAATATGTAAGTTGCTTTCAATCCTTTCATGGCTCCCTATTGGTCTCAGGATAAAGTCTAGATACTTTGCAGTGGACTGTAGCTCTCGGCCCATTCATCTGGTCTTACCTTCGGCTTCTGCTGAGTGCCAGTGCTTTTTGATTTCTAAGTTTTTTAAATCTGTTATCTGCCTGGATTATCTTCCTCACCTCTCAATCATCTTTCCAGTTCCTACTTAGTCCTTTGGAGGCCCTGCAACCTCAGGGGATTATGAACCTTCCTGGAGATCCTGGTACATCCCTAATTTCTTTGCACAGTAATTAATAGAATTGCTGGTCTCCTTTCCCCCAACCCCTGAAGGGAGACCAATTTATCTCTGCTTCCCTAGGTCCAGCTCAGGTATGTGTACAGAGCACGGGGCAGGAAAGATTTTCTAACCTCAGGGATGAACCTATCCAAGATGAGCATCTCATCTACTCTGGATGTTACCTGTCCTGACCTAAGGCCTAGTTAGGCCTACCCTAGGGCTCCCTAGTAGCTCGGGCTTTTGTCCATATTTTGAGACCTTTCTTTCTTTCTTTTTTTTTTTTTTTTTAAGATTTTATTTGTTTGACAGAGAGATCACAAGCAGGCAGAGAGGCAGGCAGAAAGAGGGGGAAGCAGGCTCCCCACCGAGCAGAGCAGAGAGCCCGTTTCGGGGCTGGATCCCAGGACCCTGAGATCATGACCCGAGCTGAAGGCAGAAGCTTTAACCCACTGAGCCACCCAGGCGCCCCATATTTTGAGACCTTTTTTTTTTTTTTTTTTAAGATTTTATTTATTTATTTGACAGAGAGAAATCACAAATAGATGGAGAGGCAGGCAGAGAGAGAGAGGGAAGCAGGCTCCCCGCCGAGCAGAGAGCCCGATGCGGGACTCGATCCCAGGACCCTGAGATCATGACCCGAGCTGAAGGCAGCAGCTTAACCCACTGAGCCACCCAGGCACCCCTTTTGAGACCTTTCTATAAAGCATTCCACTTTGTCTTCTTCACCTTATTGTGGGTGAGTGCCTGGGCCCTTGCACCTGCACCCAAGCCTCTGACACCTAGTGCCCTGGGTTTCTACAGCAACTTGCTTCTAGAGATACTGTGCCCTGGGGGGCCTGGAGCTAGGGAAGTAGGTCACTGCCACTTCTCCTAGCTCCCAGTCCACACGGTCTTGAAGGAGCCCTAAGTAAACAAGCGAGGATCAGCGTCCCTTGGCACGGCCTCCACCCCAGGCCCAGGAGGAGGCATCCTTGGTCTCACGGGGAGACAAGCCCGCTGGGGAGGGACCGAGAGCGAAAAACAGTTCTTCAGACACGGTGTCACTTCCTCTCCACTAACAACCACCCAGCTTGGGTAGTGGGTCCTCTCGCTTTCACGGATGTGCACCGGGATGCGGAGGTCACCGAGCCCGTGAGTGGTGCGAGTTCACCACCGGTTTTTTGGATCAATCGGCTTCAGCCACGGACCGACCTTGCCCGTGGGGCTTTGCCGAGGCCTCGAATGCGCCGGCTGTCCTCCAGAGAGCAGCTGCCAGCTGGTAGGGACAGACAAAGGCACTGCCACCCGGCGTGGGCCCCGCCCCGAAGGGGTGGGTCTGCATTGTTGAGGAGCTGAGACTCAGGACTCCTCCGGCAGCTGCGCAGGTTTCCTCCGACTCCGCCTCAACCTAGCTGAAGGCTCGGCCCAGCCCTGCCATCCCTAGACTCCACCATTAGGGTTGGGGTGGCAGGATGAGTGCGTGAGTGGCGTTCACGTAACCCTCTCGGGCCCTGACACCTTCTTGAAACCTAGCCATCAGAGCAACATTTCGGCCACCGATCACCAAACCCATAACCCCACTCGACGTGAGCTCTGCCCAATAAGGAAAGGGATCTTCGATTGGCGGGTGGATTGGATTGCACTCAAATCCAATTAGAGGGCCCTGGTTTAGAAGTTAAGGAGAGAATAGCGGCCGAACTACAACTCCCAGGAGGTAGTGGGGCTATCCTACGCTCCTTGTGCACGTGACTTCCTTCTCCCGGAGGGGGAATCACGCGGTAGGCCGGTGAGGGGGCGGAGCCTTTGGGCAGCTGTGGCGCCAGTGACCTATGGGCAGCAAGGTGTCTGGGCGCGCAGTAGGGGGCGGGGTTAGGCGTGCTACACTGCGCGGCAGCGCGCTGGCGGAGGCGGCTGTTGGGGGGCGGAGAATATCTGCTAAGGTGGCCGTGGCGGCGTAGGCACCAGCGACAGACTGTGGCGGTGGCTCCTGGTGCGGCTCGGCGCGCGGCCAGCTCTCGAGTTTGGAACGGAACGCTCGGTGTCACGGTCCCCGCCCGGAAACTTTGCCGCGGAACCGCGACCTCCTGGCCCGCGCGGCCCGGCATGAAGCGGCGCTGAAGAGCTGCCGCCTTCGCCGCCTCCGTCGCCGCCGCCGCCAGAGGAGGAGTCGCAAGCACCCTGGGCCACGCCGATGACTACTGCAAACTGTGGCGCCCACGACGAGCTCGACTTCAAACTCGTCTTTGGCGAGGACGGGGCGCCGGCGCCGCCGCCCTCGGGCTCGCGGCCTGCAGGTGGGTGCCGTGCCGGGCGGGACTGGAGAGCGAGCGTCCCTTCCTCTCTTGGTTCGCACGAGCTCGTCCCTTCCCTGTACCTTGGTTGTCCTGGGGTTAGTAACGCCGTGTGTGTATGTTTGTGTGTTTGTGCGTGCGGTGAGTGAAGAGCGGATTTAAGTTGCTGAAGAGGCATGTGGGTCGTAGCGACGTGGAAGTGGCCGCGGGCTTGGCTGGAGGCGAACTAGGGGGGAACTCGACTCCGGGACGCCTGTAGCCAGTGGACGCCTGCGGTTTGGAGGCCGAGGGTCCGGGCCGTTGCCCAAGTGGCGTCTGGTTGTCGCTCTTTTGCCAGCGTGGTGCAGAGAAAAAGCTGTCCCCGTGAAGTGTAAGCGCGCTTGGCTTTTCATCTATCCCAGGTTTTAAACATTTGTTGTTGTAAGAAAGGAGCACATTCTTGAGGTGTAGGAGTTCTCAAAAATTCGTGCACATGTCTGTTTAAATCTGCTTCGTTGGGAGAGTAATGCCATCGCGTTAATAACACTTGTGCAAGTTTATGGCCCACATTTAATTTGAAGAGTAATTATAACGGGACTTTTCTGAAAACTGGATTTCTTTTCTTGAGCAAAATGTTTCGGAATATTTTAAAAAAAGAGTGGGGTGCCTTCATAATTCTAGAAAGTTCTGGAAGTCAATTTTTGTTTCAGTCAAAACCTCACCTCAGAAGATGTTTTAGAGATGGTGAATTGGGAAGGTTGGGCACCATAATGCTTGGAGGTCAGACCAATCAGGAAATAGAAACAGGATGGCTGGGGACTTAGAGCTCTCAAGTGACCTGGTTTGGAATACTGTGGTTCATTAAGTTCAGTTTCCCTATTGCATATGCAGGCGAACTTCAAAAGAGAGATGGATAAGACTGATCTCTATTTATCCTTTCTGGGTATTAGTTGAATTACTTCATGATGATATTGATGTTCCACAGACTTTTCTGTAGCATTGCATTGAAATACATATCTGAACGTGAAAGCCTAAGGATTTTTTGGACAGTATTTGTCTTATCAGCCCTTTTAGTCTTTATACATTGTCTTTTTTTTTTTTTTTAAAGATTTTATTTATTTATTTGAGACAGAGATCACAAGTAGGCAGAGAGGCAGGCAGAGAGAGAGAGAGAGAGAGGAGGAAGCAGGCCCCCCACAGAGCAGAGAGCCCAATGTGGGGCTTGATCCCAGGACCCCCGCATCATGACCCGAGCGGAAGGCAGAGGCTTTAACCCACTGAGCCACCCAGGCGACCCTATACATATGTCTTTTTCAACATAGTAAATTACAGTAGTTATTTGTTGCCTGAGTTTATTTCAGTTCCACTGACTGAGCACCTGTTACCTTGAAGATACTGTTAGGTACTTTGTAGTGTTGTGTTGGACACAAAAGAGGGCCGAGGCCCCTCAAGGAGCTTGAGAAATGAGTGGGGGGGGGACATATAACCCAAATAATTATGCCCCTGTGCAGACTGAGTGGTGGTATGTGTTACCGCATAGGTAGCAATGGAAAAAGGGGAATTTGTGGAGAGAGTAGCACTGAATTTTGTGTTTAGATTATTGGGATTTAATAAGGTAAAAAACCATTTTAATGAGTATTTTTATTATAAAGAAGATAAACAGTTAATGATCTCTACAGACTTTTATTGAGCACAGACTTGATTAGGGTATGTTATATACCAAATTCATGATCAATAAAGAAGTTTCCTCATGTAAGTAGGAATTGTATGTACATCCAAAATATTGGATAACATTTAAGAGCTATGAAAACAGCTTTTAAAGAAATGATTTTTGCCATAAAACCCCCCAAACCATTTTGGTTTTAAATTGGATCTAGGAGGAGTTAGGGTTTGAAACTTGACCTATACCTGAAATTCCCAAACTTAAACTTGAGCAGTTTTATTTGATAAAAATTTCACTTTAAAATATCATGGTAGCTATTTTTTTAAAGCCTCCCCCCCAGTTAAGGTGAAATACATATGACATACTCATTTTAAAGTGAGCAATTCAGTGGTATTTAGTGCATTGACAGTGTTGTGCAACCTCTTCTATCTAGTTCCAAAACATTTTCAACACTGCAGAAGGAAACCCCAAACCTATTTTAAGTAGTTGTTCCTCATTCTTCCTTGTTCCCTCCCGCTCTCTGGCCTCCCAGTCCCTAATCTGGGATTTGTTTATGTGGATTTACCAATTCTGGGTATTTCATGTAAATGGAGTCATACAAAAGTGTTTGATTTCTTTCACTTAGCATAGTAGTTCATGGTTCATCCATGTTGTAGAATATATCATTACTTCATTCGTTTTTATGGCTGAATAATATTCTATTGTATACATACCCCAGTTTATCCATTCCTCCATTGATGGACATTTGGACCTTTGGTTATTGTGAATAGTGCTGCTGTGAATACGTAGCAGCTAATTTAAAAATTCTCCTGAGAAGGATGTGTTATATGTTCAAAATTACTTGTTCACAAAATTAGTTTTCATTTTAGTAAGCATAATGATGAGTGTGTAGTTTGAAGATTTTATTTATTTACTTGACAGAGAATGCCAAAGCAGTGTGAGAGGGTGAGGGAGAGGAGAAGCAGGCTCCCTGGGAGCCAGATAGGGGGCTTGATCCCAGGATACAGAGATCATGACCTGAACCGAAGGCTGTCACTTAACCAACTGAGCCACCTAGGTGCTGCTATGTATGTGTAGTTTGAGGGAACAAGTAGATTAACTGACATGCTCTTAGGATGGTAAAATGCAGTAAAATGAGACATGAGAATAAAATTGCTTGGCAGAGGGCACCTGGGTGGCTCAGTTGGTTAAGTGACTGCCTTCAGCTCAGGTCATGATCCTGGAGTCCTGGGATCAAGTCCCACATCAGGCTACCTGCTTGGCAGGGAGTCTGCTTCTCCCTCTGACCCTCCCTCTTCTCATGCTCTCTCTCTCTCATTCTCTCTCTCAAATAAATAAAATATAATAAAATAGTTTGGCAAAATTAAGGTCGGTATGGGGTTATATCAGTGTGTTTACATGTTTATGGATTCACTTCCTTACTGCATCGAAGGTTTCATGAAGGCGGGGATAGTGTCTGTATCATGTTCATAGTTGTATGATTGGTGCCTAGCATAGTGCCTTTAACATAAGTGGGCACCCAGTATGTGTTGAATTAATGAATAAATACTGCTTAAGTTTTCAGTCAGTGCTAACTTTTTTTGTGGTAGAGGAAGTTGCTGAGACTTTTTTCAGTTCTTTGGCTTTTAGTGGCCAGTCCCATCAGACAGCAGATCTTGGTAATTTGGGACTGAAGGTTTTCCATCTCTTTGAGGGTTTGGTTTGTATTACGTGTAAATTTCCATACGGAAGATTTTTGAAAAATATTTGGAGGAAGGGATAATGGATAGGAACTGAGGATAAGTAGAGGAGTTGAATTTAGAGAATGTTCTAAGAGCAAGCTTGTTAAAGTACAAATTAGATGTTTTGATACTTGATAATGTTGGATACATTTATGACAGGTTTTTTTTATTTTATTTTATTTATTTATTTGACCGAGAGATAGCTAGAGAGGGAACATAAAAGTGGGAGAGGGAGAAGCAGGTTTCCTGCTGAGCAAGGTACTTGTCAACCTGGCTCTATCCCAGGATCCTGGGATCATGACCTGAGCCAAAGGCAGATGCTTAATTTTTTTTTTATTTTTTTAAATTTATTTTTTATTTTTTATTTTTTTAAAGATTTTATTTATTTATTTGACAGACAGAGATCACAAGCAGGTAGAGAGGCAGGCAGAGAGAGAGAGAGGAGGAAGCAGGCTCCCCGCTGAGCAGAGAGCCCGATGGGGGACTCAATCCCAGGATCCTGAGATCATGACCTGAGCCGAAGGCAGAGGCTTAACCCTCTGAGCCACCCAGGCGCCCCAAAGCAGATGCTTAATGACTGAGCCACCCAGATGACCCTATGACTGAGTTGAGACCACAAGTAATCAGAGAGGCAGGCAGAGAGAGCGGAGGAAGCAGGCTCCCCACCGAGCAGAGAGCCCGATGCGGGGCTCCATCCCAGGACCCCGAGACCACAGCCTGAGCCAAAGGCAGAAGCTTTAACCCACCTAGCCACCCAGGCGCCCTCCATGACTGAGTTTTTAAGATTATTGCTTAGTGAGGTGTTTTGAGATTTTTCCATTAAAGGAAATTTAAGTCCCTGGAGTCCTTAGCTATGAGGACAGTGCTAGTTTTGATTTTTTTTCAGTTAATAATGAATCAAACTATTCTATTTAAATTTTCTTTTACTTAATACCTTGCTTCAAGATGAAGATAAACTTCAATAGTAAATAGAACATTTTAAATTGGTTAGTGTTTAATGCATTTCACTAACATTATTTGCCATTATAAAGGGCAGCTTCTGGTGCTATATTTGAAGGTACTGATTGTGTATCTCTAATTTAGTTTGATGTTATAATAATCTTTTCAAATTCAAAGTTTGACTCTCAGGGTTGGTCTGTTCTTAAATATTGACTTTCTAGTCCTCAGTGAGAGTCACTGGGAGGAGTGTGTGCCATATACTAACTGCATAGTATCTTTTCTATTGATGCTTTTTAAGAGGGGAGAAATATCTTAGATACAATATGCATTTTTTTGAGAAATTTGCTTTAGGATAAGATATGTGTAATTTTATTGGATATCACTTTAATACACAACTTTTCCTATGTAAATCTGAGGAACTTTTCCTAGATGATTGTCAAAGTCTTTAATTTGTAGTGTTCTTTGTTTAGTGCTTGAAAATTTGATTCATGTGTTTTTTATAATTTAAGATAATTTTCTCACTTTACAGTTTTTATTGATAATTTTTACTTAAAGTTTTTGTTTTATCTGATGTTAAGTGAGATAATATATTTAAACTCTTAGCACAGTTTTTGGTCCAGTAGTGCTCATTAAGTGCTGATAGTTAACATTTCTTAACACACACGCGTGTGCACGCACACACACACTGATAGGTTATTTTTTATTTCCTCTTTTTTCCTAGACCCTTTTCCCTGTGCTAAACTTAGACACTGAAAGTGAGTAGGGACAGGGAGGAGATCCAGTTAATTAAACCTTGCTTAGAGAAATTGGAATACTTGTCTTAGACATTTTTATTTTATCTTCTATTCTTTTCAGTGTTAACCTCCTTTCTCATATTTTTCTAAATAAAAGTACTGAAGGTCACTTGCTTTTATGTTTTTCTACTTTCTGGAATTAAACTGTTACTCAGTATGGTGTGAAGTTGGTTGATTTGCTAACCATACTAAGTATAATTGGATATTTAAATCAGTATGAAAAAAGGGAAGTTGCTTCTATGGTTTCCTGTAGAAATTTAATGGTGTGTTTGTATAGTGCATTAGGTAGTGTATATGAGGAGAGGATTACTGCTGAGCCTTACTTTCATACCATAGGTCAACTTTTTTAGACTTGAATGCAGTGAGAATATGTATTTGGTGATCAAGTCACTGACAAACATTTCAGTTATTTCACTTGGAAGAATAATTTAATATTTTGTCTCTTTGACACTTCCTGATAGGGGTAGGTGCTCCTGGGGATATTAACAGAATTTTGTGATGGATCTATCATATGTAAGAGCATTGCTATACCTGCACTTTCTTAGGTTTTCCTGTTTGCCAATACAAAAGGGACATTTTGGCATATTTTTTAAATTTAGTAGAAGTAATACTGTAGTATTTATATTACATGTTATAAAAATTAAAACTTGGGTGTTATGTACATGGCCAAGCAATTGTGGGTCTTGTAAGACCTGTATCTTCGGCGTTTAAGGGCATTTAAGGTGTTAATTTAAGGTAAATTGTAGGATCAGTTTATCGTATGACTTGCCTTTCCCTGTGACAGCCAGTAAACTTTGCCAATAATCGTATGTATTTTTAATGAGGGCATATCCCAAGCTCTGCTTTTGAGTTTTGCTCTTTATTTATTTCTTTCAGTAAAGTGTGATCATAAAGACATTTTTGGTAGGAAAATGTGAAATTTGTTTTTCTTTGCAGAATGTAATGAAGTACTGGTACATAAAATGGAAGCCTACTAAGACAAGATATGCAGTTGTGTTACTGATTGTGAACTTAATGCGTCCTTTACTTTCCTTATTAGTATTGAGTAGTTCGTGATTCAGTATGGTGATGTTTTATTTTAAATAAGAGGTGGGGTTGAGGAAGCCATAAGAAGGTGAAGTCAGTTGCATTACTCGTAAGAGTTAGGAAACCCGAGTAGGTTGAGCCTCATTTGATAGTAAGCTGCAGTTTGACTGCTCACAGCAGTAACATAAATACGAGAGGTGTCGTCTAAAGCTGTCCTGGTGGGTCAGGGGAGTAGACACAGCAGACTTGGCAGTAAGCCTGGCTTCTAAAACAAAATCCAAGTCATCAAATTTGCCCAGGCATGCCATATGAGGTTCAAGTAACACTGGAATTTAAGAGGAGTAAGTTTGTTCATGGAAGCTTTAAGAGAGTCACAAGCAAGAGTAAGCATTTTAACAGCCATAATTTTAACTCAAATATAGTATGGATCTGCATATATTTTAGCATTTCTGGTAATGTTTATATAATTATAATAAAGAGCTCTCACCTGCTTGCCTGAATTCAGTAGACTTTAGAAGAGAGGAACAATTGGGCCTATAAGATTTAAGTAGTATGGTCTCTGAACTTTCTTTCTTTAAATTACTACCTGAAATCTAATAATTGGGACAGTTATCCTTTGTGTAAAGGAACTACATGTCTTCGAAAGCCAGAAAATCTCTGGTACACAGGAGAAGTAATTTTGAAGTCTCCGTTTTCCTACAAAATGTAAAGTTTGAATATGTTTTATGTTACAGAACCAGGTGATAGTTTTTGATTTTTTAAAATTTTCAGTGTCTTAAAATAATTTTTATATTTCTAAATTCTGTGGTAAAAATTAAAAAAAATTTTTTTTTTTAATTTTTTGGGAGAGAGAAAACCAATGATGGGGAGTGGCAAAGAGAGACAGAGGGAGGGAGAAGCAGATTTCCTGTGGAGCCACCTGTGTGATGCGGGGCTCGATCCCAGGATCCGAGATCATGACCTGAGTGGAATGCAGCCCCTTAACCGACTGAGACATACCCTCTGTGGTAAATTTGTATCAGCTTTGCTGTTTATTTTAATTAGAAAAAAGGATTAAATGAGCTTTGAAATTAATATTGAGTAATAACTTTTCACTATTGTATCATATGAAAAAATATTTCTAAAAACATTTTTTCCATGAAGGTAATTAATCATTGGCCAGAACACGTTAATGGGCAATTTGTGAGTTGTACTTAAATATAAATATTTTTCAGTACTGTTTTTAAAAAGTTGTTAAATTAAAAATGACAGGAAAAAAAATGATATTCAAAAGTTGTTGAAGCTAAGTGCATCTGGCTGGCTCCCTTGAAGAGCATGTGACTCTTGATCTTGGGGCTGTGAGTTCGAGCCTTACCTTGGGTGTAGAGATTATTGAAATAAACAAACAAACTTAAAAAAAAAATTGTTGGGGCTGCTTGGGTGGTTCACTGGTTAAGCGTCTGCCTTTGGCTCATGTACATTATATGACAATCATATAATAGCTCCTGTAATGGTCTCAGGGTCCTGGATTGAGCAGAACCCAACTCCCCTCCCCAGCAGGGAGTTTTCCCTCTGCCCCTCTCCCTACCCTGCTCGTGCGCCTACATGCTCGCCCTCTCTCTAATAAATACATAAAATCTTTTAAAAAATTGTTGATGCTGATGTTAGCTAAGTGGGAATTTACTGTATGTTTTAAAATTTCCTTAATAGAAAGTTTAAAAAAATGACATTGAGAAACTCTTCAAGTTCCTTAAGGTGTTAGATTAGGATAGGAAAAATGTTATTTTTGTTTTGTTTTGTTTTGTTTTCAATTTGAGAGAGAGTGAGAGAGAGTGTGCATGTGAGCACACAAGCAGGGGGGTGGGAGAAGCAGACTCGACTGAGCAGGGAGCCCGACGTGGGACTCAATTCCAGGACCCTACAATCATGACCTGAGCCAAAGGCAGATGTTTAACTAACAGAGCCACCCAGGTGTCCCAGAAAAATGTTTAAAAATAGCACTCTGAGGGGGCGCCTGGGTGGCTCAGTGGGTTAAAGCCTCTGCCTTCGGCTCAGGTCATGATCCCAGACTCCTGGGATGGAGCCCCACGTCGGGCTCTCTGCTCCGCAGGGAGCCTGCTTCCTCCTCTATCTCTGCCTGCCTCTCTGCCTTCTTGTGATCTCTGTCTGTCAAATAAATAAATAAAATCTTAAAAAAAAAAAAAATAGCACTCTGAGGAGCGCCTTGGTGGTTTAGTTAAGTGTCCAGAGCTCAGGTCTGGATCTGGGGTCCTGAGTTCAAGCCCTGTTATTAGGCTTCTTGTGAGTCTACTTAGAACAACAACAAAATAAAATAGCATTATGAAGTTAATAGGATTTGCTGTTGCATGTAATTAAAAAAAAAAAAAAAAACTGGTTTAGCTGGGCACCTGGTAGGTTCAGTTAGTGATCTCCCTTCTGGGATCAGGCTCAGAGCTCAGCAGGGAGTCTGCTTCTCTCCTTCTGCCCCTCTTTCCTGCATGCTCAGGCACTCTTTATCTCAAATAAGTAAATAAAAACCTTTTAAAAAATAAACAAAAACTGGTTTAGCAAATAAACAGAATATAAAAATCAGCTGTGATATGTCTGATTTACAAAACCCATTTCTCTCTTTAATTAGTATTAGTAGTGGTACGGTGAGATGAGTTAGTGCACAGAAATAAACAGTGAACTGATCTTTTGGTGTGCTTTCAAGTAGATATTTTTTAGGAATAAGCATTGGATTCTTGGTTCCAGCTCAGGTCGTGATCTCATGGGTGTGATCAAACGCTGGAGGCCTGGAGGTGTGAACCAGATGCTGCTCAGCGGGGGTCTGCTGGAAGATTCTCTCCCTCTACCCATCTCCCCACTCACACTCTCTCAAATAAATAAATAAAAATATTTTTTTAAGTAATTTTTAAAAATTTAAAAAAATTTTTAAAAAGATTTTATCCGCTTAATTAGAAAGTACACAGAGGGTGGAGCCTGAGGTGGGTCTTGGCCCATGATTCCAAGACCCACGACCCCAGTGGAAATGAAGAGTTGGAGGCCCAACCAACAAGCCACACAGGTGCCCTGGTATTTCTTAATTTTTAAAATGTTTTCCAATATTTTAGGGGTTAGAAAAATTCACTTATTGCTTAGTAATTTAGGGACTTGATGATATTATTATTATTTATTATTACTTTGTTTTTTTAATCGAGGCTCAGCACCCAAGACAGAGCTTGAACTCAGGATTCTGAGGTTGAGACCTGAGCCGAGATCACTCATCAGTCACTTAACTGACTGAGCAACCCAGGCTCCCTAGGCTTGAAATTATTTTTGCAAATATTAATGTTCTATTTTGCTTATATCCATCAGTCTAATATTTATTAAATATTATCAGTTCTCTTGAACTTTTTAGATTTATGATGAAATGAAACTAGAGAAGTTATTCTTTTTTTTTTCCCTATTGATTTATTTATTTACTTGACAGACTTGCAAGAGAGGGAACACAAGCAGGGCGAGTAGGAGAGGGAGAAGCAGGCTTCCCACTGAGCAGGAAGCCTGATGTGGGGCTCAATCCCAGGACCCTGGGGTCATGACCTGAGCCGAAGGCAGATGCTTACCAACTGAGCTACCCAGGTGCCCCAGAATTTGATCTTAGTTTTAAGACTAGTTTTTAAGACTATTTTTTTTTTTTTTAAGATTTTATTTACTTGTTTGAGAGAGAGAGAGATTGAGAGAGCCAGTGGGAGGAGGAGGGGCAGAGAGAGAAGCAGACTCCCAGTGGAGCAGGGAGCCCAATGTGGGACTTGATCCCAGGACCCTAGGATCATGACCTGAGCCGAAGGCAGTCGCTTAACTGACTGAGCCACTCAGATATACCCTCTTTGTTTTTTAAAGTAGGCTCTGTACTCAGTGTGGAGCCCACCTGGGTCTTGAATTCAGGATTCTGAACTGAGATCAAGAGTCACAGATTTGGGCGCCTGGGTAGCTCAGTGGATTAAGCTGCTGCCTTCGGCTCAGGTCATGATCTCAGGGTCCTGGGATCGAGTCCCACGTCGGGCTCTCTGCTCAGCAGGGATCTCAGGGTCCTGGGATCGAGTCCCACGTCGGGCTCTCTGCTCAGCAGGGAGCCTGCTTCCTCCTTTCTCTCTCTGCCTGCCTCTCTGCCTACTTGTGATCTCTCTCTGTCAAATAAATAAAATCTTTAAAAAAAAAAAAGAGAGTCACAGATTTTAACCAACTGAGCCACCCAGGCACCCCAAGACTAGGTTTTTAATCCTGGTATGTAATTTATAGTGATTAACTCATAAAAATAGTTGACATGTAAAGTTTTTTGATTTGTGAACATTTCAGAGCAAACAAGGTCTACGCCTTGACATTTGTGAGATCATATTGAATACTAAAGGAATATAAGTATTAAACTTGTCCTTTATAAATGGAAAGCCTGTGGGGAAAATACAGGAAGTTTCATCTAAATGTTATTTCCTCATTTTTTATTGCAATATACACGTTTTAAGGAAACCTTGTATTTCCTCTGCTATTAATACTACTTCATGGCTTTCACCTCCTTTCAGTAAAGGATTTCAATAAAAATGACATTTAGGAAAAAAATGACATTCAGAAATTGTTGAAGCTAAATGATATATGAGGACTTAATATTATTCTATCCTCTATGTTTGAAAACTTTCCTAATACAAAGTTTTGAAACTTTTTTGACCATAATGCAAAAAGAGTAAGAAATGCATTTTATGTTTCAACCTAGCACAGGCATATGTGTTTATACACAGAAAACTGAGATAGAAATTTCAGATAAAGCAGTATTTACATCTATTATGTGACATAACCTTGACATTTTTTCCATTATATTAAAAAATTATTCAGACCTTCTGTTTGAAAAACAGAGTTTTAGGAAATGGTTTTATAATACTGATTATATGTTAGGTCATAGAGATGTTTTTGTTATTCAGGCCATATTTCCTTATGTCTTTAGTCTTTAATACTTTTTTTTTAAAAAGATTTTATTTATTTATTTGACAGAGATCACAAGTAGGCAGAGAGGCAGGCAGAGAGAGAGAGAGGAGGAAGCAGGCTCCCTGCTGAGCAGAGAGCCCGATGCAGGACTCGATCCCAGGACCCTGAGATCATGACCCGAGCTGAAGGCAGCGGCCTAACCCACTGAGCCACCCAGACACCCTAATACATTTTTTAAAATTATTTTTTATTGGATTACTTTATTGCTATCTTTTATCGGGTTACTTGGTTGCTAAATTTTGTCGGTTCCTGAATATGAGTTTATCTCCTCTTTTTCTCTGCTCTGTGACCCAACTCAAATCTTGGTCACCTCCTGTTTAGATTTATGAAATTTTCTCTTCAAATTTTATTCCCCCCCAATTATTTTTGAAAGTCACAGCCAAGTGGATCTTTTGATTCCTGCTCCTTGAATCTATACCCTGCCTCCTCACTGGTCTTTCTCATTATGCTCTACCTATTTTATAATCCTCATTATGTTAATAACAAGTTTATCATCTTTAATTTTATTCATCTTTTTTCAGTGTCAGTTTGAAACCTTTTGCTCTACCTGAATTGCCTCTGCCTATCACATGGCCTTTCATAGTTTTTCTCTTCTGTGAGTCAGTTTATAAACACTATTTTGAGGACTGTCGAGCTAGGTTTAGGTTTGTTATGGTTGTGTGACATTGCTAAAAAACACAGAATAGTTTTTGGCTAATGATCCTTTCATTTTATAATAGAGGATATTGAGGTTCAAGTTTATTTGCCAAGGGTCATTTAACCAGTTAGTTGCAAAACAAAGACCCAGGACCTCTGACTCCTATTCCTTTGTTCTCTAAAAAGTTGCTTGATTTCTTGAAAATTGTAGAGTTATTTTTGCACAGCTTATAATTTTGATCATTTTTGTAACTGTTCCTTTTTGTACTTGTGTTCTATTAGGTTTATAGAACTGTTTCTGTTCTATTACATAAATACTTAATTTAATTGAATACCTGTTATGTGTAAAGTTTTTTATGTATATATTATCCCTAAGTTTTATGATAATGATTACTTCCACTTTTTTTTTTTTTTTTTTTAAAGATTTATTTGTTTTAGAGGGAGAGAAAGCGAGCTAGCAAGGCCGGGTAGGTGGGCAGAAGAAGAGGGAGAGAGAGAACCTCAAGCAGTCTCCCTGCTGAGCAGGATCCCACAACCCTGAGATCCTGATCCCTGCCTAAACCAAGAGCCAGATGCTTAACTGACTGAGCCACCCATGTGCCCTTGTTTTATTAGTTCTGTTTTATATCTGAAGAAACAAGTGTCGGGTTTGACCATCTGTAAAGTGGAAGATAGGGCATTTGAACCCTGTTTTTGTTTGTTGTTTTTGTTTTGTTTTATAGTAATCTCTATACCCAACTTGGGCTCGTACTTACAACCTGAGATCAAGAGTCATGTATTCTACCGACTGAGCCAGCCAGGCGCCCAGGCCCTGTTTTTTTGTTTTGTTTTGTTTTTTGTTTTTTAGGCTCTTTCTACTATGTCTCTTGCCTCTCAGAAAGTTTAAATACAGATATATTCAGGTTTTCCTTTTGTGAAACCAAGACTCATGATGAGCACGTGAAATCAAAATATATGTGGGCTAGGGCTTACGAGTTACTTGTGTGTTCTTGTGACTAGATTTTCTGATTTTGGCTCAGAATGGCTGCTTGAGGGGTGATGCTTCTGCTCTTGCCTGTTCTAGAAATTTTTAAATGGTAGCAGTATTATAGCCAGGCCAATAGAAGGTACTGCACAGCTAACTGTGCTAGGCCCGAATTTAGATGTTAGGCCTCTTTTCTTTGCTTCCTTGTGGATCTGGAGGTCAAGAGGTCATGCTGTTCTAGGTTTTCAGTAATGAGGACTTGGCCTTTCTCTTTAACAAGTCCCTCCCCTGTTGTCCTGGTTAGGGTCTGTTGTGTGAACTTTGCAGGCTATTTTGCACTTATGATTTAAAATTTAAAGCATTTTTTGACTTGTCAAAATTGCTCTAAACCTAAATGAGGGAAAAGTTAAGAATTTAAAAAATGTGAAATTACTAGTTAGGGGAGTTTTTTTGTTGTTTGTTTGAAGTTAACATTTGCTTTTATGTGTTCCAAAAGATATGTATGTACTATTTATTTCTTTTGTTGAATTTTTTAAATTTTTATTTGTTTAAAGATTTTATTTACTTGACACACAGAGAGCATGCACAAGCAGAAAGAGTGGCAGGCAGCACTAAGCAAGGAGCCCTATGCGGGGCTTGATCCGAGGACCCTGGGATCATGACCTGAGCTGAAGGCGGATGCTTAACTGACTGAGCCACCTGGGTGCCCCTCTTTGGTTGAATTTAGATCTCAAGTAAAATTGATTTATGTCTATAGCCGACTAACACTGATTCAGTTTTTTTCTTTGATATTTTGGTCAGTTTGCTATCTGTTACCTACTCTTATCTCTCAAGATTAGTACTGCCATTTGGGCTTCTCTTTGTGTGCTCCCTACTTCTTTTACACATACCCAGTTCTTTGAGCTTTACCAGAACTCTCCTTTTCAGAGCAAAGGCAAGAAAGCTCTTTTGTTATATTATCTAATAAATGTTGGCTGATAGTTATTTTTGAAACTTCATTGACTTTTTATCATCTGATCGCTATTTGAAAGAAATAGTAATACTTTAAATTTTCTAGTTTAAACATATACAAAATAGTTATATTTGGGGTTGATATATTTGGTAGGGGGAAGAAAGAGATACAAACACGGCTATGCTTGGCTATTTTCTTTTTAAGAGCGAGGAAGAACTGTTCCAGAAGCCTACAGCAAACTTACCCTTTCATTTCATTGACCAAAATTGGGTTACATTCCCTTTCCTAAATTAGTCACTGGTAAAGACTGAGGGAATTATTCTTAGCCAGCCAGGCCCATCCCTTGGCCTGAGGATGTGGTTGACTTCCCCTGAAGCATACGGGTGCATGAGAGAAGGATAGATAGATAGGTATGTGGAAAAAATGTATTAGGGAGGAAGGAGAAGATTGAGGAGTGGGGAGGAGAGTATCAACCAAAAGAATCCTCTGTGCTTACTATCCACAGCTTGTTAGCAGTTGAGGAACTTTAAAATGTAAATGCAGGGGCGCCTAGGTGGCTCAGTGGGTTAAAGCCTCTGCTTTCCGCTCGCTCGGGTCATGATCCCAGGGTCCTGGGGATTGAGCCCTGCATCGGGCTCTCTGCTTGGCAGGGAGCCTGCTTCCTCCTCTTTCTTTGCCTGCCTCTCTGCCTACTTGTGATCTCTGTCTGTCAAATAAATAAATAAATAAAATCTTTAAAAAAAAAAAAAAAAAAGAAGCTTTAAAATGTAAATGCAACTTTTATTATGCAGTTACTTTTTTTTGCTTTTTCTTGCTGTATCAAAGTTCTTGGGATATGGGAGCTTATGTAAATTCAGAGAAAGACTGAATCAAGTATGGCTAATAGGTTTCTGTGAATGGTGTGTGGGCTATTTGGGACAGTGAATTCATGTTCCTTCCATGGTACAAGTGGAATCAGAGGGCCATGCATGTATAGGGTAGCATAAAGACAGTCATCTAGTTAAGCCAATCCGGATTTTTCAAAATAGCATTACATGTTTTATTTTATTCATTGTCTTTAAGGCTAGCCTGAAAGGAACCTAGAATTTGTTAAATGGTGAAATAGAAGGATATGTATGTACTGGGAAGAGTAGGTTAAAAACTAGATAGGACTTTGTATGAAATCTTAGAGTAACTGAGAGGGAAGGGAACTCAAAATCATTAGCTGAATAAATGAACAAAATCATTCAATTTTTTAAAAAAGATTTATATATTTGCGAGAAAGAGAGAGCTTGAGAGGGGAGAGGTCAGAGGGAGAAGCAGACTCCCCACCGAGCAGGGAGCCCAACATGGGACTCCTTCCTGATACTCCAGGATCATGACCTGAGCCGAAGGCAGTTGGGTTAACCAACTGAGCCAGTCAGGTGCCCCCAAAACCATTCAATCTTTTAATAAAATTTATTGTATCAATATTATATGTGAATACAGTTCAGTTTATTGGAGTGGACATGTAAATAACGGAAGAAATATCTATGTAATACAGGTACAGAGAGAAGGCCCTCTGAATGCATAAATGACAACTTTTTTTTTTTTTTTTTAATTTGACAGACAGAGATCACAAGTAGGCAGAGAGAGAGAGGAGAAAGCAGGCTCCCCGAAGAGCAGAGAGCCCAGTGCGGGGCTCAATCCCAGGACCCCAGGATCATGACCCGAGCCGAAGGCAGAGGCTTTAACCCACTGAGCCACCCAGCACTCCATAAATGACAACTTTGAGAGGTCAGAGAAGAGGTTACATTGAGCTGAATCCAGTAGAATGAGTTTCCTAGATAGACAAAGGAGGAAGTATATTTTAGATTCATTGATGACTACATCCAAAGACCCAAGTTAGAGAGTTCTTTAATTTGGAAAGGTTGCAGATCAGGCTATAGCATCCAAATTCGGACAGAAAAGGAGAATCTATTTGGTCATAGTGAGGAATTTGAATTTTAGAATCAAGATTGTAGGGAGCCAATGAAGGGTTTGAAGCTGAGGAAGGACACCAAATCTGTGGCTCAGATCACTAGGCTAAATTGGATCATGGATTAAGACAGGAATTGGGGGAGTGGGGCTGGGTGGTAGGGGCAGCCAATGTATCTGAGAAGTGATAAGAGCAGAGAGTAGAGATGGCAAGGTGGGAATAAAGCTGAGATAGATTTAGGGGAAAGAAGTCAATAGGACCTGTTATCAGTTAAGTAAATAGAGGAAGGAGACTAGAATTATTTCTTCTTTTCTAGTTCAGGTCAGTTGTGATAGGAGAAGCAGCATATTTGGAGGTAAGGAGAGGGAAAGTTGATTCAGATATTAATAAAGTGTTTAATAAAATGTTTCAAACATTATGAGAAATTTGGGAGACTTCTATACCAATTTACCAGAGTGATAAGGTGTGGAGACTAAACAAAGTAAAAGGGGAGTTTGGACTTCTGGGGAGGAGAGTGTTAGTTGGAGGAAGGTGACTAGGAAATGTATGGTAAATAAGGGCTGTTTAGTAAGATTTGTTGTGCAGATAAGAGTACTCCTCCTCCGGGTACTGAAGAGGGAGAACACTTTACAATGGAAATTTATGTCCCCTTTATGAAAGAAAAATTTATGCCCTGCTTTTAGGCTGTGAAGGAGAGAGCAGGGTTCTTCCTGTGTCTGCCTTCAGCTCAAATAATCCTTATGTCAAAGTGGCATATTTTGGGGTGGTATATTCTGATCTCCTTCAGTAATAAACAGTACTTATTTAAAGTGTACAGTCTGGGATGGCTGGGTGGCTCAGCCGGTTATAAACGTCTGCCTGCTTTTGCTCAGGTCAGGTTGGATGAGTCCTAGAGGACTCAGCAGGGAGCCAGCTTCTCCCTCTGCCTCCTGTTCCCCCTACTTATGCACTCCTATCTCTGACAAATAAATAAAATCTTTTTTAAAAATGTGTAGTCTGATAAGCTTTTTTTTAAAGATTTTATTTATTATTTATTTTTTTAGAGAGAATATGAGCTGTGGGGGCGGAGAGGAGCAGAGGGAGGGGAATGAGCAGACTCTGTGCTAAGCATGGAGCTTGATGCCAGGATGCCAGGCTTGATCTGACGACCCTAAGATCTTTTAAATTTTATTTAATTTAATTAATTAATTTATTTATTTATTTATTTATTTCCCCGACCCTGAGATCTTGACCAAAGCTGAAACCAAGAGTCAGATGCTCAACTGAGCCACCAAGGTGCTCCTGGTCTCGCTAAGTTTTGATGCATGTATATCTATGAAACTTTTTTTTTTTTTTTTTTAAAGATTTTATTTATTTATTTGACAGAGAGAAATTACAAGTACACTGAGAGGCAGGCAGAGAGAGAGAGAGAAGGAAGCAGGCTCCCTGCCGAGCAGAGAGCCCGATGTGGGACTCGATCCCAGGACCCTGAGATCATGACCCGAGCCGAAGGCAGCAGCTTAACCCACTGAGCCACCCAGGCGCCCCATATCTATGAAACTTTTACTGTGTTTAAGATAGTGAACATATCCATCACCCCCAGAAGTTTCCTTATGCCCCTTTATTGGTCATTCCCTCTCACTCACCTTTCTTTCCCCTCTCCCAGACAAGCACTGAAGGCACTATAGAAAATACGTAAATGAAATTAGGTAATATGGACTTTTTTTTTTTAAAGATTTTATTTGTTTGAGAGAGAGAGAACATGAGCAGGGGGAGCAGCAGGCAGAGGGAGAAGCAGGCTCCCCACTGAGTGAGGAGACCTATTGGGGGCTCTATCCCAGGACCCTGAGCGGAAGGCAGATGCTTACCTGACTGAGCCACCCAGCAGTCCCTGGAGTATATACTTTGGATGTGGGAAACAAAGGCAGAAGAGAAATTATTAAATTTCCTTATTACCCATAGCCTATTGACCAGTCCTTCAAATAGGCAGAGTGACATTTCTCAAGGTACTCAACTGCCTGATATTAATACTTTGCTAAGGGCAAAAGAATCTTAGCCCGATCCCCAGGATCTTGTAAGTTTACTTTAACATATAAAAATTCCTTTAGAAATTTCCTTTGTCTTTAAACCCTCCCAAGATCCGTGTTGGTAATCATCCTCCCAAGCATATGACCCACCAATATACATCTGAAGGGTCTCGTGACTAGGGTTTTATTGGATGGTAGCAAATGACCTTTTCCTAACAATAGTTAGCTCCCTGAAGGTCCTGGAAACCTTGCTTCCAAAATTTCTTAGAGACTTAACCCCCTCCCTTAAACCCCTCCCATTTTGAAAGTATATCATGGGTCACTCCTCATGACCCCAGTGCAGCTCTTTCTACCAGTGGGTCCTGTCCCTGTGCTGTAATAAAAACACCGCTTTGACTAAAGATGTCTCAAGAATTCTTTCTTGGTCATTGGCTTGAGACCTAACCCCACCAACCTCACCTATATTCCATAACTACATCACTTTGTCAGGGGAGCAGGGTTAGCAGGTTCTGAACTTCTTTTATTTTTATTTTGAGAGAGAGCAAGTCAGGGGGGGTCGGGAAGAGGCAGAGGGAAGGGGAGGGAGAGACTCTCAAGCAGACTCCCTACTGATCGAGAAGCTTGATCTCCCCAGTCCTGAGATCATGACCTGAGCCGAAATCCGATGCTTAGCCAACTGAGCCACCCAGGTGCCCCTGGGTCTGACTTCTTTTAATGGGCATTGTTATTTTGAGATTCTTCTATGTTAGTTTATCAGTAAGTTATTCATTTTTATTGGAAAATAGTTTCCATTGTATGCATATGCCATAATTTGTTTATCCATTCACCTGTTGATGGACTTTTAGATTGTTTCCAGATTTTGGCTATTATAAACAAAGTTGCTGTAAACATTCATGTGTAAGTATTTATGTAGACACATATTTCCTGTACTCTTGGATAAATACCTAGGAACAGAATGGTTAGATTATATGATAGGTATAAGTTTAACTTGATGAGAAACTGCCTAACTGTTTTCCAAAGTGGATGTATCCTTTTACATTCCTCTTAATGGAAATACATATCTGCACATCTGGTATGGTCAGTTTTTTTTTTTTTTTTAATTCAGGCATTTTAATAAGTGGATAGTAGTTATCTCCTTGTATATACTATCTCCTATAGTTTCATTTTATATTTCCTCAGTGTATACGTATATATACATATAATGTGTGTGTGTGTATTTATAATTCTTTCTATGTGCTTTTTTTTTAACCATCTGTATATCTTTTGGTGAAGTGTCTGTTGAGATTTTTTTGCCTATTTTAAAAAACCCTCAAATTTTGAAATAATTATAGATTCACAGAAAGTTGCAAAAATATATGTACAGAGGGAGGTTCTGAAAGTCCTTCACTTAAGTTTCCACCAGTGATAGCATCTTGCATAGCTATAGTATAATATCAAGGCCAGGAAAATGATTTTGTTACAGCCCGCCAAACTTACTCACATGTCACCAATTTTACATGCAGTTGTGTGTGTGAGAGAGAGAGAGAGAGAGTGTGTGTGTGTGTGTGTGTGTGTGCGCTTCTGTGCAATTTATCCTGTGTAGATTTGTGTAACCACCATCATAATCAAGATACAGAACTGTTCCATTACCACAAAGTTCCATCTCACTAACCCCTTTATAACCACACCCACTTCCCTCCTTCCTCCCCACCCCATTATCTAATTCCTGGCAACCACTAATCTATTCTCCATCTCCATAATTTTATTTCAAGAAAATGTTATATAAATTAAGTCTTACAGTAGTTAGCCTTTTGAGTTGGGCTTTTATCACTCAGTATAATTCTTGGATGATCCTTCCAAGTTGTTGTCTGTATTGTTTGTTCCTTTTTTTTTTTTAAAGATTTTATTTATTTTTTTGCCAGAGAGAGAGAAAGAGAGACCACTAGAGAGGGAACACAAGCAGGGGGAGTGGGAGAGGAAGAGGAAGAAGTAGGCCTTCCACCAAACTGGGCACCTGAAGCGGGGCTCAGTCCCAGGACCCTGAGATCATGACCTGAGCCGAAGGCAGATGATTAACCGACTGAGCCACCCAGGTGCCCCAAGTTTGTTCCTTTTAATTACTGAGAAGTATTCCATGATAGGAATTGTATTACAACTTATTATGTTATTTCCACTTAATGGGCTTTTGTGTATAAAGTAACTATGAACAGTTATATACAGGTTTTTGTTTGTAAGTTTTCATTTCTCATTTAAATGCCTAAAAGTACAGTTGCCTCCCAAACTCCCAACAGTTTATAAGAAACTGCCAGATTTATACATGCCCACCAGCAGTGCACAGATTACCCAGTTTCTTAGCATCTTAGTTGGTATTTGGTATCATCACTATTTCTTATTTCAGCCATATTGATGGGTGTATGATGATATTTCATTAGGTTTTTAATTTATATTTCCCTAATGGCTAATATTATTAAGCATTTTTTTAATCCTCTCTATATCATCTTTGGTCAAGTGTCCAAGTCTTTGCCTCTTTTATTTTTTTTCAGCTTTTATATTTTTATTTGTATTTATTTGACAGAGAGAAAGAGAGATCACCAGTAGGCAGAGAGGCAGGCAGAGAGAGAGGGGGAAGCAGGCTCCCTGCTGAGCAGAGAGCCCGATGAGGACCCCAGGATTCTGGGATCATGACCCGAGCCAAAGGCAGAGGCCTTACCCACTGAGCCACCCAGGTGCCCTCTTTGCCTCTTTTAGAGTAGGATTGTTTTCTTATTATTCAGTTTTGAGAGTTTGCTACTTTTTTTTTTTTTTTTAAGATTTTTATTTATTTATTTGACAGAGCGAGATCATAGGTAGGCAGAGAGGCAGGCAGAGAGAGAGGAGGAAGCAGGCTCCCCACCAAGCAGAGAGCCCGATGCGGGACTCGATCCCAGGACCCTGAGATCATGACCTGAGCTGAAGGCAGAGGCTTAACCCACTGAGCCACCCAGGCACCCCGAGAGTTTGCTACGTTTTTGGTCACAATTTTTTTTATCACTTTTATGCTTTCCAAAGAGTTCCTCCTAATAGATGTCTTGTCTTTTCATGAACAGTGTGTTTTATAGAAGCTTTTAGGTTTTTTTTTCCCATATGTATGATTGAAGCTTTTAGTTTTGGTAAAGTTTGATTTATCAATTTGTTCTTTTATTGATTGTGCTTTTGATGTGACATCTAAGAAGTCTTTGCCTAACCTAAATTCACGGTGATTTCCTCCTCAGTTTTCTTTTGGGGGTTTTAAAGTTTTGGGTTTTACATTTAGGTCTACAATCTATTTTGAGTTAATTTTTTGTGTGTGTATGGTGTGACATGTGGACCTAAGTTTGTTGTTTGTTTCCATATGGATATCCGGTTTTTCCAGGCCCATTTGTTGAAAAGGCATTGCCAGCATTGCCTTTGTACCTTTGTCAGAAATAAGTCCACCATATGTATGAATTTATTTTTGAACTCTGTTTTATGTTAAAATGTGTCTGTCCTTTATTGATACTATGCTCATGATAACTGTACTTTTAGAATCACTGGAAATCGATATCACTTTTCCAGCTTTGTTAGTTTTCAAACTGTTTTGGCTATTCTAAATCCGTTTTGCTTTTGCTTTCCCATGTAAATTTTGGGATCAGCTTGTCAATTTCTATTGGGAAAAAAAATCTACTGTTTTTTTTTTTTTTTAAAAGATTGATTGAGAGAGAGGAAGAGCAGGCGCGTGTTTGTGTGTGCACTTGTGCACACGCAATGGGGGAGGGGCAGAGGGATGGAGAGATCTCAGCCTGACTCTCTGTTGAGCATGGGGCTGGATGCAGCTAGATCCCACTACCCTGAAATCACAGCCTGAGCCAATAATCAAGAGTTGGATGCTCCTCCGACTAAGCCACAAAATCTGTTGGAATTTCGATTAGGATTATGTTGAATCTATTTTTTTAAAGTAATCTTTACTTCTTTTCCCAACATGGAGCTCAAACTCATGACCCCCAAATCAAGAGTCATATATTTTACCAGCTCATCCCACCAGGTGTTCCAAACTATGATGAATCTATAGACCAGTTTTGGGAGAACTGATGTCAGTATTGAATCTTCCAACCTATAGATAAAATTTTTTATTTTACAAAATAAAAATATTTATTTAACAAAGTATTTTGTTAATTTCTTATATATCATTGTTATTATATTGCTGTTATATAATTTCTCTCAGTAATATTTTATGGTTTTCAATGTGTAGGTCTTTCAGTTGTTTAAGTGCTTCTGTGAACATTGATATACTAAGTTTGTGGACATGTTTTCCTTTCTCATGGGTATGTGCCTAAGAGTGCAATTTCTGGGTCATATATTAATTCTGTGCTTAACTTTTTTTTTTTTTTAAAAGATTTTATTTATTTATTTATTTGACAAAGAGATCTCAAGTAGGCAAAGAGGCAAGCAGAGAGAGAGGAGAAAGCAGGCTCCCTGCTGAGCAGAGAGCCCGATGTGGAGCTCCATCCCAGGACCCTGAGATCATGACCTGAGCTGAAGGCAGAGGGTTAACCCACTGAGCCACCCAGGCGCCCCTGTGTTTAACTTTTTGAGGAACTGCCAAACTGTTTTCCACAATAGCCACACTATTTTACATTCCCATTAGCAGTGCACAAGAGTTCCTGTTTATCCACATTCTCACTAATACTTGTTATTTTTTGTTTTTGGTCTCTCACTATGGTTTTAATTACCATTTCCCTAATGACTTGTGATGCTGAGCATCTCTTCATGTGTTCACTGGCTATTTGTATAACTTCTTTGGAGAAATTTGTATCCAAGTCCTAAAAATAGTCCCATTTTAAAATTGAGTTGGCTTTTTGTTGTTCAGTTGGAAGAGTTCTTTATATATTCCAGAGACTTTTTTTTGGTTATAACATATACTATATATAGTACATTCTTTTTACATTGTGTGCATTCCATCCTGGAACCGCCCCACCCCCCAAAACTCATGGTTGATTTTGTGTTTTTTTTAAATATTTTATTTATTTGACAGAGAGATCACAAGAGATTTCTGCCTACAGAGAGACCGGCAGAGAGAGAGGGGGAAGCAGGCTCTCCACTCAGCAGGGAGCCTGATGTGGGGCTCTATCCTGGGATTACGACCTGAGTGGAAGGCAGAGGCTTAACCCACTGAGCCACCCAGGCGCCCCGCTTTTTTTAAAATCTGCATACATTAAAGTTCATTCTTTGTGATGTACAGTTCTGTGGATTTTGACAAATGCATAGTGTTATGTGTTCCTTACCCTATTGCCATATAGAAAGTTCCTTATCTTAAAAATCCTCCCATGAGTCACCTTTACAGTCACTCCCTCTTCCTTTTATGTCTAGTTTCTTTCACGATGTAAAATGTATTTAAGTTGCATCCATGTCATTATATGAATTAATAGCTAGTTCCTTTTAATCACTGTGAAGAATTCCACTACAGATGTATCAGAGTTAGTTTATACATTCATCTATTGAAAGACATCTTGGTTCTTCCTGATTTAGGCAATTATGAATAATTCTGTAGTGTTAGACACAGGTTTTTGTGTGAACCTAAGTTTTTATTTGGTCTTCTTAAAGCATCATATTTTATTTTTTGGGGGTTTTTTTTTTTTTTTCATTTTTCTCTACTTTCTGTTTGATTTATTTTTAGCTTTCATGTCTTCATTGTTGCTTTTCAAGTAGAGGACATTAAGGAGGAGTAATTAACATCTACTTCTTCAGGGAGGTGGATAAAAGTTCATTCTCTATTAAGAGCTGTTCCAGTGTATGGATGAGACCTGAAGCCAGATAAAATTGAAAAATGAGTGAAAAGTGGAGACAATAACAGTACATGACTTTTTCTGAAAATGTATTTGTATTTTTTAGAGGGGGAGAGGCAGAGGGAGTTGGAGAGAGAGTATTTTTTTTTTTTTAAGATGTATTTATTGGGGTACCTGGATGGCTCGGTTGGTTAAGCATCATCTGCCTTTGGCTCAGGTCATGATCCCAGGGTCATTGGGCTTAATCTCATGGACTCTGAGATCATGATCTAAGCCAGAATTAAGAGTTGGATGCTTAATGGACTGAACCACTTAGGCTCTCCTGAAAATTTAGTTTTTAGAGCATGGTGTCTCAGCTTTGGTACTATTGACATTTTAGACTGGGTAATTCTTTGTTTTGGGAGCTGAGTTGTACATTGCAGCATCTCTGGCCCCTACTTGCTTTGTGCCAGTAGTACCCCTTCAGCTATCACAACCAAAACTGCCTCCAGACATTGGCAGTCTGGGGATCAAAATTGCCCCCATCTTAAAACAGTATTTTATTTTATTTTATTTTTTTAAAAGATTTTATTTTATTTATTTGTCATAGAGAGAGAAGCGAGAGCAAGCACAGGCAGACAGAGTGGCAGGCAGAGGGAGAAGCAGGCTCCCTGCCAAGCAAGGAGCCCGATGTGGGACTCGATCCCAGGACGCTGGGATCATGACCTGAGCCGAAGGCAGCCGCCCAACCAACTGAGCCACCCAGGCGTCCCTTAAAACAGTATTTTAGATGAAGAAGAGTGAAGACCCTAGAGAAGAACTCAGATCTCAGGGAAACTTCTTAAAGGAAGTGAGAGATTGAAGGAAGTAGTGGGTGGTGAGAAGGGGAAGGTTGAAGCAATGAAAGAGAAGGTAACTGACGGGACTGGGGAATGGAATTTGGAGCATAGATGGAGAAGAATAGCTTTATATGGGAGATGGGTCACTTTTTTACTGAGAAAGGAAGAAATGAAAAGGATAAATATAGGCATTTGTAGAGATCATATTTTTGAGGGTGGCGTAGGAGATAGTGGTTCTCTGTTATTTGTGTTTCTTCCAGTCTGTACTGGTCTTGTCTTTTCCTGTCTGCCTACCGCTCCTGCCCCATTCATTCCCCCAGCGATACTTAACTTATGTTTAATAACAGAAAAACAAATGATTGGATTGATTCTGGGTTGAAATCTGCTGGGTGGAAGGTCAAAGAGTAGACGAAAATGAGCTGTCTGGAAGAAGGCATTTGAAGTGCTAGAATCGGAGATATAGTTTAGATAAGATAGTAAGTAAAACCAGGAGGTGAAAGACTGAGAGAAAGGGGAAGGGTTAAAAGACTGTGCATCTAGATGAGGTAACACAGTTGGTATAATAGAATAAGAGAAAGAGTGATGAATAGTTAGGGATAGTGGTAAGAGATTGGAATTTTAGCATTTTAAGATTATATGTAGCAAAATCGGCCCAGGCAATGTCAAAGTCCAGGTTAAGTTCATGGGAATTAGAGGCTGAAGTGAGGTGGTGATGGAGGACTTGGATGTTGAAGATGCCTAGGGTCAAATAGACTTGGATTGTAGAGGAAACCTGTTACAGATGCCAGTGACCTAGAGGACATTGGATAATGGTAATAACAGATGGAAGATGATTTAGCTGGATGGTGTGGACCTTTCAAAGACTGGTAAGAAATGTTGCAAAAGCTGGGAGAGGTGTGTGGAAATAGATGAGAGAGTGCTGTTGGCTCTGTCTTTTGGCCCCAGAGCACACATTTGAGAATTGGTGAATAAGCAACTATATACTACAATGACTTCCTGAGAAGCAGTGTCCTCAGGGGAACCAGCCTTAAGTTTTAGAGATGAGGATGGAGGATCTTTTCTGTAAAAGATTGAGAACAGAAAGGAGTCTGGTGTCATCCTTGTTAGTAGCCTGATATGTAGGGGGAAAGTGTAGAGTAGTAAGGGATTAATAGAAGAAATGATATCTAAAAGATAATCCTGGTTTGGGGAGAAATGGAGGGACTATAGTACATGACATTGGTTTCTGAAATAATGGATCTTGTACACTCATTGGAAGCGTAAGGGTTAACATTCATATCACTATAGTAAAGGACTTACCGATGTGGTTTATTAGATGACTACTTTTAAAGTTCTTATATTTAGCTTTTATTAACTCTGATAATATGCTGTTTTAAGCAGTAGAACTCTATTGTTGACTTAATAAAAATTATACTCAGTAGTAATACACAGATTATTGAGAACTAGATTTGCTTCCGTTCTTTTAAATGTTATATATGTATGCCTGTGTTAGATACATAAACATTTATTTAGTGATGTTCCAGATATGAGGCTAGATATATTTTTTAAAGATTTTATTTATTTATTTGACAAAGAGAGAGAGAGCACAAGTAGGTAGAGAGGTAGGCAGAGAGAGAGGGGTAGCAAGCTCCCCTTGCTGAGCAGAGAGCCTGATGCAGGGCTCGATTTCAGGACCCTGAGATCATGACCTGAGCCAAAGGCGGAGGCTTAACCCACTGAACCACTCAGGCACCCTGATGCTGGATATTGATACAGATTATCAAGAATACTCATAGCAACCTTTCAGTATAGATATTATCCTCAATTTACTGATAAGGTAATTGAAACTCAGATAAATTAATAAACTTGAAGAAGGTAAGGCCTCTATTAAGTGGTGTATTTGACTCCAAACTTAGTGTTCATCATGTTTTCTCTTTTGAGCCCCACCCTGCCTTGGGCTTGTGTTATTCTACACTACTTTCTAAATATAATACACAATCCATTATTTGTCTAGTGTGGTCTTAATGTAGTCTGTATTAATGTTGGAATCATAATTTGACCACTTTGTTGTTTTCTCTCAGCCTTTTTAAAAAAAGATTTTTTTATTTTATTTATTTACTTATTTTTTTTTATATAAAGTTTTTTTATTTGACAGAGCACAAGTAGGCAGAATGCCAGGCAGAGGGAGAGGGAGAAGCAGGCTCTCTGCTGAGCAGGGAGCCTGACTTGGGGCTCGATCTCAGGACTCTGGGATCATGATCTGAGACAAAGGCAGCTGCTTAACCAAATGAGCCACCCAGATGCCCCAAGATTTTTAGAGAGTGGAGGAGGGGCAGGAGGACAGGAAGAGAGAGAACCTCAAGTAGGGTGGTTCAGTTGGTTAAGCATCTGCCTTAGACTCAGGTAATGATCCCAGAGTCCTGGGATTAAGACTCGAATCAGGCTCCCTGCCCAGTGGGGAGTCTGCTTCTCCCTCTGTCCCTCCCCCACTCATGCTCATGTGCATGCTCTTTCTCTTTTACAAAAATAAATAAATAAGTAATTAATAAAAAAAAAAAGAGAGTCCCATGCAGATTCCATGCTCATGAGCTTAGAGCCCGGCACCCAACACGCAGGCTCCATCTCACAACCCTGAGATCATGACCTGAGCCAAATCCAAGACTCAATGCTTAGCTGACTGAGCCATCCAGGCACCCGTTTTTTCTCTGCTTTTAAGAGACTTTCCCACAGTTTCTCATGGTAATTTAGAATTTTGTCTTTTATAGTAGTTGCCATTGCCGTTATAGTTAATACAAGTATTATACAAATACTAATAATACTAATCCATTGTAACATTTGGAAACATGAGTATGTATTTAATAGTTATATTGGTTATTAATAAGTAACTTAAAAAGGACAAGCTACTAATGTTGATGTTGTACTAAAGGACAAGCTATCTAAATGTTGATATCTGTGGGTCACTATTTCCAAAACAACAATTTGTATACCTAATTGCTACCATGATTTCTTTCCCCGTTGTTGAGAATGTCACATGCAATGGATTCAAACAAAGGCTTATTATTTATAATCTAGATAGATTTGATTTTCTAATTGTTCTCTTTGTAGGCCACTATAATGGCTATTGTAGGAAAAAATTAAATTGTCCTGGCATTTTTTAAACAAAATCATACTAGTATATATTCTATATTTTCTTAGATGACTGTGAATTGACTGTACTTATTTTTTCCTACATGTGGATGTTAAGCTGTGGTGGCAGAACCTTTCTTCACTATTGACTTTATCCCTGTAATTGAGCGTAATATTAAGTAGATGGTTACCAAATGATTCTCCTGTTTTTTTCTTTTTGGGTGAGAATTCCTTTGAACAATTGTTCATTACTACTGTTTTTCAGCAGCAATAGGACCTAAAGGATTCCTTTACTTTTTAAAACTCTTCTTAGGGGCACCTGGGTGGCTCAATCGTTAAGGGTCTGCCTTTAGCTCAGGTCACCATCCCAGGGCTCTGGGACGGAGCCCTGCATTTGGGTTCCCTGCTCAGCGGGAGGCCTGCTTCTCCCTCCCCCAATCCCACTGCTTGTGAGTCCTGGGATCTGGCCCCATGTCAGGCTCCCTGCTCGGTGGACAGCCTGCTTCTCCCTTGCCCTCTGCCTGTCTACCTCCTCACTCTTGTTTTCTCTCACTCTCTTTCTCAAATAAATTAAGTCTTTTAAAATAAATAAAATTTTGGGGGTGCCTGGGTGGCTCAGTGAGTTGGGTCTCTGCCTTCGGCTCAGGTCATGATCTCAGGGTCCTGGGATGGAGCCCAGAACTGGGCTGTCTGCTCAGTGGGTAGCCTGCTTCACCTGCCGCCCCCCACCCCCCGCCTCTCTGCCTACTTGTGCTCTCTCTCTCTCTGTCAAATAAATAAATAAAAATCTTTAAATAAATAAAAAAATCTCTTTTTAGGAAGTATTTTCTTTCTGCTTTTGTAGGGTATAGTATGAGTACCTGTGTGAAATTCCACATTGATTCTAACATACTGCCTTTTTTTTTTTTTTTTTAAAAGATTTTATTTATTTGACAGAGACCACAAGTAGGCAGAGAGGCAGGCAGATAAAGGAAAGGGAGCAGGCTCCCTACCGAGCAGAGAGCCCGATGCAGGGCTTGATCCCAGGATGCTGGAATCATGACCTGAGCTGAAGGCACCTACATTCATCCATTCATTCATTCATTCATTCATTTATCTATCTTTCTATTTATTTATTTATCTATCTATTTATTTATTTATCTATTTATTTATTTATCTATTTGTCTATTTATTTATTTATCTATCTATTTATTTATTTATTTAGACAGAGAGCACAAGCTAGGGAAGCAGCAGGCAGAGGGAGAGGAAGCAGACTCCCTGCCGAGAAAGGAGCCTTGATTCCCAAGACCCCAGGATCAACCTGAGCCGAAAGCAGATGCTTAAGCGACTGAGCCGCCCATGTGCCCTAGAAAACCAAATTTAACAGCATATTAAAAAAACAAACAAACGGAATTTAGGGCAGGAATGCTGGGGTGATTCAACATATGAACATTAATCATTACAGCACTAGAATTGGAGGATCATCTGAATTGATACAAAAAAAAACCATTTAACAGAATTCAGTACTTTTTCATGATAAAAGAAAAAAAAACTCCAACAAACTAGGAATAGAAGGGAACGTCCTTAAAATGATCAAGGGATTTATGAAAACCCCATAACTAACATCATACTTAATGGTGAAAAATTGAAAGCTTTCTCCCTAAGACCAAGAACGAAACAAAGATGCCACTTTAACCACTGCTATTCGACATTGTACTGAGAGTCCTAGCCAGAGCAGTTAGGCAATAAAAAGAAATAAAAGGCATCCAAATTGGAAAGGAAGAAGTAAAACTATCTCTTTGCAGATGGCATGAGTCTATATATAGAAAATCCCATAGAATCCACAAAACACAATTAGAACTAATAAATTAAGGAAAGTTGGAAGGTAGAATATCAACACATAAAATTCAGTTGTGCTTCCATATACCAACAAGGAACAGTACAAAAAGTAAATTAAGAAAATAATTCTGTTTACATCAGTCTCCAAAAGAATACAATACTTAGGAATAAATTTAACTAAAGAGGTAGAAAACCTACACACTGATAACTGCAAAATATTGCTGAAAGAAATTAAAAAGCTAAATAAGTGGTAAGAATTCCCTTGTTCATGGATTGGAAGATTTAATTTTAACACTGAAATATTCCACAAAGCAGTTTAGACAGTGTGGTCTGTACCAAAATTTCAGTGGCTTTTTCTGCAGAAATGAGACCAATCCTCAAATTTATATGGAACTGAAAGGGGCCCAGAACAGCCAGAACAATATCGAAAAGGGAAAAGCATGAAAACTTCCACTTCATAATTCAAAAACTTAATTCAAAGCAATAATCAAGAAGTGTGGTATTGGTGTAAGGATAATCATATAGACTAAATAGAACATAAATGCATACAGAAATAAACCTAAAATATCTATGGCCATTTAATTTTTTTTAATTAAAAAAAGATTTTATTTATTTGACAGAGAGAGAGTACATGTGCCCAGGCAGGGGGAGTGGCAGGCAGAGGGAGAAGCAGGGTTCCCACTGAGCAGGGAGCCTGATACTGGTCTTGATCCCAGGACTCTGGAATCATGACCTGAGCTGAAGGCAGGCACTTAACCAACTGAACCACCCTGGCACCCGTACGGCCAAGTAATTTTTGACAAGGGTGCTAAAATGATTACATGGAAAAAGAATAAATCAACAAATGGCACTGGGACAACTGGATAACTGCATACAAAAGAATGAAGTTGAACCCCACCTCACACCATATATATAAATTAACTCGAACTAGATCAGTGCCCTAAATTTAAGAGCTGAAACTATAAAACTCTTAGAAGAACACATAGGTGTATTTTCGTGGATTTGGGAAAAGATTCTTAGAATTGATATTAAAAGAGGAGCAACAAAAGAAAAACTGGATGAAATGGACTTCCTAAAAATTAACTTTTGTGCATCAAAAGATACTATAAAGAAAATAAGGAAAGTCCTTATTCAGCCATAAAAAAGAATGAAACCTTGGGACACCTGGGTGGCTCAGTTGGGTAAGCATCTGTCTTTGGCTCCGGTCCTGATCCCGGAGTCCCGGGATTGAGTCCCGCATTAGATTCCTGCTTAGTGGGGAGTCTGCTTCTCCCTGACTCTCCTTTTGTGCTTTCTCTCTCACTCTCTCTCAAATAAATAAAATATTTAAAAAAATAAAAAGAATAAAATCTTGCCACCTATAACAACATGCATGGACCTAGAAGGTAGTATGCTCAGTGAAAAAAAAGAGAAAGACAAATAGCATATGATTTCACTCATATGTGAAATCATTTCACTCATGTGAAACCTAAACAAACAAAGAAACAAACAGACTCATAAATACAGAAAACAAACTGGTGGTTGCCAGAGAGAGACAGTGGGGGGATGGGCAAAATAGATGCAGGGGTTTAAGGAGGTACAGTTTTCCAGTTATAAAATAAGTAGGTCACAGGGATGAAGAGTACAACATGAGGAATACAGTTAACAAATAATAATAACATTGTTTAGTGACAGATGGTAACTACATTTATGTGGTAGGCATTACATAATGTAAAGAATTGTGGAATCACTATGTTATGCACCTGAAATTAATACAATATTTTATCAATCATACTTCAAGAATAAAAATTTGAAAAATAGTTCTTGAAAAATGCCATTCACCAAACCCCTCTGCAGATGATTCTGTGTTACGATGACATTTTCCCTTCAGAAAGTTGATTTCCTCTCTTAAAAAAAAAAAAAAAGATCTGAAAATTGAGAGAGAAAGAAAGGACAACCTAGAAAATAGAAGAAAGTATTTGCAAATCATATATCTGATGAGTTTGAGTATCCAGAATATATAAATATATATAAATATATAAGGAACTCTTACAGTTCAAAAACAAAAAGACCCAATTTTAAAAATGGGTGAAGGAACTGAATAGACCTTTCTCCAAAGAAGATAGATAAATTGCCAACAAGCACAAGAAAAGATATTTGAGGAGCACTTTGGTAGCTCAGTTGGTTAAGTTAATCTCGGGATTGTGGGTTCAGGCCCATGTCGGACTCCACTCTGGGCATGGAGCCTACTTTATAAGTAAATAAATAAATAAGTTTAAATAAGAAAGAAAGCCCTTCAACATTGGTCATTAAAGGAATGTAAATAAGAACCACAATGAGATACCACTTCATACCCACTTCGATGGTTTTAATTTTTTTCCCCCAAGATTTTATTTATTTGGGGGAGGGAGCAGAGGGAGAGGGAGAGAGACTCTCAAGCAGATTCCCTGCAAAGAGTAGAGCCAGACATGGAGTTCTGTCTCATCACCCTGAGATCATGATCTGATCTGAAATCGAGTCGTATGCTTAACAATCTCAGCCACTCAGGCACCCTAGGGTCACTTTGATTAGAAAATAAATAAATAATAGTAAGTGTCAAGGATGTGGAGAAATGGGAACCCTCATATATTAGTGATAGCAATGTAAAATGGTATAGTTTTATGGAAAAACTGTTTGACAGTCCCTCAGAAAAGTGAAACACAGAATTAGCATAAGACCCCGCAAATCTACCTCTAGGTACATACCCAAGAGAATGTAAATATACTGTCTTAATAGACGTTTGTACACAAATGTTTATAGCAACATTATTTATTAATAGCCAAAAGGTAGAAACAATCCAGATGTCCATCAGTGGATGAATGGGGAAGCAAATTATGGTGCATACAAACAATGGAAGCCATAAAAAGGAGCAGAGTAGTCAAAGATGTTGCAACCTTGATTAATGTGGGAAACATTACAGTAAGGGAAAGAGGCCAGATTAAAAAAAGATCACATACTCTGTGATACGTTTTAGATGATGTGTCTAGAATAGGCAAATCATAGAGATAGAAAGCAGATTAGAGGTAACCAGGGATGCAGGGAGAAGGAAATGAGAAATGATCTCTTAATGGGTATGGGTTTTTTTAAGGGCTGGTGAAAAAGTTTTGAAACTAAAGAGAGCTGGCAATTGCACAACATTGTAAATACACCAAATACCCCTTAATTGTATACTTGAAAATAGTTAATTATATACTTTAAAATGGTTAACTGCATGTTGTGTAAATTTTATCTCAGTAAAAACAGAAACAAATTGAAAGAACTTCTAGAAAGAGGACCAAAGACATACATTTGCCCATTCCCTACTGAATCTCCACTAAATGATTGTAAAAGGATTTTTTTTCAAGATTTTATTTATTTATTTAAGAGAGAGAAAGAGAGAGAGAGAGAGTATTAAGTGGAGAAAGGTCAGCGGGAGAGGCAGACTCTCTTGTCAAGCAGGGAGCCTGATGCGGGACTCTGTCTTGGGACTCCAGGATCATGACCTGAGCTGAAGGCAGTCGCTCAACCGACTGAGCCATCCAGGCGCCCCTCTAAAAGCATTTAAAAAAAAAATCTTTTTTTTTTTTAATTTATTTTCAGAGAGAGAGAGAGAGAGAGAGAGTGTGCATACGCAGGGGGAGCAGCAGAGGCAGAAGGAGAAGCAGGCTCCCCGGTGAGCAAGGAGCCCAATGTGGGACTTGATCCCAGGACCCCAGGATCATAACTTGAGCTGAAGTCAGACATTTAACCGACTGAACCACCCAGGTACCCTAAGGATATTTTTTAAGGGTGTAAACTCACAAGAACAAAAAGAACAGAAGATGAAGCCATGACAACAGAACTTTTAGAAGGTGCAATGCAAACACATGGTAACTGATAAAGCAACTGAAAAGTGTGAAAACTAATTTCCAACAAAGAACTCCAGACACTTAGGAAATCAACTACCAGGTACTTTTGGTGAAGGTAAAAATGAAAAGAAGATTGGCACAGTGTTTGTTTAATGAGTTACTGACCTTCCCAATTTCTCTCACTGCCTCCCTTCACACTACTGGATGACCACCTCTCTAGGCAGAACACTGGAGATTTTCTCAAGAGGTAAAACAGGACTATTAAGAACCAGGCTAACCGGGATGCCTGGGTGGCTCAGTGGATTAAGCCTCTGCCTTCAGCTCAGGTCATGGTCTTAGGGTCCTGGGATCGAGCTCTGCATCGGGCTCTCTGCTCAGCGGGGAGCCCCGGCACCTGCCTGCCTGCTTCTCTGCCTACTTGTGATCTCTGTCAAATAAATAAATAAAATCTTTAAAAAAACAACAAAAAAACCCCCAGGCTAACCATACTGAAAACAGAGTTGATGAAATTGAAGTTTAAAACTTGCATATTAAAACCCCCAATATTCTTCTCTCCCTTGGCTTATACAATAGTGAGATTCTTCTCGGGGAACCTGGGTAGCTCAGTGGGTTAAAGCCTCTGCCTTCTGCTCAGGTCATGATCCCATGGTCCTGGGATTGAGCCCCGAATCCTTTCCCCCCCCTCTCTGCTTGCCTCTCTGCCTACTTGTGATCTCTGTCAAATAAAAAATAAAATCTTTAAAAAAAAAAAAAAAAGATTCTTCTCTTGCGAGTCTGATTAGCCTAAGAGAAAAGACCTACAGTTTATGACATAACAAGGTAACCTAGTAAAACTACGATTAGGCCTACAAGTTAGCAAGTGCCAATTGTGATCACATAACTGCCATTAAGGCTTTGGTGCCTCATTTTTTAAAATAAGCAGATAGCTACAGATCATTGAACATCTGAAAAAAGCTTCAACCTTAAAGACAAAAAGAGAAGTGAAGGGAAAAGACTATGCAGCAAGGCAGAAACCTCAAAAATAAAAACAAAACCTAACCTCAGTAACCTCAGGAAAAAAAAACAAGATATTGTAACCTTGAAACAAGAACATGGGCTTTTATAAAAAGATGAAGGGTGTCTGAGTAGTTCATTTGGATGAGTGTTAGGCTCTTGATTTCAGCTCAGGTCACGATCTCAAGGTCATGAGATCAAGATTGAGCCCTGCATTGGCTCTTTCCCTCTGCATGCATCCATGCTCGCTCTCTTAAAAAAAAAAAAAAAAGATGAAATAAGAGCTCCTAGAAATTAAAATAATGAATGGCAGACTCAAAGAAAAACTGAAAGATCACGCTGAAGAAATTCTCCAAAGAGTTAAGCAAAGAGAAAAATAGGAAATGGAAAAGAATATTAGAATTTATCTAGGAGTCTGAGCTGCCTCTCCTTCTCCCTGCCACTCATGCTGTCTGTCACTCTCTCTGTCTCTCTCAATAAATAAAATCTTTAAAAAATGTTTGTAGTATTTTGTTGAGGATTTTTATGTCTATATTCATAAGGTATATTAGTCTGTAGTGTTTTTTTTTTTTTTTAAGATTTTATTTATTTACTTGACAAATCACAAGTAGGCAGAGAGAGGGGTGGGAAGCAGGCTCCCTGCTTAGCGGAGAGTCTGATGCGGGACTCCATCCCAGGACGCTGAGATCATGACCTGAGCCCAAGGCAGAGGTTTAACCCACTGAGCCACCCAGGCGCCCCAATCTGTAGTATTCTTGTATCTTTGTCTTGCTTGGTATCAGGGTAATAAAGGCCTCATGGAATGTTCTCTCAGTGTTTGATAGAATTCACCAGTGAAGCTATTTTGTTTTGGACTTTCTCTGTTGGGAGATTTTTTGGCTACTGATTGAATCTCTTTATTTGATATATGTCTGTTGAGATTTTCCTATTTCTTCCGAGTCAGTTTTGGTAATTTATATGTTTGTAAGAATTTGCTCATTTCTTGTAGATTGTCTAATTTGGTAGTGTACAGTTGTTCATAATATTACTATCATAATATTCTCATATTTTTACCAGTACCAGTTACAATACATCTTAGTAGCATCCATGAAGATTGTACTAAACTCTTATTTTCTCAACTTTTTAAATTTAATTAATTAATTAATTGATTAATTAGAGAGAGAGACAGTGAGAGAGAGCATGAGCGAGGAGAAGGTGAGAGGGAAAAGCAGACTCCCCGTGGAGTTGGGAGCCTGATGCAGGATTCGATCCCAGGACTCTGCGATCATGACCTGAGCTGAAGGCAGTCGCTTAACCACTAAGCCACCCAGGCGTCCTTGTTTTCTCAACTTTTTAAAAAATATTCTTGCCTAAAGTTGTTCCATACAGACTATTCATACAAGCTAATTCTTCAGTCACTTTAAATTTCACTTTTACCCTTAAATAGTAATTGAACGTAACCTGTACCTGTAACATCTTTTTATACATCAGGAGCCAAGGAGAACGACTTGAAACCATTTGCCTTGTTACGCAATTGCCTACTGATATTATTACCAGTGTCCTCAATTTTTCAATCAACCATGCTTGCTGAAAGGCTAATACAAGTTTATTTTCTCTGAGCAAGTCTCTTCACTTGCTGCAATCAAACAATTTAAATGAATTACCATTAGAAGATGGTTTTCTGTGGTTGGCTAACAAATGAGCCATTCAGAAACTAACTTCAGTTGCAGCCTCATTTTTATTCTTTCCCTTTTGTAAAGAAATTCTGCTATGATAAGGTATTCTGTTGTTGTTGGGATTTTTTTCTCCCTAAATTTTATTTTCCTGTGAGTTGAGCTGTTGTGATGAATTTACTGTGGTATTGCTGATGTATAGGGTATTCTTATAGCACAGCCATAATGTCATTGGATGATAAATATAATACCTTGCCATTTAATTTGATAGCAGAATAACCCACATTCCGGGTGCCCTGGAAGTGTGACTTAGATTTGAAGTCTGCTTTTCTCTGTCCTGTTTTGATTTGATAGGTGTTTACTGGTAAGTTTAAAACGACGTCGCAGTATGTCAATATGCATTGCATTCAGAATGCTGTCCAGTTAAAACTGTGTCACTGCAGTTTGTTAGTGGAGCAGGTAGCAGTGGGAAGCAGTTACCTCTCACAGCTGCTCAGCTCTACCCTTGTTGTGTGAGAGTAACCATAGATGATACCCAAACAAATGAGCATGGATGTGTTCCATTAAAACTTTATTTGTGAACACCAGAATATGAATTTCACATCATTTTGTGCCATGTAACAGTATTACTTGATTTTTTTTTTTTTTCAATCATTTGAAACTCTTCTTAGCTTGTAGGCTGTATGGAAACAGGTGGATGCCAGGTTTGGCCACGGGCTATATTTTGCCAACACTTGCTCTATGGTGTTTAAGACATTTACAGATTACTGCATGCCTGTGTGTGACCTCCTAGTGGCTCAAGGGACACGGAGCAAATAAGTCTTGAGATGGTCAAGTTTCTGAAGGCACCATGAATTTGAGAATTGTTGAGTTGGAAATCTGGAGCTAGAACTATTATAGAGAGGTTGTAGTAGCTGCTCGTATCATTCCTAGCACTTGGGCTTTGGTGACACTTGGGAAGAAGATGAAGCAGCACTCTTCCAAATTTTGTATTCATATCTCTGCAGTGCTATAAGACATTTATGACAACAACTTGAACAAATACATATAAGCATCAGGGATTTTCTAGGTACTAGATATGTAGTAGGTAAAGTTATTTTCAAATAATATAGAGATTATGTCACTCTCCTTTTGAAACTCTATTATGGTTTCCATTATCTTTAGAATAAAATTCACACTTCTTACCATGATCCTTCTAGCTTTTGCTTCTTTTCTGTTCTCGCCCTTCTGTTGTTGGCTCTAGGCACATACTGGGCCTTTCACTTCCTAAAGAAGCCAAAATCTTATCTGACTGTTTGCTTATAACCCTTGTGTTGAACTATTGTTTTCTCTACCTAAGCCTCCTTTTCATTGCTTGCTGGTTCCTATTCATCTTTCAGGTTTTAGCTTATATGCCACCTTCTCAAAAAGGCTGTCCCTGTACACTCTGTCAAGTAGATTGCTTCTTTAGTCTCTGAAATATCTGCCATTTAGTAGTAGTTACAATGTTTAATTTTTGTTTTTGTCAATGTCCCCTGAGACTGTACACTTCATGAAGCCAGGGACCATGCATATCTTATTTACTATTTATATATTTACTTATTTACTACTTATATACCTAGAATTTGGGACAGTTCCTAGAAAATAGTAATGACATTATAAATAATTGTTGAATAAATGAGCACTTGGGTTTCTGAGATGTCACACTTTTTGGGTTTTCTTCTATTTCTGTGACTGTCCCTTTTCTTTCCTCATTTTTCTTTCTCTCCCTGATTCCTAAACTTTGGGCTCTCCTATGCCTCAGTTGCATGCTTTCTTCTCCATCTGCACTTACTCCCTTGTCCTCTGTTCTGGTCTTTTTTTTTTTTTTTTTTAGAGATTTTATTTATTTCAGAGAGAAAGAGAGAGCATGAGGGGTTTAGGGTCACAGGGAGAAGCAGACTTCCCACAGAGCAGGGAGGCCGACGGCGTGGGGCTTGATCCCAGGACCCAGGATCATGACCTGTGCCAAAAGCAGACGCTTAACCGACTGAGCCACCCAGGTGCCCCCTCTGTTCTGGTCTTAGTAGGATTAAATGTTATCTGTACATTAATGACTCCCAAACCTATGTGGTAAACCTGAGATTTTATATAAAACTATCTACTTGATATCTCCACTTGGAAAGCTTGTTGGCATCTCACATTTTGTATGTCCATAGGAGAATTTTTGATGTTCTGTCTCCCAAATTTCTCCTTTATTTCAGTAATTATAAACACTGTTCTTACACTCTTTCAGGCCCCAAACCTTGGTGTCATCCTTGCCTCACCTGTGTTTCTCACATCCAGTCCAAGTTCTGTCAGCTTTACCTCACAAACAAAACACTCCACCTCTCTTCTTACTACTTTTTCTACTTTTACAACCTACCATCACCCAGGGTCTATGCTCCATTATTTTGTACTTAGATTATTTCAATAGTCTCTTAAATATAGGTCACATTGTTATATATCAGATTATGACAGTCCTTTGCTTACAACCCTCCAGTGGTTTCTCATCTCATAATAAAAATCAGTTGTTCTAATGGTCTGTGAAGCCTTACTTTACTAGCCAGTGTCCCTCCACCCCCAGGCCTGACTTTGCCCTCTCGGTTCTTTACCCATTGGCCTTCTTGCTTTTTCTCATAAAACCCCAAAATTCTATGTCTTAAGGACTTTGCACTCAACTATTTCCTCCACCTGTAGTGTTTCCCCCATAGATTTCTGTATAGCTCTGTTCCTCTTATTCTTTTGGTATTTCCTCAGATACTGGAGAAAATCCTTTTCTTACTTAACCCCTTATCTAAATTAACTTTGGTCCTTTTCTCACTTCTATTCCCCTTCCTCTATTTTTCCTTACAATAAGTATTACTACCTGACATGTTACTGGTGTTAACTTTAAAAATAAAGCTGCCAGTTATTTTACCAGCTAAAATGGGAGTATTTGGAGTAGCAGAAAATTGTGATTTGAGACAAGCAAGCTATAGCAAAACCATAGGCAAATCTGAGAAAAGGGAATGGAAAGGATTTTTATGGAGGAAAGTGGGGGAGTTGGGCTGTTTTAATCAAAAAGCCCATTGACGTTAACTGGAGCTCAAAGTATAGAGGCTTTTCTTTGGCTGTTGTGACAGACTGTCATTGGCTGAGCTGTTGCCTGGGGGAGGAGAAAAACTTCTCTTCTCCTTCCTTGGGGTGGTAAACTGGTGTTCACTTGCTTTGTTCATCTCTTCCTGTTTGGGCTGCAATTGAGGAAGACTTGGAGGGTGTGAGAGCTCCCCCTGCTGGCCGCTTGGCTTTATTTATTTATTTATTTATTTATTTATATTTTTTATTTTTAAAATTTATTCCCAGGACCCTGGGATCATGACTTAAGCTGAAGGCAGAGGCTTTAACCCACTGAGCCACCCAGGCGCACCTGGACTCCATTTTTAAAGACGTTTTATTTCATGGTGGCATGGAAGCTCTTTGAGGATGGGAACTTTGTTTACTCTTGTGTTTTCAGTGTCTAGAACATGTCTGTTCTGTAGCAGCTACTCAAAAAATGTTTTTTTAGGGATACCTGGGTGGCTCAGTTGGTTGTTTCTGTCTTGGGCTCAGGTTATGATCCCAGGATCCAGGGATTGAGTCCACATCTGGCCCCTTCCTCAGCACATCCCCTGTTTGTGCTCGCGTTTTATCTCTCCCTGTTTGACAAATTAAAATCCTCAAAAAAGTTTTTTCTTAAATGAACGATCATGTTGCTTCTGGTTTAGGACAAAATACACATATGTGGTTGAAAGTGCACAACACAAAGTTAGCACCCCAAAAGTGGAATGGTAATATAGAAATACATTGATGTATCAGTGACCTTGTTGAACTGATGAAATAACCAGTTCTGGAATTGCCCTATCTTTGGACCTCTTGTTAACATTGGAAAATACCTTCCCTCCCTTCAGCTACATTTAATTGGATTTTGTTTTTTGCAGTCTGGAAACATTATATTTCATACAGAACCATTTTTACTCCTAAATTACATTAAAATTAAAGTAACATCCTGGTTGGAGAAACTAAAGTAAAACTGATACTCATGTCCTTCACATGATGCATATTAAAACAAGTCTTTTGAAACAAATGTCTGTACATAGTAGATGTGCTAAAAATGGGTACCCTGTGATCTAGAAACTCCACCTTTAGGTATTTATTTATTCTTGGAAAGGGATTCAAAAGAAGAGAAAAAGCTGTGTATATAGAGATGTTCAGTGCTATATTATTTATCAAAATAACAGATAGGAAATAGCGATGATCATTGACTCTTGACCTTTTAACACATGGACTTGAAAATTACTTAGCAACTTTTTTTTTTTTTTTTAAAGATTTATTTATTTATTTATTTGACAGAGAGAAATCACAAGTAGGCAGAGAGGCAGGCAGAGAGAGAGAGAGGAGGAAGCAGGCTCCCTGCTGAGCAGAGAGCCCGATGCGGGACTCGATCCCAGGACCCTGAGATCATGACCTGAGCCGAAGGCAACGGCTTAACCACTGAGCCACCCAGGCGCCCACTTAGCAACTTTTTATAAGCCTCAATAAAATATAAAAAACATTGGAAATCAAGGGGTGCCTGGGTGGCTCAGTGGGTTGAGCCTCTGCATTTGGCTCAGGTCATGATCCTAGGGTCCTGGGATTGAGCCCCACATCGAGCTCTCTGGCAGAGAGCCTGCTTCCTCCTCTCTCTCTCTGCCTGCCTCTCTGCCTACTTGTGATTTCTCTCTGTCAAATAAATAAATAAAATCTTAAAAAAAAAAACAAAACACCACTGATAGTCAAGTTGTTTGTTATACAAATCTAGGCTATTAGAAGTCGGTATAATGATTACTCTTTCTTAAGAGGTGGGTAACGACTTGGAAGCAAGACAAAGTGGGGGCTTTTGAGTTTTGTTTTGTTTTTTTAAAGGATGCTTTTACAGGGACACATGAGTGGCTCTGTCAATTAAGTGTCTGTCTTCAGCTCAGGTCATGATCTCAGTGTCCTGCCATGTTGGGCTCCCTGCTCAGTGGGGAGTCTGCTTCTCCCTCCCCCTCTGCCCCTCCCTCCGGCCCCTGTTCATGCTGTCTCTCTCTCAAATAAATAAAGAAAGAAATAAAATCTTTTTTTTTTTTAAAGATACCATTACAAGGTATGTCTCTTTGTGACAATTTGTCAAGCTCTATAGGATGTCTGCACTTCTGTGATGTATCTTGTACTTCAATGAAAGGTTAGGAAAAAAATCTCCAAAATATTTTAATCCACAGCTATGTAAAAAAAAATACCCATGTAGACAAAGACATACATGAAAATGTTAAATATTAGTCAAGTGTTAGGTGATAGCATTTGTTTATGATCTTCTTAGATAAGAAACAACTTTTTAACTTTAAAAAGTTTTTAATTGTGATAAAATATAGATAACATGTTTTCGATTTATATTTTCATAACTGCTTTATTGGGATATAATTCACATACCATACAATTTACACATTTAAAGTGTACCATTCATTGATTTTAGTGTATTTACAGAGTAGGGTAACCATCACCACAGTCAGTATTAGAACATTTTCATTACTCCAGGGCACATCAGTGATTCAGTCAGTTAAATGTCTGCTTTTGGCTTATCATGATCCCAGAGCGCCTTGTTGGGCTCTCTGCTCAGTGGAGAGAGTGTTTCTCCCTCTGCCTCTGCTGCTCCCCCTGCTTGTGCTCTCTCCTCTCTCTCACTCTGTCGAGTAAATAAATAAAATCTTTAAAAAAAAATTTTTCCGGGGACGCCTGGGTGGCTCAGTTGGTTAATAAGCAGCTGCCTTCGGCTCAGGTCATGACCCAGGGTCCTGGGATCGAGTCCCACATCAGGCTCCTTGCTCAGCAGGGAGCCTGCTTCTCCCTCTGCCTCTGCCTGCCATTCTGTCTGCCTGTGCTCGCTCTCTCCCCCACTCTCCCTGATAAATAAATAAAATCTTAAAAAAAAATTTTTTTTCCGTCACGTCAAAAAGAAACCCAATACCCCTTACAAGTGATTCACGATTTTCCCCAAATCTCTCTCTCTCTTTTTTTTTTTAAATTTATTTGCCAGAGAGAGAGAGAGTACACACAAGCATGCAGAGAGGCAGGCAGAGGGCAGCGAGAGAAGCAGGCTCCCTGCTGAGCAAGGAGCCCTGAGCCGAAGGCTGCGGCTTAACCAACTGAGCCACCCAGGCATCCCTTCCCCAAACCTCTTATTATTGTTGTTCAGTTAATTAATTTTTGAATATGGTTGACACACAATGTTACATTAGTTTCGGGTATACAAACAATACCTTATGCTATGCTTACCAAAAGTTTATTTTTTAAAGCTTTTGTCACTGTCAAATATGGATTTTCTTCTTTGGAGCTCTGATCTTCCTACTTATCTTGATTCAGTAAGTGGAGCTGAGAGAGTGGAGTGAGTGGTGTACTTAAAAAGGTGTTACAGGGGTGCCTGGGTGGCTCAGTGGGTTCAAGCCTCTACCTTCGGCTCAGGTCATGATCCCAGGGTCCTGGGATCAAGCCCTACATCAATCTGCGCAGCAGGGAGCCTGCTTCCTCTTCTCTCTCTGCCTGCCTCTCCACCTACTTGTGATCTCTGCCTGTCAAACAAACAAACAAACAATAAATAGGGTGTTATAATTTATTAAGAAATACTTCAGAATTTTAAAAAAGTATGATATATCCACCTTAAATTTTAAAAAGGGAAAGACAAGGTGATTAACATGTAGTGAGTTCTTGCTAAATATTAATTGTTATATTAGGTTGCTTGTTCTGAAATTGCCACGGGTGTATCAATTGATACCCTGATCACCTCTTTACAAAAAAATATTTTGTTTATTCATCTGACAGAAAGAGAGATCACAAGCAGGCAGAGAGGCAGGCAGAGAGAGAGGGAGGAAGCAGGCTCCCTGCTAAGCAGAGAGCCCGACAAGGGGCTCGATCCCAGGACCCTGAGATCATGACCTGAGCCGAAGGCAGAGGCTTTAACCCACTGAGCCACCCAGGTACCCCACCTCTTCATGGTTTTAAAGAAAAAAACTGCCTTAGAAAAACTGCTGAGTTTGTACAGCTATGGAATGGCAGAGCCAGGGTTTAATTAAACACAGGGTTTTTTGTTTTCTTTTGTTTTAATACATGTAAAAACTCTGAATGTGGTAACCAACCACAGATCATCTTTAAAGTTCAAAAATCTAGGACTTACGGAGATAGTTAAATTATGGGATGCCGGTTAATGGCAGCAGCACTAGGAGTCTAAAGATGTGTTATTTTCCAGGGGTACTAATGTACTGAAATAACGTGATATCCTTGAGTACTTTTGAGAAGAGGCTAAAGGTTTGTGCTTCTGTCTACTATCTATGAACAGTTCTGTCTTCGGTTTCCCAGTGATCTCTTTTTGGAGGAAGTGAAGGTGTTAACCAGCACCTTGTGCTAGTGCTTCAAACTTCTGTCTCTGTGAAAAGAATAATAATCACTTCATTCTAAAAGTAAAATTGCAAAATACCCTTTTTGCTGCAAATACTCTCAGTAGGTAATTTGGCAGGACTTGTTGTTTAGGGGTAAATATTCCATCCAGGAAGGGTTGCATTTTAAAAGCTCTGCCCTTACAAGGTTTACTTTAATAATCAATCATAGGTTAAAAGCTGTAATGAGTTATTTTCTAGTTGAGGTAAATTGGATCCAGTGGGATCATTTGGCTCTTATAAACCTGGTCTTCTATGTCCAAAGATATGAATTCTTGATGGTATGATGTTGAAGGAGAAAACTGCTGTTGTTAACCATAAACATTTCTTGGGGAGCCTGGGTGGCTCAGTTGGTTAAGCATCTGACTTCGACTTAGGTCATGATGGAAGGATCCTGGGCTTGAGTCCTGCAGGCTTAGTGCTAAGTGGGGAATCTGCGTGAGATTCTCCTCTACTTCTCCCCTTATTCATGCATGCATGTGTGTGTGTTCTCTCTCAAATTAAAAAAAAAAATTCTTTAATGTATAAAGTTCTGGTACTACTACATGGAAACTGAGGCCTTGGAGAGGTTAAATGATATGACTAAGAGCTCACAGTTAATGGCAAAGGTAGACTAGAATCTGGGTCTCCTGAGTTGAGTCTGCAGTCTTTGTTAATAAACTTAGTGTGTATACTTATTAACTAAAAACATTCCGAAGACTATTCAAATGTTCTATCCCTTAGTCCATTTTAACTTGCAGACCCCAGATGAGGCTGAATTGATAGGATTGTATCATTTTATAATTTCATGAATGTTTTTTAGAATTACGTATATGATTATTTCTTTTATAGAAGCATTTATTTTCAGATGTTTTTCGATTTTCATTTTAGAAAATGTGGAAATAAGGAGGAAATTACACATATACTTACATAAATAAATATGTGATATAAATAATATCTGCAGAAATAACCAAATACATTTTTTTAAAAACCACGTTGGGGCGCCTGACTCATTCAGTAGAGCATGCAACTCTTGATCTCAGGGTTGTAAGTTGAAGTCCCATGTTGGGTGTAGAGATTATGTTAAAAAAAATATATTTTTAAAAGCACACATCGGTGGTGTTGGCAGAGTAGGGATTTGAATATAAACAAAACACACACATCACTCTTTAGTAGAGCTAATGATGTACATTTTATGTCCACTTTTTTCTCTCAAAATTATTATTTACTTTCTCATCTAGTAATTTATACATCTAAATTTTCTAGTTTCTTGTTTTGTTGATTTCTTTTTCTTTTTTCTTTTCTTTTTTTTTTCTTTCCCCCATAGATCTTGAGCCAGATGATTGTGCATCCATTTACATCTTTAATGTAGATCCACCTCCATCTACTTTAAACTCATCTACTTTAAACTTACCACATCATGGATTACCGTCTCACTCTTCTGTTTTGTCACCATCGTTTCAGCTCCAAGGTCACAAAAGCTATGAAGGAACTTGTGAGATTCCTGAATCTAAATACAGCCCATTAGGTGGTCCCAAACCTTTTGAGTGCCCAAGCATTCAGATTACATCCATCTCTCCTAACTGTCATCAAGAAGTAGATGCTCATGAAGATGACCTACATATAAATGACCCAGAAAGGGAGTATTTGGAAAGGCCTTCTAGAGATCATCTCTATCTTCCTCTTGAGCCATCCTACCGGGAGTCTTCCCTTAGTCCTAGTCCTGCCAGCAGTATATCTTCTAGGAGCTGGTTCTCAGATGCATCTTCTTGTGAATCTCTTTCACACATTTATGATGATGTGGATTCAGAGTTGAATGAAGCTGCTGCCCGATTTACTCTCGGATCCCCTCTGACTTCTCCTGGTGGCTCGCCCGGAGGCTGCCCTGGAGAAGATTCCTGGCATCAACAATATGGACTTGGACACTCCTTGTCACCCAGGCAATCTCCTTGCCACTCTCCTAGATCAAGTGTCACTGATGAGAATTGGCTGAGCCCTAGGCCAGCTTCAGGGCCCTCATCAAGGCCTACTTCCCCCTGTGGGAAACGACGGCACTCGAGTGCTGAGGTTTGTTATGCTGGGTCCCTTTCACCCCATCACTCACCTGTTCCTTCTCCTGGTCACTCCCCCAGGGGAAGTGTAACAGAAGATACCTGGCTTAATGCCTCTGTCCAGGGTGGATCAGGCCTTGGCCCTGCACTTTTTCCATTTCAGTACTGTGTAGAGACTGATATCCCTCTGAAAACAAGGAAGACTTCTGAAGATCAAGCTACTGTACTACCAGGAAAATTAGAGCTCTGTTCAGATGACCAAGGGAATTTGTCACCATCCCGGGAGACTTCAATAGATGATGGCCTTGGATCTCAGTATCCTTTAAAGAAAGATTCATCTGGTGACCAATTTCTTTCAGTTCCTTCACCCTTTACCTGGAACAAACCAAAGCCTGGCCATACCCCAATATTTCGGTGAGTTGATGGAAATGGCTGCTGGTCATTTTTCATGCTTATGGGTTATTGGTGGCATGTAATTACATTATCTGTATGGAATGGTTTGACCATTCCCCACCCCACCCCGGTTTGTTTTTGTTTTGTTTTGTTTCAGTGTCTTTTGGACAAATTAATTGAAGTCTGCATGTATTTTCCATTGATTTTTCAAAGGGCTTTTAGATAGGCTAGACTTAGCGTTTTAAAAGCGTGTAGATAATGAATTGTAAATAATAGTAGATTACATTTAAGAATCCCCAGAAAGAATTTTCTTATCTAAAAAAGCTTCTTGTGAAAGGTTGATTATAGTATGAGTTAAATTACTAATAAAACTAATTGCGAATAGGCTTCTTATATTTTTAAGAGCTTAATGTACCAGTGAAATTTGTATAATGGCAAGCTTTTTTCTTTTAATTTTAATTAAATTTTGTCTTTTAATTTTATAAGTGAATTTTTTATTAGTGTAGAGGAATTTTAATATTTCATGTATTCATTTGTCATCTGCCATATGGCTTTTGGATTTTGTGTTATATTTGAAAACCCTACCTAGGCTAAAATAATTAAAAATAAACAAAAATCTAACTTACACATTTCTAAATTTTTTTTTTTACATATTAATTTTACAATATGTGTAAATAACATAATATATAGTAATTGTATTTACATATATGTATTTTTGAATCTTAAGTCTAGCTAAGGCCTGGAGTAGAGAATAGTGTAACAACTTTATTTTCCAAATAACTGATCAGTTACCATAAGCCTATTTTATTTTATAGAATCAATCCAGTCTATAATTGATTAGAAAAGAACTTTTATCATGCACATAGTGGAGTTAGGTTTGTTTACTTTTTTTTTAATGCTTTTTCATTGGTATGAATGTTTATTTCTGGATCCAAATCTTTAGAAAAATAAAATGTGGAATTACGGTATTGAAGACACCTTTTAGCCTATTACACAAGCTGCTTTTGAAAATTGTCTTAATCTTTGTAGGGGTTTGGCTAAGTCTGTGAAACAGTATGGAAACTAGCCGAAAGTTGAAATTGAAACTCAATTTCAGCCTAATAAAAGTTCATACCTTTGTATTTCACAGTAGTTAGTAAAGCTGGGCTGGGGACATTCAAAGAAATGAATGTTGGGAATGACAGCATTTCAGAGGTAGAAGTCCAAATTCACTAGTCATTAAAAAGATATTTTTAATATAAATCATTGTAGTTTTGGGTCCTTTAATATTTGACCAATAGACATATAAGTTATTTCTTTTTTAAATCCCACATTTTCAGTGTTAATATGTCTGAATGAATTTGTATCCCTTTAAGCTGTTTAAATTATCTTATTGATCAAGTGACATTTTCTCTAAAATTGAAGTTTAGAGTGCTGCAGTGATAGGCCTTATAGTTTTTCAGCCAGGTGTGTAGTGAACTTAAATTTGTACCTCACATTGCAGTATACTGCTGACTGTAAGCAGTATTTCAGTGAGACAGGGAAAAGAGCAATAGGGAAAAAGTGGGGAAACAACATATAGAATAGACTAACTTCTGTAGGTACACATCAGGGAGGGAGACCTATGTACTGAGATCCAAGGATCTTTGGATCCTTAGAGAGACACTGATATATATACACATAGATTGACATCATACATTATTTTGTTTTTGTAATTATGTACACATAGTTGAAAAATCAGTTATAGTTTTATAGAATGTTAGAATTTGTCCTTTTAAAAAGAATGCAGGAAGCCAAAAAGTAAATGAAATTGATTTTATTCTTCAGTTCAAGAATGATTTCTTAAGTATCCATCATATCTAACGTTATAACTTATTAAGTGAAGTTTTCTTTTGCATTACTCTGCTTCAGCGATCATAGGAAGAAATAAATTGTTGGTTGCTAGCAAAGAAGTTATTTGAATAATTGCGTGGCAAGAATAGTGTGGTGAAATGCATTTTTTGTGTGTTTTTTGTTTATAGCACATCTTCATTACCTCCACTAGACTGGCCTTTACCAACTCATTTTGGACAGTGTGAACTGAAAATAGAAGTGCAACCTAAAACTCACCATCGAGCCCATTATGAAACTGAAGGTAGTCGAGGAGCAGTAAAAGCATCTACTGGGGGACATCCTGTTGTAAAGGTATGAGTTGGGGCTTCTTTTGGAGATATCTTACATCTGTTGATGATAAAGTCTACTCATTTAGGTACTACTGAGCCCAGAGACAAAAAACTCAAAGCTTGAAAACCTCCATTGAGGTTTTGTGTTCTTGTGGATAATGGCAGCACTTCTGCATTGAGGTGTTTTGTTTTGTTTTCTGTACTGAAAGACAGTTTTTTGATTGCAAACTTACTCTAGCTGGGGAACTCTGGGGAAAGATTGTAGTGGTCAAACAGTTGTTTTTCTCATTAAAACAAAAAACAAAATCACGGCTGTATTAAGCTTTTAAGTGTAATACATGCCCATTTAAAATCCAAGTAATACCAGAAAAGTAGAATAAAGCAATAAATTACCCCAAATCTAAGCCCCTCAGAATGGGGCACTGGGTGGCTCACTTGGTTAAGTGTCTGTCTTTGGTTCAGGTCATGATCCTGAGATCCTGGGATCAAGCCTCGCACTGGCTCTCTGCTGAGAAGTTCCCTGCTTCTCTGTCTGCCTGCTGCTCCCCCCTGCTTGTGCTCTCTATCAAATAAATAAAATCTTTTTTTAAAAAACCCAGAAATAAGTAGTTGTTAATATTTGATTAACATTGTAGATAATTTTCTCTGTATAGTTAGTGAAAGACTGAATGGATGGCTAGAAAATAGAGTGAATTTTTTAAGGATAAGATTATACTGAACATCTTTGTGACTAAAATATTTAACTAATTTTTATCTGAATTTATTAGAAAATAAAACTAACATGAAATCATAAAAATTATATAATAGTTGAGTGTGTGAAATATATCTAATATGTAAATTTTTAGTCATAATAGTTGACTATTACTTTAATTTTATTTGAATGAAACATTTTAAAAATGAAACAGAAGTAAAACTGAGAACTACTAAATCTTAGATATTGCTCTTCATGGTCAAAGGTCCTAAAAAGATCTAAGGTCAAAGATAATATTATTGAGAAACTGAATCATTGTTTAATGGTTTGAATTGATTCCCTGCTTGAAAGATTAGGTGATTGTCTGTCTTAAACTTCTCCTCTACCCACTACCTCCTGAATTTTGTTGCTTATATTATTTTCCTGCTGATGCAGAGCCATCTTCCCATCCTTATACCCTGTCATTCCCCATTGTTTAGCTTTAGTCCTATATTTAGTTGGATACAATAGTTACTACTAATTTTTACTTATTTCACTGTTAGGTGTTTTTGTTTAAGGAGGGCTTTGGATTCTGTGTTTCTTGGATTCTTTCATTTTTGAGAATGTTTGTTGCCTTAAATACTCAAATAGCAGAATGGCTGTGTATAAAAACATTGAGTCACCCATTTTCTTTGTCAGAACTTGTCTTAATGGCATTGTGTATTGTGGAGAAATTAATTATATCTGAGGTGAGCTAGAACAAATGGTAAGAAAAATCAAAGATACAGGAAACGAGGCAAAGAATCATCTCCCTTAATCTAAGTGACATAAACTCTTAGATTAAGAGCGAAATATGACTCTAACAAATGGCAGAATTCCTAAGACAACTGACATAAAGCACTGAATAAATTTAAGATATGCAGCATAATGACTTGACTTACATAAATTACAAATTGATTACCATGATAAATTTAGCTACATTCATCACCTGATATATGAACTGTCATTTCCTGTAAATAAACAGTATTTCATAGTTCTTGACAAACTTTACATTTTGGGGGGGGGTGTTAAAATGACTTGTAGCAGGAAATGTCAGTTATAGAAAGAAATCAGGGGGAGCCTGGGTGCCTTAGTTGATTGAGCATCTGACTCTTGGTTTCGACTTGACTCACAATCTTGGGATCGTGATTTCAAGCCCTGTGCTGGGCTCCATGCTTGGCAGGGAGTCTGCTTGGGATTCTTTCCCTCTCCCTCTCCTCCCATGTGCATGCTCTCTTTCTTTCTCTCTCAAATAAACAAGTAAATCTTTTTATTTTTATTATTTTTTAAAAGATTTTATTTATTTATTTATTTGACAGAGAGAAAAGTCACAAGTAGGCAGAGAGGTGGAAGCAGACTCCCTCCTGAGACGATAGCCCGACATGGGCCTCGATCCCAGGACCCTGAGATCATAACCTAAGCTGAAGGCAGCGGCTTTAACCCACTGAGCTACCCAGGCGCCCAATAAGTAAATCTTTTAAAAAATAAAGAAATCAGATTTGTGGTTATCAGTGACGGAACTGGTTGAAGGTGGTCAGGAGGTACAGACTTCCAGTTATAGTATAAATGAGTACTGAGGATATAGCATACAACATGACTATAGTTAACACTGCTATATGATATATTTGAAATTTGCTGTGAGTATATCCGAAAGCTTTTATCACAAGGAAAAGAACCTTTTGGTTCTCTCTCTCTCAGTTTTGGTAATTATATCAGGTGATGAATGTAGCTAAATTTATCGTGGTAATCAATTTGTAATTTATGTAAGTCAAGTCATTATGTTGCATATCTTAAATTTATTCAGTGCTTTATGTCAGTTGTCTTAGGAATTCTTCTATTTGTTAGAGTCATATTTCGCCCTTAATCTAAGAGTTTATGTCACTTAGATTAAGGGAGATGATTCTTTGCCTCGTTTCCTGTATCTTTGATTTTTCTTACCAAGAAAGAAATTATTTTTTTAAAGGTTTTATTTATTTATTTATTTGACAGAGAGATCACAAGTAGAGAGGCAGGCAGAGAGAAAGGGGGTGGGGAAGCAGGCTCCCTGCTGAGCAGAGAGCCTGATGTAGAGCTCAATCCCAGGACCCTGGGATCATGACCTGAGCCAAAGGCAGAGGCTTAACCCACTGAGCCACCCAGGTGCCCCGAAAGAAATTATTCTCAAGAGCTTAAATGAACAAAATTTTTTTTTTAAGTCCAAGTGATTTGTTTCCACAGTATTCCTTTAATTAAAAACTGGTTCTCTCTCTGGGGCACCTGGGTGGCTCAGTGGGCTAAGTTTCCAACTCTTGATTTCGGCTCAAGTCATGATCTCATGGTGGTGGGATCAACTCCTGTGTCTGGCTTAAATCTCACTCTCTCTTTCTCTCTATTTTTAACTAATTTGCAGCAAAGTAAATCATAATTGTAAGTAACCATCCCTGCAAAAAGTCAAGAAAAAATTTTTCCTTAAGAATGAAAAATACTGGGCGCCTGGGTGGCTCAGTGGGTTAAGCCGCTGCCTTCGGCTCAGGTCATGATCTCAGGGTCCTGGGATCGAGTCCCGCATCGGGCTCTCTGCTCAGCAGGGAGCCCGCTTCCCACTCTCTCTCTCTCTCTGCCTGCCTCTCCGTCTACTTGTGATTTCTCTCTGTCAAATAAATAAATAAAACCTTTAAAAAAAAAAAAAAAAAAAAAAAAAGAATGAAAAATACTACCTTCTGCTCCAGGCCCTTTGGCAGAGACAGAAAAGGTCAGGAGTGCTTACGATCTTTCAGGTCTCAGCTGTGCTAGGGGAAAAAGCACAGCTCCTGAAAATATGATATATACTGGGGTAATGGGAGTGGGCCATAATACATACATGAATACTGTTAACTCTCTTGAGCTAAACTCAACAAGGCCAACCTTTAACTAATTCTGTCCCTGTTTACCCTAATCTCCTCAGGCTATAGACCAAAGTTCTCAAACAACATGGGGGATAAAAGGCTGTAAATTAGTTAGCATTAGTTAGCATTTTCTGTTTTATTTTCTCACTTTATGACTTTTATTCCATTAATTTACTTATTAATTTTATTTATTCTTACTACTCTTCCTGGTGGGTAAAGGTATGGATTAGTTAGCAGTTCTGCCACACAAATCAGAATCTTAATCATCTGTTTTGCATTTCTCAGACTGTCCCTGCTATCACCACAGACATATATATTTTGTTTATTTTGTTAGGTATTGGGGGAAGAAGATTGTGATACTACTACATTCCTTTGTCTTTATCCAGAAGTTCTCTCTTTTTCTAATAATCAGAAGAAAACAAGTATTGCATGATCAGAGCCGGTCATTGCAAATTGGAAATAAAACTGATGCCTGATTCTGTGTACTGTACCACACTCACAGGGTTGTGTGCTTTGTATGGACACTTAATTTGTTTATGCCTATTTCTGAGACCTCATTTTTCCTTCTAACAGAGGAGGCCCTTTTCTGGCAACTAAAATGACATTTTGTAGATATCTCTGCTGTTTTGAGAATTTTGTAATAGGAAAGGAAGACATCATTTGTCATTCCTTATTGGTCTGACTCATCTCACATAAGAGTTGTGTGCTTCGTTCTCAAGGACCCTCCCCACCAAAGGGCCCTGATTTCGCGGTGTATTGGCTTTTTTTTTTTTTTTTGGACATTTTATTGCTGTGTAAGATTGCCACTAAAGTATAAATCTTAACATACACAGCTCAGTGAATTTTTAACACATGCACACACCCATAAAATACCACAAAGGTTAAGATATAGAATATGTTATATTTTTAAAGATTTATTTGAGGAGGGAGGGGCAGAGGGAGACATAAAGAGAGTCTTAAGCAGACTTATACTGAGTGTGGAGCCTAACTTGGGGCTTAGTCCCACCACCGTGAGATTACAACCTGAGCCAAAACCAAAACCAAGAGTAGGACGCCCAACTGACTGCCCACCCAGGAGCCCCAGTTTATGGAATATTTTAAGCACCCAGAAGATTCCCTTGTGTCATTCCTAATTTGTATCCCCCAGCCAAAGGTAATCTTGCTTCTGACGTCTTATCATTATAGATTGGTCTTTTAATTCTTGAATTTCATATAAATTGTATCATACAAGATGTCCTATTTTCAGTCTGGCTTTTTTAAAAAATTTTTTAATTAACATATAATGTATTATTGGCCCCAGGGGTACAGGTCTGAATTGCCAGGTTTATATACTTCACAGCACTAACCATAGCACATACCCTCCCCAATGTCCATAACCCAACCACTCTTTCCCTACCCACCCCTCCCCAGCAACCCTAAGTTTGTTTTGTGAGATTAAGAGTCTCTTATGGTTTGACTCCCTCCCGATCCCATCTTGTTTCATTTATTCTTTTCCTACCTCCCAAACCCCCATGTTGCCTCTCAATTTCCTCATATCAAAGAGATTATATGATAATTGTCTTTCTCTGACTGACTTACTTCGCTAAGCATAATACCTTCTAGTTCCAGCCACATTGCCACAAATGGCAAGATTTCATTTCTTTTGATGGCTGCATAGTATTCCAGTGTGTGTGTGTGTGTGTGTGTGTGTGTGTGTGTGTGCGTGTGTGTGTGTGTGTGTAGTACATCACATCTTCTTTATCTATTCATCTGTTGATGGACATCTAAGTTCTTTCCATTGTTTGACTGTTGTGGACATTGCTTCTATAAACATTTGGGTGCACGTGCCCCCTTTGGATCACTACCTTTGTATCTTTAGGGTAAATACCCAGTAGTGCGATTGCTAGCTCTATTTTCAACTTTTTGAGGAACCTCCATACTGTTTCCCAGAGTGGCTGTACCAGCTTGCATTCTCACCAACAGTGTAGGAGGATTCCCCTTACTCTGCATCCTCACCAGCATCTGTCATTCCCTGACTTGTTAATTTTATCCATTCTGACTGGTGTGAGGTGGTATCTCATTGTGGTTTTGATTTTTATTTCCCTGATGCTAAGTGATGTGGAGCATTTTTTCATATGTCTGTTGACCATCTGGATGTCTTCTTTGCAGAAATGTCTGTTCATGTCCTCTGCCCATTTCTTGATTGGATTATTTGTTCTTTGGGTGTTGAGTTTGATAAGTTCTTTATAGATTTTGCATACTAGCCCTTTATCTGATATGTCATTTGCAAATATCTTCTCCCATTCTCTCAGTTTTCTTTTGGTTTTATTAACTGTTTCCTTTGCTGTGCAAAAGCTTTTGATCTTGATGAAGACCCGGTAGTTTATTTTTGCCCTTGCTTCCCTTGCCTTTGGCGATGTTCCTAGGAAGAAGTTGCTGCGGCTGAGGTCGAAGAGATTGCTGCCTGTGTTCTCCTCAAGGATTTTTTTTTTTTAAGATTTTATTTATTTATTTAAGAGAGAGACAGTGAGAGAGAACATGAGCAAGGAGAAAGTCAGAGGGAGAAGCAGACTCCCCATGGAGCTGGGAGCCTGATATGGGACTCGATCCTGGGACTCCAGGATCATGACCTGAGCCGAAGGTCATCCAACCAACTGAGCCACTCAGGCGCCCCTCCTCAAGGATTTTGATGGATGCCTTTCTCACATTGAGGTCCTTTATCCATTTTGAGTCTATTTTCATGTGTGGTGTAAGGAAATAGTCCAGTTTCATTTTTCTGCATGTGGCTGTCCAATTTCCCCAACACTATTTGTTGAAGAGACTGCCTTTTTTCCGTTGGACATTCTTTCCTGCTTTGTCGAAGATTAGTTGACCATAGAGTTGAGGGTCTATTTCTGGGCTCTGTATTCTGTTCCATTGATCTATGTGTCTGTTTTTGTGAGTCTGGCTTCTTTTATTCAACATTATGACTGTGAGAATCATCCATTGGGTGCGGGGGAGGGTGTTCTTTTTCTTTGCTGTGTAGTATTCCATTGCATGAATTTGCTGTGATTTCTTTATCTGTCATCCTATTCATAGACATTTGGTTTGTGTTCACTTTTGGAGTATTATGAATAAAGTTGCTATGTTATTTTTTCTCTTCCTTTTTTTTTTGCATATCTTTTTAATTTTAATTCCAGTGTAGTTAACATGCAATATTATATTAGTTTCAGGTATACTATACCTTTTTTTTTTTTTTTAAAGATTTTATTTATTTATTTGACAGAGAGAGAAAGCACAAGCAGGGGGAGGGAGAGGGAAAAGCATACTTCCCCAGTGAACAGGGAGCCCAACGTAGGGCTCAATCCCAGGACCTAGAGATCACGTCCTGAGCTGAAGTTGGACGCTTTAACTGACTCAGGTACCCAGGTGGCCCACTTCACCTATCTTCTAATAGACAAAGCCTTCACTTTTTTGGGTATATGTCCAAGAGTGGAATTGCTGGTGTTTCAAAGTACCTGTACCAATTTCTACTCCTAACTAGCCATATATGAAGGTTTCAGTTACTGTACATCCTCACCCATACCAGTTCTTGTTTGCTGGTAATTTTTAACCATTCCAGTAGAGTTCTAGGGGAATCCTAGTGGTTTTAATTTGTGGTTCCTAATGACCAATGATGTTGAACATCTTTTCATGTATTTGTCAGTTATTTGGCTGTCCTCTTTTGTCAGGTGCCTGTTCACATCTCTTGACCAGGTTATTTTTTTTTTTTTAAAGATTTTATTTATCCATTTGACAGACAGAGATCACAAGGAGGCAGAGAGGCAGGCAGAGAGAGAGGAGGAAGCAGGTTTCCTGCTGAGCAGAGAGCCCGATGCAGGGCTCCATCCCAGGACCCTGGGATCATGACCTGAGCCACCCAGGCGCCCCTCTTGACCAGTTTTTGAATTAGCTCTTTTTCTTATTGATTTATAGGAGTTAATATTTTGAATAGAAGTTTTTTGTCAGATATGTGTTACAAATAAAATTTTTTTCTCATATTTTGGTTGCTTTTTCACTTTCTTAGTTGTGTGTTTTGATGAATGAAAGTTTTTAATTTTAGTCAAGTCCAAACTGCTAATCTTTTTTCATGGATAGTGCATTTATTTATTTATTTATTTATTTATTTATTTATGATTGCCCTCTTGATAATGTTGATGCCTCTAGTCCATGAATATGGTCTATCCTTCCATTTATTTAGGTATTATTTAATTCCTCCTTGTAGTGTTTTGTAGTTTTCAAAGTAGAAATCTTCTACATCTTTTGTTATTTCCAGTGTTGAGTGTTTTTCTAGAATACAGAAATGTAATTAATTTTTCATGTTTACTTTATATTTCTTGACCTAATAGTTTATTTTAGCTTCTTTTGGATTTTCTAAGCAGTCAAGTCATCTTTGAGTAATGAGTTTTACTTCTTTCTTCCTAATTTTTATACCTTTTTCCCTCAAAATTTTTATTGTGGTAAAATACACGTAAAATTTACCATCTTAATTATTTTTACACATACAGTTTAGTGTATTAAATACGTTTATAATGTTGTACAACTTTGACTACCATCCATTTCCAGAGCCTTTTTTTTTTTTTTTTTAAGATTATTTATTTATTTATTTATTTGACAGAGAGAGAGAGGATCACAAGTAGGCAGAAGTCGGCAGAGAGGCAAGCAGAGAGAGAGGGAGAAGCAGGTTCCCAGCCGGGTAGGGAGCCCGATGTGGGGCTTGATCCCAAGACCCTGAGATCATGACCTGAGCCGAAGGCAGACGCTTAACCCACTGAGCCACCCAGGTGCCCCATCCAAAGCTCTTTTTATCTTTAAACTGAAATTCTATACCCCATTCTCCCTCCAGGCATTGGAAACCACCATTCTACCTTTTGTCTCTATGATGTTGACAACTCTAAATACCTCATATAAGTAGAATCATACAATATTCATCTTTTTCTGATAGGCTTACTTCAGTTAGCATAATGTCCTCAAGGTTGATCCATGCTGTAACATATATCAGAATTTCCTTCATTTTAGGGCTGCATAAGATATCATTGTATATACAATGTCCCTTTTCCATTTCTTCCACATTTTAGTTACTGTGAATAACATTGGTGTGAACATGGATGTGCACATCTTTTTGAGACCCTGCTTTCAATTCTTTGGGGTATATACCAAGAAATGGAATTGCTGGATCATGCAATAATTCTACTTCTAATTTTTTTAAAGATTTTATTTTATTTTTCAAAGATCTCATTTACTTATTTGATAGAGAGAGAGGCAGTAAAAGAGGGAGCACAAGCAGAGGGAGTGAGAGGGAGAAGCAGTTTCCCCACTGAGCAGGGAGCCTGATGCAGGGCTCGATCTCAGGACCCAGACACTTAATGACTGAGCCACAGACACCCCAAGATTTTATTTGTCAGAAAGAGAGAATGCCTGCATAACCGGGGGGACTGGCAGGGAGAGGGAGAAGCAGGCTCCCTACTAAGCAAGGACCCTAATGTGAAACTCGATCCAAAATTAACCAAAATTAGAAATTGAGTTCTTTAGTTGCATTAACAGCATTTCACGACTTGGTAGGCATGTGGCTAATGACTTAATGACTACATTGTCCTTTTTTTTTCTTTAGGGAAGGAGGGAAGGAGGGGTAGGAGAGATAAAAGGGGCAGAGGGAGAAGGAGAGAGAGAATCTTAAGCAGGCTCCATGACCAGTGCGGAAGCCTGACACACAGCTTGCTTTCACAACCCTGAGATCATGACCTAAGACAAAATTAAGAGTCAGATGCTTAACCAACTGAAACACCCAGGAGCCCCTACATTGTCTTTTAACAAATGATGTTGGAGAATTGGACATCCATAGGCCATCCATTTATTTTTCATTCAGAAAATAAATCTGAACCTAAACATCACATTTTACACAAGAATTGATTCCACGTAAATCAGGAATTTTTTTAAAATGCAGATGTAGAAGATGTTTATCATTGCAGAAAGTTTTGAGCAGTGGTGGTTTGATAGCCAGTGAACAGGAAGAGGTTGAAGATTGCAAATGTAAAGGGGTAGCAAAAGAGAGTTCCTTTTTGGTGATGGAAGAGTTCCTTATCTTGACTGTGACGTTGGTTATGTGAATCTACACATGGGATAAAATTGCATAAAGCTACACATACATTTTATTATACAGTGACAGTTGTATTAAGGCACAGATATTTTGTATTTTTAAAATTTGAGAGTGCTCACACAAGTTGGGGGAGGGGCAGAGGGAGAGAGAAAAACAGACTCCCCACTGGGCATGGCGCCTGGTGCAGGCCAGTCTCAGGACCTGAAGATCGTGACCTGAGCCAAAGACAAACGCTTAAACAGCTGAGCCACCCAGACACCCCAAGGTATAGATATTTTGAATCTTTTCTCAAAAATTATTGAAATTTTAAAAATGAGGATTGTTAGGGCACTTGGGTGACTCAGGTGGGTGGCATCCGACTCTTGCTTTTGCCTTGGGTCATGATCTTACAGTCATGGTATCGAGTCCCACTTTGGGGTCCATACTCTGCACGGAGTCTGCCTGAAGTTTTCATTCTCCTTCTTCTGTCCCTCCCCACTCTCGCTTGCTTTCTATCTCTCTCTGAAGTAAATAAATAAATCTTAAAAAATTAAAATAAAAATACAGAATTTTTTCATATTTAGACTTTCTATTTCATCATACACTGAAATCCTTTCCCTGGTGATGATTTTTTTTTTTTTTTAATGGTGATGATTTTTTTATATGATGTTATATGTACATTTTCACTTTGAGGCAGTTTATATTATGGAAATTTAATTTTGTATTTTTAGTATCTCTGCGATGTGTTCTCATGTTTCTGATATGTTCAGATTCCCTCCCCCCAAGTAATTTAGTAGAACTGATAATAGAATTGCTCTTATTGAAGCTCTTGTTTGTCCTATAGTGACCTTCAGGCTTTAACACTCCAGCTTTAGTTAAATTAAGCAGGCACAGACCTTTGCTATGGAAACGATACAGAAACATAACAAACAGCTTGGCTTAGTTTTTTCTCCAAAGCAGAGGGTGGTCTGAAGAGAGGTATACATATTCTAGATGAAAGTTTTTAGAGAGTAATGTTAGCAGCAATAATTTGTTTATGGCCTGTAACATAATGCTCCTCTGAAAATGAAATGGGAAGGCAGTCTAATTTATTTGGTGGTCCTTTACAATCCCTAAGGTACATAGAAGAGCCCCTACTTTTCATATGCATATAATACATATGCTTGGAGCAGATGCTGGCTGAAATATGTGTTATGAAATATATTCCCTTTGAAATCTTATATGCATGATTACCTTCCCGCATCACTGGTTTATTTTACTATCGAAGTATAAAGGACAGGTGGCTTATGTCTTTGCCAAGCTGGTATTAATGTGAGTCATCTAATATGACTAGGATACTTTGGTATATAGTACTTACTGGTACGTTATGTGATATTTGGGTAGCTTAATAGATAGCAATAAAATTTTTATTTGTATTTTCTATTTTAGACTCAGCTACTCTGTTTAGAACTACCTACTTCAGTGACTATTATTATTATTTAAATAATTCTGTTGACTAACCCCATGTGTTATTTTGCTTCACCAAATTGTACTGTCTTACTCCAAAATTCATTCATTTAGTAGTGGTTGACCGTCTGTAACGTGCTAGGTACTGTACTGTGCTCTGGAGATAATAGGATGGACCCTGTCCCCTGCATAGTACTTGGAGGCTAGTGGTAAAGTTGGTATTTCTTCCTCTACTAGGTGAATAGTTGGTTCCATAGAATGATTTGTTCAGTTTGGATTAAACATGAAAGAGCAACAGGTATAGCAGAAAGGAATAGATAATCACTTATTAGCTATGGGTTTCCAATTTCTTCTTTAGTTATTAACTTACTTAGGGTTTTTTTTTTAAATTTTATTTATTTGTTTGACAGATTACAAGTAGGCAGAGAGGCAGGCAGAGAGAGAGAGAGAAGAGGAAGCAGGCTCCCTGCTAAGCAGGGAGCCTGATGTGTTGCTCGATCCCAGGACCCTGGGACCATGACCTGAGCCGAAGGCAGAGGCTTTAACCCACTGAGCCACCCAGGTGCCCCCTTAGATTTTTTTTTTTCTTATTGTGATCATGTTGGCATTATATTTTTTATGGATTATTTTCAGTTAAAGCTATATAAAATTTATTAACTTATTCTACAAAAATATATGAAAAGAAATTACAACTGAAAATATTGAGGGGTGCCTGGCTGCTCAGTCAGTGTAGTTTGCAACCCCCCCCTTTTTTAGAGAGGGGGTGAGAGTACACATGTATGTGCACATGCGGGGGAGGGGAAGACCGAGAGGGATTGAGAGAATCTCAAGGAGAAGCCCCACTGAGCCCAGAGCCTGGCACAGGGCTCAGTTGCATGACCTTGAGATAGTGATCTGAGCCAAAATCAAGAGTATGACACTTAACTGACTGAGACCCACAGGTGCCCCAGAGTGTGCAACTCTTAAACTTGGGGTTGTAGGTTTGAGTCCTATGTTGGGTGTACAGATTACTTTAAAATAAAATCTTAAAAAAAGAGAGAATATTGATAGATTTCTTGACTATATAAATACAGAAAACTGCAGCTTCCAGTTAAATATAGTAAATAGCACACATGTGTTTTACTTTCATTAGAACTTAGGCAGCTGCAACTTAAGCCTGTTGGACAGAGAGAAAGAATCAATAACAAACACAACTCTTTTTACACCAAAGAACCCTGGAAAGACTCAGGAATTTGAGGCAGTGAGTGTCTCTGAAAGTAGGATGCAAGGTGGAGCTGACAGCAAAAGGATTGTTTGAAAGTCTGCAGAAGTAGTTAGAGTTCCCGGATTTTTCTCTTATGTGGCATAGCCGTGTGATAACCACTGTCTCACCCTGTGAGAATATTGCAGATTTACTCTTCAGAGGGAATAAAATAAAGATTCTAGGTTCTAGAATTACTGAAGGCAGAGCTTGAGGATCTGTACAGAAAATGGAGTGGAGGCATAATGAAAGTCTGCATACTAAATAGGGAGACTGCTGACCCCCCTTTCTTAACTCTCAAAATGTTTAGAACAAGTTTATGTTTCCTAGACAGAAAATTGCAAGATTTGCTTTTAGACAGATATGTAAAAAAAAAAAAAAACTTATGTGCCTCTTGACTACGGATATTCTACTAATGATCATACCCAACTCTACTTTATTTTAAACAGATATTTTGTAATAGAATTTTATTAACCTGAAATGGAAATGCAAAGATTATTTAATCAACTTGCTTGTGCAAATTTAAGAATATAAAAATAATGCTATAATATTATAAGGAAATAAATGTAGAAAACTAAATTATAACAAAATAGTTGTGTTTCAAAATGAAAAAGCTTGGTATTGACTATAGAAGACAATGAAGTAGTTAGATGTTTTTACCTGCAGTATCACTGCAAGTGTTCTGGATACAAAAGCAGGTATATTGATCATCAACCTAAATTCCATTAACAAGCGGCATTACTGGCAATAACATGATTTTCTGAAATGATGAGCTCTTACTAAAGTTTTCTTCAGTTTATATGGTAGTCACATTCATTAGACATTCATGTGTTAAAGCTTTAACAGTTTTGGGGCACCTGGGTGGTCGATTAAGCATCTACCTTCGGCTCAGGATCGAGCCCCGCGTTAGACTCCTTGCTCTGCTGAGAGCCTGCTTCTCCCTCTCACTCTGCCACTCCCCATGCTTGCCCTTTCCCTCTCTCACTCTGAGACAAAGAAATAAAATCTTAAAAAAAAAGCTGCAATTTTTTGGTATTTATATATACTAGGGAGTTGGATTCTAAGTTCATAAACTTTTCTATATACGTAAATGTTTGTAGGACGTTCTGAAGTTCTGTGCAATATCAATTGGTTCTGTGCTTGAAAGAACTGATTATCCCATGCATTGATAGGAATTTCAGTCTCTGGCCCCTTGTCATAAAATGCCCAAAGTGTACCTCACTTTGCTTGTTGCGATGCTCATTCATTTATATATTGTCTGTGACTGTTTTTATGCAGTGATGGCAGAGCAGTTAAGATAGAGAACATAGGTGGTACTCTCATCACCTCACACTTTGCTCAGGATGTGCAAATCTTAAAACTCAATAGTGTCTCAAGTCCTCAGAGTATGGCTGTACTGGAACTTTTACAATGCATACTTCTGTAAAAACAAAAAAAATGGATTTCAAAGGTCATCCTTTTAAGGCACAGTGGACTGTATTATTTTGTTATCAAAATAGATAGCAAAGCATTGTGTTTATCATTCAGTCAATGTTAAGGTTGGTCTAAAAGGATGTATAGGGTCACCTGGGTGGCTCGGTGGGTTGAGCCTCTGCCCTCAGCTCAGGTCGTGTTCTCAGGGTCCTGGGATCGAGCCCCACATCAGACTCTCTGCTCAGTGGGGAGCCTGCTTCTTCCTCTCTCTCTGCCTGCCTCTTTGTCTACTTGTGATCTCTTTGTCAAATAAATAAATAAAATTTTAAAAATAATAATAATAAATAAATAAATAAAAGGATGTACATCTTTTATATAGTCTCGCATTTCCATCTATCTGTGTCATTGTTACTTTGAAACCACCATGACCAACGGTGAAAACATTACCTCCTCTGTCTCCAGAACTGTTCTAAATCTAAATAAAGTGACTTCTTCACTTTACTTGCTAGTGATACCACCATTCTATTGGATTCTGAGTCTCAGAACTTTTTCTTAAAGATTTTATTTATAAGAGTGTGTGCCCAAGGGGGAGGGAGGGGCGGAGGGAGGGGCAGAGGGAGAGGACAAGGGAGAAGCAGACTTCTCAACTGAGCAGGGAGCCCAACATGTGGCTTGATCCCAGGACCCTGAAATCATGACTTGAGCTGAAGGCAGATGCTTCACTGACTGAGCCACCCAGGCGCCCCTGAATCTCAGAACTTCTTACTTCTTTTTTCTTTTCTTTCATTCTGTATATAGGCAGTTAGAGAAATCTCTATAGGGAAGGATTTATTGTATTCATCCCTCTCTGTTTCTATTTTCTGTTTATGTTTTTACTTCCATTCTAATTTAAATTTTCAGTACACATGATGTTAGTACTTAGTGCTTTGGCCTCTTAGCTGATTTCCATGATTCTGTCTTTTCCTTCCTTCAGAGAGCCTTCATTGATTTTTATCATATTCTTCCCAACATCCTTTTTATTATAAAAAGATTTCTGCCTTTTAAAGTCTTCACTGACTTCTTTAAATAAAATCTTAAAAAAAAATAATAAAATTCAGGGGTGCCTGGGTGGCTCAGTGGGTTAAGCCTCTGCCTCCGGCTCAGGTCATGATCTCAGGGTCCTGGGATTGAGCCCCGCATTGGGCTCTCTGCTCAGCAGGAAGCCTGCTTCCCCATCTCTCTGCCTGCCTCTCTGCCTACTTGTGATTTCTCTCTTTGTGTGTCAAATAATTAAATAAAATCTTTAAAATTAAATTAAAAAGTCCTCACTAATTTCTTAGAGTTTAATACATGCCACTTTGTTCTTTATTTTGTTGTCATCTATATAGTATTGGCTGAAGCAATGATATTCAATATGGATATTTCCATAATGGATCTTCAGTTAAAAGAGGAAGGGGTAGAGGTAGAAGACAAAGTTTCTGCCTTTTTGGAACTTAAACGGTACTGAGGAAAACAGATAATAAACCTATAGCACACTTTGTAAAAAAAGATTTATTTGCGAGAGAGAGAGAGAGAGCGCGAGAGCGCGCGAGTGAGCAAGCACACACACATACCTAGTGAGGGGCGGAGCTGAGGGAGAGGGAAGGAGAGAATCTCAAGCAGACTCCCTGCAGAGCTGGGAGTCTGACCTGGGGCTTGATCTCAAAACCCTGAGATCATGACCTGAGCAGAAATTAAGTCACATACTTAACCAACTGAGCCACCCAGGTGCTCCTATAACATACTTTTTGTAGTGATCCATACTATGAAAAATAATAAAAAAGGGAAGGGGACAGTGATATGGTATTTTAGGTAAGGTGGTCTTCTCTGAGGAGCTGACCTTTGACTATGGAACTGAAGGAGTGAGGTAATATGAAGATCAGAGGAAAGAATGTTCCATAGTGATAAAGTATGAAATATGAAAGCCTTGAGGTTAGGAATAAACGTGGGTTTCGTCAAGCAATAAGGCCAGGATGGTTAGAGCAGACTGTGAAAGGGAAAAGAGTAAGAAGAGAAGGTAAGGCAACAAGTTAGCCAGGGCTCAAATCACGTAGGCCTTATAAATCACCACAGGGCATTTGGATTTAGTTGAGTGTTGGAAGGAAGCCATTAGAGAGTTCTGAGCAGGGCATGGAATTATCTAGTTAAAAGTTTGTTCTGTCTCCTGACAGTAAATAGCCTGTATGAGAGCAAGAGCAAGAACAGGGAGAATGGTTATAAGGCTTTTGTAATTGCTTCTGTAAGTGTTACAGTCCTGAAAACCATCCTAGGTCAATTGTATTACCCCAGAATAGGCAGAAATCTTCATGTCCTTTTAATCAATTATGATGTTGCTTAGTTACAAATTCCACTACAGATTCATGAATGGACAAGTAGGGGGAGTGAAGTGTTCACCTGAAAAACCTCATAGTAGACTAGAACTCCTACATACTCGAATTCTGACTACATTACATACCTAGAAACACGGATAAGACTGGTAGCTAGTATTTATCACTGCCTACATGACAACACTGTATTAGGCATTTTATATTTGATATCATGTAGCAGGATAATTTATAAACCATAGTACAGAAAGAGGAGAATTTTTCTTAAAAGGTATTATAAAATCTCTGGCTTCAAGCTACGTGGTCTGGAACACTGTCCAGCCATCCAATCCAGTACTGCTATAGTGAAGGCATCACTGACACTGGGACTCATTACCATAACTTGTGGCAGTGCTAGGGACTGAGTGCTGGAAACTCCACTGCTGCCTTGAAGAGCCGGACACCACCTCCAGTATGTGTATTGAAAAATAGACTTTATGCAACCTACATTATTATGTCTTTCCCTTGCTGGTTTAATGGATTAAAGCAGCCATGGAACAAATCTTTCTCCCAGTTGGTGGCTAAAAGTAGGAGTGGAGATTACTGAGACACATTTTTCTTTCTTTTTTTTTGAACTCTTAGAATGTTTATTAAATCAAAGATTTACAAGGACAGTGATGAATAAAAGTGAAAATTTTCAATCAGGAAACATGAAGTTTCAATGTGTAAGAGTTTATATTCAATTTCATTTTTTTAAAAAAATCTTCCCCTTTAAGATTATATCATAACATGTGAAGCACTGGTGAGATCTATGTCACCAGAAATTCCCAGTTTGCTGATTTCCTGGAGATTTTTCATCCGATGATTATACTACAACAAGTGAGCATCATTGACCGCAACCTTGAAGTGGTCAGATTCAACCAGCACTTGTATTTTGAATGGTTTACCACTTTCGAATGGGAAAGTCGCCTGTCTTTCTTCCTTTCCCCAGATGTTATCCAGCTTTGTATTACAAACAATGATTCTCTTGTTGTCCTCATTGAAGCGTGGGTTAAAGTGGAAAGCAACATCATTCCCTCTCTTGAAATCTAAAGCAAATCTGTTTGCATTGGGCTTCATTGTGCCCAGAATTGTTATCAGCATGCGAGGCATGACTCCTCCAGGCAAGGGCAGGTCATAAGGTACAGTCAGTGGTCCAGCAGGGATGCCAAAGGCGCCAGCAGCGGGCTGGGCTCCAGGAGCACTTGGCTGTCCAGGAGGCGGGTAGGCCCCAGGCCCACTCTGTTGCCCAGGGTGGGCTCCTGGTGCAGGTGGTCCAGGATAAGCAGGAGCTGTTGGGCCAGGGTAGGCTCCTGGAGGTGCCTGTCCAGGATAGCCGCCAGGAGGGGCCTGTCCAGGGTAGCCACCAGGAGGGGCCTGTCCAGGATAACTGCCAGGAGGGGCCTGTCCAGAGTAGGCATCAGGATAGGAGGCCCCTGGGTAGCCCCCTGCTCCAGCAGGCTGGTTTCCCCATTGACCAGGCCATCCTTGAGGGTTTGGGTTTCCAGACCCAAATAAAGCATCATTAAGTGAAAAATTGTCTGCCATTTTCCCAACGCCTCGGCGCTTGCTCGCTTGCTGCGGGGGTGGCTTCTGGTGAGGTGCTGCGATCCCCGAGACACATCTTTCTGAAACTTGTAAGACCACCAAGTATGAGGAAACCACTATCTCAAAGCCGGGGAATCAGACTAAGGCTGCAGCAAAGCCCAGACATAGCTTAAGAATTTGTTACCTGACAAAAGAAATAGCATGCTTTTTTCTGGAGGCAAATACTTTCCTACTTGAGTCTCTAGAAGTCTCTTGAATACAAAATGTTCAGGATATGGTCAGCAATACACACACAAAAAAGAAAGTGTGATCCACAATAAAAAGAAAAGCAGTTGGTAAGAGCAGGCCCAGACATGGTCTAGATCTCTCTCCATCTGTGTTGGAGTTAGCAGAAAAAGTCTTTAATAATAGCCATGATAAAATGCTGAACCATCTAGTAGAAAACATAAGCTACATATGTGAAGAGATAGAGGGATTTTAGTAGAGGTAGGAAAAAAAAATTTAATTGAATGGATAAGGACAAAGATACAGTATTTATATTTCTATTTGTAATATAAACAAAAATTCTTAACTAAAAACTGACAAACCATAACCAATAGCACAGTAAAGGGATCATACATCATTGCCAAGTAGAATTTATCCCCCAAATGCAAAAGGTGGCCCAACACAGGAAAATCAATTGATATGATACACCACATTTAACAGAAGGGATAAAAAATATACGATCATTTCAGTTGACACAGAAAAGGCATCTGACAACATTTAATAGCCTTTCATTTAACCCCCCCCCCCATACACACAAACTGGGAAAGGGGGAAAATTCCTTACCATGAAAGGTCATTTATGAAAAGCCCACAGCTAAAATCATATTTAATTAATGGTAAAAGCCTGAAAGCTTTCTCCTTAAGATTAGGAAGAAGGATGTTTACTTTTACCACTGCTATTCAGCATTTGTGTTGGGAATTCTAGCCAGAACTATTAGACAATAAAATAAATAGAAGGCATTTGAATTGGAAAGGAAGAGGTAAGATTGTCTCTATTCATAGATATGTTCCTGTACATAGAAAATCTAAAATCATCCACAAGAAGACCACAGAGCTAGTAAATACAGCACTTCTGGGTGGAAGATCAGCATACGCTCAGCCTTTGTGTCTCTCTGTACCACTGATGAGCAACCTGAAGAGGAAATTTTAAAAAGGGTTTCCATTTACAGTAGCATCTAAAGGAATTAAATACTTAGGAATGAACTGAACCAAGGAGGTGTCAAAATATGTGCACTTTTAAACTATAAAATATTGCTGAAAGAAAAATGTAGATGGAAACATAAAAATAAAATTTAAGCATATGTAAAATAAAAATAGATATCCGTGTTTGTAGATAGGAAGCCTTAACATTATTAAGCCATCAGTACTGCCCAAAGCACTCTATAGATTCAGTGCTATACTTAGACCAAAATTCCAACTGCCTTTTTTGTTGAATGGAAAATCATATTTTTAGATTCATATGGAACTGTGAAAGGTCTCAAATAGGCAAAACAGTCCTGAAAAAGACTTGGAGGACTTACTTTACTGACTTGTAACTTACTACGAAACTATAGTATTTCAAACACTGTGGTACTGGCATAAAAACAGACCGATGAAATACAAGACAAAGCCCCAAAATAAGCCCTTAACATATTTGGTCAGTTCATTTTCTGTAGGATGCCAAGACTATTCAGTGGGGGAAGGGACAATCAAACTGGATATCTGCATGCAAAATAATGTAGTTGATCCCTTACCTTACATCACATACAAAAATAAACTCAAAGTAGATCAAGGACCTAAATGTGAGACCTAAAGCTATAAAACTCTTAGAAAGAACCATTGGGGGAAGCCTTCTTGACATTAGATTTGGAAAAGGTGTCTCAAGTATGGCACCAAAAGTATAAGCAGCAAAAGACAAAACAGATAAATTGGAGTCCATCAAATTTAAAAACTTTCACGTATCAAAGGACACTACTAAGAAAGTGAAAAAAACTACAGAATGAGAGAGAATATTTGTAAATCATGTATCTGCAAGGGATCAATTCAGATTATATAAAGAACTCCCAACTCAAAAACATCAAAACAAAAACAGATATACACCAAATGTGCCCCCAAAGAATGTTGAATTTTTGTTTTTTTGTTTAAGCAGTCACTTAACTTGGTGGGAGTCAACCTGTAAAATGTGTCTCTCTCTGGTTGGTGGCAGCTCATAATTACATTTCAGTTATATTAGCCTTACATTCCTTGGGATCTGACATGTTCATAGGTGGTTCCCAGGTCAATCAAACGATTGGGCAAAGTTTATGTATATAATTTGGAGCTTCCCCTCTCCGGCTGTCTCCTTTCTGGGATTTCCCTCTTATTCTCCAGGAGCTGTGGTTGTCCTGTTCTTCAGGCCCTTCAGACTTTAGATTTTCTTTTCTTTTTTTTTTTAAAGATTTTATTAATTTTATTTGAGAGAGAAGGAGAACATGAGTTGGGGGAAGAGCAGAGGGAAAGGCAGGTTCCCCACAGAGCAGGGACCCCAACCCATGGCTCTGTCCCAGGACCCTGAGATCTTGACCTGAGCTGAAGACAGACACTTAACAGACAGCCACCCAGGCACCCCAGACTAGATTTTCTGTAGGAGTTTCAGCCACTTTGTAAGGCATGGACTCTGGCCTTCTCTCAGGTTAAAAGCCTTAAAAACAGGAAACATACTTTTCCTTACTCTCTTCTTACATGTGTCAGTTTGCTTCTAGTATATGCTTATGTTGGTTACCCTCCATGCTTTCAAGTCATTCTTTATGTTCCAGGGGTTTTTTTTGTTTTTTTGTTTTTTTAATTAATTAATTTATTTGTCAGACAGAGAGCACTAATAGGCAGAGAGGCAGGCGGGGGGCGGGGGGGCGGGGAAGCAGGCTCCCCGCCGAAGCAGAGAGAGAGCCCGATGCGGGACTTGATCCCAGGATCCTGGGATCACAGCCTGAGCTGAAGGCAGTGGATTAACCCACTGAGCCACCCAGGCACCCTGTGTTTTAGTTTTTAATTGTTATGTGCATGATGATGGGTCATACTGATGCTACTCAGCCATCAGATTGGATAGGGGAGTCTCCCTAAGTGCCAAATGTATACTTCTTTAGGCTCTGTTTCCTTTATTTTCCTCCATCTTTGTGGCTTTTTTTTTTTTTTTTTACCTCCAGCACCTCCTGGTCCTCCCTCTGTATACTTACCTTCACCTCAACAATAGTGAAGGAAGAATACCAGAGAATGTCAGGTAGCCCAGCCTGTTAAGTCAGTTGAAATTTTAAGTTGGTAATGTATCTAATAGGCTTTTTGAGATTCTTCTAAAACAAACTGTCTATGATTTTAATAGCCTCTTAGAGGAGCTTCCTGCACACCCAAGTCTTTTAAGTCTGATCTGGATGGTTAATGTTGCCTGACAAAGAGAATCATCATTCCTTTTGGTTCTTCATAGCATTCTGTAAGAAGGCTTTGTAAAATTTGTATTGTTTTAGATATTTATATAGGAAAAAGCCCTCGTCCCTTTGTAACATATTCCAACATTTTATAACTCATAAACTTCTGAAATGTGGAAGATTGTTCACTTATTTTTCTTACTGTTATCTTTTTGAAATAACATTTTCTGTATCAATAATATGTTACAAATATAATAGACTTACTCTTCTAAACTTATTGTAAATACATGGATAATGAATTGTATTTTTCCATTTGTTCTTCCTACTTAGCTCCTGGGCTATAATGAAAAGCCGATAAATCTACAGATGTTTATTGGAACAGCAGATGACCGATATTTACGACCTCATGCATTTTACCAGGTGCATCGAATCACTGGGAAGACTGTTGCTACTGCAAGTCAAGAGATAATAATTGCCAGCACAAAGGTTCTGGAAATTCCCCTTCTTCCTGAAAACAATATGTCAGCCAGGTATCTTGAAACATACCTCAAAATGGACAGTTCTTTTTTTTTTTCTTTTTTCCCTTAAACAGCTTTCAGAAAAAAACATTTCTTTTTATAGTATAGAAATGAAGTATTCATTGTTCTAAATTAACAGAATAACATTATGTAAATAATCATAGTATATTATCTAAGATTGGTAACAAATTTCCAGAAAAGAAATTCAGTTCACCATAAGTTTATGAACCATCTAGGACCAGCCAAGTGTTATATTAAATGATAGAGAAAAATATATTGGACTTTTTTCAAGTTGCTCACAGTCTAATAGGATAGACAGTAATAATTGCAATACAGTTATTATAATTGTTAAATTTCCTTAAGGAAAACTTTGACCCTATCTCCAGGTGTCCCGTTTGACTCATTTCCAAATAAAATGAAGTAGCTAGCTTCTGAATGAGAATGCTTTAGAGTTTTGTTCAAGTTAGGAGTATATGTAGTTTATTATATGTTAGATTGTATGTTAGAAAATGAGTGGCGTAAACACTAGACATTTAGTTTGTTATTCCACAACAGAAATACACAGGCATTTTAGGAATAGCACGATGTCTCCATAAGTCATTGGTGCTCCAGACTCTGTATTTTTTCTTCTCTGCTATTTTAACATGTGTCTTCTATCCCCAAGATACAGAATGGCTACTAGAGCTCTAGCACATCACATCTAGCCATCACATCACATCCAAGCTATAGTCCCAGAAGGAATAAGGAGGAAGGGTAAATGAAAACTTCCATCTGAGTTAGCCTCTTTTTTATGTTATATAGTGTTGTGTTATGTTATATTATTTATATATATTTTTTTAAAGTAAGCTCCTTGCCCTATGTGGGGTGTGAAATCACAGCCCTGAGACCAAGAGTCACATGCTTTACTGAGCCAGCCAGGCGCCCCCTGAATTTGCCTCTTCTCGAAGAGCTTGTCACAGGGGAGCCTGGGTGGCTCGGATGGTTAAGTGTCTGCCATTGGCTCAGGTCATGAACCTGGGTTCCTGGGATTGAGCCCCACATCAGTCTCCCTGCTTGGCTAGGGGCCTGCTTCTCCTCTCCTACTGCTCCACCTGCTTGTGCTGTCTCTCATGCTCTCTCTCTGTGTCAAACCAATAAATAAATGTTATTTTAAAAATAAATAAAAAAATAAAGACTTGTCACAGAAACCTACCCAACACATCTCATTGTTCATCCTTGTATATAAGGAACATCTGGGATGTTTTGTTTTCTTTCTACTTGAGTACTTTTCTGTCTCTAACAATGAGAAAAATGGGGGGAAAGGAAATTTAGTATGCAACTTTTAATTGGTCACAACTAGGCATTTTAAAGTTACAGTGAGGTTTGTTACATAGATTATTTCAAACTACGGTATAGACCTTTCTTAAAATGACAGTAACATCCATTCCAGGCTATTGCGAAAACACATACATAAAATTAGATTTTGGTCTCTAGCTCTCTTCCTTTAAATTTATACTTAAATAACTTTTTGGGTAAGCTGCATATACCCCTGAAGGCATACCAATTTGTGATATAATTCTATTATTAGAAAATAAGAATTGCCGGGCACTGTGTGGCTCAGTTGGTTAATAAGCATCTGCCTTCAGCTCATGTCATGATCCCTGGGTCCTGGGATCGAGCTCTGCATTGGGACTGCTCCTTGGGGAGCCTGCTTCTCCCTCCACCTCTACCTCCTCTCTCTCCTTTCATGAATAAATAAAGAAAATCTTAAAAAAAAAAAAAAGAATTGTCTTAAGAAATAATCAGTTATTATGGCTCAGTTGGTGAAGCATCCAGCTCTTGATTTTCGGTACATTGGATTTAGTAAGGAGTCTGCTTATCCCTCTCCCTCCTTTATCCCTCCCTGTACACACATTCTTTCTGTCTAAAATAAAATCTTTATTTAAAAAAAAAAGGAAGAAAAAAGAGGAAAAAAGAAAGAACTTACCTTGTTGACTTTTCCCCCTTGTTACCTATTACTAGAAAAGACAAGTTAATATAAATTGAAATAAAACCTACTTTGTTTACATGGATGGTACTCAATAACCCAACCCAGTTCTCTGCCTCCAGGCATCCTATTTGACCCTTTTCAAATAAAGTGAAGTGGCTAACCACTGAATGAGAATGCGTGCATGTGAACTTCTTCCCTTTTACTCTAGGATCTTATTTTTTCATTTAGCATCAAAAGCATATGAATATACAGTTGTAATAGCTGCAAAGATGAATTTAAAACTCAGTTGACCCATCTTTTTTCTAAGAACTCAAAAAATTGATCCCTAGAAGATAGTTTGCAGGCCATGTTTCCATTTGTTCTTCTGGGTCTTAAAAGCAACTGGACTTAAATCAAGTTCAATAGAAAGTTACCAGAAGCTTCTTAAACTTCTTAACTTTGTTTTGTTTTGTACTTTTTTTTAAGATTTTATTTTTTTATTTGATAGAGAGGGAGCACTAGCAGGAGGAGCAGAGGGAGAGGAGAAACAGGCTCCCCGCTGAGCAAAGAGCCCAATGTGGGGCTCGATCCCAGGACCCCGGGATCATGACTTGAGCTGAAGTCGGACACTTAACCAACTGAGCCACCCAAGCACCCCATACTTCTTAACTTTGTCTGAAGGATAGAATAAGAAATATCCATATGAATAATTTCATAATCTGAAAAACCACTATTAAAAATATTAGCTTTTAAGTTGGTCATTATTACATATATACATATACACAGAATCTTTAGAAGTTAAAGGGAGAAGCTGGTATTTCCTGATGGCATGGTAGGTTTTGCTTTACCAGACAAGGAGAGATGTATAAAAACTTACCACATTTATTTTTTGCCTTGTTCTCCAGAAGTTCACAGTCAAGTTTGGTTACAGTGATTATAGTAATTTGTATAACCCTAAATTTGGAATATATTCATTTCCTGTTCTTCTGTTGAAAGTTTTTTTTTCTGTTTTCCTTGACCTAATTTGTATTTATGTTGTAAAATGCCTCATCCTTTCTAAAAATAATGTATAAATCAATAAACAAAAAAGAGTACACAAATTTCTAAAATTTTCAAGAAATTGGGAAAGCTTCACATATCAATTAATGTGAGAAAATCAGCTAAACATATCTCTCTTATCCTTTTCCCATCTACTAGTATGTGGAACAGACTGTAGTCATGACTCCTGTCCCTTCCCCAAGAGGATATGGCATATGTTGCCTACCTGGATCAGACCAGAAAGCAAAAGCTGCAGAAATACTATTGTTACTAGTACATACAGCTAGTGCCCTCATCGCACCCTCGCACCCTGTCAGGTGCACACCTGAACTTTCTCTAGCCATTCTGTCCACCCTGGCCTTTTAGATTAGGGACAGGAATTCTGTAAGAAGGCTTGTGGCAACATTGTGTATGTCCAGAAAAGGGTTGAATAAGAAGCAACTAGGAGGGGTACCTGGGTGGCTTAATTGATGAAGCATCTGAGTCTTTGATTTCAGCGCAGATTGTGTCAGGGTTGTGAAATTGAGCCCGGATTCAGGCTTCACACTCAGCAGGGTGTCTACTTGAGATTCTCTCTCTCTCCCTTCCTCTGCCCCCGCTTTCCCTGCTTGTGCTCACTCGGTCTCTCAAATAAATAAATCTTAAAAAACAACAAAAAAAAAGCAACTAAGAAGTTACACAAACCTAAGGAAACTTCTTCCCTGTATCTTAGCTAATAGAGCAGCTGATGAATGAGGCTGTTTTACCTAACAACTAATTATAAGCTATAGTTATTGAATGTATTATAGTGTCAGTAATGGTAGATAAATAATTTGTGCATGATAAGACCATCATTGTTCAAAATAATTTATGTGTAAGTTAGTTATAGTTGTGTTAAATGACTCTTATTCTCTAAAAACACTAAGGTGGGGAAAGCTTGGCAGATATTCCACTTGTTTTGCCTACTGTCCCATAGGCGTGGTCATTTCAGTCCTAATTTATTTTGCATGTGTAAGACTCTTTATTTAAGACCATTATACTAACTCATTGCTGTAAGCACCCTACAAGATACTTTAAATATAAGATGCCATTATTCATTGCCTTATCCTACTCAAAACTCCTCCCTGTTTTTAAAACTAGATGAATATGGATATGGCGGTATTATACTCTGACCTAAAATATAGTTATATATTGGGGATACCTGGGTAGCTAGCTCAGTTGGTTAAGCCTCCGACTCTTGATTTCTGCTAAGGTCATGACCTCAGGGTGGTGAGATCAAACCCTGTGTTCCCCTCACCCTAGGAGGGAGTCTGCTTCTCTCCTCCTTCTCCCTCTGCCCCCTCCCCTTGTTGTTTCTCTCTCTCTGTCTCTCTCTCTCTCTCAAATAAATGAATAAATCTTAAAAAAGGAGGGGGCACCTGGGTGATCAGTCAGTTAGGCATCTATCTGCCTTCAGCTCAGTTCATGATCCCAGGGTTCTGGGTTGGAGTCCCACATCTGGTTCCTTGCTCAGCAGGGAATCTGCTTCTCTCTCTGCCTCTGCCCCTTTTTCCCCCTTCCTTACCCCCCAACTGCTTGTGCTCTCTTACATGCTCTCTCTCAGGTAAACAAATCTTTAAAAAAATTGAAAAGTAAATACATTTTTTTTTAAAAGATAAAAATAGGGGCGCCTGGGTGGCTCAGTGGGTTAAGCCGCTGCCTTCGGCTCAGGTCATGATCTCAGGGTCCTGGGATCGAGCCTCGCATCGGGCTCTCTGCTCAGCGGGGAGCCTGCTTCCTCCTCTCTCTCTCTGCCTGCCTCTATGCCTACTTGTGATCTCTCTCTGTCAAATAAATAAATAAAATCTTTTAAAAAAAAAAAAAAAATTAAAAGATAAAAATAAGGGGCTCCTGGGTAGCTCAGTCAGTTAAGTGTCTGCCTTCCAAAAGGGTCGTGGTCCCAGGGTCCTGGGATTGGTCCCCACCGTTGGGCTCTCTGCTCAGCAAGAAGCCTGCTTCTCCCTCTCACTGCACCTCACCCTGCTTGTACTTTCTCTCTTTCTGTCAAATGGGTAAATAAAATCTTTTTAAAAATATCTTAAGGGCGCCTGGGTGGTTCAGTGGGTTAAGCTTCTGTCTTGGGCTCAGGTCATGGTCTCAGGGTCCTGAGATTGAGCCCCGTATCGGGCTCTCTGCTAAGCAGGGAGCTTGCTTCCCCCTCTTTCTCTGCCTGCCTCTCTGCCTACTTGTGATCTCTTTCTCTCTGTCAAATAAATAAATAAGATCTTTTTTAAAAAATCTTAAAAAAAGATAAAAAATAAAATACAGTCATACTTGTAAACAAAATTGATAGTTATTTTTATTCCTCTGTGTGGTTTTCTTGTTGGTCCAGTCTTTTCCTGCATTTTGTAGCCAGAGGTATATTGTGGGGTTGTTGTTGTTGTTGTTTTAAGATTTTATTTATTTATTTATTTGACAGAGAGAGAGCAAGCACAGGTAGGGGAATCAGTAGAGAGAGAAGCTGTTTACACACTGAGCAGAGAGCCTTATGTGGGGGTCCATCCCACGACCCTGGGATCATGACTTAAGCGGAAGGCAGATGCTTATCGGACTGAGCCACCAGGTGCCCCGTGTAGCCAGAGTTTTAAGATTGTCATTTCTGATGCTCATTCTATATCTTCTCTTAGAAACAGCTCTCTGCTAAAATACCTTCCCTTGGTTCATCCAAGTGTCTCAGGTCAGTAGAGCATGTGACTCTTGATTTCAGTGTTGTGAGTTTGAGCCCTATGATAGGGGTAGAGTTTAAAATAAAATAGTACATACATATATTTATATAAAATACCTTTCCTCAAAACTCAGTAAAATGGATAGTCTCTGGTATTTCTTTCCCCTTAATGATTTACATTGGCATGTTAAGATGAAAAATCACAAGTTGCCTGGGTGGCTCAGTTGTTAAGTATATGCCTTTGACTCGGGTCATGATCCTAACGTTCTGGGATCAAGCCCCACACTGGGGCTTCTTCCTTTCCAGCTCCCCCGTGCTTGTGTTTCCTCTCACTATCTCTATCTGTCATAAATAAATAAAATCTTTAAAAAAACAAAAAAGGATGAACAATCACTACCTCATACAATTTGATCAATACTGGTTGAGCTGAAGTGCAGGTGTTCAATATTAGTTAAATATAATTCATTATCTTTAAATGGCAAATACTTACTTTCAAAAGTGTTTTTTTTTTTTTTTAAATTTCTTCTGTGTCTTTCTGATCATGAAAATACTCATCCTTTTGAGATTCTTTTTTTTTTTTTTTTTTTTTAAAGATTTTATTTATTTATTTGACAGAGAGAAATCACAAGTAGATGGAGAGGCAGGCAGAGAGAGAGAGAGGGAAGCAGGCTCCCTGCTGAGCAGAGAGCCCGATGCGGGACTCGATCCCAGGACTCTGAGATCATGACCTGAGCCGAAGGCAGCGGCTTAACCCACTGAGCCACCCAGGCGCCCTCCTTTTGAGATTCTTTCTCATGCATTATTCCTTTTTGAGAACCTAGTTCTTTAACACATCTTGTCCTCACAACAACTGCTGTAGGCTCTTGGCAATGAGCACCAGAGTTGGGACTGTTGATAGATAAAGCAAAAGGACGATGACAAGGAATACCACAAGAGAGAGTAAACTTTAACTAGAATGTTGATTATTAAGTTACCTGTTTGCTTTCTTCTTTAAATATGTGAATAAGGGGCACCTGGGTGGCTCAGTCATAAGCATCTGCTGAGAGAAAAACCACAAAAACTTAGTGTGTTTATACTACAGCTTTATTTATAACAGCAAAATACTGGAAACCCCATTAAAGCACTGATGAAATCAATTCTGATATAATTACATGTAGGTACCAACATGGGAAAAGGTCCTAGTAAAAAAAAATAAGGAGCAGGGATGCCTGGGTAGCTCAGTCCTTAAGCATTTCCATTTGGCTTGGGTCATGATCCCAGGGTCCTGAGATTGAGCCCTGCATCTGGCTTTCTGCTCAGAGAGAAGCCTGCTTCTCCCTCTCCCACTCCCCCTGTTTGTGTTCCCTCTCTTGCTGTGTCTCTGTCATGCAAATAAGTAAAATCTTAAAAAAAAAAAGGTGAATACAAACATATGTTGTAGGTACTGTTGTTTCCTACCATGATTTTGAGTTAAGCAGCCATACAAGTAATAAATTTTGAAGATAATGAAATGTTAGACCTTAAATACCAAAACGTTAATTTTATGTGTGCATACTTTAGAAATGAATCTTAGAATCTTAGCCTGATGGATTTTTTTACTAATTAACATAGCACTAGAAAAGTCTAAATATGCTATTAATGACTGATTAGTAGTCCTACAAGTGAAATCTTTTCTGGCTTGGTTACTTTTATAGAATTTAACTGTCTTTTTATTTTGTATTTCACTTACCTAGTTTTGTAAAACAAACCACTCTAATAGTTTCATGGCTCAAAGTAATAACTGTTCATTATTTTCATGATTCTTAAGGTTGGCTGGACTCAGCTGATCCATTCATGTGGTGGCAGCTGGGATCACTCTTGCCCCTGAATTCAGCTGGAAGCTCAACTGTGTTTTGAACATCCAAGATGGTTGGATGTAGCTGGAATAGTTGAAGATTGTCTTGGCCTTTCTTTCCAGTTTGCCAATTGGACTTCATGGTGGCTCAGGGCTCTAAGAGAGCAAAAGTGAAAGTTATGAGGCTTAAATGGTGGGCCCAGGACTTAACCCTCATAACTTCCACTCTATCAGTTGGTTACATTCTGTCTGTCAAAGCAGATCATAAGACCAGCTTTCAAAGGGAGTACCTAGGTATTCCACTTCTTGATGGGAGAAGTGGCATGCAGGTACAAGAATGGGCAAGAATTATTAACAGCCATCTTTTTAGACAATCTGCCATGCTTACCATTATATGTTTGTCGTTGATAATATATTTTTTAAAGATTTTATTTATTTATTTGACAGAGAGAGAGAGAGAGAGATCACACGTAGGCAGAGAGACAGAGAGAGAGAGGGAGAAGCAGGCTCCCCACTGAGCAGAGAGCCCGATGCAGGACTCGATCCCAGGACCCTGGTATTATGACCTGAGCCGAAGGCAGAGGCCTAAACCACTGAGCCACCCAGGCATCCGTTGATAATATTTTTTTTTTTTTTAAAGATTTTATTTATTTATTTGACAGAGGGAGATCACAAGTAGGCAAAGAGGCAGGCAGAGAGAGAGAGGAGGAAGCAGGCTCCCCACTGAGCAGAGAGCCCGATGCGGGACTCGATCCCAGGACCCTGAGATCATGACCTGAGCCGAAGGCAGTGGCCCAACCCACTGAGCCACCCAGGCGCCCTGATAATATTTTTAATCTCAAAATTGACATAGGAGAAAATAGCAGTCATACTTTTTTTTCTTTTTTTTTTTAAGTGGGCTCCATGTCAAGGTGGGCTTGAGCTCATGACCCTGAGTTCAAGATCTGAGCTGAGATCAAGAATCAGACACTTAACCAACTGAGCCACTGCGGCACTCCATGCATTTTTCTTTTTTGACCTGATTTTAGGTAGTGATAGTTCTTCCCCGCTAGGTTGAGCTAAGTTGTTGAGGACCACTAAATATCAGTAAGCAAATAAAATTTGTCTATTTTTCTCCCTAGTATTGACTGTGCAGGTATTTTGAAACTCCGCAATTCAGATATAGAACTTCGAAAAGGAGAAACTGATATTGGCAGAAAAAATACTAGAGTACGACTCGTGTTCCGTGTGCACATCCCGCAGCCCAATGGAAAAGTCCTTTCTCTGCAGACAGCTTCCATACCTGTAGAGTGCTGTAAGTGAGCTTGTGATGTTTTCAGATTTTGTTTATAATAAGCCATTTTCTGTTTTGTTTATAATGTAATATTTGGATCAGAAGTATAAATCGAGGCACAGAGATTAGATGTCTAATGTGATTTTCTTGTATGGAAATAAGCTGCTTGTTTAGGTGGGAGGGGTGCTGATTTTGGAGTTAGGAAATGGGTTCTCATGATAATTTGACCATAGGTAACTGTGCTGTTACTGTGCCTGTAGACAAATTCTCTTGACCACAGTTTTCTTAATCTATAAGAAAAGAAGATGGACTTGATGACATCTGAGAACCAGTTGAAGCTATGGTTCTGATACTAAGTATCCCTTGGTCACCCTTGTTTAATTAAAATGTGAGCCTTCTTAAAAAAAAATGTGAGCCTTCTTGTTGGAAGATGCCTATCTTTGCAAGCTGACGTCTCAGCTAAATAAAGACTTTTAGGAGTTTATTTTTTGGTTCATTTGTTTTATCATTAATCTATTTATATCCAATTGAGAAAATGAATTCCCTCCTCCCCTCCAGTTTACAAAGGCAAGAAATGAGAATAGGCCCTAGAACTTGGTGCCTACTCCAGCTCTGGAGAACTGTGAACCTCTCGCAGGTTAGCTGGTAGGACTGGAGTTTTGAGACTGCTATTTAGATGTTTAGGGCATAGACTTAGAAGTGTTCTAATTCCATGTCTAAATTTTGTGTAGGAGGAAACTGAGGCACAAGTATCTGAAGTACTTACTCCTTCAAGCTTATTTGCTTGCTGGTGAGAGCTGTGCCTAGAACACAGGTTTTCCTAGTGCTCTTTCAGTTATACCATTTTATTTCTGTCAAAACATGCATTCCTGATTTGGGATCAAACCTACTGCATTACCTTTCTGTGCTCCTTTTTGCTGTTTGTTGGATTGCACTACTACTTTATTATTTCCTGGTTGGCTTTCGGAATCACTGAGCAAATCCATGGTAATAGAATTCACTGTAGAAGTAGTTTTATATTAATTTTAATAGACAATACAGGTATATGCTACAAAATTCAAAAAATACGGAGTGAAAACAAATTTCCAGGTCAACTATTTCCGCTTCTTAGAAGCAGCTGTCATTGCCATTGTTCTTATTATCATCCCAGACTAGTCTGTGCCAGTATAAGCGTATGTGTATCTATTTTTTAGCAAAGCTCAATTATTTAAGTTGATAGAGTAATTCGAATTTTTTTTCTAATTTTTAATTTTTTTATTTTTTATAAACATATAATATATTTTTATCCCCAGGGGTACAGGTCTGTGAATCGCCAGGTTTACACACTTCACAGCACTCACCAAAGCCCATATCCTCCCCAATGTCCATAACCCAGTAATTCGAATTTTTGAGATGAAGTTATTATAATGATTTTCTATTTTTTCTTTAAGTTTATCAAATTAATATGTGATTATTGCAAATATAGAAATGCAGAATGGTACAAAGAGTAGTATGGAAATCTTTTGTAATACCACTGCCCTGAAGTAGTCACTATTAACCTTTTTTTTTTTTTTAAAGATTTCATTTATTTATTTGACAGACAGAGATCACAAGTAGGCAGAGAGGCAGGCAGAGAGAGAGGAGGAAGCAGGCTCCCTGCTGAGCAGAGAGCCCGATGCGGGGCTTGATCCCAGGACCCTGGGATCATGACCTGAGCCGAAAGCAGAGGCTTTAACCCACTGAGCCACCCAGGCGCCCCAACCTTTTTTTTTTTTTAATTTTTTTTTTTTTTTTTTGTATATATTTGAAAAATATATATCTTTTAGTTGAATGTACCTGCTTATTACGCCTTTGCCATTTGTTGAACACAGTTTTGCTGTTTCTTTGAATGTACCTGCGGTGGCTAGTTTCCACCATAAATATCTAAAACTTGAAATAGTCTACATCTTAGGCTAGCCAGTGCTTGTTGTCATTTCCCTTCTCTTTGAGCCATTTGGAACATAAGTATTTTCTGAGGTCTAAGTTAGTGCTCAGTACTTTCCAAGTTGTAGTTGATCCTATATCCCAGACCCATGTCCTATGAAAAGGGTCCGTTTTAACATTCTCTTTGAGTGGGACAGTGATCCCAATTCACATACATTTTGTAGCTTGGTATTAAATACTTGGGAGAGCCAAGAGCCATAGTAAACTGGCTATGTGTGCTTCCTAAAGGTATTCAAGTTTAAATTTCTTTAAAATGTGCTTGCCAAACAAAACAGCTGATCCTCAAAGCCACCAATTTTCCACCCACGAAATAGAACTAAAAGTAGACCAGTTTTCCAGCTGTGAAGAAGAGCACATAATTCATACTTTTTATTTGTTTTAATCCAGAGAAACCTAAATAAGCATTTGGCAAGAAGAAACCTTACAGAACCTAAGCAGTCAGAAGAAGTATAATCTGTAGCTTAAAGCTCAGACAGTTAAAAAAACAAAGAAAGAAAAGAAAACTCTAATAGAATCTCACAATATATAACAATTTGAAATCAGTCAATATCAGAGAAAGGTGACCAAGGTCACTGTTTATAAAAGTTGGTAATTTAAAGACTGGCCTTTTCTTAAAGACTTTTCTTAAAGACTGGCATTAAGAAAGACTATGTTTCACATACCCTGGCAAGAAAGGGTGCAGTGCACTGTGGAAACATTTACTTCCATTTTTAAAAATTCAGTGTGTACTTCATGTATGCTTCAGTTATTTAGAAAATTGCCCAGAATGGAATCCTGCTGTCACAGTAATGACCTGTATATTTTCTTGAGGAAAGAGCTAATTTTTTTCTTTTAGAAACTTGTCTTCTTTTAATTGTATGCAATATAATTACATATGTTTGCATTGATCTGCTTTATATAGTTAGATTAGATATATCAATTTTAATAGTTGTATGGAAAAAAATGTATTGAAGACAAGCTAAAAGGAGAAAAGTGGATGAAATTAATGTTTTGAAGTCAATATGAAGTTGTAGACATTGACTAATTTTTCTTTTGTTGGTTTCTTTATAGTTGTAAGAAAATTCTTTAGAAATCACACAAATCTAATAAATCTATTTTGTTTTCTAAATAATAGTGGATATTGCTACCATTGTCTCAGACTTAAAAAGCCCAGAGTTTGCTTCCCTTTATTTTTATTGTATAGCTTGAATTTATCATTTACGTATGGAATATTTTAAACTAATATTTTGTTTCTTCTTAACTCGTAAAAAAAAACCAACAACAGCTCAGCGGTCTGCTCAAGAACTTCCTCATATTGAGAAGTACAGTATCAACAGTTGTTCTGTAAATGGCGGTCATGAAATGATAGTGACTGGATCTAATTTTCTTCCAGAATCCAAAATCATTTTTCTTGAAAAAGGACAAGGTAAGTAAGATTTAGTTGATTGACCTCAAAATAAGGGGTAGAAGGGATAAAATAAATTATTCAGATGTTTCACTAACATTAATAACAAAATAGTTTTCCTAAAGCTACAGACATCATTTACACAGATTTGTTTTTGGAAGCCATACATTTCTTAAATTTTCACATAAATGTTGAATTCTCATTAAGGATGTTTCAAAAGCAGTATTTCTACTCCTTTGTATACATATACTACTCAAGAGAATTGACAGTATGTTGCACAGAAACGAATATTTGCAGCCACATTATTCATAATAGCCAAAGTGGGAACAATCCAAAATGATCATAACTGTTATGTGGATAAACAAACTGGGGCCTATCCATATAATGGGATACTAATCAGCCATAAAAAAGAATAAAGTAATGATTCAAAACACACCACGAGTGAACCTTAAAAACATGCTAAGTGAAAGGAGTCAGCACACAGTGTCCCAAATCAGCAATCCATAAAGACTGAAAGATTAGTGGTTGCCACTGGAGGGAGGGGAATGACTGTTAATGGGCATGGGGTTTCTGGAATTAGGTAGTGATGGTGGTTATAGAGCCCTGCGAACATACTAAAAGCCTTTCAATGTTATACTTTAAAAGGGTGAATTTTATGTATTTTATATATGAATGTATAAATTGTGTCATTTTCAGAAATGTAGAAGGATTCTGTGACTATCGGGATGTTTGATTTAGCGCTTCTTGAGCATATTTAAAACAGTTTTCCATTAAGCTCCTGGAGGACAGGGACTACCTCTACAAAGAAACAAAAAAACAGTACCTCCCGCATCTCACACAGCGTCCCAGGAACCTGCAGGGTGGTGGAGGTGCATGAAAAAAACAAACACTTTCCATCAATTATTCCTTCTGATTTTTTAAAGCATTTTTAAAGTCGTGAAATACCTTTTTATAAGAAGAATATAACACATACTCATACCTCCTACCAAGTTTAAGAAGTAAGACATTTATCTCTGAAGGCCTTTTGAAACCCCTTCCCAAATGGATTCTACTCCTAAATCAATCCATGTTTTTCTTTATAGTTTTATGTATTTTCTCTGGTTTTAGGCTGTATAACATTGCATATTTTCTTCTGAAAATTGCTTTTTTCAGAGGTCAACATTAATGTTTTAAGATTGATCCATGTAATAGAAGATCTTTCATTTTCACTTCTTTATAGTTTTACTGTATGAATTGCCACAGTTGATTATGTTTCCTCACTGGGTATTTGGGCTGTATCCAGTTTTTGACATTACCAAACAATAACTAGCAGTGCTACTATGAACATTTTACTGCTTATCACCTGGTGGACATAAATAAGAATGTCATAATTCTTTTTTTTTTTTTTTTAAAGATTTATTTATTATTTATTTGACAGACAGAGATCACAGGTAGGCAGAGAGACAGGCAAAGAAAGAGGAAGGGAAGCAGGCTCCCCGCTGAGCAGAGAGAGCCCAGTGTGGGACTCGATCCTAGGACCCTGGGATCATGACCCAAACTGAAGGCAGAGGCTTTAACCCCCTGAGCCACCCAGGCACCCCGAGAATATCATAATTCTTATATTTTGTTTATCTGGTAGGTGTAAAATGGTATCTTGAACTTTGATTTTGAATTTCCCTGACATTTATTGAGGGTGTTATGGGTCATTTATGTATCCTTTTTTGTGTAATATCTGTTGGTGTTTTTTGCTCATTTTTTTCCATTGATACAGTTTTCATTTTCTTACTGCCTTATGAGATTGTTTATGCATTCTGGATATCAAAGTGAGTTGGTGAAGTGCCTCACTTTTTCCCATTCCTTAAGTGTATGTCATACAATTTTACCTTCCTTTGAACGTGTAACTGAGCTAATTTCTGAAACCTTCCGGGGTGGGGGCTTTGTGGGACTATTGGTTTCTGCTATAATTCTATTCATGGGTATAGGACCATTTATGTTTATTTCTTCTTGAGTTATTTTTTGTGATTTATACTTTTCCAGGTTAAAAAAAAAAAGGCAAACCTTCAGTCTGTTTCTCCTTTACTCTCACATTGTTACTACATTCACAATACTTCTGACTCCAGATGTGTGGGTTTCCCATATATCAACCAATTCTTTGAAATGAACTGGATTTTTTTTTTTTTAAGACTTCATTTATTTATTTACTTGACACAGAGAGACACACAAGAGAGGGGAAGTGTGAGAGGGAGAAACAGGCTCCCCGCCAAGTAGGGAGTCCAGTGCAGGGCTCCATCCCAGGACTCCTGGATCATGACCTGAGCTGAAGGCAGACGCTTAACAACTGAGCCACCCAGGCACCCTGAACTGGATTTTCTTAATTAAATTCAATTCTGACAGTATCTGGAGTTAGCTCAGACCATAGCTTAAGGGCTCAGTACCATAAGACTGCCCCCTACTTCAAATGCCAGTCGAAAGTAGTAGGTGCCCAGTTGCCCACATCATCGTTCTGACTTGGCTACAAATTGGAGGTTCCCATTACCTCTATCTTGGATTTGATCATTTGGTAAAGCAGAACTCCGAGCAATACGTACTTGTATTTACCAGTTTACTGTGTAATAGAGAATATCATAAAGGATACAGGTGAACAACCAGGTGGAAGAGATATGTGGAATAAGGTATATGGGAATGGGTGCAGGGCTTCTCTATCTTATGGACATGCCACTATCACAGCTACCCCCATGTGTTTGACAACCCAGAATTTCCCCCAGTCTCTGGAGTAATTTAGTATTTTTATGGAGGCTTCACCACACAGGCTTGACTGATTATTCCTTATTCTCCCTTCTCTGGAGAATGGAGGTGGGGATGAATGTTCCAAGGTTCTAATCATGGCTTGGTCTTTTGGTGACCAGCCACCATCCAGGGGCCCGCCAGAAGTCACCTCCTTAGAACAAGAGATAGTTCTGTCACCCAGGAAATTCCAAGGGATTTAAGACCTCTGTGTCAGGAACTGGGGTCAAAGACCAAATACAGGGCGCCTGGGTGGCTCAGTTGGTCAAGCATCTGCCTTTGGCTTAGGTCATGATCCCAGAGTCCTGGGATCGAGTCCCACATCGGGCTTCTTGCTCAGCAGGGATTCTGCTTCTCCCTCTACCTCTCCCCCCCCTGCTCGTGATCTTTCTCAAATAAATAATTAAAATCTTAAAAAAAAAAAAAAGACCAAATACAAGAACAAAAGGTATTCCTTGTGCTGTTCGTATCACTTAGAAAATCGTAAGAATTTTAGGAGCATTGGGATGCCGGCGTGGCTTAGTTGGTTAAACATCCCAGGGTTCTGGGATCTAGTCCCATGTCAGGCTTCTTGCTCAACAGGGAGCCCGCTTCCCCCTCTGCCTGTCACTCCCTCTGCTTTGGAGTTTGAGCGCTGTCTCTCTCTCTCTTTCTTTAATAAATAGAATCTTTAAAAGAATGTTTTAAGGAACTTCAGGAGTTTTATCCCAGGAACCAGAGGCAGAGACCAATATATATTTTCGCTATTATTTCACACAAGGATTTTATTTATTTCACTCAGTTTTCAAATTTGTTTGACATTAATTTGGTTATAATACTGTATTTCTGCATCTGGAATTACATCCCTTTTTAAAAATGTATTCTGCTGTTATTTGTGCAATCTCTGGTTTTTTAGCCAGGGTTTCCAGAGTACTTTGACTTTATTGATCCTTTCGGTTGGTATTTGTTTTCTGTTTCCCTCGTTTCTGTGTTTTTTTCTTTTTTAGGGCTTAATATGTTTCTTTTTCTTAATTTAAATGGTAATCTCATTTGTTTTTCATCCTTTCCTCTTTTTAAAACTTAAGTATTTAAGGCTATACATTACCTTTGTTGCCTCTTAAAATTTCAACACCTATTTTTTCCCTGAATACTCTTTCTTAGGGTTTAAGTAAGTTTAAATCTTTTCATACTAAACCTTTCCCATTCTGTTGACTCTGACATCCTCATAAGCTGTCATTTTATTTCTTTCATTTATCATCTAGCCTCTCAAAAAGGTAATGTTACCACCTTTATTTCCTTACCTGCTACTTACTCTTTCGTTCTCTGTATTGAAACATAACCTAAAACTTTTGACAGTCAACTACCCACACTTCTTGACAGTCTTTTCTTTCTTGGCCTTTGTGTGATTGTATTTACCTGGTTCCTGGCACATTTTTAACTGTCCTCACTCATCTTTTTTTAATCAGTTTTTCTGGCCCTTAAGTATAGATGTTTCCCAAGGTTCTGTGGTTCAGCTTTCTTTTCATTATGTTCCTTCATTCTAGGAAATTTCATCAGTCATCATCATATCTCCATCTATAACCACATTATTTTTTTTAAACTTCTCTTATATACTTTTTACCCACCAAATCCTGTATAGATGGCCCACTGATACTTAAAATAAAAAATCACATCAGATGTAACAAACCAGTTTGTTTCACTGGGTCCCCCAACTTGATTAAAAATGTTACATCTCCCTGTTCTTAGGTGGGAAACCGTATTTTTTCATGTGTTTTCCTCCTTAAAATTCACTTCCCGGGGCCCCTGCATGGCTCCCTCATTAAACATCTGCCTTCAGCTCGTGTCATGGTCCCATGGTCCTAGGATCGAACCCCACATCAGGATCCCTGCTTGGCAGGAAGCCTGCTTCTCCCTCTCCCACTTTCCCTGCTTGTGTTCCCTCTCTCACTGTCTCTCTGTCAAGTAAATAGATAAAATCTTTTAAAAAATAAATAAAATAAAATTCACTTCTTCCAATTCCTTTGATCCTGACCCATACCTGCCTGTCTAAAAGAAGTATCAGTTCTGTATCACAGTTTATTAATTCATCAATTATTTATGAAGCATCTGTTACATGACAGACACTAGTCTAGGCATTAGGAATATAATGGTGAATAAAATCTTAGAGTTGCATGCTTTGATGGCCTACATTCTAGTGGGGAACAGACAATAAAGATGTAAGTGAACAAGATAATTCTAGATAAAGGTACTATGAATGAAGAGGGTAAAGTGATGGTAACTGAATATTGATTTATATCAGGTGGTCAAGAAAAGTCCTTCTGCAGCATTAATATTTTAAGCAAAAGAAGAAGTGTAAGGAAGAGATAGTATCTCAGAGCTTCCCCTTTCTGTTATAAAAATTCATTTGTGCCTGAATATAATAAATGTCTATTTATGTAAGGCAGTTTCATGATAGAATTCCTTTATTTTTGAGTGCTTTTAGTTTAAATTGAATCATGTTAAATGGTAGCAATTACTGGTTTCAGATAAGATGCAGCTGTGAATATGTAACTCCCATTCTGAAAGCACCATCAGTAATCCCTTCATATTTTAGGCTCCTTGACATGGCATTTAGGTCACTACCTTTCTTTCCAGCCTTATTTCTTACTCCTCCGTGAGTCATACTTTATATCCCACCAACACAGCTGCTTATGGTTCCTTGTATTGTGTAGTTTTTTGCCATCTTGGCTTTGCTTGTGCCCTCTCTTCTGCCTAGGACCCCCCCCCCCGTCACTTGAATTCTACCTTATTTTTAAGCTTCAGTTCAAGAGCTCAGGAAACCTTCCTTTACTCACCCCTTCACCAAGACTAGGGTAAGAATCCTGAATTCTCTTGGCACATTCAGAGTGCACCTTTATTACTGTAACCGCCACACTTTATTATAATAAACTGTATGTATTTACCTTTCATCTGCAGACTTGAGGGTAAGCGTATCCTTTCATCATTAACTCAGTAACCCAAAGTGCATGGCCCATCAGGACCCAGCAAATGATTGTTGAACTGAGCTGTATTTTTGTGTAGGCATAGCATTTGTCTGTAGTATCTCTTGTGCACAAGGATAGCCATTATCTTGTTACCAGACTGGAAAATGATTGTCACAATTAAGAAGGTGTTTGATTGAGCCTTTTCAGATATGAAAAGACTTTCAGATGAAGTTATGCTAACTGTGAAGATACTTGTGAGAGTTAGTCAATGGGCAAATGCCCATGACTTAATAAAGAAGGCTTTAGGGACGCCTGGGTGGCTCAGTTGTTGCGCGACTCCTTCGGCTCAGGTCATGATCGTAGCTCCTGAGATGGAGCCCCCTGTTGGGCTCTCTGCTCAGTGGGGAGCCTGCTTCCCTGCCTCTCTTTGCCTGCTGCTCTGCCTACTTGTGATCTCTCTCTCTCTCTCTCTCTCTCTGTGTCAAATGAATAAATAAAATCTTAAAAAGAAAGAAAGAAAGAATGCTTTAGAATACTGCACATCAGACTAGAGTGAGAGCTTTAGTAGCATTTGGGGTTCTCCCCCAGGTGAACAATTCACTTGAGAGGAAGAGACAGAAAATGTGCTGGCCAGATCTTTGGATGACACAAACATGGGAAGCCTAGCCAAGTACATTCAAAGACCATCAGTGTCTAAAAAGATCTTGACAAGCCAAGAAATCCAAGTCTAGTAGGGAAAAATTAATCTAATAAGTGCTGGCAGAAAAAATACGTAAGTGCAGTGTAGGAGTTTGAACTTGGTGGTAGGAAATGTAGTGGACTGAGGGAAACTATGGTACACTAAGTGTAAGTCAGTATTGTGCAGTTGCCCCAGGAAACTTTTATTAGCAGACACAGTGTCTTCACATAAGGTGGCAAGAACCTTAGTTGCTGTCTACCATGCTGGGTCATTTCCCACCTGGGCTGTTCAGTTCTGGGCTTGGTACATTTGGAGGGAGATGGTCGTGTTGGAGAAATGTTCAAAGAAGAGTGGGCAGGAAGGCTAATTAATAAAATACTGTGTAAGAGATAGATGCAGAACTGGGGAGACTAGCCCCAACAGAAGAGGAGACACCTGCAAACATAGCTGTTTTTAAACATCTGGAAAGCTACTCAAGAGCAGAGGACCCCTCAAGATTTTTTGGATTGTTGGGCTGCAAGGGGTAGTTCTTAAACCACTGATGGGATATTGTAAGGAGGCAGATTTCATCTGTCATGAAGAGCTTATCCAGCAGCAGTGACTGTCTAGAGATTAAATGGGTTACTTCGTGAGGGAGTGAGTTTCCCATTACCTAAGGTATATAAGCAGAAATTGGCTACCACTTGGTGGAGGTGCTCTCAGAGGATTTTCAAACATCACTCAACAGAATAAACTGGGGGGCCTGCTATCTCAGGTAGCCCAAGATCTTTCTTCCCATTTTTTTGTCATGGGTACATACTTTATTTTCATAATGGAAGTCCGAAAAAGATTCCCTTTGCCAATAAGCTTGTGATACTAGATACATTAAATGTTGTTTATATACTTTCTGACTTGAATTACTTTTAACTGTAAATTTTTTTTTCAATAGATGGACGACCTCAGTGGGAGGTAGAAGGGAAAATAATCAGGGAAAAATGTCAAGGGGTAAGAAATTTACTTTATTTCTTTTTAAATACTTAAGAAGCATGATGAGAAAATCGGATAATGCCACTTTATGTTATAGATGAAGACTCTTTTATCTGTTGTATGAAAGAAAAGTAAATTCAAATTTTTAGAAGTTTGGACATTAGATAGGTACTTTCCTGACACTAAAATTAAATTTAGGATAGATAAACAATTGGTGTCTTTCCCTTTTATTAGAAGGTTCTTACTGATGTTATCACGAAACTTTTTCTCTGAATGCAGTGAAGAAATCAAATAAATTCAGTAAAGAACATATATAATGGGCAAAAATTAGGGAGGAGAACAAATCCTCATGGGTTTGTGTATTTAGGATTATATTTGCATCTGTTCAACATTAAGCCTTCCAGGATTCACCACTGAACGCTGTGGTCCCTTCATCCTGGTTGGATTGGTGACAGAATCTTCTGGGGTAGAGAATGACACTGCACAGTGCTCTCCAGAGACCTGGAGAAATTAGGTTAAGGATTGCAATTGGTTTGGGCTAACAGTTTTCACTCTGCTTGTGTAAAATTATTTTTTATGTAGGAACAGATCTTGTATATTGTCAGTTTAGAACATTTTGAATGTGAAATTTAAGAAATCTAAACTATAGCACAGCTCAAGAAATATTAAACCTGACTGAAAACCAGAGTAGACTTCCACTTAAGATCAATAGCAACATGTAATATTCAGTAGTGCAGAGTATCTCACTACGTAGTATATAAGACTGTTTTTATTTCTGCTACAACTAGAACCCAACTGGATGACTAAAAGGTAATTTCTCCTTTAGTGGTTTACTTTAAAGAATTTATCTCTGTTGAGACTAGAGTTTCTTAGAGTAAATCTCCAGATGATTTACATGACCAGTTGATGTGCATAATTATCTATGATGGGAGAGACTGTGTAGTTAAGGCTCAAGAGTCATGGTGAGTTTAGCAGGTGCATTTCATTTTTAGTTCTGAGTGTAACATAATCTTGCTTTCCATGCTCCTTAGGCTCACATTGTCCTTGAAGTTCCTCCATATCATAACCCAGCAGTTACAGCTGCAGTGCAGGTGCACTTTTATCTTTGCAATGGCAAGAGGAAAAAAAGCCAGTCTCAACGTTTTACTTACACACCAGGTATGGGAAGTCGTGATGGTTTACTATAGAACTTGCTTTCATAATGAATAAAAAGTTGTTCGATGAAACCTATATGGCAATGTTTAAGGTAGAGTGCTTATAATCAATAAAAATCCCAACATACGCCATTCTATCAAGTTTGTGTTGACTTTTAAATTTAGATGTGGTTGTAGTTGTTATTTTGTAGTTATTTATTATAAGAAAATCAGAAGATTGAATATAGGTTTTAAATCTGTTTTTCAGTAGCTACCAGAAATCACCAGCACTACAGTAAAGGCAGGTGTTTGTAAATATGTGTGAAGTCCCCTTGTGTCCTGAACATTGCAGGAAGGTAGTGTGTTCATCTTAATCATTTCCAGTCAGATGAAAAATCTCCCATTAGATTTTCATTTGGCCAGTAGTGACTACAGCATACTATGGGCCATGGGGAATATAAAGTTGTTGCCAGAATTTCTGGTTGTATAGATGCACTCTAATAAAGCTTCCGTACTGCTTTCTGCAATAGTTCAAATGGTGTAACTTTCCAGGTCTTGGTTGTGACACATAAATATTATTTGCAGTAATCACGCTGAACAAATCTTTATAGAGGCCCTCTCTGTTTTAGGCACCGTATTAGTCACCAGAGCATATGATAATAAAAAAATCATAGTGGACTTTACTCTTCAAAACTTATTCTTGCGGGGCGCCTGGGTGGCTCAGTGGGTTAAAGCCTCTGCCCTTGGCTCAGGTCATGGTCCCAGGGTCCTGGGATCGAGCCCCGCATTGGGCTCTCTGCTCGGCGGGGAGCCTGCTTCCCCCTCTCTCTCTGCCTGCCTCTCTGCCTACTTGTGATCTCTGTCTGTCAAATAAATAAATAAAATCTTTAAAAAAAAAAACCAGCTTATTCTTGCAAAAACTTCTTTTTTCCTTAAGATTTATTTGTTTATTTTAGAGAGAAAGAGAGAGAGAGGGAATCTCAAGTATGCTCCCCACTGAACTCCAAGCTTGACACAGGGCTCGATCCCACAACCCTGAGATCATGACTTGAGCCCAAATCAAGAGTTGAACACCCAACTAACTAAGCCACCCAGACACCCCCTCTTGCAAAAACTTTTAAATGGTTTATAGTTAATGAAAATAATGAACACTTAAATTTGAAAGGGTACTGGTTATGAATGATCATTTGTCATTCATATTCTTTAAAGCCTGACTGTATTTCACTTATAGCCTCTAAAAGCATTTATAAGGGTGCCTGGGTGGTTCAGTGGGTTAAAGCCTCTGCCTTTGGCTCAGGTCATGATCTCAGGGACCTGGGATCGAGCCCTGCATCAGGCTTTTGACTAAGCAGGGGACCTGCTTCTCCCTCTCTCTCTCTCTGCCTCTCTGCCTACTTGTGATCTGTCAAATAAATGAATAAAATCTTTAAAAGAAAAAAAAAGGCGTTTATATTCCTAAATCTGAAAATTAATATTACTTGATCATGTTAATATATTACTTGGTAATAAAATATTTCAGATAGTTTTCAAATAGAATACAAACATTCTGAAAGATTTTGGTTAGCTTTTTCAGTATTAATTCAGTAAGTATTTGAGGGTGCCCACCAGTTGGGTGAAACCTATCTCATTTCCTTTATCATGGAATTTATAATCCAGGGGGTCAAACAGAAGTTAATGAATCACTGAATAAATTAGTTACTAACAAATTTGTAATTAGAAACTGTAGTAAGGACTCTGTAGGAAAGGGATATGATGCTATAGGTGAAAATAACAGAGGGACCCTTGCTTAGGCTAACAGGTTGAGAAAAGGCTTTTATGTGAAAGTAATACTTGAGTTGATAACTGGAAAATAATAATAGTTTAAAGACCTGTTGTATATATGTGTGTGTGTGTGTATATATATACATACATAAGGTACTGTTCTAAGCCCTTTTTCTATTTATTCTTTTGAACTCATAATAGATGTATGAGATAGGTTATTATCTTGTTTTATAGATGAAGAAACTGAGTAGCTAAGTATTATGCCCACAGTCTTAGAACATTTAAATCTTACAGCCAAATGTCATGCATAGGCAATCTGGTTCCAGAGTCTGGGCACCTAACTCTTACACTAGAGTACATCTCAGGTTTGTTCATTGATTTAGCAGACATATTGAACACTTAGTGTGTGCCAAGTGCTATTCTAAGCAGTTTATACCTAATAACTAATTTATTCTCTTATTTTCCTGTAAGGTAGGTAATAATTGCCCTTTTCATTTTGCAAATGAGTGAACCAAGGTCACACAGCTAATAAGTGGTGAAGGTGAGATTTGAATCCAGGCAATCTGGCTGTAGAATCTATACTGTTAATAACTGTCTTAGAGAATGTGAGGGAGAACATTTCAGATAAAGTCAACAGCACGTGCAAAGGTCTTGTGGTTGGTTGGATAATAGAGTATTAAAAGAACTTCAGTGGGTTAAGTGTCCAACTCTTGATTTGGGCTCAAATCATGATCTCAGGGTCATGGGATCCAGCCCTGCATTGGGCTCTGTGCTCAGCATGGAGTCACCTTGTCCCTTTCCTTCTGCGCCTTCCCTGTTCTCTTACTCTCTCTCAAATAAATACATTAATAAAATCTTAAAAAAAAAAAAAAAAGAGGGGTGCCTCAGTTAAGTGTCTGATTCTTGGATTTTGGCTGAGTTCATGATCTTAGGGTTTTGAAATGATTCCCTGCTTCACGCTCCATGTTGGGCATGGAGCCTGCTTAACATTCTCTCTCCCTCTCCCCTCTCTCTATCCTCTAATAAAAAATGAAAAAGTTGTAGGGCGCCTGGATGGCTCAGTGGTATAAGCCTCTGACTTTGGCTCAGGTCATGGTCTCAGGGTCCTGGGATCGAGCCCTGTGTCAGGCTTTCTGCTCAGCAGAGAGCCTGCTTCTCCCTCTCTGTCTGCCTGCCTCTCTGCCTACTTGTGATCTCTCTTTCTGTCAAATAAATAAATTAAAAAAAAAAAAGTTCCAAGAAATGAGCTTTAACAGAGAGGTAACGTGATCAAATTTGTATTGTAAAAACCACTTCCAGAGCGCCTGACTAGCTCAGTCAGTAGAGCTTGTGACTCTTGATCTTGGGGTTGTGAGTTCTTCTTTTTTTTTTTTAAGATTTTATTTATTTATTTGACAGACAGAGATGACAGGTAGGCAGAGAGGCAGGCAGAGAGAGAGGAAGGGAAGCAGGCTCCCTGCTGAACAGAGAGCCCAATGTGGGGCTCAATCCCAGGACCCTGGGAGCATGACCTGAGCCGAAGGCAGAGGCGCCCCTGGGATTGTGAGTTCTAGTCTCATGTTGGGTATGGAGCCTACTTTAAACCACCTCCCCTCAAAAAAATCCTTTTCCCTGCAATATGTGCATGTATCAAATTAACTTGTGGTACACCTTAAATTTTACACAATGTTATGTGTCAAATATATTCAGTTAAAAGAAAGTTTAAACTAAAAATCATTTCCCCCATATTTCTCCTGTCTTATTATAAGGTATCAATGACCAGTTTAGTCTTTTCCTCAAATTACTAACTATGGAAAGTGAGATTTATATGACAGAGGCCCAAAAAGGTTAAAAAGGTGATTCAGATAGTTAGTGTTTTGATTATATAGGGGAGACAGCATTAATGATAATAAAGAATATCAGGGAAGGAATAAAATTTAAAATATAAAAGTTGGAATGGGCCTTAGTTGGGAGAAGGAACAGTAAGGGATAGGTAAGGATGAACAAGATGGGTGTATATTCGGCTGGTTTATACATTTAGTAGTGGAGAGTTTAGGGAGTTTCCATATGATAGCGTCAACTTTTTTTTCTTTAAAGAATAACAGGGAATATTCTGTTGTGAGCAGAGGGGAGTGTAGGTGATTTGGCAGTTTGAAGAATGTAGACAAGTTTGAAATAGTTGTTGTAAAGAAAGGGGAGAGTAGGTTACCACAGAAACATAATAGGATTCTAGGCATGATCAGAAAACACCTTTGATGCTGATATTCATGAATTTATAAATATTAATTTGCCATGTTGCGTAACTTTCTTAAATAGCACTCAGATTCAGACATGCAGTCCAAGAATGTTAACAAATGCTATGAAGATGGGAGACTGTAGAATCTAATCTCAATAAGAAGGGAGAGGGCTTCTGGAATTGTTTTAAAAATAAAAAAAGCAGGGGTACCTGGGTAGCTTAGTGGGTTAAGCCCTCTGCCTTCGGCTCAGGTCATGATCCCAGAGTCCTGGGATGAAGCCCTGCATCGGGCTGTCTGCTTCCCCCTGTCCCTGCCTGCCTCTCTGCCTACTTATGATCTCTCTCTGTGTCAAATTAAAAAAAAAAAAAAAAAAAAAAGCTTCTAAAAAATAAATAAAATAAAAAAGCAATAGAAGAGGATCAGCCAATTAGAGGTTTTCATTTTTACTATCTTAGTAGTATTAACTGACAGGCAAAGAGTAGTAACTGAACAGGCTTATAATGCCTTTACATTATCAGCTCATGGGTTGGGAGGACAATATAAAAGCAGAACCCTAGAGGGCATTATATATGAGAATGGCAATCACTGGGGCCCCAGAGTACTGAAGAAATATTGGATTGGACTACCAGCTGTCATCACTGGCCTTATGATTGACAATATACTAATCAGGTGGCACACACAAAACAAAGACTGAAGAAGTGTTTGGAGGCGCCTGGGTGGCTCAGTTGGTTAAGTGTCCTTCTCAAGGTTTTGGCTTAGGTCATAATCTCAGGGTTGTGGAATTGAGCCCTGCGTCAGACTCTGCGCTCAGTGTGGAGTCTGTTATAGATTCTCTCTGTCTCCTGCTCTGTCCTTCCTCCCTTCCCCTCTTCCCCTTTCTCCCTCCCCACCTCTGCCTCTGTTCCTCTGTCTCTCTCTCAAATAAACAAATAAATAAATAAATCTTTCTTTTTTCTTTCTTTTTTTTTTTTTTAAATTGGGCAGTCCTTCTGGCTGATTACTGTCTTTTCTCTGTAGTATTTGGCTTTTGTCATTTTTTTCTAAAATGAAGTTTTGAATAAAATTTTTATAAAAGCAAATATATTTTTTTGTGAATGTATTTATTTTGTGTGTGTGTGTGTGAATTTATTTTTTTAAAAAGACAGATTAAGGGGTGTCTAGGTGGCTCAGTCAGTTAGGTCTCTAACTCTTGATTTTGGCTCAGGGGATTTTGGCTCCTGGGATCAAGACTGTGTCAGTTCTGCATTTGGCACAGAATCTGCTTGTTTGTCTCCCTCTGCACCTCCCCTGCTCACAAACATGTTTTCTTTCTCTCAAATAAAATCTTTGGGGGAAGAAAAGGAAAAAAATAGATAAGTTGAAAAAATATTTTCAAGCATCCTAATTGTCTTCTGCTCTGAAACTGTCATTCTGTCTTTTTGGTTCCTTTTGATCCATTTATAGCACAACATTTGAAAATCAAAATGGGACCAAAATATATATAGTATGCTAATTTTATGACCTCAACATTTTTATTTTTCTTCATGAGCAGATAAAGCTTTACAGAATTTCAAAAGAAAGAATTCTAGTGTGTGATACTTACATTAGAGTTACGTTTGTCTTATTAATTTGTATGATTATTTATATTAAATATTTGTGTCTTATTTGTTGTGACAATTCTTTTTTAAATTTTGCTTATAAAAAATTTAGATAGGGGCGCCTGGGTGGCTCAGTGGGTTAAGGCCTCTGCCTTCGGCTCAGGTCATGATCCCAAGGTCCTGGGATTGAGCCCCGAATCGGGCTCTCTGGTCAGCGGGGAGCCTGCTTCCCCTTGCCTCTCTGCCTGCTTGTGATCTCTGTCTGTCAAATAAATAAATAAAAAAAAAAAAAAAAAAAACTTTAGATATTCAGCAACGCCTTTGTGGCTCAGTTAGTTAAGTGTCTGCTTATCCCAGGCTCCTGGCATAAAGCAGGATTGAACCCTGTCTTGGGCTCCCTCTGCCCCTTTCTCTCCCTCTGCCCCTTTCCACCACCTTGGACTCTCTCTCTATTGCAAGTAAATAAAACCTTTTTTATTTTTTTTTTAAAGATTTTATTTATTTATTTGACAGAGATCACAAGTAGGCAGAGAAGCAGGTGGTGGTGGGGAGCTGGCTCCCCGCTGAGCAGAGAGCCCGATGTGGGGCTCAATGCCAGGACCCTGAGATCATGACCTGAGCCGAAGGCAGAGGCCTAACCCACTGAGCCACCCAGGTGCACCAATAAAATCTTTATTAAAAAATTAAAAAATAATTTTACGTATTCAGAAGTTATTTGTTTTTTATTAAAGGATATGACATTTTGTTACCTTTTTGACAATAGGGTATTCCTAGCAATAGGAATCTGACCATTATCAATATCCGGTGAAAGAATAATCAGTTGCAAATGGCTGTTTTGAGTTTGTTGTTTTGTTTTAGTTTTTATTTTTGAAGTATAGTTGATGTACAATGGTATGTTAGTTTCAGGTGTAATAACTTTTTTTTTTAATTGGAAATTGTATTTAGCGTAATTTGTCCCATAGTCAGTTTACATTCTAAAGTTGAGAATGAGCATATTTAACACAGAAGGTAGAGTTAGTCTGGTTCTAAAATTCAAGTCATTCTAGATATTGTAAGTTCTTTTTAACTGTATTTCTCTCTAAATAAGAATAGATAATCCTAGACCAGCAAAGAGGACTTCTTAGATTTGGTACGGTTGGAATCTTAATCCCTTATCGACAAAAAGTGATAGTTGATTTGGCAAAGTGGAAATATACTCAATTTAGGAAAGCAGAACTCTCGATCTGAGTGTACTTATTTGACAGACAGAGATCACAAGTAGGCAGAGAGGCAGGCAGAGTGTGTGTGGGGAGGGTGGGGAAGCAGTCTCCCTGCCGAGCAGAGAGCCCGATGTGGGGCTCGATCCCAGGACCCTGGGATCATGACCCGAGCTAAAGGCAGAGGAGTCAACCCACTGAGCCACCCAGACGCCCCATTCTCCCTCCTTTATATGGAAAGGTCATCCTGGGTATGGCATTTACTGTGGCTTTCCTGGGACCAGAGTAGGAGCTGAAGTAGAAAAGGGAAAAAGAATCCAGTTGTACAGGGAGAAAGTTACAGTTGTGCCAAAGTCAGACACAAAGAAAGTACATGAAGACATAAGAGAGGTCAGAGTTGTTAGACACATACTTGAACTACCTGAGCGAGAATAAGAAACGGGATGCAGGCCTGGTTTGGGAATGTTAGCACTGGGACAGAAGCAATAAGAAGACTGGTAATATGCTTTCTCTGTTTTAAGGGTTGTCCTGTTAAGGGTGGGCTCACTTACAGCTTGCCAGATTTAGAGACTAACACAATGATGAATGATGAGCCCATTCCGTTCTTGGTAGGACACCAGAGAAAAGTGTCAAGCTCAAATGCACCCCCCATAATAAGTGCTCCATTAATTACCTACTATACAATGCATGTAGTCTCAGAGCTGTTCTAATTCTTACTTAGGTTTCCTCAGATTGAGTCCATGCTTATATGAAGAGACTTGTGATTGACAAGGGTTCGGTAAATGGTCAGATGAGGTTTGACTGTGCTTTGGTTCTCATTGTTATTTTCTTTTACATAAAATGAAGTTCTCACATTTTAGTGAGGATGATGAAAATTTTAGTTATGTTAAAGTAATATAAACGTAGAAGGGACAATGAGATGTGAATTCAGGAAAATTTTATTTTTTTAAGATTATAAATTTTTCTTAAAAAAAGATTATAAATTTTTCTATTTTCTTTTTCTTTCTGTTTTTTAAGATTTTATTTATTTATTTGTCAGAGAGAGAAAGCAGGGGGATGGGCAGAGGGAGAAGTAGGTTCCCCGCTGAGCAGGGAGCCTGATGTGGGACTCGATCCCAGGACTCTGGGATCATGACCTGAGCCAGAGGTAGACACCTAACTAACCAAGCCATCCATGCATCCTATAATTTATTTTTAGAGAGAGCAAGCAAGAGCAAGAGTGATGGGAGAGGGAAAGAGACAACCAGACTTGAGTGCAGGCTCAATCCTAGCAGCCACAAATCAGAAATCAAGAGTTGTGTTGGTCAACAAATTCAGCCACCCAGCCACCCTAGTAAAATTATTTTTAAAGGAATTATAGCACTTTAATAGGAAGATAAAGTAGATAATTTTTTTTAAAAGATTTTATTTATTTATTGGACAGAGAGAGAGAGATCACAAGTAGGCAGAGGCAGGCAGAGAAAGAGGAGGAAGTGGGCTCCCCGCTGAGCAGACAGCCCGATGTGGGGCCTGATCCCTGCAACCTGGGATCATGACCTGAGCTGAAGGCAGAGGCTTAACCCACTGAGCCACCTAGTGCCCCTAAAGTAGATAATTTTTAGAAAAGTGGACTGAAGTATTTCCTAAGGGAAGCAATGAAATCATTTGTTTGACACACAGAAAATTAACTGATGGTTTTCTGTTTTGATAAACATTAAAATAAGCAAAATGCATTCATTTTCTACATGAAACAGTCCTTTCAACCGGTAGATTAATCTAAAATCATGGACTTAACTACTTTTTTGATATGATAAGGATAGTGTTTGTTATTCATAACCTCTACTTGTGTGATGGAATGGTGAAGTTGAATCTTTCTTGGTCATACAGTATAGTGATTAAAAGCATGGACTTGGGGCGCCTGGTGGCTCAGTGGGTTAAACTCTGCCTTCGGCTCAGGTCATGACCCCAGGGTCCTAGGATCAATCCCCACATCGGGCTCTCTGCTCAGCAGGGAGCCTGCTTCCTCCTCTCTCTCTGCCTGCCTCTCTGCCTACTTGTGATCTCTGTCTGTCAAATAAATAAATAAATAAGTAAATCTTTAAAAAAAAAAATAAAAGCATGGACTTTGGGGGTACCTGGGTGGCTGTCGGTTAAGTGCCTGGCTTTGGGTCAGGTCATGATCTCAGGGCTCTGGGATCAAGCCCCGCAGTGAGCTCCCTGGTTAACAGGGAATCTGCTTCTCCTTCTCCCTCTGTCCCACCTCCCTCTCCCCTCAGCTTGTATGCGTTCTCTCTCTCTCTCTCAAAAAAAAAAAGAAAAAGCATGGGCTCTGGAGGCAGAAAAACCTGGATTCAGGTCCTTATGATGCCACTTAACTGCTGTGAGATCTTAGTGCCTTTATTCTCTTCAGTACACTCATCTATAAGGCAGAAGTAATAATAATAATCCCTATCTTGGAAAGGTTGTTTTGAGGAAATTAGAACTTTTGGGTGCATATGACAAAAACTCAATTCAAACTAGCTTAACGTAAAGGAAGATTAAGTGCAATGCTGGCTTTAGGCATGCTTCAGCTCAAGCAGTTTGATCTTAGAGCTTAAGGTTTCTCTTCATCTTAACACTGTTTTTCTTTCTGTTGGCTTTAGATTTTGAGCATGCTTTCACCACATGGCATCTCTAGGTTTGTTTCATCTTCATAATTAGTGATTCGAGAGAGAATCACCTCCCTTCTACACACACATCCATCTAGATCGATCCTGGGATCACACTCACATCTTTGGTTCGGTCCTGTTGCATTTATAGGAGTTATTATGTATTCTGGATATTAAACCCTTTTCAGAAATACTATTTGCAAATACTTTTTCCATTCTGTGGGTTATCTTTTCAGTCTCTCGATGGTGTCTTTCAATAGTCAGAAGTTTTTCATTTTGATGAAATCCAGTTTGTTTTTCTTTTGTTGTCTATACTTTCAGTGTACATAGTGCTAAACAAACCATTGCCAAATACAGTGTCATGAAGCTATTGCCTTTTGTTTTCTTCTAAGAGTTTTGTAGTTTTGCTGTTATGTTTAGGTCTTTGATCCATTTGAGTTAATTTTCATGTGTGATTTTCAGATAAGGTTCCATCTTCATTATTTTGAACGTGATACCCAGTTGTCTCAGTACCATTTGTTGAAGAGACTGTTCAGTTCACTGTAGAAGGGTTTGTTTTTGGTCTCTATTCCATTGGTCTATATGTCTGTCCTTAGGCCAGTATCATGTGGTTATGATTGCTGTAGCTTTGTGCTAAGTTTTGAAATTACAAAGTGCAATTCCTCTGTCTTTGCACTTTTTCAAGATTGCTTTGACTATTTGGGGTCCCTTGGGATTCCATATAAATTTTAGGGCGGGTCTATTTCTGCAAAAAAAATATATTGCTGGGATTTTGGGATTAAATCTGAAAATTGTGTGGGGGAGTGTTGTGTTCTTAACAGTTAATTAAGTCATCCAGTCCATGAACCTGGAATATTGTTCCATATATTTAGATCTTCTTTCATTTCCTTAGCAGTGTTTTGTGGATTTCACTGTGTAAGTCTCGCTTACCTTGGCCAAATTTGTTCTTTAGGAAACAAATTTATTTATTTATTTATTTATTAAAAAGATTTGGTTTATTTATTTGACAGAGATCACAAGTAGGCAGAGAGGCAGGCAGAGAGAAAGGAAGAAGCAGGCTCCCTGCTGAGCAGAGAGTCCCTCATCGGGCTCCTTGCTCAGTGGGGAGCCTGCTTCTCCCTCTGCCTGCAGCTCTTCCTGCTTGTGCTCTCTCTCTCTCTCTGACAAATAAATAAATAAAATCTTTGAAAAAATTCAACTAATTAACATAATGTAGTATTGGTTTCTGAGGAAGAGGTCAGTGATTCATCAGTCTTATATAATACTGGTGCTTATTATATCATGTGCCCTCCTTAATGTCCATCACCCAGTTACTCATACCCACACCCACCTCCTCTCCAGCAACCCTCAGTTAGTTTCTTATGATTAAGAGCCTCTGATGATTTGTTTCCCTCTCTGATTTCATCTTGTTTTATTTTTTCCTCTCTCCCCCTGTAATCCTCTGTTTATAGGATGTCTGTTTTTTTTTTCTTAAATTCCACATGAGTGAGATCATATGATAATTGTCTTTCTCTGATTGATTTATGAAATCATTTTCTTAATTTCCTTTTCAGATTATTTATTGCTAGTTTATAGAAATGTAATTGATTTCTACATGTTGAATTTGTTTATTATCTCCAGCAGGTTTTTTGTGTATACCAATACTTTCTGGATCCCTCATTACTCCTTTGTAATATGTATCTGATGATGGTTGAGGATCATTGTAAACTAGACCATTGTAAACTAGAAGCTCTATGAATATTAGATCAGATCCGTGATGTTTGATGCAAAATGCAAAACCAGGTGACCAGTAGATTTCAGATCTCAAATTCAAGGCTTTTTTTTTTTTTTTAAGATTTTATTATTTTATTTGAGACAGAGTTTAAGCAAGTGAGCACAATCAAGGGAGCAGCACAGGGAGAAGGCAAAGCAGGCTCCCCGCTGGCAGGAAGCCCCATGCGGGGCTCAATCTCAGGACCCTGAGATCATGAACCAAGCAGAGGGCAGCTACTTAACAGACTGAGCCACCGAGGCACCTGTCAAATTTAAGTCTTTTTTTTAGACCTTAGAGCTTTGTTGTGGGGTTTTTAAAAATCATTTATTTTTGAATAGATAATGTATATACTTGGTTGAAAACACTCAAAAGACACAAAAGTTTACATAGTAAAAAGTAAATCTGGTTATTGCTCTTACCCCTAGTCACCTAGTTTCCATTCCCAGCAGTAAACATAGTAGTACCAGTTTCATGACAGCTTTCTGGAGATATCCATACCTATATAAGCAAAAACATACACATATGTCTATATACACACACGATATTTTACAAGAATTGTGATATGTACACATTGTTCTGCGACTCAAGTCATTGGTACATAGGAATGTATTTGAGATCTTTCCACAGCACTTCATAGAGTTCTGTGCAGTGTTGTTTTTTTAACTTGAAACTTTTAGAGCAAGAACCACTCCCTGTTGTCTTATGCTTGCTGACTTCACATATTTTATATTATTTGCCTTCTCTGAAGGCATTTGTATTTTTAAACCCCTGGCTTGGGTACATACTAAGTTAGGTAGCCTGGAATGAGGGCCCTTTATGATCACTGTATATATTATGTAATAATATTTGCTCTAATCATTTTCTTTTTAGTTTTGATGAAGCAAGAACACAAAGAAGAGGTTGACTTGTCTTCAGTTCCAGCATTGTCTGTGCCTCATCCTGCCCAGACCCAGAGGCCTTCCTCAGACACAGGACACCCACATGACAGTGTACTGTCAACACAGAGAAACTTGGTTTGTCCCATTCAACAAACATATGCATCCATGGTTACTTCATCTCATCTGCCACAGTTGCAGTGTAGGGATGAAAGTTCTGGTAAAGAACAGCATATGATACCTTCTTCAGTCATGCACCAGCCTTTTCAAGTCACATCAGCACCTCCTGTGGGGTCTTCCTATCAGCCTATGCAAACTAATGTTGTGTACAACGGACCAACTTGTCTTCCAGTTAATGCTGCCTCTAGTCAAGAATATGATCCGGTTTTGTTTCCACAGGATGCACCTCTTCCCAGTTTAATAAATCTTGGCTGTCAGCCGCCGTCATCCATACCTTTTCATTCTTCAAATTCAGGCCCAGCAGGACATCTCTTAGCCCACACACCTCATTCAGTGCAGACCCTGCCTCACCTGCAGTCAGTGGGATTTCATTGTTCAAACACAGGACAAAGATCTCTTTCTTCTCCAGGGGCTGATCAGGTCAGAGGCCAGCCTTCCCCTCAGTTACAACCCATTACATATGGTCCTTCACATTCAGGGTCTGCTACAACTGCTTCCCCAGGAGCCTCACATCCCCTGGCTAGTTCACCACTTTCTGGGCCGCCATCTCCTCAGCTACAGCCTATGCCTTACCAATCTCCTAGCTCAGGAACTGCCTCATCATCGTCTTTAGCCACCAGAATGCATTCTGGACAGCACTCAACTCAAGCACAAAGTACAGGCCAGGGAGGTCTTTCTGCACCTTCATCCTTAATCTGTCACAATTTGTGTGATCCAGCTTCATTTCCACCTGATGAAACAACTGTGAACATTAAGCCTGAACCTGAAGAGCAAGAACCTAACTTTTCAACAATTGGTCTGCAGGACATCACTTTAGATGATGGTAAGTTCATCTTTATATTCTTGAAGCAGTGAAGATCTGGGAACTTCCTTCTCTGATAGTCATAAAAAAGTCATCATGGATTGCTTATTGGCATATGGCATGTGGTTGGGTTTTTTCATTTTTTTGTGATATTTGTTGTCACTAGAAACATGTTAATCTGTGACTTTGAGAATAGATGTGAAGATCTATGCTTTACAATCTGTTTTACCACTAATATCTGTTGCAAAGGTGAGACTTGAATGATAGCCCATTACCCATTTGTGATGGAACTAAGGAGATGAGATTTATTGGGCATCTCTTCTTTCTGAAAGTATAGTGAGCTGTCTGGAGAATGGAATTCAGTAAATATTTCTGATTGGTATCTATTTGGAAGGCACACAGTTAGATGCTGGAAATACTAGAAATGTGTTTGAATGGAGTTCCTGTCCTTGAGGAGACTTACACAAGTAAAGAACAGTGGTGCCCCTCTCTCCACCCAGCTTGCTGAGTCAGATAGTGGTGATGGTACAAGACCTGTTGCCACCAGGATAAAGAGCTGTTTATATGAATGTAGCAAGTTGGCAAATAGACCTCTGTTTTAAATTAGAGAACAAACTTTGGAATACTAGTTATTTCAATAGTTGAAAATTCTCCCAATGTAGCATTTTTAGGAAATAATTTTAGACTTTTTTCTTGGCTCCATCATTTATATGGTAGTGAAATTTTTTCTAAATAGGAATTAAGTGAAAGCTGCTGGTAACAATTCAATATGAAAATTCTAAAGATTCTGAAAACTCAGATAAAGAATTTCAATTCTCTCTCTGATTCTGTATTTTGTATAGAAAAGTAATTTTAAGTTAGCCATCTTACACATCTGGAGAAGGTGAATTTACTGCTTAGTTGCAAAGCTGTTATTAAATCCTAAATGGCAAGCATAAAGAAAAAGGAAGGTAAATAAAATGTGGCATCCCCAGTCCCAGGGCTTTCACTAGATCGGTACATGACTGACTGATCTGCAGTGGGTCTGAGTTACTTACAATCAAGGTCTAAAAGAAGCACATTAGGAGATAATCAGAGAGCTGTGCTAGATTCCATAAGAAGAATTCAGCAGTGGGGCAACTGGCTGGCTTAGCCAGTAGAGCATGGGATTCCTGATCTCAGGGTCGTGTGTTTGAGCTTCATGGTGGACCTGGAGCTTACTAAAAAGAAAAAATAAAAAAAAGGATTCACCAAAGCTTCCTTGAGGAGATGATATTTGAGAGCCAAGTCTTAGAGGATGAGTATATATTTTCAGTAAATGAGTATCAGAGGGCAAATCAGACAAAAAAAAAAAAAAAGCAGAGATGGAGCTGTGTCTGAGAAAGCATCACTGGATGGATGGAAGGCAAATGCCATAGTAAAAGATGGCTTTCAAAGCCATAAGGGGATATGCCAAGTCATTTGTGTGTAAACAGAAGATACAATTGGCCCTTGAACACCTTGGGGACTAGGGACACCCACGCTCTCTCAAAGAATCCATTTATAACTGTCAACTCCCCAGCAACTTAACTACTGATAGTCTGCTGTTGATTGGAAGCCTCACTGATAACATAGACAATCAGTTAACATACTATTTTGTATGTTATATGTATTTCGTACTATATTCTTAGAATAAAGTAAACGAAAGCAAAGAAAAACAATATTAAGAAGATCATAAGGAAGGGCCACCTGAGTGGCTTAGTCAGTTAAGCGTCTGCCTGTGGCTCAGGTCATGATCTCAGGGTCCTGGGATCGAGCCTTGAGTTGGGCTCCCCACTCAGCGGGGAGTCTGCTGCTTCCTCTACCTCTGCCCCTCTCCCTGCTCATTCTTTCTCTCTCAAATAAGTAAAAATCTTAAAAAAAAAAAAAAGAAAAGAAAGAAAGAAAATCGGGACACTTGGGTGGCCCAGTTGATTAAGCGTCTGCCTTCATCTCAGGACCCTGGGATCGGGTCCCACATCAGCTCCTTACTCAGTTAGGAGCCTGCTCCTCCCTCTGCCTGCCACTCCCCCTCCTTGTTCTCTCTTTCTCTCTCTCAATCTCCGACAAATAAATACATAAAATCTTAATACAAAAAATAATAAAAATAAATCATAAAGAAGAGAAAAGGTAAAAAAAAATCCCCATATAAATGGATTCTTGCTACTGAAACCCAAGTTGTTGTTATTGTTGTTATTTTAAGATTTATTTATTAGAGAGCATGCCTCTGGCAGAGGAAGAGAATCTTTCAGGCAGACTCCCCACTGAGTGTGGAGCCCTGAATCAGGCTCCATCCCATGACCCATGAGATCATGACCTAAACCAAAACCAAGAGTCAGATGCTCAACGAACTGAGCCAGCCACGTGCTCCATAATCCGTGTTATTCAAGATTCAACTGTATATGTGTAAACTGAGCAACACCTACAGTGTGCATAGTATTTTCCTATTCATTATTTCTTTTAATCCTTATTAATCCTCTGTCTCTGAGACAGTGATCATGTAGCAAATTGGACTACATGGTGACACAACTGGTAAGTAGCAGGGCTGAGACTGGAATTACGTTTTTGTTTTTGTTTTTTTTTTAAGATTTTATTTATTTATTTGACAGAGAGAGAGAGAGAGAGGAAACACAAGCAGGGAGAGTGGGAAAGGGAGAAGCAGGCGCCTCGGTGAGCAGGCAGCCTAATGCGGGGCTCAATCCGAGGGCCCTGGGATCATGACCCGAGCTGAAGGCAGACATTTACCGACTGAGTCACCCAGGTGCCCCTGGAATTATGTTTTTTCAATCTAATCTTTTATCTTGCAGCATTATAGTTGCCTCCTAGCAGCAGCAGGCCATAGTGGTTACAACTCTGTGCTAAAGGGCATCCCTCAGGGTTTTGTTTTTTGTTTTTTGTTTTTTTAATTCCTAAAGGAACATGTGTGCTACACTTCATTGCATGAACCCATGTTCACAGCTGTATCTAATCTGTCACAGTTGTGTTGGGAGTACCTTGAGGGCTCTCATATTAAGTGTCTTATGCTTCTCTTTATACACAGCTGGCATTAAGTGTCACTGCCTACCCAATAATGATGAACACCAGCTGGAGAGGAGACTTCTGCTTTGATGCAAAACAGATTTGAAATAAGTTAAGGCTTTTTAAAATTGACATAAATTTTAAAATGTTACCTATTTATTCTTTTGGCAGTTTTAGACTATTCATAGTGCTTTTAAGATTTATATTTAGAATTTTAATCCTGAGACAAGGGGTAAGACCTTGAGTGATAACCTGCCATGAGTTTGTGATAGAACTGAAGACATGAGGGGCGCCTGGGTGGCTCAGTGGGTTAGGCCGCTGCCTTCGGCTCAGGTCATGATCTCGGGGTCCGGGGATTGAGTCTCGCATCTGGCTCTCTGCTCAGCAGGGAGCCTGCTTCCTCCTCTCTCTCTCTCTGCCTCTCTGCCTACTTGTGATCTCTGTCTGTCAAATAAATAAATAAAATCTTTAAAAAAAAAAAAAAAGAACTGAAGACATGAGATTTATTGGGCACATCTCAGTGTATTCCAACTCATTTTTTTTTCCATATGAGGACTTTTTTCTTCTAAAAAGGGACCAAAGGTAATGGAACTTGTTTTTTCTAGTTTATCAGAGTTTGAGTGATATTTTGGGGGCAACAAATTGGAACTTCTAGAAGGGTTTTGTGAAAAAGTTTATTTTACCCTTTGAATATGTTAAAATACGTTGCCAAAACAAGGAATTTGGAAAGATGAGACCTATGAGGGGAGGTATAAAAAAATTTTCATTTTTGCTCCATTCATTATATAGGCCACACAATTAAGAAAAGTTCCCAAATTGTAGTCCTACAAAAGATGAAGTCTCTGTTGAATTCTCTCTTTGCCACCTGTCAGGAGACTTGATAGAAGGTCGGTGCTGCTAGCAGTATTTAAAGCGGGAGGGACTAAAATGCACTCCTGGGCACCTTGGATCATTAGAAGTTTGATATTTGCCAGCTGTCTCATTGATAATGTTATTTTGATTTGCCTTTGAAGGTAAAATTCTAGGTATTTATACAATTTTGCAAAGTTTTTATACAGATTTTCTAAAAAACAATAACATCTCTCATAGGCTTGGAACTCCATAGCACTTGAATGCCCCCTTTCTGGTTAGCTTTAAAAGGAAGCCATAGGGGCACCTGTGTGGCTCAGTTGGTTAAGTATCTGCCTTCAGTTCAGGTTATGATCTCAGGGTCCTGGGATCAAGCCCTGTGTTGGGCTCCCAGCTCAGCAGAGAATCTGCTTCTCCCTCTTATGCTCCTCCGCACCCCTCCTGGTCTCTTTCTCTCTAATAAATAAATAAATTAAATCTTTAAAAATAAAAATAAAAGGAAGCCATAAGACATGCCAAAAAGGGTTAGAAGTACTTAAGGCAAACTTTGCAGTTAGTTTAACCTCAGGTTTTATATTAACTTTTCTATATTGTGTTAAGTTTTTTTTTTTAAAGATTTTATTTATTTATTTGACAGAGAGAGACACAGCGAGAGGGGGAACACAAGCAGGAGGAGGGGGAGAGGGAGAAGCAGGCTTCCTGCTGAGCAGGGAGCCTGACGCTGGGCTCCATCCCAGGACCTTGGGATCACGACCTGAGCCCAAGGCAGATGCTTTAAGACTGAGCCACCCAGGCACCCCTATATTTTAGTTTTAAATATTAAGTACAAAGTAATTTCTGTTCTACAATTAGAAGATACAAATATATTTTTTTTAATTTGTGTTATACTAGTTAAATATACTTACCACCTAATCCTAAGAACTCTGTTAATCATATTTCTGTTTTAGAGTGCCTGAGAGGCTCAGTCAGTTAAGTGTCCCAACTCTTGATTTCGGCTTAAGTCATAATCTCAGGGTTTTAAGATCAAGCCTGTATCAGGCATCATACTGGGCATAGAGCCTGCTTAAGGGTCTCTCTGTCTCTCTCCCTTTCCTACAGTTGAGTTTTTTCCTCTCTCACTCTCTGCCCTCTTTAAAAAATAATAATAAAAGTAAATTTAAAAATAAAAATAAATGAAAATCACATTAAAGATTTTAAAAGATTAAAGGTAAAGTATCCTTTTTATTTTGTAATTTTTAAATAGAGCGAGTCAGGAATCATTCAGTTATTACTTGACTTATTTTTAGAAATGTGGACATTAACACCTTAATTTTTTATTATAAATTTAGTGACATTTAATAGAGATGATATTAGTGTGCCTCAGCTCAGAAATTGAAAACTTACAGACCTACAAACACCTCTAATACAGCTCCCTCATTTTATAGATGAAGAATCTGGGTTTTACAGAGCCTATGATTTTGGTCCAGGGTAACACACAGTTAAATAGCATATAAAGACTGAAACCAAGTCTCCTGGCTCCTAACTCAGTACTTCAGGTATTTTTCCAGTGTTTCTTCTCATTGGTCTGTGAATGAGACTTTAGATGTACAGCAGTTGGAATATTGAAAGAAACTGCCATTCTGTCAAGCTTCAGTTTGTTGAGAGGGGCAGGGACAAACTTAAGATTATAGATTGCCAGGGGCGCCTCAGTGGCTCAGTCGGTTTAAGTGTCTGACTTGATTTTGCTCGGGTCCTGATCTCAGGGTTGTGAGGTGAAACCCCATGTTGGGCTTCCTGCTCAGTGAGGAGTCTGCTTCCCTTCATCCCCACATGCTCTGTTGTCACTCTCTCACAAAAAACAAACAAACAAACAAACAAACAAGGGCTCCTGAGTGACTCAGTGGGTTAAAGCCTCTGTCTTCAGCTCAGGTCATGATCCCAGAGTCCTGGGATTCAGCCCCACATCCGGCTCTCTGCTCAGCAGGGAGCCTGCTGCCTCCTATTTATCTGCCTGCCTCTCTGCCTACTTGTGATCTCTGTCAAATAAATAAAATCTTTAAAAAAAAAAAAACTCACTATAAATAAGTTTGTTTTGTTTTGTTTTCAATTTTATTTGTCAGAGAGAGCACAAACAGGGGGACCAGCAGGCAGAGGGAGAAGCAGGCTTGTTGAGCAAGCAGCCCGATGTGGGATTTGAGCCCAGAACCCTGGGATCAGGAGCTGAGCCGAAGGCAAATGGTTAACTGACTGAGGCACCCAGGCCTTAGTTCCAGATTCTCAGTATAAAGAAGTTTTAAAGGCTCTCTAGTCCATCCTCTTTCACACTGGAGTTCATACTCTGGTATTCTTAATGATATTCTATTCCTCTGTACCTTTCTCTTCGCCTTCTTTGGAACATCTCAGGGCCTTTTGAGTTCTAGCTGCCCTTATTTTATGTGGGCTCTGATGCCTCTGGAATCATGCAGAACAAATCTAATCCTTCTTGTAATAGCCCTTCACATTTGTGAAATCTTGATCTCTTTTCCGGTCTTAAAAACACTCCAGCAACCTCACCTGTCCCTCACCCTTACAACCTCTGCTTGACCCTAGTGTTGTAGTTCCTTTTTGTAGTGCAGTATATAGAAAGGAGCACCTGTAGCCAGCTCCAAGGGCTTTAGAACTGTTACCTTCCTTGTTCACAAGGCTTTATTTATCAATACAGTCTGAGGTCAGGGGATTTTCTTAGCTCCATCTTACTGTTGATTTAGTGAGTCATAAGTACTGCTATATCACATCCTTTCTCTCACCACTCCCTACCCCTTGGGATTTGCGCATGTTGTTTTTGGAACCCAACACTAAACTTTATAAGTATCTTTGTTCAGTTTCGTTGAGGTGATTTTGGCCCTTCATATTAACCTTGCAAGCTCAGTAGAGTCTATTTCAGCGTCATATGGCTCCCTACCCAAGGCGTATTCTTTAGGGAAATAACAACAGCAAGGGTGCCTGGGTGGCTCAGTGGGTTAAGCCTCTGCAGTCAGCTTAGGTCATGATCCCAGGGTCCTGGGATCGAGCTCCGCATTGGGCTCTCTGTTCAGTGGGGAGCCTGCTTCTCCCTTTCTCTGCCTACTTGTGATCTCTATGTCAAATAAATAAATAAAATCTTGAAAAAAAGTAACAACAGAATACTGATTTTTACCAAGTGATGGTTTCTTTCAACAAGTCCTCTTAGAGGGGTGTCTGGGTGGCTCAGTCGATTAAGGATCTGCCTTCAGCTCAGAATCCTGGGATTGAGCCCTGCATCAGACTCCCCGCTTATTGGGGAGTCTGCTTCTCCCTCTGCCCCTCCACGCCACTCATGCTCATGGTCTCTCTCTTGCTCTCTATTTAAAAAAAAAAAAAAAAAAAAAGAGGAAGTCCTCTTGGAAGGCTGTGATGTTACTTATTTATCCAATTTAGGGCATTTTTCAAAAATCTTTTGCTACTTCTTTTTTTCTTTGTACCATTGTCCCTGCTTGAAAATTATGCTCTCTGCATCTATAAAATTATCAGTGAGTTTTTACTTGTGTTACAGTTTGTATTCCTGGAGCTGTAACTTTTCCTAAACATTGCAGTGCATTATAGTGTATATGTCTCAGTCTTTGGACCAAACGATACACATATAACCAGTACAGAAATGTAGACTTGCACAGCTGTGTTTTAAGCATTTTAATTAAGATTATAGTATTGTTAAACTCGATTGCCTTTGACCTTTAAATCCAAGCCCATTTAATTTGTGACTGAACTGAATCCAGTTACAGCTTTCCATTAGAATCCCTCAATTCCCATTTGTCCTCTTTTGTTCCCAAACTAACAGAGCTGCAGCTGAAGCCTTTCAGCAGAGAAAAGGGTACATGTTAAATATAGCCTGACCCGCTGCTCTGGTGAAAACTGACACGGCCGCTTGCAGGCTCTGTGCGGTGACATGCTGATCCTGAATGTAGGGCAGTTGCTAATACGACTGTAAACAGGGACTTCAGACGTGACCGCAAATGCTGCAGTTCTGCATATAAGTAACAAGATTTGAAAGTATCAGGGGAGGGATAAATGAAAGATGTAGGAGGCTGGTGTGGAGGAGCAGAGGTAAATATTGTGTGTTGTATTCTACCTGTTGGATATTAGTTTCATTGGTGTTTATTATATTTAAACAAAACAATAAAGCCATGTATATAGTCAGTGGTGAGAGGGGTCACAAATAAAATATTTAATGACTTTGGGGCAATGAGGTGGAGGGAGCAGATGGTATTGAACTTTGTCCTTTAACTGGGGCTTTGGGTAGCTAATGAATCCTCTTCTGGGAAGCATGCGTGTAGTGTCCAGCATCAGCATATTTATGAGAATAACTCCAGAGGCAGGAAATTCCCGTAAATAATGCCTATGTAAGCTTTGGATAAGCTTTTGGCTTATCCGGAATGGACCATGATGGTGATTCAGGATCTTAGACATAGGGACTCTTGGGTATATGATAAGAACATTTAATTTTCAGATCCAGTGAAGCAACTATAAGCATTTGAAAGAATTTTTAATTTCTTATTTAAATGTATCTATGTACCTCCACAGACACAAATTAATTGTACTCCATTTGAACAAAAATTTTTCTTTGAATGAACTTGACACTGAAATTTATACCTAAACTAAGAAAAATCCAAGAGAGGCTACCACTAACTAACGTATATATCAGCATATCAAAAGTCTTCAAAAAAGGGGGCCTGGGTGGCTCAGTGGTTAAGCATCGGTCTTTCGGCTCAGGTCATGATCCCACTGGGATCATGTCCCAAATGGAGTCCCACATCGGGCTCCCGGCTTAGCAGGAAGCCTGCTTCTCCCTTTCCCACTTCCCCTGCTTGTGTTCCTGCTCTTGCTATCTCTCTTTCTGTCAAATAACGAAATAAAATATTTTAATTAATTAATGAAGGGTACCTGTGTGCCTCAGTTGGTTAGACAATTGCCTTTGGCTCCGTTCATGATCCCAGGAGTCCCGGAATCGAATCCCACATCCAGCTCCCAGCTCTTTGGGGAGTCTGCTTCTCCCTCTGACCTTCTCCCCTCTCATGCTGTCATCACTCTCTCTCTCAAATAAATAAGATCTTTTATTTATTTATTTATTAAAAGATTTTATTTATTTATTTGACAGAGAGAGAGAGATTTATTTGACAGAGAGACAGGCAGAGAGGCAGGAGGAGAGAGAGGAGGAAGCTCCCTGCTGAGCAGAGAGCCCAATCCCAAGACCCTGAGATCATGACCTGAGCTGAAGGCAGAGGCTTAACCCACTGAGCCACGCAGGTGCCCCTAAATAAAATCTTTTAAAAAAATAATTAGCGAGGGCGCCTGGGTGGCTCAGTGGGTTAAGCCGCTGCCTTTGGCTCAGGTCATGATCTCAGGGTCCTGGGATCGAGTCCCGCATCGGGCTCTCTGCTCAGCAGCGAGTCTGCTTTCTCCTCTCTCTCTGCCTGCCTCTCTGCCTACTTGTGATCTCTCTCTGTCAAATAAATAAATAAAAATCTTTTTAAAAATTTTTTTAAAAATTAGCAAATTGTGGTTATTATTCTTGATAATAAAACATGTTTTGTGCTCGGTGCTAGCCATTTTGCTAGTGTGATAGTAGCTCATTATTTCTTCCCAACAATCTATGAAAAATGTATTACTAGTTTATTTTTTAGAGAAGTGGCTCAGAAAGCTTAACTACTTTCCCAGCATTACATGGCCATAAACACTGGGACTGGCATTTGAATCCAATTCTGCCTGAAATTTATTTATTTATTTTTTTTTATTTTTTTTTTATTTTTTTTTTTTCTGCCTGAAATTTAGATTGTCTCAAATGTTTAATGGTTTCTGAATAGCTATAATTGATTACTTTATGTAATCTCACCTTTGTAAACACAATAAACATAATAACTTCCTTGTGTCTGTCATGCGTAAGGTACAAAGCCAGTGTCTAAAGCTGTACTCAATTTTAAAAATTTGTATCTTCATTTTGAGCTCCCTTTGGAGAAGGATCATTCACAAAGTCAAAAATATTTTAAGTGAGAAATGAATTTTCAGCTCACCAGTTCAGCTTTTATGGTTTGATGGTAACTGGTAATTGACTGGCTTTGTGTGACAAGGTTGCCTCTAGCCATGGATCTTAGCTTTTGATAAAACGTAGGTTGAATATACTCAAGTAATTCTTTCGTGTCTGAAGATGTCTGACTTTTTTTTTTTTTTTTTTTAACATTACCTACCATTAGCCTGTCTTATCTGTGCAGGAAGAAAAGTATCAAACTCTTGAGTTGTGGTGGAAGATTGGGTATGGTTGAGAGTGGTGGGACAGACATTCTAGCTTTACATAAGCAAGAGTTAGAACAAATTAAGTCCCTTATTATCATATTGTATATTTAAGCATCTGTAAGTGGTTTTATGTGGAATGAGAATTTTAAAATTTGACTGTATTTGTGTTGCTGAGGATATAAACATTGGTTTTGGGGGTGCCTGGGTGGCTCAGTTGTTAGCATCTGCTTTCAGCTCAGGTATGATCCCAGGGTCCTGGGATGGAGCCCTATGTCGGGCTCTCTGTTCAGCAGGGAGCCTGCTTCTCCTTCTCTTGCTTCCCCTACTTTTGTTCCCTCTCTAGCCTTCTCTCTGTGTCAGATAAATAAATTCTTAAAAAAAAAAAATTAAAAATGAACGTTGGTTTTTTTTTTTTTTTAAAGATTTTATTTATTTATTTGACAGAGAGAGAAATCATAAGCAGGCAGAGAGGCAGGCAGAGAGAGAGAGAGGGAGAAGCAGGCTCCCCGCTGAGCAGAGAGCCTGATGCGGGACTCGATCCCAGGACCCTGGGATCATGACCTGAGCCAAAGGCAGCGGCCTAACCCACTGAGCCACCCAGGCGCCCTGAACGTTGGTTTTTGAAAAAGTCATACATTCATATGTTAAAAATGCCAGAGGTTACAACACAGTACATACACAGAAAATATTCTCTCCTATGTATGTAATTGTCCTCTGTATGGACAGTTGGAGGAATTACCAGGTTCTTGGCTGTCATTTCAAGGGTATTTTAAGCATCTATAAGCAATTGTATACATTTTTCCCTTATTTTTACTAATGTGATGCATTTTGCTTTTTGCATATATTCAGTCTTAGAATTTTCAGTACTGTAACAAAAACTTAATTGGGAGATATTTTTAATAAAATATTCCATAATATAGCTGTACCTTTAATAAGTACAATAAAAAACTTTTGACAAATGTAATTTCCTATCTTTTTATAGATACCTGTGTATATGTATATGATAAATGCCTAGACGTAAGATTGCTAGACAATTTGGGAAAGATTGTCAGATGTCTTTCATAAAAATTGTACTAATTTACATTGCCACTGGCATTGTGAGAAGGTATCTGTTTCTCTTGTACCTTCACCAGCACATTCTGTTGTCAGACATATTTGCCAGTGGGTTAAGTGGAAAACAGCTTCTAAGTATAATTTTAGTTTACATTTCACTTAGGAGTTAAGCTAGTGTACCTTTTTACATGCTAAAGAGAAAATCTTTGTCACAAATTTGTCATCTCTGTTGGTATTTACCTCTCTGTTGGTATTTACTTTTCTATTAGATTATTGATCCTTGTCTTACTGATTTATAGTATGTAGAAGCCCTTTATGTGTTAAGTTCCTAAGCTCATTGAGCTATGAGTTTTTTTTTTTAAAGATTTTATTTATTTATTTGACAGAGAGAAATCACAAGTAGATGGAGAGGCAGGCAGAGAGAGAGAGAGAGGGAAGCAGGCTCTCAGCAGAGAGCCCGATGTGGGACTCGATCCCAGGACTCTGAGATCATGACCTGAGCCGAAGGCAGCGGCTTAACCCACTGAGCCACCCAGGCGCCCCACATTGAGCTATGAGTTAACAAAATTTTTCCCAATGTAACATGAATTCTTCCCATGAAGAAGTTTTGTTTACATTTATATAACTTTTTTTAAGATTTATTAATTTATTAGAGAGAGCATGCACATGAGCAGGGCAGGGAGAGGGAGAGAATCCCAAGCAGACTCCCCACTGAGCACAGATCCTGACAGAGGCTCAGTCCGATCCCAAGATCACTGACCTGAACCAAAACCAAAAGTTGGATGCCTAACTAACTGAGCTATCCAGGCATTTCTACATTTATATAACTTCTGAATCATTTGTTTTGTTTCCCATAGCTTCCATGATTTTTTAAATCTTTGAAAAAGTCATACATTCATATGTTAAAAATGCCAGAGGTTACCTTTGTGTGACAAGGTTACCTCTAGTCATGGATCTTAGCTTTTGATAAAACATAGGTTGAATATACTCAAGTATGTAGAAGCCCTTTATGTGTTAAGTTCCTAAGCTCATTGAGCTATGAGTTAACAAAATTTAACATTCTTTCGTGTTTGAAGATGTCTGACTTTTTTTTTTTTTTTTAAACATTACCTATCATTAGCCTGTCTTATCTGTGCAGGAAGAAAAGTATCAAACTCTTAAGTTGTGGTGGAAGATTGGGTATGGTTGAGAGTGGTGGGACAGACATTCTAGCTTTACATAAGCAAGAGTTAGAACAAATTAAGTCCCTTATTATCATATTGTATATTTAAGCATCTATAAGTGGTTTTAGAGCAGGAATTTATTTTGGTGGAATGTATGAGGAATTGATCCAATATTACTTTTTTCAGATGGCTACCTAGTTGTCAAACATTATTTTATTAAATAATTGTTTTTCCATTTTATTTTTTTTTAAGATTTCATTTATTTGACAGAGAGCACAAGCAGGGGGAGGGACAGGCAGAGGGAGAGGGAGAAGCAGGCTCCCCACTGAGTGGGAAGCCCGATGCAGGGCTCAATCTCAGGACCCCAGGATCATGACCTGAACTGAAGGCAGCTGCTTAACTGACTGAGCCACCCAGGCACCCCTCCATTTGATTTAAACTGCCAACTTTATCTAATACTTAACTTCCCTGTATATTTGTATCTCTCTCTGAACTTTTTCACAATAGAAAATTTTAAATTTTAAATCTTCAACCTTGCATTAGAAATTCAGTAGTGTATTAGGGCGCTTGGGTGGCTCAGCTGTTAAACATCTGCCTTCCGCTCAGGTCATGATCCCAGGGTTCTGGGATCAAGCCCCACATCAGGCTCGCTGCTCAGCGGGAAGCCTGCTTCTCCCTCTCCCACCTCCCTACTTGTATCCCTTCTCTCGCTGTCTGTCTCTGTCAAATAAATAAATAAAAGAAATTCAGGGGGCGCCTGGGTGGCTCAGTGGGTTAAGCCGCTGCCTTCGGCTCAGGTCATGATCTCAGGGTCCTGGGATCGAGTCCCGCATCGGGCTCTCTGCTCAGCAGGGAGCCTGCTTCCTTCTCTCTCTCTCTCTGCCTGCCTCTCAGTGTACTTGTAATTTCTCTCTGTCAAATAAATAAATAAAATATTAAAAAAAAAAAAAGAAATTCAGTAGTGTGAATGAAAGAACACATAATCTTGTTGGCAATTTCTTTATAATGTGATCTGACCAGTGATTTTTACAGTGTCACACCAATTCATGTCATATGAATTGTTGCATACGTAAAGTTTGTAAGCTGATTACATTAATTTAACTATTGCTTGCCTACTTATGCATTAAATTGTATTCATTTGTTTATTCAAACAGCATTTATCAAGTGCCTATTATATGCTAAATACTACTGTTAGAGGCCCTTGGTGGATAAAACAGATCTTACCCTCACAGAGCTTGCATTCTAGTGGGAGGAGCCAGACAATAAACAATAGACACAATAATTAAGTAAGTTATAAAATGTGTTGGGAGTGCTGTGAAAACAGAAAAAGAGCAAGCAAGGTAAAGGATGTTTGGGGTGTTGGGAAGGGTAAAGTGGAGAGCACATTGCAGTTTTGAGTAGAGCAATCTGAAAGTACTTCTTATTGATGAGGAGACATTTGATCAAACACTTGAAGATGAGGAAATAAGCCATGCGAATACCTGTAGGAAGAGTATTCCAGGCAAAAGTGACAGCCAGAGGAAAGACCCTGAGGTGGAAGCATGCCTGGTTTTAGTAAAGAAGAGTAGCAGTGAGGCCAGAGAGGCTGGAACAAGAGGGATCTGGGGGAAAGGAGTGGGATATGGCCTCAAGGAAGTAACCGGGAACCATAGCATGTAGGGCTCAATCTTTTCGGTTTCAAGACTCCTTTATAATCTGATGAGCTACTGAGGATTAACAAGAACTTTTATTTATGTGGCTTATATCTTTCAGTATTTATTGTATTAGAAGCTAAATCTGAGAGCTTTTAAAAACAGGCGCACATTCCATTCCAGCTGTGAAGCTGTCAAAGACTGTGTAGCTCCACTGGAAGTCTCCACTATAGAGTCATGAGAGAGTGACAGTGATAAAGGCAAGAAACATTTTAGGATTATTGTTGTTTTGACAATTGCATACACCCTTAAAAGTTCTCCAGAAAAAAAGAACTGCTGTGGAGAGTCTTAGAGCCCTTGTAAGGTTTTGATCAGATGAGTTGTGATCTGATTTAGGTTTTAGCTGGGCTGCTCTGGCTCCTGGTTAGAAAAAGGACTGCAGGGAAGCGAGGGCAGAAACAGGGAGACCAGATAAGATGCTATTGTAGTAGTCCAGGCCAGAAATGATTTAGACTAGGTGGTAGCAGTATACGAGCTTTGAAATGGTGTGATTTTGAATATATTTTAAAGGTAAAGCCAATAGCATTTCCTGACAGATTTCTATACAGGGTGTGAGAGAAGGAAGTTAAAATCATCACCAATGTTTTTATTTGTTTGTTTCTTTTTTTCCTGAGAAACTAGAAAGGTGGAGTTGCCATCAGCTAAGATGGGGAGGGCTATAGTTGGAGGAGGTTTTGGGGAAAGATAGGTGTTTGGTTTTAAATGTGTTGCATTTAAGAAATTTGTTGAATGTTCATGTAGAGGTATGAAGTAGTCATGTGGGTCAACGAGTCTAGAGTTTGGAAGTGAGTTATACACTGATGATAAAAATTTGAGAGTTGTTAGTGTGCATATGCTATTTAAAGCTGTGACACAGGCACCTGGGTGGCTCAGTTGGTGAAGCATCTGCTGTTGGCTCATGTCATGAGGTCATCAGGTCATGATCCCGGGGTCCTGGGATGGAGACCCACGTCAGGCTCCCTGAGCAGGGAGCCTGACGGCTTCTCCCTCTCCTCCCATCTTGTGCTCTGTCACTGTCTCTTAAATAAATAAATAAAATCTTTAAAAAATAATAAATAGGGACGCCTGGGTGGCTCAGTTGTTAAGCGTCTGCCTTCAGCTCGGGTCGTGATCCTGGGGTCATGGGATCAAGCCCTGCATCAGGCCCCTGGGCCTGCTTCTCCCTCCCTTATTGGTCATTTCTGTTTCTTCTTTTGAAAAAAATCTTAAAAAAAAAAAGAAAAAGAAAAATGTCTAGTCAAGTCTTTAGCCATCTTTTTCATTGTTTTTGTTGTTATAGGAATTCTTTATATATTTTGGATATTAAGCTCTTATCAGATATATTATTTATAAATATTTTCTCCCATTCTTTGTGTTCTCTCTTTACGCTCTTGATAGTGTCCTTTGATATTTTGATAAGGTCTTATTTATCTGTGTTTTCTTTTATTGCCTGTGCTTTTAGTGTTATATTTAAATCATTGCCTAATCCAAGGTCATGAAGATTTGCCCTGTGTTTTCTTCTTCTTAGAATTATAAGGGTGGTGCTCCTAGGTGGCTCAGTGGGTTAAGCCTCTGCCTTCGGCTCCGCATCGGGCTCTCTGCTTCTCCCTCTCTCTCTGCCTGCTTCTCTGCCTACTTGTGATCTCTGTCATTCAAATTAATAAATAAATAAAATCTTAAAAAAATAAAATGCCGTTGGTATTTTGTTAGGAATTGCATAGAATCTCTATGTTGCTTTGGATAGTGTTATTATCTTAACAATATTGTCTTCCAATCCATGAACATGGGATGTTTTCCATTTATTTAGAAACCTTAATTTCTTTAAACAATGTTTAGTTTTCAGCGTACAGATCTTATGCTTCCTTGGCTCTTTCCTAAATATCTTATTCTTTTTGATATTATTGTAAATGGTGTTGATTTTTAAATTTCCTTCTTGGGTTGTTCATTGAAAGTATATAAAATACAACTGGGGGCACCTTGATAGTGCATAATTAGGCATGGGACTCTTTGTTTCAGCTCAGATGGTTATCTCATGGTCATGGGATCTAGCCCTGCATCTGTTCTGTGCTTATCACAGAGTCTGTGTGGGATTGTCTCTCCCTCTCCCTTTGCCCCTCCCCCTTATTCTCTCACTCGCTCAAATATATAAATCCTTTTTAAAAAAAGAGTACAACTAATTCTGGGTGTTGATTTTTTTTTTTTTAAGATTTTATTTATTGGAGAGAGAGGGAACATGAGCCAGGGAGGAGCAGAGAGAGGGAGAAACACACTCCACACTGAGCACAGAACTTGATGCCAGGCTTGATCCAACGACCCTGAGATCACAACACGACCAGTAACCAGGAGTCAGACCCTTAACCGACCCAGCCACCTAGGCATCCCTGTGTGTTGATATCTTATAACTATAACTTAATTTATTAGTGCTAATATTTTTTGTATATCAGTTCTTTCAAGCTTTTTATGTATAAGATTATTTATGAAAAGAGATAATTTTACCTCTTCCATTACAATTTGGATGGCTTTTATCTCTTTAGCCTAATTGCTCTGGCTGAGAATTCCAGGACCAGGGGCACCTGGGTGGCTCAGTCGTTAGCCGTCTGCCTTCGGCTCAGGTCGTGATCCCACGGTCCTGGGATCGAGCCTGCATCCGGCTCCCTGCTCGGCAGGAAGCCTGCTTCTCCCTCTTCTACTCCCCCTGCTTGTTCCTTCTCTTGCTGTGTATCTCTCTATTAAATAAAGAAATAAAATCTTAACAAAAAATAATTCTAGGACCATGTTGAATTAAAGTGGCAAGAGTGGACATCATTGTCAAGTTCCTGAGGGAAAGCTTTCAGTCTTTCACCATTGAGTATGATGTGGGTTTTTCATATATGGTCTTCATCATGTTAAGGAAATTTCCTTCTATTCGTAGTTTATTGGGTGTTTATGAAAGTGAATTGAATTTTGTCACATGCTTCTTCTGCATCAATTAAGATGACTGTGTAGTGTTTTATCCTTCATCCTAATAATGTGTAGTAAATTACATTCAATGCTTTTCAATAAAGCTTACTTGGCCATGATATATACTTTTAGTATACTGCAGAATTCAGTTTGCTAGTGTTTGTTAAAGATGTTTGGACCTGTATTCACAGGGGATATTGTATAGTTTTCTTGTAGTGTCTTTGTCTGGCTTTGGTATCAATAATGCTGGCCTTAGAATGAGTTAAGAAATATTCCCTCTTTAATATTTTGGAAGAGTTTAAGAAAGGAATGGGGCACATGGGTGGCTCAGTGGGTTAAGGCTCTGCCTTCAGCTCAGGTCATGATCTCAGGGTCTTGGGATTAGGCCCTCCATCTGGCTCTCTGCTCGGCGGGGAGCCTGCTTCCCCAGCTCCCTCTCTCTGCCTGCCTCTCTGCCTACTTGTGATCTCTGTCTGTAAAATAAATAAATAAAGTCTTAAAAAAAAAAAAAGGACTGGTATTGGGGTGCTAAGGTAGCTCAGTCAGTTAAGTTTCTGACTCTTAATCTCACCTCTTGATCTTGATCTCAGGGTTGTGATAGGCCCTGTATGGGGCTGCGATGGGAATCAGCTTCAAATTCTCTCTCTCCCTCTGCCCCTCTCCAACCCCACATGTATATGCTTTCTCTCTCTCAAATAAATCTTGAAGAAAGAAAGGATTGGTGTTAATTCTTCTTCAAGTGTTTTGTCACAGTGTTTTTGATAGGAAGAAATGAATCAGGTATTTTGTGAAGCTGTCAACAGTGTTTCAAGGAACTAGAAAGATGTCTTGAGGACTGCACATTTTCATAAGCACAATATGAAATTATCATTGCATAAATCAACTCATTAAATCACTAGGGTTGGGGCACCTGGGTGGCTCAGTGGGTTAATGCCTCTGCCTTCAGCTCCAGTCATGGTCTCAGGGTCCCAGGATAGAGCCCTCGCATCGCAGCGGGCTCTCTGCTTAGCAGGGAGCCTGCTTCCTCCTCTCTCTCTGCACCTGCCTGTCTGCCTACTTGTAATTTCTGCCTGTCAAATAAATAAATAAATCTTAAAAAAAAAAAGTCACTAGGGTCTGCTGGCCTCTTAGCTTTGTTCCTTTGCTTCTTCTTATTTATTTGCTGATGTATCTGGAATCACATAGGTCTATACCCTCATTGTTTTAGAAGATTCTGTTAGGCAGATTGGGCATCCTCAGAAAGGAGACTTTTGACTATGTATATTCAGTCTCTAAAATACTTCATACACTGTAGTCCTTAAATCCTCTTTGAGAACTTGGTGAGTGATCTCAATTTAGTAATAAAGAAGCTTAAGAAAATTTTTGCCTGTAAGCACAAAGGATTTCTGGCTGTAGTGTTTTGTTTTGTTTTGACCCCTTAATTGAGGCTGCATTTTGCACAGATTGGCTCCTCCTTTGTTTTACCTCCTTTATCAGCCTAAGACAAGGGCATTAATTATTGTTCACAGAGACTATATACAGATTCTTCTGTGCTAAGATAAAAATAAGCATTTTTCTGGAATCTAAAGGTTAGATCCTTTTGTTTGAGGTTGAATAAGCAATGGCTAAAAGTAATTCCTTATAGGCGAAAGGAGGAGGCTTTGCATGGTTGTGTTTGGGCTCTCTAACTAGAACTCTGAACATGTCAGCCATTATCACAAAACTGACCAGTAGTAACTCTTGAATACAGTGACTTTCAAACATTTTCGATAGCTTCATACAATAAGAAGTAAGTTTTATAGCATGACCTAGTACCTAACAAAAATACATATACAACTAACATGAAAGTCTCAGAAGCCAATTCTTAACTTTTTTTTAAAAGAAAATGCAGCCTATCTTCTATCTTGTTCTATTTATTTTTGAAAACATGCTCTTTTCAATTTGCTGAATTGACTTTATAACCTGCTAATAAATGTGGCCCTTAATTTAAAAAATACTCCTCCATAACCCTCAAATTTACCTCTGCATATAGTTTTCTGAGCTTTTGCCCTTTGGCATTTTGATTCTGTGGTTTGAAGTAGAACCTAGGAGTTTCTATTTTTATCAAGTGCCCAAATAATTCTGATATCGCCATAGATAAATATTTGGGAACTACTAATAGACCCAACCTAAAAACTCTTTTGCTTAAAACTAAATCTGTCATATAAAATTGCGGACATCAGGGTGCCTGGCTGGCTCAGTTGGTAGAGCATGTGACTCTGGATCTTGGGGTCATGAGTTCAAGACCCATGTTGGGGGTAGAGTTTACTTTAAAAAGATAAGTAAATAAAAATAAAATTGCTGAAACCATCATTGTCACTTTTGAAGTTTTTTGCCCTTTTAATTTTAGGAAGTAAGTTAGCCATTATCTAAACTCTCTGGACTCCAGTATTCATATTATTTAATAAAAGGTGGGGAGCCATTTTATATAGTGATTGACAGATAAAGGATGGTTAAATTCCTCTTGATTATAGAAAAAACAGGCTGGGCATGTAGTAGATTAAGTTATTCTCTGGTTTGTTCCATTCAGTAGTGATGTTGTCTTCTTTGACACAGACCAGTTTATGTCTGACTTGGAACACCAGCCATCAGGTTCAGCAGAGAAATGGCCTAACCACAGTGAGCTCTCATGTCCAGCTCCTTTCTGGAGAATCTAGAGGGTGAGTGTTGATTGAAATGTGTCATTGTTTTTATACCCAAATCTGGTATTTGCATGCAGTGGCTGGATTTGCATGTGCTACAGAGGATGGGGTATACACGGGCAGTCTTCTTGATAGGTTCACTCATTATCTTTGGAGCTACACTTTGACTACAAGACTCTACTTTTTAAATCTAACCACACTAAGGTTCTTACATTAGTGTTTAGAAATTTAATCTGAGTTTGAATAGAAAGCAAGTATTTAAATTTATTAAATCAAAGCAGAGAAGCCCATCTATAAGAATTCTATGGCTTGCGGGGGGGGGGGGCAGCGATAAAAAGGATTCTGTGGGTTGGGTGCTGAGTAAACCTGGTTACCAAATCAGGTGTATAAGCCTACTGATTTCTGGTCATGTTTTGTTGTGAGGCAATATGAAACAGAAATAAAGCAGGAAATTTTATCTGCCTGCCACAGGCAACTTGAATCATTTACCCTGAGCCTGACTTGTGGGCCTGTGTTTACACTCCTGATAGTGCTTCTGGGATTCCATTTGGAAAGAATCCATAGAAATGAAGTCTGTGTGAGGGAAGGGCTGGACCTCAGGCCTCTCTTCCTCAGCAACTCACCAGGAACATAGCTCTCCCTGCTGTCACACAGCCCCTTTCTTCAAAGACTCTGAAAGCCACTCGAGAACATACGTGATTATAAATACACAAATCATATATTGTAAATATACAAGTTATATTGTATATTATATATGTGTAAATTATAAATATGCAAATTTTAATTCTCAAAATGCCGTTTGAATTTAATTTTAATGAATTTAGGTTTGGAAGGGGACTACCCAAATCCTTATATTTAGGATGCTAAAGCCTCATCAGATAAGGCACCCAAACACTGGCTTCTCCCAGAAGCTGAGCCTACCCTGGTCTCATATCATCCTTGTCTCTAGCCATGAGAGGAATAAAAATGGCAACTAAATTCTTGTATTTCTTTAAGGAGAGTTATAGCCTTAAGGGTTTTTTGTTTAATTGAAGTGTAATTGACATACATATCCTATTAAGTTTCAGATGTACATCACAGTAATTTGATATTTTTATACATTTAAAGTGATTCCCCAGGTTAAGACTTGTCCCAAATAGCACCATATAAAGTTATTACAGTATCACTGACTTTATTTCCTCTGCTTACAATACAACTCCATGACTTAACTATTTTTATAGCTGGAAGTTTTTATCTCTTAATTCCCTTCAGCTATTTTGACCACCCTCCCCACCTTCCTTCCTATAACCAGAAAGATTTAAATGAATTTCCTCATATAATGGTTGAGAAGATCAGTTGAAGAAAGATTAAGTAAATCACTCTAGTTATATCACAACTGAACCAAAATTAAAGTTTTATCTCTTCTAGAGTTTACCCCATTGCTCTTCCTGTGTGTGAAGCAACAAGTAAGTTGGTCACTAGTGATCTTGGTAAGAAGTGTTTCTTTGCAATGAAGGGATCAGTGTATGACTAAGGAGTGAACGGGAGGTAAGAACAGAAACATGAAATAGCAGGCAGTGTATGTAACTCCTTTAAGATATTAAACAATGAGGGGCGCCTGTGTTAAAGTCTCTGCCTTCGGTTCAGGTCATGGTCTCAGGGTCCTGTGATCGAGCCCCGCATTGGGCTCTCTGCTTGGCGGGAAGCCTCCCCCCCACCTCTCTGCCTGCCTCTCTGCCTACTTGTGATCTCTGTCAAATGAATAAATTTTTAAAAAAATCTAAAAAAAAAAAAAAAAAAAAGATGTTAAACAGTGAAAGAAAAAAATTAGATATAGAGGACTATGTGGGTTCTAGGATTTTTGTTTACTTGCTTGTTTAAGGTGGAGAGCCTTACCATACTTAGTAACAATGAGAAAGATCCAGGAGAGAAGGTGGGTAGATTGACTGAAGAGCTGGAAGTGTGAAGAAAATTTTTGGAGTAAGTTTTTTTTTTTTTTTTTTTAAATATTTTATTTATTTATTTGAGAGAGAGACAGTGAGAGAGAGCATGAGCGAGGAGAAGGTCAGAGAGAGAAGCAGACTCCCCATGGAGCTGGGAGCCCGATGCGGGACTCGATCCCAGGAATCCAGGATCATGACCTGAGCCGAAGGCAGTCGTCCAACCAACTGAGCCACCCAGGCGTCCCTGGAGTAAGTTTTGAAGAGGCAAATACATAGGATCTATAGCACAAGTGCTGGAATGAGTCATGTGGATTTATGGTTCTGGAGCTCATGTTGGGTCCCTGGAGGCTATAGATTTGGGAGTCAACGGTATATAGAAATGGACAAGATTATCCAGAGAAAATGTACAATATGCAAAAAAAAAAAAAAAAATAGCGAGAGGGAAGGAATCTTACAATCTTAAAATTCTTCTGAATCCAACATCTTCACACAAAGTAAAAACAAGTGGGTTTTGGTTTTTATTTTTTCACATTTCAGTTTTGCTGATATAAAAGGATACATGCTGATACTTGAATACACTTTTAGGTACCTGTGTACTGTTTACTCAGCTGGAGATTTAATGTTTGTCTTTGAAGAATGTTTTGACTTACAGCCTTTTCTAGAGGAAAGATCTGTATGATACTGAGTATAGTATCACACACATAAGAGATTTCTTAAAAAGAAAGACTTATTCTCCTGTCTGGGAATAAGGGGACTGATTGCCCTGTCAGGTGTGGTTTTAAACAAACAAACAAACAAAAAAAGGTGTCATAATTTCCCTTTACTAGTAGTAAAGCTACTGTTAAAAAGTGAAAGATAGGACGCCTGGGTGGCTCAGTGGGTTAAGCTGCTGCCTTTGGCTCAGGTCATGATCTCAGGGTCCTGGGATCAAGTCCCGCATCGGGCTCTCTGCTCAGCGGGGAGCCTGCTTCCCTTCCTCTCTCTCTCTGCCTGCCTCTCTGCCTACTTGTGATCTCTCTCTGTCAAATAAATAAATAAAATCTTAAAAAAAAGTGAAAGATACCTTTTAATCTTTGTACATATATTTTCATTTTATCCTGTGGTTGAAAGCTGTCTAACGTTAGGTCGAAGTTTAAAATGACTTAGTTAAAAACTTGGCATGATAGAGCTTAAGCTGGTTATCTTGGTTCTTGCTTAAAATAATTAAATATTCTTTCTGTTACCTTTATGGTGATGAGTTTTATTTTTGTTAATAAATAGTAGTCTCTCTAATGGAGATTCCAAAATGCAATGGCTTAACCACATTGGAAGTTCTCCCACACTTCATGCTAATTCAGAGATCAGGATGCCTTTTATTTAATTGTTCCTCTGTTTCCTTAGGTATGATCAAAGCAGAGTTACCACTTTGACTTGAGTCTTAGCCCAAAGCAAGAGGTATGGGGGAAGGAAGGGAAGAAGTTACTGATCCTGGGATGAGGAAGATGCACACATCACTTCTGTTCACATTTCATTGGAAGAAAGCAAATTATATGACCGTACCTATGTACAAAGGGGAAGTTGGGAAATGTAGTTTACAGCTAAGTGGCTGTGTGAGTAGTTAAATTCAATTACTTAAGAATGAATTAGGGTGCCTGGGTGGCTCAGTCCTTGGGCATCTGCCTTCGGCTCAGGTCATGATCCTGGGGTCCTGGGATCGAGCCCTTCCCGCATCTGGCTCCCTGCTTGGCGGGAGGCCTGCTTCTCCCTCTCCCCCTGCTTGTGTTACTTTTCTCGCTGTCTCTCTCTCTCTCTGTCAAATAAATAAATAAAATCTTTAAAAAAAGAAAAAAGAATGAATTAGGACAGTTAGCAATCTACCATAAATGCTTTGTAAGTTTTCAGGAACTTTTTTTTTGTCTTTAGTTTGAGAATTTTGGTAAATGCAATTTAATTCTTCATCTCGTGCCACAAATAGGTGAATTCAGTTATTTAATATATGTAGTTTAGATGGTGTCTTCCAACTTACCAAAAACCCCAAGTATATCTTAGCAAAACTGTGAGAGAATAATAAACCATAAATACTAGATTTTTCATCCATTTAAACTCATTCCATTACTTCCGAATTTCTCTTGTTTGTTTGTGTTTTTTTCATTTCAGGTGTAATTCAGAAAATAATTGCAGCCTTCATTTTATAAAAAATAACATCTCCATAAAATTTTTACCAGAAAATGGATTATATACCTTTAAACTTGGGGTACAGGGAAGGGAAGAAAAGGTGAATTTTCCAAACCTGGGTGAAGGTTCATTGCAGCTTCAAAATGAAATAACATATATAAATAAAGTCTAATTATACCAGGAAATGCTTTACAAAATGCTCAAGATGCTCAGGTGCTAGTTAGAAAGGCCCTTTGGATTTTTGTGTATATAACGATATATCTGTCTACTCCAGGGGCAGTGTCCTGGGTTGCTCCTCCCCTGTCCACCTGGTGGTGAGATTTCATACTATACCATGCTTGTCAGCTCTAGCTCTGAAACCTTAAGCATTGGAAATAGCTCTACATAGGAGACCTGTTGTTATGCAAACGCCTCTTTTGTATAGAAAGCATTCCTGTGGACTCTTAATTTGGATAGCAATTTTTTTTGTATTTATTTTTTAATATTTTATTTATTTATTTTATTTAAATACTTAGTATTTATTTTATTTATTTATTTGAGAGAAAGCATGAGAAGGGGGAGAGGCAGAGGGAGAGGAAGCAGACTCCCCCCCCCCCCCCCAAGCAGGGAGCCCGACAAGAGGCTCGATCCCAGGATTCTGGGATCATGACCTGAGCTGAAGGCAGCCACTTAACCAAGCCACCCAGGCACCCCGGATAGCAATTTTTAGATTAAAAAAAAAAACAAAAAAACAAAAACCTTGTTCTTCCACAAATACTGCTGACAGCTCTGACTACTGTTGTGGTGGCACAGGTGATCCAGGTGTTGGGGTAGGGGGAGTTGATAGCAGCTGTCACAAGTGGGCCAAATTCCATGACCTATATAACCTGTTAGTATGGGTGTTGAGGGCTGTTGATTCTTGTTCTAGGTTTTTGGTTCACTTTATTCTTTAAAGGAATTACATAGGGTTATAAACTCCTGCACTTAAATTGATGAAATAAAAAAACCCACCTCACAACCTTCTGGACTGGGGTTTAAATGAATGAATAAATTCATGCATATATATTCAAAAGAAAGGAGAAAATGAAATTGCAAGCAGTATTTTTAAGAAATAACCTAATGTCAAATCATTCAGTTTTTTTCATCACTAAGTTGTACATTTGAAACTAATGTAAATATGTGTCAACTATACTAAAAAAAAAACCATACACACACACACACAAACAAAAAACCTGGGGCACCTGGTGGCTGTCGGTTAAGCATCTGCCTTTGGCTCAGGTCATGATCCCAGGATCCTGGGATCAAGTCCTGCATCAGGGTCTCTGCTCAGCAGGGAGCCTGCTTCTCCCTCTTACTGCTGCTCCCTCTGCTTGTGCGCTCTCTGTTTCTGTCAAATAAATAAAATCCAAAAAAAAAAGAAGTAACTTAAATATTGTGTCTATCAATAATTGCTAATAATTTACATTATAGATTTGTTTACCAGTAATAATTTTGACTTGCTTAAGTTGACACTCAAATTTTCGCTGGTTGCAGCAGAAAGCTATTTCAGGAATCCAGAGGTAGGATCCTGAGCCCAAAGCTCCCAGCCTCAGGGAGAAATGAGAGGCAGAGAAGAGCTGCAGACTCTGCCATACTGTGCTCAAGTCACTGCTAAAGGGCAGCAAAAGGACCACTTTGTTGTAGTTCTGACTCCTTGTCCTAAAACTCATACTCCGTATTCACCTGTGGCAATTATTTGAGCATAATTTTTGTTTTTCCAAGTCCCCAAATTATATTAAAATACTCACTTGCTCAGTGATTGTATTCAGCACATAGTATGTACCGAGCACTAAGGGTTCAGTGGAGAACAAGATGGATAAGGTCCCTGCCCTACTGGAACTTAAATCTGCTAATTATTATGTATTAATATTCTGTATTAAAGTATATTTGAGTACTGTCAGCTTGAGTGCTTCTTTGTGGAAAATCATCTTGGCTTTATCAGTCTTAAAATCCCAAACAGTCAAGAATCTACCAGGTTGCTTCAGCTAAGTGAGGTTAGGGATCACAAGCAAAAGAACAACAGAACTTTGATAAGAGGGAGCAGAAAGAAAACAGCTTTAATCAGGCTTTTGCTATATACAGCATCACCTGATTACCTCAGAAAATGATGTATTTATTCTTATCAAAGTACTTTGTGGGGACGCCTGGGTGGTTCAGTTAGTTAAGTGTCTGGCTTCCACTCAGGTCATGATTCAGGGTCCTGGGATCGAGTTCCACATCAGGCTCCCTGCTCACTGGGGAGCCTGCTTCTCCCTCTGCCCGCCACTCCCACTGCTTGTGCTCGCTTACTCTCCTCTCTCTCTCTCAAATAAGTAAAATCTTAAAAAAAAAAAAAAAAAAAAGTGTACTTGGTAAGTGGGTGGATAGAACTGAATATATTATATACCCTCATACTCAAGAAAATGTAAGCATTGACTTTCTCATAGATACAGGAAAACAATACGTCATGTGTGGGGTTTTTTTTATAATGACAAAACACCATTTTAATCACCTTATAGATTTAAAACTTGGACAGTGAGATAATTTAAGAAGGTGTGTTGCATGGCAGCTTGGAACATCTCTGAAGTTACCATCCCTGGAAGGGATAAGTGTTGGGAAAAGATGATTGTCAGCTGGTACTCGCTTCTGTATTTGGCTTTTGCCACTGCTGGGAGACCTGTCTAAAATAGACGCTGTCAAAATAAAAATCAGATGGTCCTTCATTAGTCTTAATAATATTGTCTGGTCCCTTTCCTACCCCATCACCTAGTGAACTTTAACATATTATTTCCCAGTAGTTTTCAAGTAATTGTATTGAATTAGGATCCATTTGTTGTCACCAGAAATTGCTGTTTCTTTATTAGTAAGGTCCTTGCCCTTAAGAAAATCACAAGCTATTGAGAGACAGAGAATGATGACGCCCTACCAGTAATTCGGTGTGGTGAGTTATGTGAGAGGCCACATGCGGAGATCATGGGCCATCCCTGTGCTCCGTCTTAGCATGAGACTAGGCCATAGACTTACACGTGGAGTCCACACTGAAAACACTGTTCCTTGCTTGTTAATGTGGCTTGAAATAACAGGTGCCAACGGCTGCCTTTTCTATTTTTGTCCCTTTTAGATTCTCTCTTTCCTGTCTCTCTCCCCTCTCTTAACTTACTCCCTCTCCCTCCCCAAGCATCACATTTGTCCAGGTTTTTGCACTTCGTCTAAATGATTTCCCTGTTTCTCTACTCTTGGCCTCCAAGAACTGACATGGGTTTGGAAACTCACTCCACCGTTTACTAAGCAAATGAGTGAACTGCCAAAGCCTCAGTTAACTGATTTATAAAATAGTGGGTTCGTAGTTACCTTCAAATGTTGTGAAGATTGAAATAAGATACAAAATTTCATTTGTAAACTGTCAGAGATGCTCAGTAAGTATTTATGAAGTGCATGTTAGTTCCCTTCTTATAGCCATCAGTGTATGAATTTGAAGAATTTTTAAAATTACCTAAACTTTAAAAAGAGTAGATGTTAATACTTGAAGATTTTTTTAAGTGATTGTGTCTCCTTTGCTATGATCACATCACATTCTAAGTATAAAATTTTTTTGGTGTTGGCCTATTTTCACTTATAGCAGTTGTAGTGAGATATAATTCATTACTATGAAATTCACCCTCAAAAATACACCATTCAGTGGTTTTAGTATATTCACAGAATTGTGCAGCTATCACAACTATCTAATTTTAGAAAACCTTCTTTACTCCAAAAAGAAAAACAAAAAATATTCCCATACCCGTTAGTAGTCACTCCCTATTCCTCTCTCACCATGACTCCTGGTAACCTCCTATTTTCTGTCTGTTCTGGCCATTTTATACAAATGGAATCAAACAATGTATGATCTTTTGTGTCTGATTTCTCTCACTTAGCATGTTTTCAGGGTTCATCCATGTTGTAGCATGTATTAGAACTTCATTGCTTCTTGTGGCTGAATAATGTTCCATGGTATGGGTAGCCCACATTTTGTTTATCCATTCATCACTTGGTAGACATCTGGATTGTTTCCACTTTGGGGCTATTATGAAAAATACTTCTGTGAACTTGTATTTGAGTATAAGTTTTTATATGGATATATGTTTTCCGTTCTTTTAAGCATACACCCAGGAGTTTAATCTTTGGTTGATAAAGCAAGGAATTTTCATTTCAAAGCAAAGAATTCTCATGACAGAGAACTAAGGGTTCTTATTGGGGGAATTTGGAGTTTTTTTTTTTTTTTGTTGTTTTTTTTAAGATTTTTTGTACTTACTTGAGAGAGAGACAAAGATAGAGACCGAGAGCACAAGCATGGAGGAGAGGGAGAAGCAGGCTCCTCCCTGACCCCTGAGATCATCACCTGAGCTGAAGTCAGACACTTAACCAACTGAGCCACCCAGGTGCCCCCGGTATATTATTTTCTATACTGGCTCCTTAAGATTGAAGTTTTTTGTATTGTGCTTCACAGAGCACTATGTTCCTTGAAGTGCTTGACATCATAGAAACCATAAAAAAAAGAGTCTTTTCCAAAAGTTTGCCCCCAACATAATGAATACTTTGTATTAGCATAAGGTAACAAAGTAACTGCTTTATTTAGTAAATCTTCCTTTATTCTCACCAAAACATTTATTTGCATTCACTTTACATACAAAGTACACCACAGGTATCAGAAGGGGGAAACCCCCTGTAAAGGCATGCAAATTCAGGAAAAGTGAGATTAATATGAACTCATGTCAGATGTATCCTGTCTTCTGCTCTAGAGCAGAAGCTTATACAAGGGTAGGAATGTTTCCTGTTCTCTGAACCATCTCCCTTCCCATCCCAAACTGAACTGAAAGGGAAAATAGAGGTCTGCAATAAGGTCTCCATTCAGTTTAGGACCAGGCTTTAAGCACTGCATTTACCTTTACAGAACACTGGAAAGGAAAAAAAAAAAATCTTTGAAATGGAACTCGCCATTCAGCATCATATGGTCAGTCACACAAAGGTCACTAATCATTCTTTTTCTTGTTTTTCAGTGAACGAGATAATTGGGAGAGACATGTCTCAGATTTCTGTTTCCCAAGGAACAGGGGTGAGCAGGCAGGCTCCCCTTCCAGGCCCTGATTCCCTGGATATAGGAAGATCCGAAGGCCTCTGACAAGAGTTCACTGCAGCCTTGTGTCCACCACCATGTACTTCTCAGCATGTTTCTCTCCTTGGACCTTGGGTTTCCAACTCTGTGGCCATCAGGACTGGCACCGGGAGTTGGGGTCACCGTATGTGGGGAAAGCAGCATTCCTCCACCTCAGGCCTTGGGTAGATTTTGTAAAAGAACAGGAGCAGCATAGACTGAGCTTTGGGGAAATAAGCTTTGCTTTTTATATTTAAATAGGATACTTTTATATGATGGGTGCTTTGAGTGTGAATGCAGCAGGCTCTCCATTTCAGAGATGCTGCTTTTGCAAGTGACCTGGTTGCTTAGCTATGATTGGTGATTTTACTCCTTTATGGTCATTTGAAGGACTCTTTAGCCTTGATGATATTTTTAAAGTAGGAACTTTTGATAAAACCTTCCAGAGGCAAACAAAAATTCTCCTAAGCCCACACCTATGCCTCAAAAACTCAGCATGTCCTAAAGCCTTTCATAGATTTATAGGAAATAAAGCCAAATGTAGCTCATACTTCTTTATAAAAGTAAACTGTTAGAGAAGAGACCATTCCAATCATTGACGTGTTGGAATATAAAACAACATTCCAGAGCATAGCCTTTTTGTAACGTTCTAGGTAATCTTCCTGCACTCTCTCCATACTGACGCCATGTTGAAATTGCTTTTTTTCCCTCAGGGCCTTGGATAAGATAGCTCCATGTAAGGTGACTTTGAAAGGTGGGCTTTTTAGCTTCCTAGCTTTAATATCCTGCCATCCTGCAAACAAGTAGGCTGTGGAGTGCTTTTCCCTTGTGTGTCCTCTGTCCCAGACCTTTTCTAACTGGGAATATCTGCATTTGGCTGCTCTATAACCTTTGAAGCCACAGCCTCATGATGGTTTAGGCAAATTTGCCGGTTCTAACTCCTCTCCAGAGGCCAGGCTGTGTCATAAGCTAAGCACAAATGAACTATGCGTCAGAAGAGGAGCAGAGAAAATGCAGGACTCCAGAAGGGAAGCTTCTACGATTCGCAGTGGAATGGAATGCTTATCCCTCGTTCTGTTTACAGCCGAAAATGATTCTGGCCTACCCTCCTCCCATCTACACGGCCTCAAAAACACAGCCTTTTCCCCAAAAGGCTTCGACGCAAACCCAGACATGAGGTAGCATCATAGACCTGACCCTCCACACCAAAGATGCCCCGGTGCTGCTGCTGGTGAGGCTGGTGCCCAGGGCAGGGGCCAGCAAAAACCTCCAGCTTGCTGTCTACCAAAGGAGGTGCCCAAGTTGGGTGCTTTTTCCAAACCCTGCCCTTCTCCCTTTAATGGGATTAGTACCTATTCCAAGGCTGGGCCCATTTCAAAGCACCTGAAGTTTGCAGTATGTTTTCCAACAAAATCATGTAATTTCATTTATTCAGGAAGGAAAAAAAAAATTTTTTTTTTTTTTTGAGTGCCTGTATGTGTGACAGTGTGCTGAGCTGGTCAAGGGCTTTTTAATCCAGGGAATTAGGAGTCCTAGATGCCAGGACTCTCCATTGAGGCCAAGTAAGGCCTCCGCAGGGGGAGCCGGCTCATTGCCCACCTCCTCTAGTCAGCCAGGTAGGAGCCGTTGGCCTCCTGCAGGATAAAGAAGTATGTTCCCCCCCCCCCTTCAAACCATGATTTAGTTTTCCCCTAAACCTAGTTAGAGAAAAATGTCTGTCCTTCAGCAAATCACTCTGGTCCCTCCTGGAGCTGGGTGTTTTCACATTTTTCTTTAAAAGTTTTATGTCAGAATGTGGACAGTGCGATTTGCTTCAGGGCCTGTAGTTGGCAGCCCACAGCTTCCTTTGGAGGGGTTTTAAGAGGCAGCCCCTGAAAAGAAGTTCCAGACAGCTGGCCGGACTTGCCTCCACCCTCTTGCCCCTGGGGTAGCTGTCTCACATGGGGTTACTGCAAGAGTTTCCCTTGCAGGACCCTCTGGGGGTTGCTCTGCTGCCCTCATGAATAAAAGCCTCTATGATCCAGAGTTGCTATGCACCAAATTCTGATGCCTTTTAAATACCTTGATGCCTGTAGCACTAGAAATGCTTTCCTATTTAAAATAAAAGTTGAATTTTAAAAGAGCTTTGTATACTATATAAGCAGTCTTGTATCATTTTGTTAAGTCTTTGGCTTAAGAATCAGTATTTTCTGGCTTTACAGGTAAAGACTAAACTTCTGTACACAGTTGGGCTGTGCAAACTGACTTCTAGTAGCAACACTGAGCAACTGGGCATGTCTCAGCATCTACCCCTGCCCCTTCCAACCTGTGCTACCTCTTGGGTTGAGGAAGGGCATAAGCAGCCTTCTACTTGCTAGATAGTAAGGGACATGGCTGAAGACACCTCGAAAGGGACCAGATGTCCTGTCTTCGGTTTCCCGTGTGGTGTTGCTGCCCAGGGCGAACTACCACCACTGGAGCTCTGCTAGGATCTGGCCATGAAGCCCTTGAATGGCGGGATTGTTTTCCTAAAGATTTATTTATTTTGGCAGGAGAGGGAGACCCCCGAGATCACAACCTGAGCCAAAACCGAGTTTTGTGCCACCCCAGCGCCCCTGGCCTTGAAGCCCTGTTGAAACCTTGTATTTTATAAAATGGGCGACGTACAGTTAAGGAATTGGTTCTCTGTTATGTTTACAGCACTTGGGATTGTGTTTTCTTACACATTTTGTACTTTAAAACCTTTTATAGGAGTACAGTGCTCCTTACACAAGTAACAAAGGGAAGAGCCAGCAATTCAGGTTCCTCACTTACAGGGCTGAAATAACAAGCGGTGACAGGTTAACACTGTCCTTGAAATCTGCCTGAGTTTTCCTCTCCCTGGGGCAGGTGTGGAGCCCCACACTCGGGAGTCCAAAGCAGCTAAAGGCACTTTGGTTTTTAAAAGTCCACTTGGTTAGGAACCTTTGTTTATTTTACGGAGGAGTGAGTAGAGTTCCAAATTTCTTCCGAAGCTTCAGTTCTGTACCCTCTAATGGGTGCAAAGGACATTCCACGATGTCTAATGAGTTCAGGACAACTGGCCTGCCCAAGGTGTGCATGAAAAGTAGGCAGTAAGTCCCCTTTAAGTCAGGCCTGAGATTTTGTGTGAAGGCCTCCTGCCCCCTAGTGTCCTCTGGGGATACTGCAGTACAGTCGGTCAAAACAGTCTGTGATTTTGCCACTCATAGTCCTTATGCCAAGTTGGAGGAGAGCTAGCGTCCTTGGACCCATGGCACAATGTGGCCACTAAGGGTCAAGTATTCCAGGGGCTGGGGCAGCATTTTCTGCCTCCCTGACCCCTACCAGAAGGGAAAGGGAAAGCACAATATTGGGATCTTTACTCAGAAGCTCCCAGGAGTCATACATTGAAGGCACCAGGGCTTACATTTTTAAAAAGCAAGCATGCCTGCTGTGGACATCAGCCCCACAGAATCTGGGTACGGACCACGGCCAAACAGACCGAAGGATCTCATGGTGCTATTCAGGAGGCCCAGATCAGGCCACTGGGAGCAGGGTAACACCATTCCACCCCCAGCCCTGCGTATAGGGTCCAGCCGTCATCTTTAGGGTGAACAGGCAGAGCAACAAGTGGGAGATGGAGCTGGGGCTTGAGCTCATTCTAGGTGCTGAGAGCTTTGACAAGCCCAGGAAGGAGCCACCTGGGTGAGGGTACTGGTTCTCTCGATGCCAAGAGAGACATGACAGATGTTAGCCAGCTCTTACCTCCTGGCTCCCTCACCTACAAACACACCCACTCTTTGGGGGCCTGTAGCACAGTTCGGGGCGGGTCACCAACAGGCATCAAACTGGTGTAGTCATCAGGGGCTAACTGCGGAAGAGAAAGAGATTTAGGAGAGGGAGCTGTAGGTTCAGCCAGTTCCCAAGCCCTCCAGCCACACCTCACCTGATAGGCCTGGAAAACGCTGAGTAGATCCTTCATACCAGCTGTATATGGGACACCCTGCATACGGACCAGGGCTCCTGGCTGGGACAACACTGAGGTGGAAGCAGAGGCCAGGGCAGTGGGGGGTGTGGCGAGGTAGCCCACAGTGGTCGGGGACACTGGGGGGCTAGAATGGAAGAGGCAGAATTTAAGAGTGTAGTCCCGTCTGTGGCCTAGACCTGCCTCCCTCCCTCTTCCCTCTCTGCCTGTGTTTAGTTCAGTTCCTCCTCCCTAAAACTTCTGTCTCCAGAGTCTTCCATTCTCATTTGTAGACGGTATTCTCCAGACCGTACCTGTCACTTCCTTGTCCATCTTTGATTAAGTCCCAGCTCTGACAGACCTTGGATTACGTGGCCCAGGAAGGGGATCATGACCCTCCCGCACACCAGAATGGGAGCAAGACTGTGGAATTTTCTCAGCAGCCGGTACCTGGGGTAGTAAGCTGTGTAGTTCATGTAGAGTTGAGTGGCTGGCCCTGGGTAGTAGGCAACAGGGGTAGGGGCAGCAGGCACCCTGGCAGCCGGGAGCAGTGCTGAAGAGGGATACAAGGCTGCCGTCTCAGCCGGGATGAGTGTTGGGGTGGCCTGGAAGGTGGCGTAGGTAGGTGGTGAGAGGCCTGGAGGCAGAAGCAGAGAGTGCATCTGCAGGGAGCCCAGCACTGCCCTGGGTGAGGCAGCCAGAAGAGAGTCCCCACTGCAGAAAGAGAGGCTTACAACAGCTTGGCCCCCACATGCCTCCTTCCCCAGCCCCTGTAACACTCACAGGGCAGCTTGCAGGGTGGAGGGGACATGCCACTGCGGCTCAAGGTGCCCCCCATTAGCACACGGCTCATCTCCTCCGTGGAGCAGGGGACCACTTCCACATAGCGTTCCTTCATCACTTTCTTATGGCAACGCTGTGCAGCAGCTAGGGCCCGCTCTGCTGATGTCATCTGGATGAAAGCGTCGCCTGAGGGCCGACCCTGTGCACAGGGTCGTCTCATAAACAACCTGTCCTGGCAAGAATGCCTTGCTCCCAACCACACAGCCCTCTCTGACCGTGTCGGTCGCCCTGCTGGCAAAAGCCTCACCTGCTGGTTGAGCACCATGTGCACCCCGTGGGGCCGGATGTCAGCAGCTGCCTCCCCCAGAAAGCTCAGGATGTCTTCAATGGTGGCTGTATAGGGCAGGCCTCGAAGGCGTACACAATCTCTCCCAGTCCCCGCTGCCAGTGGGAAGGGGATGGGGAGCAGGGGAGCGGTGAGTGTGGGAAGGAGTGGGCTGGATGCATAGCGGTTCAGGACCTGGCAAGGAAGGCAGCCATGGGCCCGTCAAGCCAGGTGGGACGGGGGACCCTGGAGGAGACGCACACGGGAGGAGGGGGAGCCCTGGGCGCTCACCTGTTGCACCTCAGCCGCCGTGCTCCGGAAGAGTTCGATGTATCGCTTACCCAGTATGCCCTTGTGCCTGCGCAACGCAGCCTGCGCCAGCTCCTCACAGGCGAAGAGGGCAAAGGCATCACCGGTGGGCCGGCCGTCAGGGTGGCGCACAAACAGCAGCCCGTCAGCACCCCCAGTCACCGGGCACTCGGGCCCCAGAAAGCCCAGCACGTCCTCCGGCCCAGCCGAGAAGGGCAGTCCCCGCAGCCGCAGTATCACCTGGTCTTCCCGCGACAGGAAACGAGCCACCTCTAGTGATGTGCCTTGGTGAGAGGCAGGGGAGTCACCCACTGACTTCATCTGTGCCCTCCCAGATAGCCGCCTTCACGTGGCATGCTGGGAAGGGGACAGGAAGGTGGGGAGGGGGGCGGTGGTGGGCAAGTAGGACACGGACGGAGAACCAGCAGAGTGAGGTGCTGCCGGGAGCATACTCACCCCCCGCGATCTTCACAAACTCCTCTCCTGTTGCTTTGTATACCTGTGGGGACAGTGGGGGCAGCCCATGGGTCTGCAGCCTGGTGGGCCTCAGCTCCGCCCTGCTTTACTCCCAGCCCAAAGCCCCACCTCGATATAGCGGACGCCCATGTGGTGCTTGTGTCTCTGCAGCGCTAGGTCCCGCTGCTCGCTGTCCACAAAGCGGATGAGGGCCTCGCCATTTCTGCGGCCCTGGGCATTGAGGCAGAGTGCGACACCACCCCTGCAGAACCAGTGCAGTGCTTTGTTAGTGCCTCAAGGGCAGGCCCGCCCTCCAGGGCCCATCGCCCTGCCAGACCCACCTGGCAATGTTGAGTCCTTTGAAGAACCGAGCCACATCCTGGTCTGACGACTGCCAGGGCAACCCACGGGCCCGAACCACGGTCTCACTGTCCACCACATCGGCCTTGCTGCTGCAGGGGCAGGCCAGAGTCAGAGCCCCGCAGCTCTTGGCCCCCGGACCTCAGCCCCACCCTCACACTCACCAAGGGCCTGTCTCATATTTCTGCTTTACCACCTCGGCCTTCGAAAACAATTGACCTGAGAGGAGATGGCATGGGGGTCAGCAGGGTCTGGTGGAGGGGGGTCTCCCCACCAAGCTCTGCAAAGAGAGGACAGTTGAGGGGGATAAGAAGGTGACAAAGGAGCTTCCACCTATGGTCTCTCAAAGAAGGTAACAAGTGGGGAAGGGGACTTTGAGGAAGTAAGACGCAGACAACCACCTAGTCCTGAGAGCAGGTGACAGGTGGTGAGGGAAACCTTACCACTGGGCTCTTCGAGCAGGTGGAGGATGACAGCTACCATTGTCTTCACTTCCCAGACCCCAAAGTCATCCTCTGTGGCATCTGTCTCCAGCCCCAAGTCTATGAGCAGAAAAATAACAATAAGGAAATCCCAACAGAGAGGCAAACATTTGTTCTGATCCGGCTCATATATGCCTTTACAAGTCCCCATCCCAGACACATGCAGACATATGTCCCTATTTCAGACGTACCCCAGCACCCACAAGAAGGCATGTCTCATCAAGGACTTTACAGATAATGTAAACTCGTGTGTGTAACCCTTCAGGATGCACATACTCAACACAGCTTCCCCCCGACCTAACCCTTCCGGGTCGCAGGTACCCTGTGCCATGGTGGCCACGGTGAGCTCCCTGGCAGGACAGGTGCTTGGGTGCTGCACATGGAACTCTCTGCGGAGGTCGTAGAAGGAGAAGAAGGTGTCGGGGAGCACCAGGTTCTGGAGGCACATGGGAGGGGGCATGAGTGGGGGGAACTGAGTGGCCCTGCCCAACCCCATGACAAGGGTCCTGGGAACCCTACCCCCTGTGTGCCCTCAGTGGCATACCTTCCTGGAGGCCTCGGGATGCAGGACCTGTCTCAGCAGCTGCTGCCCATCAGTGCATAGCATGTAGGGGCCCCCACCTAGCAGAGCCACATCCCCGCTCACCAGCTGTGAGAACTGGGGAGAGGGAGTGGGGAGAGAGACAGACACATGCTCATAGCTAGGCGGCCAGGAGGGAGGGCACAGGCTGCAAAGCAGGTTCAGCTAGATGTTCAGCCCTACCCTGCCTGGGGAGAAGTTGGCCACAGGTGTGAGGCCTGGTTCTGTGTGTCCCTCTTCTCCCCCAGAACACTGTCACCTTCTCCAGGCCAAATGGGGGCAGACACGTATCACCCAAAGCCCCCATCAAACACACTCCGAGAGTCTGGAGTAGGGCCAGAGCAAACACCTGGTGAAGTGGGACAAGCAGGTGGGAAGGGGCGGGGCAAAGCAGGTTAAACCTGTCCCTGACCAGGCACCACCCTCAGACTGGTGGGGGAGGCCCAATCCTCCTGCCTGAGGCCTAGCTGGCTCTGGGTCAATGGCAGCCCCGCCTCTAGGTCTGACCAACCGAGGGCCAGAGAAAATCCAAGGACAGAGCTCCACACCTGGACGCCCTGGGCAGCATGAGCTTTGACCCACACTATCGACCAGCTGGCACGGAGTTGTTTGCTCACAGAGGGGGTGGCACTTCTCAAGCTGCCCAGCACCCCCCCACCTCCGGCCTCCCAGCCTTCCTCCTTGCTCGAGAACAGTAGAAGTACTAGGCACAGGCCCAGAGCGAGCCAACCCAGTTCTCCTTCAGCACGCTCCCCAAGTAGGGTCTAACCTGGGAGCCCTTCTGGAACAGGATCAGGTTCAACATGTTTGTACCTCATCAAGAACCACCGGCGTTGTTGGAAAATGAAAGAATTTGTGCGTGTAAAGCACTTAAACTCATTACACTCAAGAATCAGACTCAGGAGTGCAACACAGGAGATAAGAAAAAGAAAACAGCAAGGGGAGCCGCCTCCCACTTCAGCCAGCACTGGGAGGCACCCTGGGCCTTTGCACTCAGGAGACAGGTAGCCTTCAGGCGGGGTCCGGACAGCGCCCACGCCCGGCCAGCCGGCCGGGACAGGCCTAGACCAGCAGCTTACACCTGGCGGCGTCTGCCTTGGAGGCAGACCCCGCCCTACTCCCCCGCTCCAGCGTCTCCTAGGCGGGTGGGTGGGCCGACGTCGCCGGCGGCGGGGACCGTGACCTATGGCCGACACCAGGCCCCTGGGCCCTTTTGCCTTCCGAATGCCGCTCTCGGAGACCTGGCCAAGCAGGTTCCCAGAGGCGTCTCACCCCACAGCCCTGGCGGCCCTGGGAGGGGTCTCGCAGTTTCCAGCCCACCGCGTCAGTAGGAGTGAATCCCTGGAAAGGCTGAAAAGGAAGGTGCCCCCAGGAACGGCCGGCACACGCGGGAATCTCTGAAACTTTTAAACAACAGGAACTCGTCCTACAGCCCAGGCCAGTTGGTCGCAGCACACCAGGCCTTGCCTCCTGCCGCCTCTCCCGCTGAGAAATGTCCCCGCGGCCCCGCCATGCCTCCACTCACCCGGGCCCCAGCACTCACCTGCTGCAGCACCTTGTCCAGCGGCTCGGCCCGCGCCAAGCTGTCGGCGCTCAGGCCGCTCGCCTCGCGGCACTGCGGGCTCAGTGCGGCCGCCTCGGCGCGAACCAATGACTTGTGCAACGTCCCCACCTACGAGCGGCGGGGGAAACCTATCAGCCACTGTTCCCCTCGGATCCTGGGGACCCCACCAACCCCTTCTCACCGTACCTGACGGCTCCGCGGCTCCACCACTTGCCAGACTAAGAGGATCAAGTCGGTCTCATCGGAACCCAGGTCCGGCCCCAGCGCACCGGCCGTGGCTCCGAACAGTACGACCAGGGGTCCGGGCCCGGGGCGGGGGTCGGCGGCAGAGTCTGAGGTGGGGTTCGGGCCCGGGGGCGGTGGCTGGGGAGGCGGCGGAGTCATGGCCGCAGAGGAAGGGGGCGCTCGGCCAGACACACGCGGACCGACGAGGCGCACGCACGCACCGGCCGACGGCAGACACGAATCAGCTTGGGCGGGACACCGTGTGTCGGGGGCGGCACCTGCGGCCTGGCTGGCGCAGTGGGCGCTGCTGAGACCCGCCCGCGGCGCCCCGTGGGGCGGGGCGGCTACTGGCCCCCGCCCTCTCCGGGCGAGTTACCTGTAGGCCCCGCGGGCCACGTGACCGAGGGCAGCCGGGGGAACAGAGGGGTAAGGCTGCTAGAACCAAGCGCAGCGCGCGCGCGCTCAGACGCCCGGCCTGGGTACGCGCTCACGGGCCGGCCTCCCATTCCGTCAAAGGGCTTCGCCTGACTCGGTATCGTTCTACTCTGTCCCTTCCCACCATGAGGCCTACGCCAAGAACAGTGCAAAAACAGGGGTCACACGGGATTTGTGAAAATCACCAGGAGACAGTATAGGGGCTGTGGGGGGGTCATGACGGCCGGTCGGGGGGGTGACAGAAGTCACCTAAAAGGGAGGTGAATTACGGGATATCACCCAGAGGCCTGTGCGGGGGTGGTCACCAGAGGCCAAGTGGATTAGGGGGAGGGCCATGGGAACGGGGGGAGTAGAGGTCACGGAGCAGGGCTCGTCCACACACGTAGTAAGACCTGCCCGCGGTGCCGAACACGAGGTGGTGTGCAGGCCTCGGTGCTGGGGAAGCAGGGAGAGCGCCACCCCAGACGGGGGTGAGCCTAATGTTCAGGGTTACCCCACGTGGAGACTGCTGCCTGTTTTCGTCGCCCTCCCCTCCTGATCTCTGGAGATGTGAGCGCGCCGGCGGGTGGGGGCTAGCGGCGAAGGTGTACTGTGCGCGTGCAGGCTGCAGATCCTCCATCTCTTCTCCATCGGAGACCAGCAACCCAGTAAGGGCAGTCCCGCGTGGAGGACCTCCACCACCCTTTCGCCCCGTCGTGCTTGGTGGGGCTCCTTTACGGCGCATTTCCAGGCCGCCCTGCACTTCGCTAAGTGCTCCCCGTTTATATGATTGAGAAACTGAAGAGTATGGTGGGAGGAAAGGACGTGGGCTTGCGCCAAGGCCGCGCGGAAACTGAGGCGGGAGCCGCACCTCGCGCTTTCGGAAAAGCTGGGCGCAGCGTCCGGACGTTCGGACGATGGAGAAAGAGCTCGGGGTGGACAGGCGCTTCCGAGGCCTTGCCCATTAAACCCACACTTCCGCGCATCCCTACTTAACGGATAAAGAGACCGACGTGCCCAGTACGGAAGTGACTTGCGCCGGGAGTGGGAAACAAACAGATTTTCCAGCGGCTTCGGGTGACGAGCGCTTCCTCTGGTATAGGCGGGTATCCGCCCCTTTCCGGACAGCCCACTCCCGCGCCTGCCGGCTGGTTCCGACGACGGAAGCGCTAGGCCAATCAGGCCCTGAGGGAGGGGGAAACTTCGCTCTGCGGGTCCAGTTAGCCTCTAGATAAGCCTGGAATGTCAAATATTTGTTTGGGGGCGGGACCCAACAGCGAAGTAAGGCTCCTCCCCTATCCGCCCCGGAGCGCGCTTGCGCTTGGCGGAGTTGGGCTTTTCCTCCAAGCCTTTGCCTCAAACCCGTGTTCACCCTCAGGGCCTCTCCTAAAACTCTTTTGGCGGGCGGGCCTCTTTGTAGGGCTCCTGTCTGGGCTCCAGCGTCTACAAGACAGTCCGGCGTCACCACCTTGCCATCTGAGCGCTAACTCTATCTTGATCTCAGCCTTCTGGGAGCCCTCATCCATTGAACCTCCAGACCTTCACACTAGGCCCTTCCCTGTTCTTCCTTCAGCGTGAGTCTCGAGGTCAGGTGTTCACGGAAACCACCTTTTTTTTTTTTTTTTTTTTTTTTTTAGAGATTTTTATTTATTTATTTGACAGAGAGAGGTTACAAGTAGGCAGAGAGGCAGGCAGAGAGAGAGAGGAGGAAGCAGGCTCCCTGCTGAGCAGAGAGCCTGATGCGGGACTCGATCCCAGGACCCTGAGATCATGACCTGAGCCGAAGGCAGCGGCCCAACCCACTGAGCCACCCAGGCGCCCGGAAGCCACCTTTTTGAGGTGACCTCTCCAGTGTGGCACCCCTAGCCATCCTGGCAGCGTGGGGCAACTCTGCCCGCCTCCAACCGCACGACAGTTCCCGATGATTGGACTCTTAAAAAAGTAAATTTTTTAAAATAACGTTAGGGCCCCTGCTTTGCTGAGCTCCTTTACTCATCTTCAGATGGATCCTCTCAGATCACACATATTAATACTAAACAACCCTCACTCCTTTCCCCCAACACTCAAGTAACTTCTAACACAGTAAATCCTTTATTGTCTCCCTACACCGCATCCACTGGGAACTCAGGCCTTGGAGGACAGGCTCATCCCCAGTGCTTACCACATTGCCTGGCTTGTCGTACTTGCTCAAGACAATGAATGAATGAATGATTGGTTGTCAAAGTGCTTTGCTTTGCATCGTGAGCCTTTGGATATTTCAGTACCCTTCCCTGGGGCTAACGGGTGGGTCTTTTTCCTCTGGGAGTCTCCATCGGAGCTCCTCTCCCAACCCATCCCGTGTCCTGCATTTTTCTCTCAAGGCACCTCCCCCTGTAGTAGGGGTCGCCACAGAAGTTTGAGATTTCTCGATTTCATTGAGCAGCGTCCCCCATCCTAACCCAGCTACTAGGGTTCATAAATCGTTAATGAATGAATTGGAAATAACATACGTGAAAGGGGTGAACAAGGCTCCAAAGGTCCAGCCCGTAGCGTTTCCCAGAGTGTAATTCAGGTACTCACGGGGAAAGGAAATTGGTCCTGTGAAGCCAGGCCACACAGTCGCCAAATCTGGCGCTCCAGCGGCGAGTACATGAAGGCTGGGGCAGATATAGGTTGGGAATCCTCATGTGAGCCTGGGAGTGTGGCGGGTTATGGGGATCTACCAGTGAGTCTAGGAGTGGTGTAAAAGCGCCCTCCTCTCTCCCTCCCAGGCCAGAAAATATCCCACTATGGAAGAGGATTCTCCGCTGGATGCCTTGTTGGATCCACTGCGGAGATCCACACTCGCCGCCTCGGGGCCATCCACACCCTCGGCGGCCCCGTGGCCCACGACTCGACCATCTGCCGCTACCGTTCCTTATCTCCTGAGCCGCCCGCGTAGTCAGCGCTCTGGGCTCCACCCAGGTTCCCCGCTAAGCGCCTTTGCCGAATCTCCGCTGAGTACCCACCAGAGGGCGCAGTGACCCTGTCGCTTGAACCAGGTGCGGGGGGCTGGGAGGAGGAACTTGCCCAGGAGAGCCCAACCTGGGGCAATGCTCCGGGACAGAAGTGAAAAGGGAAGGGCCTTGAGACCGCCTCCCTCTGGTTAGAGCATCTTTACCGATCCTGGCTTCCTGGGCACAGGCCAAGTTTTGTTTTGTTTTGTTTTGTTTTAAGATTAATTTATTTGTTTGACAGAGAGAGGGAGGGGACACAAACAGGGGTAGTGGGAGAGGGAGTAGCAGGCTTCCCCGTGAGCAGGGAGCCAGATGATGCCAGCTTGATCCCAGGACACTGGGACCATGACCTGAGCAGAAGGCAGACACTCAAGAACCGGCCACCCAGGGGCCCCCATAGGCCAAGTTTTTAAGCTTGGTTTTCAAGACCTCCAGCCTCTCTGTTCCACTCCCACCCACCATGTGCCCTGGACACACTGTGATTGTTCAGGCCTCCAGGCTGCTGCACATACTAAGCTCCCTACCTGGAGGCCCCACCCACCTATTCATCCCTTTGTTTTCCTGGCAAATTCCTACTTACTCTTCAAGACCCATCTCAAATAATTCCTCCTCTATGTAACATTCTCTGATGCCTAAGCCAGGTTAGATAACCTGTTCTGGGGGCACCTGGGTGGCTCAGTTGGTTGAGTGTCTGCGTTTGGCTCAGGTTGAGATCCCAGGGTCCTGGGATCGAGCCCCACAGTGGCCACCCTGCTCAGAGGGAGGCCGCTTCTCCCTCTCAGTCTACCTGCATTGTGTCTACTTGTGCTTGAGTGCTATCAAATAAATAAATAAAATCTTAAAAAAAAAAAAAAAAAGAGATAACCTGTTCGGTCATGATTTGGTCATTGTTTGGCCTTTCGTGATTCCAGGGAGGCTCTGGCATCAGAGGAATAGGATCCTGATGAACCGGGAGCTTTAGGGAGAATCAGTTGCCCTCCAAATGGGCTCAGCTCTGGCTACCAAACCAGCTCAGAAGCTGTGGTCTTGATTTCGTTGCCCCAAGCCCAGGCACCCACCTGGTCCAGACAGGGGAGCTCGGAACTTGTGCAAGCAAGAGGGAATGCAAAGGGCCCAGTGTCACAGAAAAAGGGCAAAAGCTGTTGGCTGGATTCTCATCTGAGGAAGGTAGCCCAACCAGCCTGTGGACCTCTCAGTCCCTGATCTCCTTCTTCAGGTCTGACAAGCACCAACCAGGACTGCATCCTGGAAGTGGGGGAGTGTTAGAGAAGGGGGCGTATCACTCAGTCAATCAATATATGTTCAGCACCTGCTGTGTGCCTGGGACTGTGCCAGTGGTACTTAGTAACCCAAAAGGCAGGTGCACCAGTAGCAGGCAGGTGAAGGGCTTCCTCCTGCATGGATTATATTCCGCTGGGAGTCAGGTAGGGGCTGCTTCAGAGTCAATGGTGTCTGGGCTGAGGCCTAAAGGCAGAACGCAGCTGAATCCCCAAAAATGGGGGCTGCAGAGTGATCCCATGCAATAAGTGCACAGGTCCAGAGTGAGAATGAGGTTGTCCTGTTCTAGGGAGCAAGGAGGCTGTTGAAGGTGGAGATGAGCAACTGAAGAAAAGAGGAAGTGAAAGTTATGGGAAAAGGCCAGAGTCCCCTGCAGGGTCCTCATTCACTGTGAGTGAGATGGGTATGATGCTTGCAGTAGGAGCATCGTGAGTGGGGTTAGACGGACAGCGAGGGGCTTCATTTAATGTTTAATGGCGTCAATCTGACCCATGGAGAACAGTCCATAGGAATAAGGGCATAGACTGGGACATGAGCAGGGAGGCTACTGTGGGGATGAAAGTAATTTGGCTTTGGAAAGGTAGACTGGCAAGACTTGGTGACTACCGGGTTGTGGGTTTGAGAATTAGAATAGTATCTAGAATCCAGGATGTGCCCAGGTCTGCAGCCAGGGAGGGATCATGTGGATGACAAAGTCATTATGAGAAGGGGGAGATCCTTATCTTCTGATTCCCTCTCCTCTTCACTTTGTTGGCACAGATCATTGCTGACTAGGCCTTGACATCCTCTCCCTGCAATGCCCATGGTTCCTATCATCTTCTGGGCCTGCGGGACTGGCACACCCTGTGAAGGGCCCATGGTCACCTGAGGCTGCTGGGTTGACAAGACATTCAGACTGGCCACAGTCCAGGGCAGCCCAGGCCATCCTGATGCCTACGCCCCCTCCACTTAACCTTTGACTCTGGACTCCTGCCTGTCCCTAGTACTGGCGAAAGTATCTCTGATCTCCCACTGTGGACCTGTACTAGATTGGTCTTCAGCAACCCCTCTTCTGGGGCCTAGGATGGAGGTGGGGAGGCAGGGGTTTGGGGTCCTTTCTGGGGCCTAAGAGAGATAGCTGGACCTTCAGAGAGTAGTGTACCCCAACCACCAATGTGTTTCCCTGTAAGAACATAGGAGGGGTGGGTCAAGATGGTGAGTTGATTCATCCAGGCTTACTCTGAAAGGCTAGAAAAGGTCAGTGATTGGCCAAGAGGAAGGAAGGAAGGAAGGGGCGTGCCAGAAGTCTTAAGACCAGCTACAGGAGGATCAGGGTGCTGTCTGGCCCTCAGGAGGAAGTATGTGGAAGATCAAGACTTTCAGTCTCCAGACATACTGGTCTCCTTATCCTGGAGTGACCTATGGTGCTGGTCATATTGCCAGCTGTCAAATCTGCCCATTCTGTTTGCCTCTGATTCCTTGATCTGTGTCCTCTCTGGATCCTCAGTTTGCGTGGACTGAGAATGGTAGGTGGAATACAAGGTCAGAACACTTGTCCTGCTCTGCTAGGGAATCTGCCAAATGGGCCATGGCCACAGGGCTGAGGCTCAAACCTACTTTCTCTGGGGCACCAGAACTGCTCAGTCTCGTAGGGTGACTCCATAATGCCGGCAACTAAAACTTTAGGCCAGGCAGCCCTCACACCCACATGCTTAATCCCTGGACAGACGCAGGGGGACCCCTGGACCCCTTGCTTGAACCCACGTGCCATCATGGCAGGGTGTGAAGAATTGGTGTGGGGACTGCACAAAGGTCCTGGTCAACTCCCGGTCCCCTAAGACCCAATAACTTTCCGGGACTCACTTCTCCCCTTCTTCCCCTTGCTCTGACCAGAGTGTCTCAGCAGCCGCCAGCACTGGACCCTGAACCCACGCTCTGGCCGACCCGTTCCAGATCCCAGGTCAGGGACGAGCCAGGAATCGGGAATGAGGGCGCGCAGCGTGGACTTTGGGTACCCAAGGATGGGTTGGGTATCCAGCAGCGGCGAGCTGGGTCCCACTAGTCCGGGACTGAACCGAGAAGCCAGACTGAACCCCCCAATCGATCGATGCGCTCGGCGTGCGGCGCAGTCTAAGGAGCTGGCTTGGGATCCGCAGGGGCGGGGCGGCGAGCTCCGACTGGGAGGGACGTGCCTGGCGGCGAGTCCCTATTGGCAGGTATTTTGGGGGAGGCGGATTCTGATTGGTCAGGCCCTTGTGGCCGAGTGCGGGCGGCGGGGTTAAGCGCGTCGCCGCCGCCCGGGCCTAGGCGCGAGCACGGAGCGCTGAATCCGCACCTCGGACCTGTAGCGGCGGTCTCAGGCAATGGGTCTTCGCGTCTACCTCTACCATGCGACGCTGCTCCCGGGTGGCTTTCTGTTCCTCCTGCTCCTGGCGGACCCGGCGCTCCCGGTCGGACGTCCCCCTCCGGTGGTGCTGGGTGAGGCTTGGGTCCAGTCGTGGGTCCGTGTGTTTGTGTGTCTTGCAGGACGGGCCGCGGGGGCGGGGAGAGGAGCTATCTTCTCGGTCTGCATCTGCTCCTAGCACGAGGTCGGGAAGCATATGACTGTCTGTCTTGTCACCTGGATCTGTTCGTCCACCTCCCGCCATGCTGGGCGCGGGTGTGGTCAACCTCTGCTCACCTTCCCCTGTAGAATATGGGATAAGTGAGAAGGCTACGGTACAGTTGTCCTACAGTACCCCTGTCTACGTCAGTCCCAAGCGTTGCCTTGCTTTATGCCCATTTTTTTTTTTTTTAGCTGGAGAGACCGAGGTCCTTTGGCCCCACTCCTGAGCCTTGGTGGGAGCTTGGGTGTTCTCTTGGTCCCAGGGTCCTCACTGTTGGTCTGGGCATGGCTAGGAGGCTGTCTTTCTGGACCCCCAACCCCATATGTTTCAGGAGGCATTATTAAAAGGAAGCTTTTTGGGGAAAGAATGACTCTCCTAGCCGGCCACCAAGACTTCCCACCCACCCCCAAACTTATGAAATGGGTGGCCTTGGGCCTGAGGGAGGCCTAAGGGAATCTGAAGATGGCTAAAGACAGAAGTAAGGCTTGCAACAATGGCTGTGAACAGATGTGAGGAAACATGCTTGTACTCTTAATCCTGCCAGACCAGTTTAGAGTGGGCTATATTGGGATTAGATGATCTCCCCTGCCTATTCCTTCCTTGGTCCTGGGCCCTGCAACTATGCAGGAGCCTCAGTGTTTCCTTGTGGTGGTGGACATGGAAAGACTTCTGTCTTGGGGGCCTTGGATGCTTCATTCAAGTATTGAGTTGGTGGCCAGCCAGGACTCCTAAAGGCAGAGACATTCCTAAGGTATATGTTAAATACCTAATCTGCTGCAGCATGACCCCCATGCTCTTTCTTCTTCTTCTTTTTTTAAAGATTTTATTTATTTATTTGACAGACAGAGATCACAAGTAGGCAGAGAGGCAAGCAGAGAGAGAGGAGGAAGTAGGCTCCCTACCACGCAGATAGCCAGATGTGGAGCTGGATCCCAGGACCCTGGGATCATGACCTGAGCCGAAAGCAGAGCTTAATGACTATGCCACCCAGATGCCTCCAGAGTCACAGAATCCTAATCTGCCTAGCTTCTCAGAGAGTGAAGGTGTTGGCATAAATCCTGGGAAACCCCAGTGGTCAGCAGAAGAGCTGTTCCTGTGCATAGAGCAGGGACCTGACCTTGGCTATCAGAGGATCAGCCCCCAGGGGTGACCATCCAGGTGAGACCTAAATTGGTGATAGAGGAAGCAGAGACCAGAGAAGTGATACAAAAGAATTGGGCAGGAGGAGACTGTAACAAGCCATTTCTACCCCCCTCAGCCTCAGTCTCCTCATCTGTAAAGTGGGCATAGTAAGGACATTCTCTCCCAGTGTTATTTGAGGTGAAGGGTACATAGATATCTCTTGTCCTAGTTTTAAGCAAAAAGGGGCTTAAGAAATGACCACTGCTATTTTTAGAGGCCACACAGCCTGTGCAGGACAAGGGGCATTTAGGCACAGCAAATCTGTTGGCTTCCTCTTTTAGCCAATTCCTTTTTTTTTTTTTTTTTTTTTTTTTTTTTTTTTTTTTTTAAAGATTTTATTTATTTATTTGTCAGAGAGAGAGCAAGCGAGAGCGAGCACAGGCAGACAGAGTAGAAGGCAGAGTCAGAGGGAGAAGCAGGCTCCCCGCAGAGCAAGGAGCCTGATGTGGGACTCGATCCCAGGACGCTGGGATCATGACCTGAGCCGAAGGCAGCTGCTTAACCAACTGAGCCACCCAGGCGTCCCTAGCCAATTCCTTTTTGATGGAGACAATGACCAAGATCTCTGCACTGTCACGCTGAAGACTCCCCACTTCTGCATCTGTATTATTAAGGGAGGTAAAGGCAGGTGCCTCCCCTGCCTCCCCTGGTTTCGCTGAGGGCACTGTGAGATGATGTACAGGGAAGGCATGCCCTCTTCAGGGCTAGGTTCGTAGAGCCCAGAGAATGCTCAGGAGAGCCAAGAGCTGGTTGTTCACTTGGTGATCATGGATTCTAAATGAGGATGTGCTTGGAAGGTGTCAAGGGCATGGCATGTAGAAACAGGTGAGGCCTGAAAGGTCAGTGGGAACAAATATTCTGAGTAGGGCCTTAATATTGGGCAGTGAAGCTGCAGGGATGGGTTTGAGTGTCACGAGGGCCCCAGGGTTCTGTGTAGACTAGGCTCTGTGCAGCTGGTCTGTTGACCAGCTTGGGCATAGAGAAGTTATCCTTGGGCCAGGGCACACCCACCCCTACAGAGCAATGGCTGGAATGGTGTGATGTTTCAGGGTAGCCATCTCTGCCACGGGGTCCAGGTGTGCTGAGAGGCTAGGGCCCTCCAGATGGTCTGGTCCCTGAAACCTTACTGGGCTCCCAGTAGGCTGGCAGTTGCCTGTGTTCATTGCCCCCCTCCACAAGCTTGTCCTGGAATGCCTTCCCTGGATTCAGTTTTGGTTGGTTAAGTGGCCCAGGGTTTTGTCTTCTTTCCTTCTCCTTCTTTGAGTGAACAAGGCCTTCCTCTGTAGCCTGGAACAGCTGTGGGTTGAAGGCCTTTGGGTTCAAGCCTCAGGGGTCCCCAGCCTGCCAGGTCCAGGGCCTCATGCGTGCTCTGTCTCTCTCTGCAGTGCCCGGCGATTTGGGCAACCAGCTGGAGGCAAAGCTAGACAAGCCAACAGTTGTGCACTACCTCTGCTCCAAGAGGACGGACAGCTACTTCACACTCTGGCTCAACCTCGAACTGCTGCTGCCTGTCATCATTGACTGCTGGATTGACAATATCAGGTGGGGGCTGGGGCACAGATGAGGTGCTGCTCACCGACCCAGCCTGGAGAAATCTCTAGAACCTGTTTTTGTCTCAGCCCCTCTCAGCAGACCCTGACGTCACTGACCTCTTGCCCTTCTCATTTCCTCAGGCTGATTGGCACCAACTCTGCACCCTCCCAGACAGAACTTTTTCTGTTTCCTGCAGCTCTTGTCCCTACCTCTCCAGTTTATGCCGTGTAATTCACACCTTGTGTGTGAATGCCTGTTTTTTGTTTTTTGTTTTTTAAGATTTTATTTGGGCGCCTTGGGTGGCTCAGTTGGTTAAGAGTCTACCTTTGGCTCAGGTCATGATCTCAGGGTCCTGGGATCGAGCCCCACATCAGGCTCCCTGCTTAGGAAGTCTGCTTCTCTCTCTCCCTCTGCCCCTCCCCTTGCTCCTTCTCTCTCTTACTCGCTCACTGGCTCTATCAAAAAATCTCTTCACCTGACTCACAGTCTCGAGATACAGGTCCCATGCTTCACCGACTGAACCGGCCAGGTGCCCACTTACATGTAGATTCTATACTCCAGCCCCTATGTATAGTCTCAACATGGCTGTACCCTTTCCCTTGCCTCTGAGTTGGCCACTGGCCCCTCAGCTTCTTGTTCCTCCTGGAATATACCAGGTCTCTATGTCTTTGTACATATGGTTCTTTGAGCCCGGAATCTACCTCTACACCCTTTGCCTTATAAATTCCTTCCCTGGGACGCCTGGGTGGCTCAGTTGGTTGGACGACTGCCTTCGGCTCAGGTCATGATCCCGGAGTCCCGGGATCGAGTCCCGCATCAGGCTCCCAACTCCACGGGGAGTCTGCTTCTCCCTCTGACCTTCTCCTCGCTCATGCTCTCTCTCACTGTCTCTCTCTCAAATAAATAAATAAAATACTTTTAAAAAAAAAAAAAATAAATTCCTTCCCATTCACTCTTTCTTTTTTTTTTTTTTTTTAAATCAGATGACTTCGATTTCAATCTTTTTTTTTTTTTTTTTTTTTTTAAAGATTTTATTTATTTATTTGACAGGCAGAGATTACAAGTAGGCTGAGAGGCAGGCAGAGAGAGAGAAGTAGGAAGCAGGCTCCCTGCCGAGCAGAGAGCCCGATGCGGGGCTCGATCCCAGGACCCTAGGATCATGACCTGAGCCGAAGGCAGAGGCTTTAACCCACTGAGCCACCCAGGCGCCCGACTCTTTTTTTTTTTTTTAAAGATTATTTATTTATTTGACAGAGAGAGATCACAAGTAGGCAGAGAGGCAGGCAGAGAAAGAGAGAGGAGGAAGCAGGCTCCCTGCTGAGCAGAGAGCCCGATGTGGGACTTGATCCCAGGACCCTGAGATCATGACCTGAGCCGAAGGCAGCGGCTTAACCCACTGAGCCACCCCGGCGCCCACCCATTCACTCTTTAAAACCTGAGCCTGGTCCTTCTGAAAAGTTTCCCTTGCCACTCCCAGAGCTCTTAACCTTTCCTTCCTCCAGGCCACATGCCTGTTTTCTTTCATCTTTATCAGGTGCCATAACTTTGCTTCCAAGGATGTTTCCCCGCTAATAAGATGATAATGTTTTGGGAATTACTGCTTATGGAATACAGGCACTGTCCATATTACATACTTTCATTTAGTCTTACAACAATCCTCTGAGACAGGTACTGTTTTCAGATGAGGAAATCTGGAAACTCAAAAAGCGTTACAAGGTTGCCTTGGGTCACTCAACTAATAAGTGGCAGAAGCAAGATGTAAACCCAGATTGCGTGACCCTGAGCTAAGACCTAGCTCCCTGAAGGGAGAACTTGTATCTTGTTTATCTTTATAAACATAGAGCCCAGAACACAATTGGTGCTCAGTAAATGTTGGAACTGAATGGAGTTTCACAAACTAAATTTTTTTCCTGGGGACATACTGGCTCATTCTCCAGGTGTTTTGCCTTTCCCAGTTGTTTGTTTATGACACATGCTTTGTTGACTTTTTCCTCTTCTGTACATGATCAGGTTATTTCTAGGCTGTTGATCTGCAAATCTATTTTTATACCAGAGACGTGGTCTCAGATACTGCCAATGGGCGTTTTGGGCTGATACTGACAGGGGCTTATCAACCTTCTGGACATCTGACCTGTTTAGAGCTGCATTGGCTTTGTAGAAAGTTTTCTCCATTTTGCTAAGTGGCCACTGGGTTCATTGACAAGTTGCCCTAGAGAAAATGGGCTCCCAGGACCTATTATTTGGGTCAAAGTTGGTATCTTGTCAGCTTTCTGTGGCTGATCTCAGGGGATTAGAACTCAGGGCCATCAAGGATTGCAGGTCTAGCCTGTGTTTTCTTTTCTCTCTTTTTCTTTTTTTTTTTTTTTTAAGATTTTATTTATTTATTTGACAGAGGGAGACACAGTGAGAGAGGGAACACAAGCAGGGGGAGTGGGAAAGGGAGAAGCAGGCCTCTTGCAGAGCAGGGTGCCTAATGTGGGACTCGATCCCTGGACCCCGGAATCATGACCCGAGCCAAAGGCAGTCACTTAAAGACTGAGCCACCCAGACACCCCTAGCCTGTGTTTTCTTGGGCACCTTTTTCTGCTTGATAGCAGGGAGGCCAGAACAGAGTTCCTGGTCTAGCACAAAGCTTTCCTCCTGTCTCCCACCTCCCTGTCCTGTCGTTCTTGCAGGCCTTGTTTGTTTCTCCATGTAGCAGCCACAGGTGTTTAGGCCCGGAGGTGGGGCTTTCTCTGTTTGGTTCTGTTGTGTGTTACACTTACCCTCTCCTTTGCCCTGTGACGTTTTGTGGTGGGTGGGAGGAGCTGAATCCGCAGAGATGGGGCAGTGGGTGCATGCAAAGTTAGGCTGCCTGCCTTTTGGGTCAAGTGTGATGTGGATGGCAGAGCCAGGCCTCGCACTTCCCTTTCCTAGCCAAATCCAAGAGCTGCATTCTGAGGTGGATGACACCGAGAAGAAACTATCGCTTTGACAAGCATCCTTGGATCAATCTTTGGAATGGGTCTTGGTTGGGGTCCTCAGGTGGATGCGGTTCCTCTGATCTGTGCTGCATAAACTTGTTTTGTTACTTTTTGGTCTCCCCTATAACTTCCTGCCAAATGTGAGGACAGTAAGGGATATGACTCAGGATCCAGGGCAGTATTAGGACACACCAGGTTCAGTGTCACCTCTGGATCACTAGCTCAATGTCCTCCCCTGACAGGCTGGTCTACAACAGTACGTCCCGGGCCACCCAGTTCCCAGATGGTGTGGATGTACGCGTCCCTGGCTTTGGGAAGACTTTTTCACTAGAGTTCCTGGACCCCAGCAAAAGCAGTGTGGGTATGTAGCCCTTGCTCATGGCCTCCAGGAAATGGGGCTGGAAGTTCTGCTATATTCCTGGAGTGGGAGAAGTGCTCTTTGTTTGAAAGGGTAGCCTGTAAACTGTCTCTAATCTAGCCACTGAGTCTTACAGTGTTCCCTTGGGGATCTTTCTACAGTAGATGTCCCAGTCTCCTTGTTGGGCGTGGCGTGGGGGGTTAGCACTGCCTGTCCTCTCTCTAATTCCCATACATTACTGTCTACAGGTTCCTATTTCCATACCATGGTAGAAAGCCTTGTGGACTGGGGCTACACACGGGGTGAGGATGTCCGAGGAGCCCCCTATGACTGGCGCCGAGCCCCAAGTAAGTGGTTACTTTTGCTTCCTCCCTGACGTCTTGGGGGGTGGGGATGAGGAGGTCACAGTCACCATAGGCCCTGGACTGTCCCCTCCCCTGGGCCCTTTTGTGTCTAGCCTAGCAATCACAGCTGTCACCCTTAGTCAGTCTGTCCTATCCTTCCCCATTCCTCCCCCCAGGATTTCTGGGCCTCTGAGCCCTGGGGAGAGATAATGAGGTTGAGGAGGAGAAAAGGAGCTCCTAGGTTTCCTCCCATCTTGGGAAAGAAGACCATTCCCCCTTGGATTTCAGCATTTTCACCACCCACCTAGTCTTGTATCTGGCCTGAAGAACAGGTTCAGGCCCCAGGACCCTTCCTTCCTGACTACTGCCTGGCTCTGGCCTACAGATGAAAACGGGCCCTACTTCCTGGCCCTCCGGGAGATGATCGAGGAGATGCACCAGCTGTATGGGGGCCCTGTGGTGCTGGTTGCCCACAGCATGGGCAACATGTACACACTCTACTTTCTGCAGCGACAGCCACAGGCCTGGAAGAACAAGTATATTCGTGCGTTTGTGGCACTGGGTGCGCCCTGGGGGGGCGTGGCCAAGACTTGGCGTGTCCTGGCCTCAGGTAAGACCCTGCCAGACCTAGCAAGTATGGGGGGTGGGCAGGGCTGCTGATGTCAGGGATGGTGTTCTCTCTTTCCTTCAGCAATGTCCTCCCTGGCCACTTTGTGTCTCTTCTCTTGGGTGAGGATCCTTCTTTCTCCAGAGTTATATGCTTTTCCAACCATCTTTTTTTCCAAAAGAGAACCTAACACTTTCCAAAAGGGAACCCAACAATTTTGTCCTACTAGGTGATGGCCTTGGTTATCCGTGTAAATTTTTTTTTTTCCAGTGTGTCCAGGCAGTGGCACAACTGTTGGTCACACAGGCACTTGCTTGTGCCTATGTCTTCACACATACACTGTGCTCTGGCCTGGCTGGCCTAACTCAGTCTGACCCCAAGTTCTTTGGGGGAGCCTTCTCCCTTTCTTCCTTTCCACCTTTGCCCCACAGAAGGAAAGCTGGGCTACAGTTTCCTGTTTATGAGTTAGACCTCCATCTGTGGCAGTGGGGAGCCTTTGTGGGTAACGCAGGGAGGAAGCAGGTGCAGATTTCTTTGGGCTTCCTTGTCTGGCAGTGGGGAAAGCTGCCACCTCCTTCCCTAATCCTCCCCAGTTCACCTGCCTGTTTATGACTGTCACCGTGCTAGCTGTAGCCGTGGGGCTTTCCTCCCTCCCTCTGCTAGGACGGGGGTGAACCCATGGCCCCTTACTTTAGGAGCCACAAGCCGCAGCTGTGCTCAGCATGTGAGGAGCTTTCTTCCTCATATCATCAGCACTGCCTGACCTACTTGTTGGTCAACTGATAGTTGCCATCACGTGAGACCCAGTGCCTCTCCCGGTAGTGACGCTGGATTGGCTGGACGATTAATCCAGATATAGAGAGGACTCATTATAGCCACCTACTCTGTCTAGCCTGGACCTGAAAGGACAGATGGAGGCATGCCTGAGTCTGAGACAGGAGCTGTGGTGGGGCTCGGGTTCCGGCCTTTCCGAGCCTCCCTGTGAATCCCTTTAGAGCTGTGCCTCAGGTTCTGGGAAACTGTTCTGTCAGGCCTTTACAGGGGTGTGGTAGTCATGGACTAGCTAGGGGCTTCCTTTTCCTCAGGGGTCCTATAGCCAGAACCCCACAAGAGCGGAAGGCCTCTGGTCAGTCAGAAAGGTGCAGGGATGGGTGGCTGTGGGCCCTGAATAGATCACATGACCCCTGTTAACAAGTTCCAGCTCACTCCCCAGAGGCCTCACTGGCTGTGTTGCTGGCATTCCTGTGTGAGAAAGCTTCTCGTTCTGTCTGCAGCCTCCCCTCCTGCCTCGACTCCTGCTGGCCTGGTTGCCTGGGCCAGTGACAGGCAGATGAGTGGAATACGACCGGGGTGGCTGGCGGCAGGCCTGAAACTGAGCCTGGGAAAAGGGAGACATGTTCATAACTCAGCGTAAGAAAAGAAAAAGAGGAATGTGTCTCTGGGCTGCCAACATGCTGACTGACCTTCAGCAAGGTCAGTGCCCACAAGTGGTGACAAGTGCTCAGTGGAGGGTACCTTTTACACAATGAATCACCTCGTGGGTATGCGCTGCCTAAATCCCTGGTGACGAAGTGCAAAAGGAAAGAAACAAATCATGCTCACATGCTTCCCAGATAGAGCAGAAATAAGGGAAACATGGGAGTTATAATGCGGATGAGTTATAATGGAGGCACGGGATTGCTGACTGGGCCCCTCCTGGGGGGCCCCCCCATAGAGGTGCTGGCTGCACCGTGCTCCCCAGCCAGTGCGCATGCCTGAGCACAGATTGAGCGAGCCCTTTCCCTGCAGGAGACAACAATCGGATCCCAGTCATCGGGCCCCTGAAGATCCGGGAGCAGCAGCGGTCTGCCGTCTCCACCAGCTGGCTGCTGCCCTACAACTACACCTGGTCATCTGGGAAGATCTTCGTGCACACCCCCACAACCAACTACACGCTGCGGGACTATCGCCGCTTCTTCCAGGACATCGGCTTCAAAGATGGGTGGCTCATGCGGCAGGACACGGAGGGGCTGGTTGAAGCCACAGTGCCTCCTGGCGTGCCGCTGCACTGCCTCTACGGCACCGGTGTCCCCACGCCAGACTCCTTCTACTACGAGAGCTTCCCAGACCGTGATCCCAAAATCTGCTTTGGTGACGGCGATGGCACCGTGAACTTGCAGAGTGCCCTGCAGTGCCAGGCCTGGCGCGGACGCCAGGAGCAGCAAGTGTCGTTGCAGGCGCTGCCAGGCAGCGAGCACATAGAGATGCTGGCCAATGCCACCACCTTGGCCTACCTGAAACGTGTGCTCCTTGGGCCCTGATCCCCGTGCCAGGCAGGGCTGTGGGGTGGTGTGGCCATAGCTGCTTCTCTTGTCCTCCGGGGCTCTCGTGGCCCATGAGTGGCGTGGTCTGTGACTGACTGCCTAAGGTCCTCAGTCTTTGGTTGTGACACGTCTGCCACTGGGAAGTGCTGTTTCTTATCCTTCCTCTGTGGGAGGGAAGAAGGAAGAAATAGTCTGGCCTTACTTGAGGGATCCTTGCTGGAAAGAATGCTGCTGCTGATGGGATTGCTGTGACCTCAGGACTGGCTCCGCAGGGCGGATCGTCTGGCACCTGGCCCCAATCCCGAACTCAGGGGCCATTTGTTCCTCATACCCCTGTGGCCTTTTCACATTCACCCACCAGGCCCTGGTCCCTCAGTCTTCCTGTGAGGGATATTACTGAGCTGTGGTCCCTGTCCCTAAAGGTCCCAGGGATGGGCTTCTGGTCCCTACGGTGATCTTCCCACAAACTGGCCACAGGTAGGCTTGCTACTGGCTGTGAGTGGCCTATGGCCTTGTTGCTCAACAGCTTGACTGTGGCTTTCTGGAGAGCCTGGTTCCTCCTGCAGGCAGGGGCAGGTTCTGTTCTCCGTGGTTCCCAGGTCCTGGGACATTCACTCCTACCTCCCTTACCTCCAAGAGCAGCCTAGCTCAGGACTGGGCAGCAGGGGGCCCTCCATTTCTTGGGGGCTCTGTCCCTGGAGCCTTGGTCCCCTTGGTTGGGCTGTTACCCACAGTATTGATGGTTCCCTTTCCCCTGGGACTGTGGTTCAGGGATGAGAGCAGGGCTCAGTCCCATGGCCTTTTAGGTACTCATGAAGAAAACTCAAGGAAGCAGCTAAGGCCATTCAGAGCTACCCTGAGCTGCCCTCTTATTAACCCCACCACCCCATTAGCACCCTGCCCTAAGGTTTTTCTAGCACCCAGGTGGGCTGGCACAGGCCTGAGAAGAGGTAGGGCTCTTGCCCATCTTGCCTATCACCTACTCCCACCAGACAGCTCAGTGGTATTTAGTCTGCAGAGACTAGCCCAGAAACTTGAGTGGGCCCCTGAGAGAGCCAGGTGGCTTGGGGCTCCCCTGGGAGTTTTCTGTCTGGTCCAGAGGTGCTTCACGGATCTTCCTATAATAGCAGGGATGGATGGAAAGTCTGAATCTGCCTTGGGGACAGTCATCTCCAAGTGGGCAAGTGGCTATAGGCCAAGACTGGAGTCTGGCCTCTAGGATATGACCCCAGAGTCACAGTCAGGCTGGACCATGCTGCTCTCCCACCAGGTTTCTGTGGAGCTGGATTTTCTCTGTTGGGAACATACCCAACATCTCTCTCTCCTTTTATTCCTGGGTGGTGGGCTCCTCATGGAGTTCTAAGCAGGCTGTACCTTGATTCTGGCAATAAAAATATTCTGGATGCTGTAAAGGACCCTGGCTGAAGCTCTGTTCTGAGCATGAGAGGAGGGAGGTAGTGGAGTGGTGAAGGGGATAAAGAGGCAGGTAATCAGGGGCTAGACCTTTCCTGAAGCCTTGATGGGTTCTCTTAGCACCAAGGAAAGCATGGGTTCTGTGCATCTATTCGGGCTTTATCCTCCTGCTCCATCTCCTGGAGTCTGCTTCCTCTGCTGGGATTAAGAACCAGGACCTGAAATATTCCCATTGGAATGTGGCTCCTGCCTTCCCTCTGTTCCTGCTTGGCCCACAGGCCCCACGTGCTCCCGTAGAGCTGGGGGCAGTCCTGCAGGTCACCCTGGCTGAACTCTGCTTCCCAGCCTTTTTGTCCTCTCTCAACTTTAAGGTCTCAGCATCTTTTGATCTTAGAGTTCTTCTTAAGACACAACCCATCTACTTTGTTTCTTCAGATTATCTGCCCACCATCTGTCTCTCTCCCTACAGAGACTGAGGGAGGAGAAACTAGGCTGAGACTAGGACAGAGACCAAGATGGGCAGAGACCAAGACTGGGAGTCAGTGAAGATGGATAAAGAGAGAGAAGCAGAGAGCCTGATACAGGGAAACATGTATAGAGATGGGGTCCGGGACTGTCTGTGGTGCAGAACTCAGAGAGGGGTTTTAGGGCAGTGCGAGGTGGTGAGAGCCCCAGTTCCTGCCTCCTCCACAGAGCCTGGGCTTTATGCTTTAATACACTCTGGACCACTAGAGGGCGCTCTGAACCCTCACTGCGCTAGTTATTGGCCAAACCTGGAAGAAGGCTGGCCCAGAGACGGTGAGGATGCCCAGCGATACATGGGTCCAGCTGCAATTGCTGGCCTTGGTAAAAGGATAACAACACAAAAGGGTGCAAACCCTTACCTCCAGGTCCTGCCCAGCCTGAGTCCCAGCTCTGTGTTGATACCCACCCTCCCATGTCACTCCTTGTGGTGGCCTTACAGCCACCTACTCACCCCTGACCTGTTTCAGCTCCACTGCTATCGTTGGTTTCACAGCTGCAGAGAGAGGGCATGGAGCCACAGCAGGCTTTAACACCAGCCAACTGGGGTTCAAATATGACCTTTACCAGCTCCAGGCAAGTAGCCTGGGGAGTCTCCTTACCTCCCTGAGCCTCAGCTTGCTCATCTGAAGAATGGAGCTGAATAAATGTACCCTGCGGGTGGTCTTGAGGAACACGGATGGTATTGGGGAACATCTGATCAGTGCTTGCTACATAGTGGGCTTTCATGGTGGGTTGTAACCGGGTGTGAGACAGCAAAGCCAGACAGCTGGATGCTGGCAGGTCTTGTATGCGTTTGTTGCAGGGATAAGTGGACCAGTTGCCATTGAGTGACGCAAGTGAGCAGAGAGTCCTTCCTCCGCCTGGCTAGGGAGACAGAGGAACGATTCAGGGGTCAAAGGGTCAGATTCTAAAGACTCCAAATATATACATACTTTCATTCCCACTTAGGGAGGGTATTCTAAGCAGAGAGCACAAGGGGGCCATACCAGTGAGGGTTCTTCAAAGATCATTGTCTCAGGTCTTTAGGTAGGAGAATGGAAGGGTTTTTAGGCAGAGGAGATTCAAAGTCATTCCCCTCTGGGGATAGGTTAGAAGAAACAGGGTGGGAATTGGGAGGCTACTAGAGCTGGAGTGAAGAAAACCATGAGAACACGTTGCAGATCCTTGGGAGGGCCAGGCAGGAGAAGGCAGGGTCCATGGTGCTGCCCATTTCTGGCCCTGTCACTGGGTGATGGGGAGCAGGGGTTTGGGCATGGTGGGTCTGGAATTAGAGGGTGTGCAGTTGTAAACACGTGTCTGGGGGAAATGACTCCATGTCCCAGGAGAGAGTCATGGCTTGAGGTTGTGGACAGGAAGCTAAGGGGGAGGGCTCAGCAGCCCATGAGGTCAGAAGACCCTAGAAGAGCCCCAGAGCTAACAGATGAAAAGAGCCCCTAGAAGGAGAGGAGAAGGAGCGGCCAGGGGTAGAGGAAGACAGGAGGGTGCACCTCCCCCCAGAGGGTGTCAGTAGGGTCACACAAGTTGAGGACCTAAAAATGTCCTCAAACCTGAGCCCCGGGAAGGCGGGGCGGGGCGGGGAGGGGCGCGGTGTTCGCTACGGAATCACAGCCGTGTCCCTGTGTCTGTGGAGGCCTCAGAGGACTTGAGCCGGGTCTGAGCTGTGAATGTGGGAGGACAGGTCCCAGGTCTGTGTCTTCCTAAGGTGCGTAGCGGAGGCGCTGGTGGTGAACGGGGCATGGAGGCTGTTTAGAGCTCCTTGTGTAAGCTGTTTGGCTAAGAGCCACAAAGGAACGGGCTGTGCGGGCCATTTAGAGCGAGGGTGGCCGGGCCCTGGTCACCGGCAGCCAAGAGCACGCAGACGCTGGGACTGCACTCCCGAGCCAGGCCGGCCGATCCCTCGGGCCACGGCGGCCCCCGAGGCCCAGAAGCGCCGCTGCCAGCCAACCCCACGCGGAGCTAGGCGTCCTGTCCCGACGCGGGGCGCGCTGTCGCGATCCGGCGGCGCGTGACGTGGCGGGGGCGGGGTCTGGGCGGCCGCGGCGGCCGCGGCGGTCGAGCGAGCGAGCATCCTGTCGGCGCCTGGCTACTGCGAGGTAACGGGCCGCGGGCGGGCGAGCGGGGGAAGCGGGGCCGGGCCCGGGGCCGGGCCGGGATCGGGGCCGGGGCCGGGGTCGCGTCCTGGAGGCCGAACGCTCCACGCGGCCGCCGCCGCTGCCGCCGCAGCGTGCTTGCTGCGCCGCAGCTTGCGGGCCCGCCAAGCCGGGCGCGGGGCGGGCGGGCGGCACGTGAGATACGCCGCGGCGAGAGCGTGCGGGAGGGTGACGCTGTGCGTGTGAGAGGGACCGCGAGCGTGAGGGTGGCCCCAGGAGTGTGGGGGAACCCTGAGTGTAAGACTGAGCGTGTGAGAAAAACTACGGGTGTATGTGTGGGGGGTGTGTGTGAGAGAGAGACCCCCCCGAGTCTGAGAGTGACTGTGTGAGTGTGCAAGAAACACCCTGAGTGAGCAAATGACTGTGGGAGACACCTTGGTGTGAAGGAAGCTCTGGGTGTGATGAGAGAGGAACAGGTGCCCTAGACCAGAAGGGGGTGGGGGGAGAGGGAGGGAGGGAGTGTGTGTGTGAGAGAGAGAGAGAACGAGAAAGAGAGAGAAACCCTGAGGGTGGGAGAATCTGAGTGTGAGGGTGACTCCAGAAGTGCGGGAGAGTCTGAGAGTGTGAGGGACACTGTGGTGGTAAGAGTCCCCGAGTGCGATGCTGTGTGAGAGACTGGGAAATCCTGGAGGGTGAGTGTGATGAGAAAGAGAACCTGGGCTGTGAGAAACTGCAAGTGAGAAGGACAGCGTGCAGGGCTCCCTGGGGCAGGATCAGGGCTTCCTGGGATGCTTCGAGATGGGCTCTAGGGCCGGGGCTTGCAGCCCTGGCCTGTTGGCGCCAGGGGATTGTGTGCTCCTGCTTTGATGGCTCTCTTTGTGTCTTCATGTCCTGTCACCTTGTTTGGTCATCTCATGTTATAAATGGAAGGAGATATTTGTAAAACATTCTGAGAATTCTTCACTAAGCACTAAGCAAACAGTCTGGGTACCACATTGTGTAATGGTCAGTATAAATGGGAATCAATATTTAACAGATGTTTTTGAGTGCCCCTTGTGTGCACTGGGCTGTGTGCTTCGTGACACAGTTCAAAAGAATTCGGTCTCTGCCCTTGATAGGGGGGAAAAAAGCACTGCCAGCAAATCTAGCATCATGGTAGCAGAATGCTCCACCATCTGGTGCTTCTCTGAGAGCTGCTCTCTGATTTGAAGATCTGGGAAGAGCAGACTTTTTGAAAGTCTGTGAGTGCTTCCTGAGCTCATTTTTTGTCTCTCTTTGCTCTCTGTGAAGCCCTTTAGGTGGAAACTGCCCAGGGTGCCTACATTACGAAGGTGCCCTTGTGGCCTAATGGCTTTTGCTTCCCAACTTTGTTCTCAGCCTGCCATTCAAGTTCTTATATTTGATTTCCCAGCCCTAACAAATAAGCAGAAAGCCACAAAAACAATTTTTTTTCCCCTTTCTTCCTTCTTCCCTGTCTGGCGATGGGTGTATTTTTATTGCAGACTAAAAGTAAATACCAGTTATGTGACTGATCTCCTTGGCCCTTCTTGGTACAGGAAATTTCCTGACCTCTGTCCTGTGTATTTCCTGCTATAGTCTCCAGGACGTGGATACCTTTCTACAAAAGTGACCGAAACAGGGCTTACAGGACCTGGGACTTGGGGAGCAGCAGCGGTTTAGAAATGAATGATTTGAGATGACTGGGCTAGTTCTCTGACACGTGTAGGCTGGTTGCTTCAGTTACAGTCCACTGTGGGTGTGATGGAACTTCTCAGTAATTGAGTGCTGCCCCTGCCAGGCATGTAAAACTTTAATTTTACAAAGGGAAAAATCATCCTGCTGCTTACTAGATTCATTTTTTTGATAAGCTGCCTCTTACTCTTTGTTACAGAGGTTAAATGGTCAAGACAGACAAATGGAATTAGGCCTTGCTGTGGAGACTTCCATTTTCTTCTCAGTACCTGACCATTTATGATGAGGCAGCTTATGAAAGTGTGATGTTTGCTTATTTCCTCACAGGTGAATATTATTGCTCTGTTCTCTATTAGATCTTGGATCTTTGCGATTTGTGAAGTTTCAGTTATTTGTGCACCATATGAATAGGATGCTATTAATGAGAGTGGTTCACGTATAATTAACAGTTATGTAACACTATATTATATAAAATTGTATATTAAATTTTATCATTTTCTAAAGAGCAGTTGTGGTGGTTTATAATTAAAGATACTTCAGTGAGGTCGTTAAAAAGAAATTGAAAACCAAAGTCAGTGGAAAAGACTAGATATCACATACTGCTGAAAGTGAGGGTATTTATTCACTGTGATTGATTGCTGAATTTGATATTGAGTTTCCTGGTATCTTAGGTAAAGAGATAAATTTAGAGTTACATAACTTTTTCATTTGATAAGTGTACTATATACATATATAGAAAGAGAGAGAGAAGGAGAGTTAAGCATTAAAAAATTAACACCTGTTAATTGAGGGAATATATAAATCTCAGAAAAGCTTAGAAAATAAAGAATCTACGTTTCACAGTAGAGATTTTAGTATTTTTCTCAACAATATTTTCCCCCATAGTCATCAATTATAAAAGAGTTTTGGTTTTTTTTTCCTGAAGATTTATTTATTTGGGATGCCTGGGTGGCTTAGTTAGGTCTCCGCCTTTGGCTTGGGTCATGATCCCAGGGTTCTGGGTTGAGTCCCATGTGAGGCTCCCTGCTAGGTGGGGAGCCTGCTTCTTCCTCTGCCTGCTGCTCCCTCTGCTTGTGCTCAGGCACTCTCTCTCTGACAAATAAATAAATGAAATCTTTAAATAAATAAAGATTTATTTATTTATTTTGAGAGAGAAAGAGAGCATGGGCATGGAAGGAGGGGCAGAGGGAAAGAAAGTCTTAAGCAGACTCTGTGTTGAGCACAGAGCCCAGTATGAGGCTCGGTCCCATCACCCTGAGATCATAACCTGAGCCAAAACCAGGAGTCAGACATTTAACCAACTGTGCCACCTGAGTGCCCCTATAAAAGAGTTTTAAAATCCAGCTTTTAAAGTATTCTTTGTAACTGAACTTCGAAAAATTCTTCTTTCTTTTCCCCCCTGAAAATTGCATGTGGTAGTTTCATGGTTAAATTTTCATAAGGAAATGTTAGTAGTCTTATGAGTTCCTTTGTTATCTGGTGCAGGAGCCTGTAAAACAGGATGAAAACCTACTAGAAAGCTGCATTGTGTCCTTACAGGCTGGGTTTAATGCTAGTTTTTCAAGACAGAAACTTAGCGGGTATACTGCATGATTTAATGGAAATTGTCTTCAATAGTGATTTTAGAGAAAGAGACTGAAAATCTCATACTGTGTGTGATCTTCACATACCGATTTCTCTTATCAGTTGGATAAAAATTGAAGGCAGGAAGATAGCCAGTTCAGAGAAGATGATCTGGTAAGATTTTGTTGCATACTCTTTTCCCCAAATACCAGGCTACTGAGTTGGAGATAGTGGCTTAGTTAGGAGCTCCTTGATTTTCAGCCCATTGTTGCAGAAGGTCTGCAAATCTGTTCTGTGGGGATAGGATAAACAATGCATCTCACACAGGTATGGACTGCTGTGGATAGAGTGGTGACTAATTAAATGCAAATGAATTCAAAACCATTATTGTGGTCATAGTTGCTTGTTAAAATTTTTTCCCCATCATCTGTTATTTAAAGAACAACTACTTTGACAAAATGATGGGAACCACTGTCTCAGACTGAAGGCTTTTTTTGCTTATTGTTCTGGCAAGCAAGTGGCTCAAGGTGTTAGACTTTCAGGAGGGTTTGTTGCGTATTTTTTCTTTCAGCGATTCTGTCCTTGGTATATTTTATTTAGTGATCATGGACTGAGTACTGAGCCTGTGCTAGGCCTTGTACTGGGTGCTATTAAAGTAGATCAGGAACTCACAAACTAGTTGGGAGATTGAAGCTACGTAAATGTGACAAAATGAGGGGGCTGCTAAGCAAAAGTATGTACTAAAAATTTTATGGGGACAAGGAGATATATGGGGGAAAGGTAGGAGAAGAAGAGTGTTAGAAGCAGAGAGCTCAGTATGAACACAGATGTGTCTGTCTGATGGACTTTGGAAACCCTGGACTACTCCAGGTTCTGGAAACTGCAAGTAATTCATTGGGACAGGACCTTGGGTGGGACTTTGGGGTCAGGGGTTGGGGTTGGGGGACACTGTGATAAGGCCCTGCTAAGAAGCTTAGAATTGGTCTTAAAGGCCTCAGGCAGCACCTGGGGGAGGGTTCCTAATAGTGCTCTGCTACCAGCTGAGAGATAGGGCTGTTATTCTGTTGTGAAACTTGGGGACCCAAAGCGGTGTTTTTTCTGCTTAGAAGGTTGTCTCACACCCCATCCTGTCCTGCTCTCCTGCGTGGAGGTAAACCTATTGCAGTTGCCAGGTTTTTTTTTTTTTCTTTCCCACTCAGAATTCACATAATTACTTAGACAAGAGTTATGTTGGGACATTCCATTTTCAGGTCTTTTAGATCTTGCTGATTTTTTTTTCCCTCACACTCTACATGGAGCTTGATTAAACTCATGAGTCTGAGATTAAGAGTCTCATGTTCTACTGACTGAGCCAGCCAGGTGGCCCTAGATCTTGCTGATTTTATGTCTACGTATTCTATTTTGGCTGAGAGAGGTGTTTTGAAGTCTAAATGTAATTGTGGATTTGTGTATTTCTCTTTTCAGATCTATGATATTGCTTTATGTATTTTATGTATTTTGAAGCTATGTTGTTGGAGGAAGAATACACATTTGGAATTGTTTTCTTGGTGAATTAACCTCTTCATCATTATGTAATGTCCTTTTTTATCCCTAGCAATATTACTTTTTAAAAATTTTTTTTATTAACATATGATGTATTATTAGCCCCAGGGTACAGGTCTGTGAATCGCCCCTAGCAATATTTCTAATTCTGAAGTTTATTTTTAGTCTAATGTTAATAATAGCTACTCCAACTTTCAATCAGTGTTTGCATGGTTTATTTTTTCCTATCTTTTCCTATCTTTTTACCTATAACCTTTAACCTATCTTTTTTTAAATAATTTTTTATTTTTTATAAACATATAATATATTTTTATCCCCCGAGGTACAGGTATGTGAATCACCAGGTTTATTATACACTTCACAGCACTCACCATAGCTTTACCTATCTTTTTATACCTATAACCTACTGAGCCACCCAGCCGCCCTCCAGTGTCTTTATATTTAAAGCTGGTTTCTCGTAGACTACATGTTGGGTTTTGCATTTTAATGTAACTGTCAGTGCTGTCTCTTAATTGGTATGTTTATTGGGATGGCTGGATTAAAATCTTTCATCTTGCTAGTTGTTTTCTGTTTTCTATTTGTTGCTTGTGTTCTTTTTTTCTGCCTTCTTAAAATTTTTTTATTATTTGAGTATATTTGATGCACAATGTTATATTAGTTTCAGATGTACAACATAGTGATTCCACAATTCCATACATGCTCACCATGAGAAGTCTAGTTACCATCTGTCACCATACACTGCATTACAATATTATTGACTATATTTTCTATGCTGTGATTTTTAAAAAATGATTTTATTTATTTATCTGAGAGAGGAAACAAGACAGAGAGAGAGGAGAGTGTGAGCGGCAGAGGAGCAGAGGAAGAGGGAGAAACAGCCTCCCCACTGAGCAGTGACCAGATCCAGGTCAATCCCAGAACCCTGGGATGATGACCCTAACCCAAAGCAGAAGGCAGATACTCAACCAACTGAGCCACCCAGGCTCCCCACCTATATTTTACTTTTATATGTGCTATAAATCCACAATTCATCGCTACTATTTTTACTTGAGGCAGGCGATTATATTCTAAAGCAAATAAAAATAGCCACCCCCCAAATTTTTTTTTCCAAAAAGTATTTTTTTTTTAAATACCCATGTGCCCCTGATTACTTTGCTTCTTGATAGTAGGTTGTTTCTCTTGCCTTTTGTTGTGTTGCTTGTAATTTGTTACTGATTGCTAGATATAGGACTTAAAACAGTAGAGAGTGAGGCAAGTATTTATTCTGGATACATCTCTTCTTTTGTAGGCTATTAGAGTGGGAGTTCCAGTCGGTTAGGAGATGAGTTGGATTTGGGTTTTGTTGTTATGGTTACCTTAGATGCACATGGGAGCTTCAAATTCCTAGGTTTAGGATGGGTTTGCTGGAGGGAGGGCTTTTCCTCAATGTTTATGCTTTACCCTCAACTTTAGGTCTTTCTTTTGTTGCTGGATGCTTGCTTACCTGTTGGTGGGGAGCAGGGATTCTCTTGTTGTCTTGGTTCAGCCTCAGTGTTAGGCAGGCCCTGTTTTTCTGGGTCTGGGGGGAAGAGGGGTGAAGATCTTTCTAGTGATCTTCCTCTGGCCTCAGAGGTAGAACATTTCTGATGGTCCGGGTCAGAATTTCCTCTTTCCTCCAGGTATAAGGGTTGTTTTATTTTTCTTTTACTCTGCCCCAGCTGCCTTGGAAAGGACAGAGTTTGCCACCCTTTCCCCAAGGGTGTAAATTTTTATTCTTTAGAAAAGACCTTTGCATTTTTCCCATAGTACTGATTGCTTTTCTTCTCTAGGCTAGCACTACTGAGAAGCAGTCTCTGGTCTCCTACCTAGTATTTTTTTTTTAATATTTTATATATTTATTTGACAGAGAGAGAGATCACAAGTAAGCAGAGAGGCAGGCAGAAGCAGAGCAGAGAGCTCCATCTGGGGCTTGATCCCAGGATCCTGAGATCATGACCCAAGCTGAACTGCCTAGTATTTTTTATGAACATCCAATCCTCTGAGGTCTGTGGAGAAAAACCTCTGACTGTCTATGCTCTTGCTAACCCACACAAGACCTTTAGTAATTCATTTTTTTTTAAAGATTTTATTTATTTATTTGACAGAGAGAAATCACAAGTAGATGGAGAGGCAGGCAGAGAGAGAGAGAGAGGGAAGCAGGCTCCCCGCTGAGCAGAGAGCCGGATGCGGGACTCGATCCCAGGACCCTGAGATCATGACCTGAGCCGAAGGCAGCGGCTTAACCCACTGAGCCACCCAGGCGCCCCTAGTAATTCATTAAATTGTACCTGAGGTCTTCTTATTTGCCTACATGTTGGTCGCATCATTCTCCGTGTGCCACAGGTGAACCAGAGCTTGCATCTCTACAGGAAGGTGCCTGTTTTTCCTTAAATTTCAGTCCAGTAGGTTGTCCTGTAACCTCAGTTCTCTGATGGCTTCAAGAAAAATTATGGTTTTGTAGATTATTTGTTTTTTTCTTGTCATTGGAGTTGGAATGATGCTTTTTCCAGCTTTCTGTATCCTACATGGATAGTTAGAAGCCAAGGCAATTCCATTTTATACTAATTTTATTTTCCTGTGAGATGAATTTCTCTCCTTCCCTGTGATATTATGAATTAATAAGTATTTGGTCTTCATCCACTGTTTCTAGACACAGTTCCTATAATTTCCTATATAAGAGCCATAGGGGCATTTTCTGTGATAATATTTACTTTTGCTCTCAATTCCTGAAATAGCTCCAGGGCAATGAAAGTGAAATGGATGTCTTTTGTTATTTATATAAGAAGCCCCTTTCAACCTGCCTCTCAGTTTTTGTTAATGAGGTGATTTTTGGAAAGCATCCAGATCTTCTGAGGATGGGGGCTAGTTGCTAGAGGAACCAACTGTGTGATTAAGTGGTTCAAGCTTTCAGTACAGGGAGAAGGGGGAAGGGAGAGAGGGGCTAGAGATTGAATCTGTCACTAATGGCCAATGATTTTAATTAGTCATGCCTTTGTAATGAAGCCTCCATAAAAACCCAAAAAGGACAGAGTTTGGAGAGCTTTCGGGTTGGTGAACAGGTAGAGGTGCTGGGTGAGTAACTTGTCCAGAGAGCGTATGGTACTCCACTCCCCTTCCCTTATGCCATGCCCTATGCATCTTTTCCATCTGGCTGTTCCTGAGTAATATCCTTTTATAATAAACTGGTAATCTAGTGAGTAAACTGTTTTCTTGAGTTCTGTGAGCCATTCTAGCAAATTAATTGAACCCAAGGATGGGGTAGTGGGACCCTCCAGTTTATAGCCAATCAGTTGGAAGCCCTGATAACAACCTGTGCTTGTATTTGGCATCTGAAAAGGGAGCAGTTTTGTGGGACTGAGCCCTTAACCGGAGGGAGCTCTAGGTCAATAGTGTCAGTGATGCAGTTTTGGAATATAGGTGAGGTTTGGTGGGGAGAGGTCTGGAGCCAGCAGCCAAGAAAGAATTCTTGAGACATCTTTGGTGCAAAATGCTGGTTTTATTAATGCATGGGGACAGGGTCCTTGGGCAGAAAGAGCTGCCCTGGGTGAACATTATACTCTGCCTGCCTCAAGTCATAAGGACACTTAATTTTATCTACCTTTCTGGAAGTTAGGTTATTGATAAGAATGCTTTTTTCTTGTAAATCACTAAGACATTTGTCAACTCCTGTCCTGCAGAACTATAATCTCTATAAATTAACCATTTGTTTTTCCTTCCCTTAGCTTCAGGACAGTCAGGAGTGCTGAGGAATGTCACATATATCCCACCTTAGGGGTGGGGGTTGTGGGGTGTCAGCTTGTGCTTTGTCCTCAGCTTGCCTTCTGCTCCCTCATCATCAGGATTGAGTTAAATTGTCTGGTGTTGCCAAATTGTTTGATGTGTAGAAAACCCATACTCCGGTATCAGAGATCCAAAAAGAATATGTGGGAGCCCCAGCCTCCTCTGCCCATTTAGCTAGGGTCTGACTCAATAGAGGGGAACCTGAAGTAGTCTCTGGGGCCAGGTTTCTCTGCTCGCCTCTCTGTTGAGTTGGGTGGAAAAAGGCAATCTAGGTCTGCACCTGACTCATGTGAGAATATAGTCTCCTCTGCTATTTCCAAGTTTGTTTTCATGGTTGCTTTGGCTCATCTGACGGACACGTGAAAACAAGTATGTACCCACATGCCTGTGCCCGCATAGGAAAATCTGCATGGCTTGGTGCCAAGAGCAAAAGGAAGAGTGGTGTGCCTTAAAGCCAGGTCTTATCTAAGCAGAGGTAGGCTGGGAGTGAGGGAAGGCTTGCTAGTGCCCCCAGAGGAGTGTTTTCACTTATCTCCAGTGCAGACCCTGGCAGAGGACCGGGACAGGTAAGGCAGGAGTTTTGGATAGAGCTGTGGAGACTGAACTTTTCCCTGAGAACTGCTTACTCTTGAGTGGCTATTCCCTCACTCTGAGCTCCGTGAGCTAAGTTTCTGGCACTTCTATCTTTATTGAGCAGATGAGAGGCTTCTGGGAAGATGATGTACTGATCTCATTCCTATCTCTGAAGTTATCTCTGTGACCTTAAAAGACTGATTCTTGGGTGGGAATAGTATGGCTTACAGGAATCCTTTATCCAGAAGATGAAGTGGGAGTAAGTAGGTGATCTGACTTCCTGATTACTGGGGCACAGGGATTGGGAGCAGGAGAAGTTCATGCTGAGTGCAGATTCGGGAAGGTGTGTGTTTTCCTCTGACAGATTCTGGGTTCTTCATATATAAGTTGTTGTGGAATCTAACTTCTTTGAGGTTTCTGGACTGGCTCAACTCTAAACCAAAAGTAGGGGTATGTGCCATCTCCCTATGGGATGCCTTCTAATGCCAGGTCTGTGGATAAGAGAAGCCACATAACTCTGACTGGGTGTCACAGTTTCTGGGTCCTGTTCTGGGAGAATCTCTTTGCAACCCCAGATTGTAGCGAGGGGCATGCTAAGGAGGAAAACAAAGAAATTTATCGCAGTCAAGCCCCATGTTAGGGTGCCCTCTGGATGTTCTTTCTCCATTGGGTCTTAATTATATTCTCTCTCTTTTCTGGGCACTTTGGAAAAAGAGATGTGTTGAATGAACAAGCAGCAATGTAGGAAATATGGCTGATGTTGTAGACACAGCAACACACAGGTGTGTATTTTCATGAAGGTCCTTTGTTTGTTCTAGTCTTTGCATCGGCTCTGGTCTTGGCATCTTCCTAGCCTTTCTTGCCACCTGCTGGTGTTCTTTGCCGGCCTCAGAGTAGTTACAGACTTGTCCACATGTTGCTGGATACTGCAGAAGTTCCTGTTTATGTTTGGGGGAGGTGAGTGGGTATGGGCAGTGAGAGATCTATCAGGCTGACTAGGGCTGTGAACCTGGTAGTGAGAGTCTGGTCTTTACAGGTTTGTAGGTTTTAAAATGGTAAGACCATTGGCCGCCTGGGCGGCTCAGAGGATTAAGCCTCTGCCTTTGGCTCAGGTCTTAATCTCAGGGTCCTGTGATCAAGTGCCTTATTGGGCTCTCTGCGCGTCGGGGGGCCTGCTTCCCCCTCCCTCTACCTATCTCTCTGCCTACTTGTGATCTCTGTCAAATAAATAAATAAAACCTATAAATAAATAAATAAAATGGGACAGTCAGACCAAAAGTACACCTCAGGGAGAATCCATGCTATGGATAAACCCAATGCCAGCCTACCCTCTGTGTTAAGCCATCTTCCAACTCTCTATTGTTGGAAGTTGCCATCAGCTGAGCTCTTACAGTTATCTCTTGGGAGCACTATTTATCTGCCTACCTCCATTTATTTCTCTGTGTCCTGTGGTGGAAACGGATACAACCTCATTATATTTAAGTCTGTAGGTAAGGCATGCTGTTCATATATAAGAGGTTGGCTTTGCCAGACTAAACCAGAAACTCACCAGCTTCTGCCCTTAACCAACATGCTTATATTCTTTGGTATTCTTTGCCAGGCCACAGTAAACACGGGTGTGAAGGAAACATTTGCCATGGAAGCCAGGGCACTGGAGAGCCCCCCACCAGCCTACCATCTTATTCCAGAGGCCAGCCAGCCCAGGGAAGATGTCAACATGAAGCCTCAACAGACTGCAGAAACTATGCAGCTAAAAAAGGAGATCTCGCTGTTGAATGGGGTCAGCTTGGTGGTGGGCAACATGATCGGCTCAGGAATCTTTGTCTCACCCAAGGGCGTGCTGGTATATACTGCCTCCTATGGGTTGTCATTGGTCGTATGGGCCATTGGTGGGCTTTTCTCTGTTGTTGGTGCCCTTTGCTATGCAGAGCTGGGGACCACCATCACGAAGTCTGGGGCCAGCTATGCTTATATTCTAGAGGCCTTTGGGGGCTTCATTGCCTTCATCCGCCTGTGGGCCTCCTTGCTAATTGTTGAGCCCACCAGTCAGGCCATCATTGCCATCACCTTCGCCAACTACATCATCCAGCCCTCGTTCCCTACCTGTGATCCCCCGTACCTGGCCTGTCGTCTCCTTGCTGCTGCTTGCATATGTAAGTCTGGGGTTTAGTGGGGGAGTATGTTTGAGGGTGTGGGTTCCTTTGATAATGGTAGTGGTACCTGATACTCGAACACCATATTTTGCTTTTGGGAGGAGGGGGAAGAGAGGCATCTTACCTTTTGTCTCTTTTTTTCTTTTTAAAGATTTTATTTATTTAAGAGAGAGAAACTGGGCAGGAGCGTGGAGGGAGAGGGACAGGAAGAGGGAGAGGCAGATTCCCTGCTGAGCAGGGGGCCAATGTGGGACTCAGTCGCAAGACCCTGGGATCGTGACCCAGATGCTTAACTGACTGAGCCACCCAGGCGCCCTGTATCTTACCTTTTGAAGAAGTAATCTCACCAAAGTCATTTAACCCTGAGAGATAAGTAAGGGTAAAGGTTAGGGATGAGAGAAGTTTGAGTCTTTTTGTGACTCTTGGTGCCTCACATTCCTTCTGTCTTGACTCTTCCAGAGTTCTGTTCCACAGTCTATACGACAGGTTGGTGCATGTCTTACTTTTGTCTTATCAGATGTTTTGATTGGAGTCAACATCACTAGTTGTAACTTAACCCAGAAAAATCTATCAGTGCTGAGGACTTTATCCTGCTTCTCAAAAATAAGTTACTTTACTTCCCAGTTTAAACCAGTTTAGAGTCTGAGGAAAGAGACTTCTCTAGACTGTTGGGGTCCCAAGGTGTTACCCTCAGCCTACAGGACCACTGTTTCCTGCCACTGCCACTCTTTGTAGCCCATACTAAGCAGCAGGCACCACACCAAAATGGCTTTTTCTCACTGGCGTTTGAGTTTTCTTTTTTAAAAAAGATTTTATTTATTTATTTGGAAGAGGGTGCAAGAGAGGCAGGGAGAGAGAAAGGAGGGAGATCATGAACAGGGGGAAGCCTAGAGAGAGAAACCGACTCTCTGCTGAGCAGGAAGCCCGATGTGGGACTCAATCCAGGAACCCCAGGATTGTGACCTGAACCAAAGACAGACACTTAACCAGCTGAGCTACCCAGGTGCCCTATATTTGGGTTTCTGAGGTCAGAACCCAGGAGATCCCAGTTGATCCCTCTTTATTTTCCTTTTTCTCTCATGAAGTGGTCAGGAGGGATTCTGTGTGAAATTGCTGAAAAGGAGAGAAGATTGCTATGAATTTACCCAGTCTTGTAGGGCTAGTGTTTTAGCTGAGAAGTGGCGCAGAATTCCCTGTGTTCCTTAGCTCTGTGCTGCCAGGAGCACTTAATTATACTCTATTCTTTCCATATCTCCGCTTGCAAAAGCTTTGGCAGTATATGTAGTTTATCCACAGTGATAAAAATAGACTGAGAGTACCTTGGAGTTAGCAAAAAAGGATTGTATGGTACACTGTGGTTCCTGACTTTAAGGAATTTGTTAAAGACAAATGTTAAAGGGAACCCCTCAACATGTAGCCCCAGGACAGGGGAAGGTGGGTACTCAGCTGTATGTGTGTTAGGGTCTGGCCATGGGAACTCTGGCCTGAGTTTTCTAAAAAAAGAAGAATTTTTTGATTATGAAATGTGTTCATTAGGGAGATGAACTTATCCTCAAATCACCCCATAATGTACCACCAAAAGATGAACACCCTTAATAATTAAATCATGTCTCCATTTCATTCTTTTATAGAACTGGCATCATACTTTGCATATAACTTTATATTCTGCTTTTTAAGTTTAGTACATCATGTTTTTTGGAATGTTCTTCAAAGAAACATTTTTTAAACTAGTATCTTTTTATTATTATTACTATTATTTGAAGGTAATACATAGACATTATAGGCACTTTGAAAACGCAAAAAAATGGAGAAAAGAAAAATCACCTATAATTAATTTTTTTTATTATTTTATTATTTTTTAAAAAAGATTTTTATTTATTTATTTGTCAGAGAGAGAGCACAAGCAGCGGGAGCAGTAGGCAGAGGGAGAAGCAGGCTCCCCACTGAGCAAGGAGCTCCATGTGGGACTCAGTCCCAAGATGCTGGGATCATGACCTGAGCTGAAGGCAGATGCTTAACCAATTGAGCCACCCAGGCATCTCCACCCATAATTTTAACTCCCAGAGAACTATTGCTACTAATTGTGTGAAATACCTTCTAATGTTTTTTTTTCTGTGCTTATCTCATTTTTTATACATTTTTTTATAAAGATGTTATTTATTTTTTTTTTTAAGATTTTTATTTATTTAACAGAGAGATCACAAGTAGGCAGAGAGGCAGGCAGAGAGAGAGGGGGAAGCAGAGAGCCTGATGCAGGGCTCGATCCTAGGACCTTTGGATCATGACCCGAGCTGAAGGCAGGGGCTCAACCCACTGAGCCACCCAGGCGCCCCTTATTTATTTATTTGACAGAGACACAGCAAGAGAGGGAACACAAGCAGGGGGAATGGGAATGGGAAGGAGAAGCAAGTTTCCTGCTGAGCAGGAAGCCTGATGCAGAACTCCATCCCATGACCCAAGTCTAAGGCAAATGCTTAACGACTGAGCCACCCAGTGCCCCTTATCTCATTTTTTTTTTAAAAAAGTACTCTTGAGATCATACTCTCTCTGGTTTGTATAATACTTTAAAAATTTTAATATTTAATCCCTTTCATCAAATATTCTTAGAAAACATGGTTTAGGGACATAGAAGTAGTTTCCTGGCAGTGTGGTATAGTGGTTAAGATCATGGGCTCCCATGCCAGACCAGGACTGATTCTAGCTTTACCAGCTGTTTTTCCAGCTGTTTACCTTGAAGGAATTAAACTGTTGCCTTGGTCTTCTCACTTGAAAGTGGAAATATCACTTGTACTTACTAAAAGGATTGTCATGAGGAATAAATGAATCAATACATATACAGTACTTCTCTGTGTCTGGCATAGAATAAATGCTCTGTATTATTATAAACAATATTACTGTGGGAGTCTTTGTATATAAAGATTCAGAGTTTCTGCACCTTTTTTCTGTAGGATAGAATTAATTATACAGGAGAAATACCTGTGTCTGAAGAAATAAATTGTTTTAAGATTCTTCATGTGCTATCCAGTTTTCTTCTAGAAGGTTTTGTGAGGGTGTGCTTTTACCTAAGCACTTAAGAGTGCCTGTGCAGTTGCTCTCATGATGGCCTTAGGGTGAATTCCAAAGATAACGAAGTCAAAGGACATCTCTATGTATAATTTTCATGTACAAAAGATTTTTATTTGGGAAATCTTTTTTCCTTTATGATTTTTTCTATTGTATTTGTTCTTTTGTCCTTACAAAGCCCATTCCCATACCAGGAACTGCTTTTTTTTTTTTTTTTTTTTGGCTAGAACTGTTCTTTGATTGGAGGGGAGACCTCACCTCTTAGAAGTGCAATCATGGTGTATCTGTAACTTCTTTCATTCAAGTGTACTTTTATCCAGATTACTCACCATCAGAATTCCTTCAAGCCCCTATCCCAGAAGCCCAGGCTTTTCCATAATGCATGCCTGCCAGTAGGAACTTGTCAGATATGGGCTTAAATCATAAAACCATGTCCTGTCCTGGGGCACCTGGGTGGCTCAGTGGGTTAAGCCTCTGCCTTTAGCTCAGGTCCTGATCTCAGGGTCCTGGGATCGAGCCCCGCATCAGGCTCTCTGCTCAGCATAGAGGCTGCTTCCCCACCTCTCTCTGCCTACTTGTGATCTCTCTCTGTCAAAGAAACAAATAAAATCTTTAAATGCAAAACAGCAACAACAAAAAACGTGTCCTGTCCTAACTGACAAGACTTTAGGGTTCACCTTGTTTTTCTTCTTGTAAGTTAGGGTGAAGAATTGGGCTGATGCATCATGTGTTGAAGGAAGTCTCTTTGGGCAGGGGTAGCAGTGGTCTTAGACAAAATTGGAAGAAACCAGTTAGGTCATAATTAGGGGTAAAAACCACAAAATCTGCGCTGAATCCACTGAGAAATTTCGGTAAGATAGGAAATTGAGTTAGTCTTGAAATTAAGAAGAGTTCAGGTTGTTTTTTGTAAGACTGTCTATGGAAATTATAGCCATGCAAGCTAGATAATCAAAGTTTAATTCTAGAAGGGCCCAGACGTTCTTCATATAACAACTGCAGGTCAGAGCTGCAAGCTGGTGGCCTATGGGCCAAACTTGACCCACAGATATATTTGTTTGTCCTAGTGTTGTAAGCAATTTTGAATTACTTGCCAACGTTTGAAAACCAGGACTTTTCTGTTGAAAAATCAAAAGTTCTGGCAACCTTGGGCCCAGATTCCTTCCTGACAAAATTAGCTGCCTTTGTGTCATGGTTCCTCCTTTTATTTATTTTTTTAAAAAGTTTTTAAGATTTTATTTATTTGACAGAGAGAGAAAGAGAGCATGGTGAGGGGGAGGAGGAGAGGGAGAAGGAGAAGCAGGGAGCCTGACTGGGCCTGATCCCAGAACACCAAGATCATGACCCAAGCAGAGCCAAAGGTAGATGCTGAGCCAGCTGAGCCACCCAGGTGCTCCTGGTTGGTCCCTTCAAAGGAGCACACACTCTTCAGTCTACTACAGCGCTCCACTCCCTCTTGTTTTATACCCAGACAATATTTTTTTTTAAGATTTTATTTATTTATTTGTCAGAGAGAGAGAGTACACAAGCAGGGGGAGTGGTGGACAGAGGGAGAAGCATGTTCCCCGCTGAGCCAGCGCGGGCCTTGATCCAGGACCCCAGTGACATGAGCTAAAGGCAGACGCTTAACTGACTGAGCCACCCAGGCGCTCCTATACCCAGACATTCTTGCCTTTGCTCAGTTGCATTACCTTCTTGGCCCTTGAAGGCATCTCTCTCTCACATCCTGGCTTTCCAGCAGCTCCCTGACCCTATTCCTGGGTTATACTGGCAGACAGATCTTAGCAACTTTTTTGAATTTCAGGGTATCTTAGCTCTTCATTATCCTAGAACAGTGGTTTTCAACCAGAGGTGAGTTTGGCCCCCCCCCCCCGAAACATTTGGCAAGGTCTGCAGACATTTTTGGTTGTCACACCTCCTTGGAAGGGGTGCTACAGGCATCTTAGTGGGTAGAAGCCAGGGGTACTATTGAGCATCTCATAAAGTACAGGACAGGCTCTCACAGCTAAGACTTACTCTCCCCAAATGTCAACAGTGCTGAAGTTGAGAAACTCTATCCTAACAGTACGTTCCATTCATATGTGTTCTGGGAGCTTGGAATCTTCTGTGGTGGGTGGGGCCTCAGGCTGCCGACTGGACTGAGTGTGCTTAGAGGCTCTTACTTACGGAGCAGTAGGGGAAAATGGCAGTTCTTGAGGTCCATAGTTCCCTTCTCTGACCAGGTGACCAGCAGTATTATTGGTAATTCAGGTGCCCAACAGCACTTGATTTGATTGTGGAAGGGCAATTTTTCTTAGTCCGTTTGTCTTTGTGGGATTCTGCCTGTTGTGTAGGCTCACACACGTCATTTGAGAATATTTGCTGTGAAGATTTCAACATAGAAGTCACTCAGCACTGACACTGGCATCAAAGCAGAGCCTTGCTTACTGCTGAGATGCCACTTTCCTCAACCCCCAGGGTTTGTTTGGGAAGGCTGGCAGTGGAGAGGAGCAGGAACAGGAGGAGACAGAGGAGGGAGACTTCTCAAGGGGAGACTGGAGTGAAGAAACACTGTGTAATGCCTGAATAGCTTTCTGTTGTCTCTTGCTGTCTTGGACTCAGGCCTGGGCAGGGTTCTGAGAAGGAAAGGTATGCTTCCCTACTTTGGTCAGTTGTTGCTCTGGATAGACAGCTCTCGTGTTCTGAAGGTGACATGACTCAGAAGGACTGGGTCTTTTTTACCATAGTCTCAAAGACCCTGGAGTCTACCCTTGTACAGAGCTTGAATGGTTTGATAATAAGACTAAATGTGTATATTTGTTTAATTAAAAACAAGGAGGATTCTTAAAGAGGCATATACCTGACATACTCACGTGGTATCCCAAGAGGGAGCTCCAGATTCCAGGATTTCCACTCGGAAGGATTTACCTCTCCTGGACTAGCTTTGCAAATTTAAAGAATTACTTTATGAAGATATTCAGATACGGATTCTTTCTGTCCCACACACACTTATGCATGTTTCAAAGACATCATTTTTAAAAAAGCACTTTTTCAAACAGAATTAGAGTTCTGCCAGCCAGGTGTTGGAGGGGTTATATAGGTGTTTTGAAAAGTTTTCAGACTTCACTGGACTTAAATAATGAAATCTCTGTTCTGCACTGTTTTCATTTACTTGATCCCTATTTATCAGTACTACTATGGATTTTTTTTTTAAAGGAAAACTTAGAAGTAGGTAGTCGGACTTTAAAACAATCTTTTAAAGACCTTTTACATCTAATGTAGTATTTACATAAAAGTAGAAAATAAAATGGAATTGAATTGTAAAAAACAAAAACAAAAAACGGTTTGGACGGTTGTAGAACATTTTTCTCCTAATATACTTGTAGATGGTCTCTCCCCAGCTTTTTTTCTTCTTCCACCTTGTTGCTATTGTTGTTAAGGATTGCATTCCTCTGTCCTTAAGTTCCCCTTAGTAACACCCAGCTTGTTTGTGGGAGGAATTGGAAGGGTTTCTTCCTCCCTGTTGCTGTGGGAAAAGGGAGCCTTGACTGTCAGCATAACTGTCACTATAGCTGTGAATTGCCAAGTGATCTCCTCATCAGAAAGAGAATATGAGAGGCACAGTTTGGTCTTAGGGTACGTATATTATCCAGGATTATTTTGGGTTTCAAACACCTGAAAACCGAAAGCAGCATGGCTCAAATATGTTGAAGTTTGTTTCTCTCACATATTAAAGGTAGACAGTATGGGGCTGGTAGGGTGACTTCATAATTTTTCAGGGAGCCTGGTTTCTTCCTTCTGCCTTACTGCTCTGCCATCCTCAGCACGTGACTTCTAGCTGGTGGTCCAAGGTGACTACTCAAGCTCTAGCTGTCAAGTCTGCACTGTGGCTGACAGGAAGGACAAAGAAAGGCATGCTCCGCCCTTCAAAGAGACTTCCTGAGGTCTTATTTGTTTGAAACTTTGATTACCTCCCTGGAGCAAGAACTTAAGTCACTTAGTCGTACCTGCCTGCAAGAGAGGTTGGTAAATGTCAGTTTTAATTTAGGTAGCCCACACTTTAGCTAAAATTTGTTATTACTAAGGAAAAATGGAGGAACAGATATTAGAAGATAACTAGCAGTTTTTGCCACAGAGACTTTGCAGATTTGTTTCTGCTTTGGGATTGGGTGTGGATTTGCTATGTGAGTACTCCTTTCCTAGCATCATGCCTCCAGGACTTGAAGACCCTCACAGGGGACGCCCCCTCCCCCCGCCCCCCATTCAGTGGTGCAGACTTCCCAGCTAGGAAATGAGATCAAGAGGGGAGGGAAGGCTTGGAAGTTATAGTTATGAGCACGTGGCCTTTCAGGCCCAGCCTTGTGCTTGAGCTCTGATAGAATCTGTGGTCCTGGATGGCGATGGAATCTGAGGAGGTTTGGAGGGGTGGGGATCAGATGGTGAAATGTTTCTTGATTAGAATCAGGAAAACACTCAGGGGACTTGGCTTCTGCTGGTAGACTGTTTTTTGGAGCTCTCTGTTCTCTGGCAGAGCTGAGAGTAAATGAAGCAAGCAAGACTCCTGGGGCAGTATTTAAGGATACACTCACTCTCAGGTTCTCCAAGTGGCCCTGAAAGTGAGTGTTTCCTTAAATTTTGTGCACCAGGCGCCCTCCTCACCTCAACCTACTCCTGGCCTTGCTCTTGGCTGCACATTGCTTTAGATTAAGCAGTTTAATTTTTACTGAGGAAGAAGCACATGTGCATGGTAAATAATTCAGAGTGTAAAATAGTATAAAATACTATTCAGAGTATAAAATAGTGGAAAAAGTCTCTCTCCCTCTCCAGAGCTTTGGTCTTCTTCCCCAGAGGCAACCACTGTAACAGGCTCTTTTGTATTTTTCCAACTGTCATTCAGAATGGGCTCTGCAGAGACTTCCATGAGGTGCTGCCGTCTTTTACTTATTGGCAGAGTCATGGAATTGCCACTGTGTGCAGTATTTACTCCTGTGCCAAGAGGAGCAAGCCAGGGGGAAATCTGTAGCAGGATGGAGGGAAGGAGAAAGAGGAGAAGTGAGAGGGAGTGCCGCCAGCGGGGCTGAGGATTATGTCTGCTTCTCTCCCCCATCTTGTTGCTACAAGGCAGAAGCACAGTGAGTCTAGCCAGGGCATTGTGAAATAATCTCTTCATGTGTGTGTCCATCTTTTTGTCTCCCTTTCTTTTTGTCCCTTCGCTATCTTTATCTCTGTCTCTCGTCTCTCCACCTCTGTCTTCTATGTATTTCTCTTTCTCTGTTAGTCTTTTTCTCACAAACTGTACATCCTCTCACTTCTGCTGCTTTTCATAGTCCTGCTTCCTTCCTCTGTTTTCTTGTGGTTTTTGTTCCTCTATTACAAGGGCCTGAATGTGACTTTGACTTGCTGTATCTCCCAACTCTGCTACTGTTTGATAGATTCAGTCTCTTGGTACCCCAGTCTTTGTTCCTGGGAAAGGCAATTGAATGGGCTTAGTTTGGGTGATCAGCCATGACAGGTGAGGGGGAGCAGGGGCCTGGAGGTTACCTCAAAATATGCTTACTGTGTTGCACAGGGGTCTGTGGATTACTGTGGCTGTTAACTAGGTAATCCTTACGCTAGCTGATGTAGGCTTAGCTCCACACAGCGAGCTCTGATTAGCAGGGCAGCAGTGTGCATTCCTTTGGCCTTCCCTCCCATTTGACTGTGCTCCCACTCCAGACTGACTAGTGAGCACCTGTGTCATTTGCCAGAGTACTGCCTAGTGAAACTTTTCAAACTTTTATTTATTTATTTATTTATTTGACAGAGAGAGAGAGAGAGAGAGAGAGAGGGAACACACGCAGGGGGAGCAGCAGGCACAGGGAGAAGCAGACTTCTCCTGCTTCTCTGAGTTGGGGGGGGAGCAAGGAGCAAGGAGCCTGATGCGGGGCTTGATCATGACCTGAGCCGAAGGCAGAAGCTTAACTAACTGAGCCACCCAGGCTTTCCAGTGAGTGAAAGCTCTTAAAGTACCATGGAGCCTGTTCAGGCACCATGTTTATTTCCACAGGCTCTAGGCTCTCCTCCCATTTGAGTGGAGGAATGTCAGCTTTCTGACAGTTGCCTTGCTTTACGGAATTGGTGGTTAAGTGAAAGTCATCACCCTCTTGATTCCAACCAGGGTTCATCATTTCCCCTCTTTGCTTGGCAGTAAGTTAGTAAAACAATATGCTTTTGTCTGTTTCTCCCCGCCCCATATCTGTGGTCTTCTTGGGGAAGTACCACACAAATGCCCAAGGGAGGACCTTCTTGAGATAGGTGTCCACATGAGTATAGCATAGATACTAACCTGTGCTGTGAAGTGCAAGTCTGTAGGGTTCAGGGGGAGAGAGCTCAGTGAGGGGCTGGCTGGTATATTTGGGGAAGGTTTTACGGGGGAAGTAGTGACTGAACTAGACCTTGTAAGTGGGAGTCACTGTTGGCTATGGCGGCATGAGGAGAAAAGGACATTTCTTTTAAGTGTATATATGGCATCGGTAAGGAGAGAGTCTCTGGCTGAAGAGAGTGCAAAATGGGTAGGAGTAGACAGAGGTGGCTTAAAGGATGAGCCCAAAAGATTTTGTAATAACGTTTGAGGTTCATATTAAAAGGTCTGTTTTGGGGCGCCTGGGTGGCTCAGTGGGTTAAAGCCTCTGCCTTCGGCTTGGCTCATCATCTCAGGGTCCTGAGATCGAGTCCCACGTTGGGATCTCTGCTTGGCGGGGAGCCTGCTTCCCTTCCTCTCTCTCTCTCTGCCTGCCTCTCTGTCTACTTGTGATCTCTGTCTGTTAAATAAATAAATAAATAAATCTTTAAAAAAAAAATTTCTGTTTTTTGGAGGCTTAGGGCAGTACTTGGTAGTGTCATTATGGAGGCCCTTGTATTCTGTTCTTGTGTCCTCCTGGTGGGTCAAAACAGTCCCTATTTAACAAGGGTAAGGCGCTGGGACCCTCAGCACACCCTCACTGTGGTCCGCAAGGAACTGGAAATAAAGCCAGTAGTGTAGGCAGGAGCCTGGGGAATGCTCACGTAAGCTTGCTTCTCCATGGACCTCACTGAGAATTGGGAGGTTTGGATAGAAATGGAAGGGGATTTGGGGGAGGCCCTTATAAGCTAAGGAATGATGGTTGGCCTCCCTCAGCCACAGTTTCCTCATCTATAAAACAAGAGTAAGAATGTGTATATTTTTGGGTTATGGGAATTAATTGAGAGGATGTATGTGAAACCGTCATGTATTTATATACAAAATATTATCTCTGTAATTCCTAGGTGACTTGCTACCTGCATTCAATTGATAGGCCTCTCTTGTGGCCATGGAAATATTTTGTGCCTTGGATGGTTTGGAACCTTGGGAGTTTGAGTGGGAAAAAGTGGGTGAAGTCCATCATTCCTGGGCCTGGGGGCTTTTCCCAAAAAATGATTCTGGATGTCAGAATTTATGTGTATGTGTTAATGCATGCTTTTGTGTTTTGTCACCAGTGATGGGCAGATTGTGGATGCCTCTCCATTGCCTGTTCTTCTGGTTCTGATTGATCCATTGGCCCCTTTGCTTTAGGCAGGGACAGAAGCGATGCTCTCTATCAGAAGAGATTGGATCACTGTGGCCTCAGCTCCAGCCTGCCAGTGATGTTACATTTTTTTCTTCTAGGCCTGCTGACATTTGTGAACTGTGCTTATGTCAAGTGGGGCACACGTGTTCAGGACACGTTCACTTATGCCAAGGTCCTAGCACTCATTGCCATCATTATCATGGGCCTCGTTAAACTGTGCCAGGGTAAGATGGGCCTGGGCTGGGAAGGAGGGTGGATGATTGCCTAGATTTCGTAAGGAGGACATGGGGAATCTTGGCTTTACTGATAAACTCTTTCTGTGTATATAGTAGACTGTCAGGGAGAGCAAGACATCTGTTCCTGGGCTTCTTAGGCCAGGTTGGCTTGGCCAACTGAACATGAGTCACTCTCCCTCAGGGCTGCTTTCCCTTTGTGGAGGCTAGGAACATTGCAAGAAGGCAGCTGGGAGCCCAGGGGTTTTTGAAACCTGGATCTTGTGTAATTGGGTCATAAATGTAACTGATGGGGATAGAGTGAGCCCTGCTTGGCCCTGTTTTTGGATTGTGACTTCCAGGCAGTGAGTAGAAAGACCTGGCCGTCCTTGAGAGGAGTGGGAAGGTGTGTGGGGGGGGGTTAGATGGAGTATAGGAATGAGTGGTTATTTTGTAGCCTTTATTCTTTATCTGGATTTGCTTTTATTTAACATTTAGTCTTAAAGTCAGCTCTCAGCAAAATATTAAAATAGTATGAAGTTGGTACTGGCTTTCCTGCATGTTGGCTTTAGAAAGCTTTTCATTCCTGAATCAGAGTAGCAGTGAGGGTAGACAAGTCTCCTGAGCTCTTAGGGAAGTCTTTTTTTTTTTTTTTTTTTTTTTTAAAGATTTTATTTATTTATTTGACAGACAGAGATCACAAGTAGGGAGAGAGGCAGGCAGAGAGAGAGAGAGAGAGGGAAGCAGGCTTCCTGTGGAGCAGAGAGCCCGATGCGGGGCTCGATCCCAGGACCCTGAGATCATGACCCGAGCCGAAGGCAGCAGCCCAAACCACTGAGCCACCCAGGCGCCCCGGGAAGTCTTGAGGTATCTTTGGCCAGGGAGATCTCAGTTGCTCTCTAGATCATATGTCTCTAAACTCAACTTTGTTTAAATTTACCAGGGAGAGCTGAGACACCTCACCGCCCCACCCCCCAAACTCAGATCTATTGGATTAAACATAAGATGGTTTTGGAGTTCAGAAAGCTCTGTTTTTAAGTGCCTTGGCAGCTGGTCCAGTACCTTTGTGCACATGTGCCAAGTTAGTACAGCCAGCCGCTTCAGTGTTTTTGAGTCTCAAGATCATCTTGGGGTCAAAGAGGGTAGCTGAGTTATCCTCCTATCGAGATCTGTGCCTTAGAAAACCATTGCTGTGTATGATGACTGGCACACCTGGGGCGTGAAAACCTCTATTTTCCCTTCTCCTGCTGCCCACCCAGCCCTTTTTGACACATTGAAAGAACAGTTCTACTTTTTGCAGGGGGTAATGGCAGACTTCCTTGTAAGTCTGGATCTTGTTAAAAACCTCCAGGGTGTCCAGAAGGTCTCTCTCCTGGGCAGGCAGGTGCTACTCCCTTGGCTTTCAAATGTGTGGTCTCCAGAGGCCTCTAAGGAGAATGACAGGTGCCTAGGCTGGCTCTCCAAGAGTGGAAGTGGCTCAGGCCTACCCCAGGCATAGTGAGGACCCCAGTTCTTACATAGCCTGTGATTTCCTGCCACAGGCAACTGTAGCCCCTACAAGTAGAGCAACAGAGTTCTCTTCTGAGAACGAGAAAACTATGTGACCAAATTGTGTAGTGGTTTTGGCCACAACAGACAGTTCCACAGGAAGGCCTAATTATTAATTAAAAGTGCCTCCTTTATGTGAAAGAGGGTTCTTTCTAAAAATAAGAAGAAGAGCTCTGGCCTACTGTGAGGTCACTTGGAACTACATTAGAGCTTTTCTGGAAAAGGCGTTATCATTTCAGAAGGCAGCCAGGAATGTCTTTGTTTTTCGGAGACTGCGTAGTTGTGCTAGAGGAATATGCAGTTTCTTGAGGGGATGGGTGGGGTGATAAAGTACAGGGAGAGCTGGTGGTCGTTCTTTGAATATTAAATTATGTTTTTCTTTTCTCTTCCCTCTACCTGCTTGCTTTTCCCTTCTTTTCTTGACCCTCTTTTCTTTTTCCCCATTTTCGCTTCCTCTTTCTTACTGCTTCTCCCTGTTCTTTCTCCTCTGCTCAAACCTTCTAACTCTCCCCTCCTTCTTCTTCCTCTTCCTTCCCACTGAACCCCTTCCCCTGCCTTTGCCCCCACAGGACACTCTGAGCACTTTCAGGACGCCTTTGAGGGTTCCTCCTGGGACATGGGAGACCTCTCTCTCGCCCTCTACTCTGCCCTCTTCTCTTACTCAGGTTGGGACACCCTTAATTTTGTAACCGAAGAAATCAAAAACCCAGAAAGGTAATGGTGGGATCACACTCTCACTCCCCAACTTGGCTGGAACTCCTGCTGATAGAGTGGGCACACTTGCTCCCTTTCTCTTTCTCTCATCCCTTCTCCCTACTCCTCCTTCTCTAGCTCAGAGAGATTAGGGGCTAGGTTGAGGATGAGAGAAGGTGGGAAAGCCTCTTCACCCTTGGGTTTACACTGGAGGATCCGCAAGGTTTTGCTCCAGGAGAGATCCTCCAGTGGGCACTAGCTGACCCAGCTGGGGCTAAGGTGCTAGAACCTCATACTCTGGTGCTGACATTGAAGCCTGGGGAGCTGAAAGCTTATTCTGGGCCGTCAGCCTCCCAGCCTGGCCTCCATTCCCTGGAGGACACTGCTCCTCTTTCCGTGGGACCGATTGGTCCTGTTGTGGCACGGATCACATATTGAGCCCCAGCTATCTTCACAGAGAAGGGTCGGTGTCTCTCTCTCTCTCTCTCTCTGTTTCTCAGCAGAAAGGAGCATGGGTTTCGTACCCACCCTGACCATGTAGGAAAGAGGAGCCTGCCTCAAAGACTTAGAGCCAGGGAACTATTAAAGAAAAATCCCTGGGTGAGCCTTGACTCCAAGGAGAGTTGATTCTAGGTAGTCCTATCTCACTTCTCCTGACAGAAATTTGCCCCTGGCCATTGGGATTTCCATGCCAATTGTGACGCTCATCTATATCCTAACCAACGTGGCCTATTATACAGTGCTGAGCATTTCAGATGTCCTTGACAGTGATGCTGTGGCTGTGGTGAGTCTCCATTTGCTTGTCATCTTATTATACTGAATGGCTCAATCTCTTTCTGAAGCCCCTCCAGCTCTTCAGAGTGAGATGGTGGATCTAGGACAGAGGGTGGGCTGCTCGGCAGTGACAGTGTTTGTCCTGACATAGCATAGGTACAGGAGGCTTATGAAACCCTGTCTTGTGCTGAGTGACTTCTGTGCTCTGTCCCCAGACATTTGCTGACCAGACATTTGGCTTGTTCAGTTGGACCATTCCTATTGCTGTTGCCCTGTCCTGCTTTGGGGGCCTCAATGCATCTATCTTTGCTTCATCAAGGTAATGTGTTCCTGCTTTACCAATAACAGACTGCAGTAGTTAATCTTCTGAGGCTCTAGGTGAGCCAGTAAGAGCCCTTCTTTCCCTTCTTTCTCTTGGCTGTACAGTGTGTGTGTGTGTGTGTGTGTGTGTGTGTGTACACTTGTGTGCGCGCATATGCTGGCCTTTGTGCAGACATCTGTATGCTTGAAGCTCACAGTTCCATCTGAGGTGATGACAGATTGGTTAGAGGTAGAGGGGAGCAAGGTTATAGCTTGGTGTAGATAAGAATCTTAGTGATCACTTGTTGTGGACCAGGTATTGGTACAGGGTAACTCTGCCCCTCACTTCACAGAAATCACTGAAGCTGACAGGTAGGCTCTGTTCTCCTCTCTGTAGAGACTTATCTATAAGAGCATCTGTCCTTCCTATTGTTTCAGAGAAAGGAACAGTTCTGCTTTTCCAGGCTGACTGTGCTACCTGGTTTCGGGGCCCCAGCACTACCCCCTCTTAGCACTTTGCTTCATCACTTGGCTCTTCTCTTTGGTAGATGTTCAGTAGGAGCCCGGTCTGCACAAGCTTCTCTCATCTCAGCTTAGTGAAGTCACAAACAGTTTTCCTCATCTCCCTCCTTACTGGACACACTTCTGGAGGGAATGGTCTGCATTTTGACTGTCACTCATTTTTCTAGCCATTATACTTTGACTTCTACTACCTAAAAAATATTATTAAGTGGACCTATGACCTCCTTCTTAGCCTGCTTTTAGTCCTTATCCTATTGGACCCCTGAAGCAAGTGATGCTTATGGCCCTCTACTTCTGAAACTATTCCTGTGATTTTGTGACACTCTGATATTTGAGAGAAAGGCTTCTTTCCTGATTTCTCTTTCACTCACCATATAAATGTTGCTGTCCCTAGGGCTGGGAGTATAGTAGGCATTCAATAATTTTTTACATGAACAGGTAAGAGGATGAATTAATAAAAGAAATATTTTTTGTCCTATTTATTCTTCTTACTGGTTTTGACACCACAGTCCATGTACTTGGGGCCTCCCTAGGGTAACCAGAGTAATAGATCAAAGTCTTGGAAAACAGTGTGGTATCATCTTCCCTTACTTCAACCTGGTATGGCTAAGGTTGCACTTGATGTGAGTCTTTTTTTTTTTTTTTTTAAGATTGTATTTACTTATTTGACAGGGAGGGAGACCACAAGTAGGCAGAGAGGCAGGCAGAGAGAGAGAGGGAAGCCGGCTCCCTGTTGAACGGAGAGCCTGATATGGGGCTCGATCCCGGGACCCTGAGATCATGACCCGAGCCGAAGGCAGAGGCTCAACCCACTGAGCCATCCAGGTGCCCCAGATGTGACTCTTCATAAGTTACTGCACCCAAAGATGGTGTTTCCCATAGACTGACCCTTATTGATTCCCAAGACATTCCAGCTGGCTCTGTCAATCTTCTTAAAATACTTGCATGATAGGTGCCTTTTAACCTCACTCAGCTCTGTTGTGGCATTGACAGGGTGGGAGTGGGGATAGGGGATTCTGAGAGTAAGAGTCTGGACCAGCAAGTAAGGGGACTACAGTGATGTAGAGGTATTTCACAATTGTTTGTTAACTTCTCACTTTTTCTTTATTACCTATGTAGTTATCTCTGGCTTTATACTAGACACTTTTGCTGCACCCGCACACAGTCCCCTTCCAGCATCCCCTCTACTGTATTTCTTCTCTTCCCAGTACAGGTTATTAACCTGTGTGGGCCAACTCCTACTATCTTGCCCTGTGACCTTTCCAGATGGTCTCATCAACTCCTGTGGCTCCATCTGGGTGGCTCACAAGTATCTCAGTGCCCTCCACTTGTGCTTTGTCTTTAGCTGTGATGCTGTGTGCTATCAGTTCTCCTTGCTTGGCCTCTTTATTTTTCCCTTGGTGTTCACCCTCTTTTTCCAGCTCCAACATGTTCTTGCATGCGCACACACACATATATACACATGTACATGCAAAGGATCACCAGATTTGATTGAGGTGGTCACATCTGTCTTGTTTTCTCTTCAGCCAGGGTGTCTACCCTCATTCAGGTCTCCTCTTACGGGACAGTTATCACAGATAACCTTTTTTTAAGATTTATTTATTTGAGAGGTAGGGGGAGGGGCAGAAGGCTAGAGTCCCAAGGAGACTCTGTGCTGAGCACGAAGTATGACATGGGGCTGGAGCCCCTGACCTTGAGATCATGACCTGAGCCCAGATCAGGAGTTGAGAGGCTTAACTGACTATGCCACCCAGGCACCCCACAGATTACTTCCTTATCTGGCCTCCTCCCTGTCCGCTAGTCTCTCCCTGCTTTAATTGGCCTCCGTGATGCCACCAGAGTCTCTGCTAAATGCTGTCAAGCCTTTACTTCAGAGCCACAGCAGACTCTCCTTGTTTTTTCAGACTCCACAGCATGGTCTCAGCTGCACGGTCTTCTTAGCTGTTTCCTCACATACCTTAACATGGGACTGCAGGCATTCTAGTACCAACCTCAAGGAGGTCACCCTCTTTCACTCCTTCACGCCTCTTTTGCTGTTGCCTATGCTGTTTTCCACCCATCTGCTCACCTTCTGGCAAACTCCAGTTTCTTCCCAGCCCAGATGTGGTCATCTCTTGTGAAATTTTTTTGTTCCCCCAGCTTACCCCCAGGCTGGTGAGTGCTTTATATCCCATGATGATGCTGTCTACACTGGATGGTAGTTCCTTTCTCTCTTGCTCTATTTCTCAAATGGTAGGGCTCTTTGGAGACAGAGAGGAAGCCTGGGTTGTCTCTGAGGCCCAGGCTTGTCCTGGCCTATCCTGTATCAGGAGCTCAGGGAAGATATACAGAGAGCACGGAAGGCTTGCTGCCCTTCTTTAAAAAGCCATTGTGTAAAGTGTGAAATCTGTGAGGTGGTAGAGGGGGGTACCCCTGATGGAATGGACTGGGGTGGCGGTGAGTGATGGCAAGGTGAGGCATCCACTGGGTGATGGTGGGTTTCATGGCTGAGGGGCTCAGGGGTGTCCATGGCCAAGAGAGAGGTAGGACATTCTTGGTTAACACTGGAAGTACCCATGGTTGGAGGTTGGAGACATCTATGGGTAAAAGTTGAGGGGTGAGGGTGGGGGTTGGGCATGCATACAGTACACGGGATCCTCCTCTGAGAGGACTGCCTCCTGTGTTTTTGTGGAGTTCTGAGCCTAGTTTGTCACGTGAGTGTGGCTACATGGCCTAGTGAAAGGATCATCCTGACACACTTCTTATCCTTCTACTAGGTTGTTCTTCGTGGGCTCCCGTGAGGGCCACCTCCCAGATGTTCTGTCCATGATCCACATTGAGCGTTTTACACCCATCCCTGCTTTACTGTTCAATGTAAGCTCTGCTGGGGGAGTGTGGAGAACTGTGGTACTCTTGCTGACTTTATAACTGTCAGTAGGAGGTATAGTAGCTTCTTAAGGTATTTCCCCAGATACTCGGTGTTTCTAAAAATATAAAACATATGAGAGAAGGCAAATGGTACAAAAGAATATAAAAATAAATTTGTAAAATTTATTTTTTTATTTTCAAAAGATTTTATTTATTTATTTAGAGAGTATGAGCAGGGGGAGGGGCAGTGAGAGAGAATCCCAAGCAGACCCTATACTGAGTACAGAGCCCGATATAGAAATTGATCTCATGTCCCTAAGATCATGACTGAGCCAAAATCAAGAGTTGGATGCTTAACTGATGGAGCCACCCAGGCATTCCTGAATTTTTCTTAACTAGGCTCCATGCCCTACATGGGGTTTGAACTCATGACCCTGATATTAAGAGGGACTGATGATACTTCATTAGTTTCTTCTTCTTTTTATTTATTTATTTATTTATTTATTTATTTGACAGAGAGAGAGAGGGATGACAAGTAGGCAGAGAGGCAGGCAGAGAGACAGGGGAAAGCAGGCTCTCTGCTCGGAAGCAGGGAGCCTGATGCGGGACTCGATCCCAGGACCCCGAGATCATGACCTGATCTGAAGGCAGGGGCTTAACCCACTGAGCCACTCAGGCGTCCCTCATTAGTTTCTTCTTACCCCTGGAATTTTCCTGGTAATTATTCCATGTTTGTGTTTGTCCTTATGAACTTTGTTATTTTGTCAAAATAACAAAAATCCTCTCAGTATATTCATTGGAATCACATTGAACTTATAAATTTAGGGGAGATCTGACATCTTGTCTTTTAATCATCTTCTGCCCCCGTTTTTCCAATACAGTCCCTCTTCTTTCCCCAGAATGGGTCCCTTTTGTTTTAATTCCTTTGTTGGTAATCTAGGTGAAAAGACTAGGTGGGGGGAACTCCATATTCTTGAAGATTAAGTAAATCTGACCATGTCACAGGATGTAGTCCCCAATTTCTGTCTTCTAGGACTCTTGTTCCAGAGGGCAAATTCTGTCATACCTCTCTTATCAGGGGTATAGATCCATTTTGTCAATCTGCATTTCAAAGACCCCAGGACAGTGAGATGGTTCTGGAGGCATTGATTCCGTTTGTATGCCAGGTAGTTGAGACTCGGGAGTAATGGTATCCAGATGGCAATGTGGATGGTGGTGCATCAAAGTGAGGAGGACCTCACTCTGCCATCAGAAGGGGAAAGGAGTCTGGCTTGTTTATTAAAGTGTTTGCAAAAAGAAGGGAGGCATTGTGTATAGGAAGAGCCCTCAATAGGAGAGGGAGAGATTCCACTTTGAAGGTTAATACAGTGGTTAGACCTATCTGATGCCAAGGGGTCACTGAAAATAACTGGAGGTGACCTGATAAGCTAAATCAGCAGTGAGCAGCAGACCTGGTACTGATTGCTGGGTGGTTGGAGTATCCTGGAATGGCCTGGTGGTGACAATGCCCACTCCTCCTTCCATCTCCCCCCTCCAGTGTACCATGACACTCATCTACCTCACCGTGGAAGATGTTTTCCTGCTCATCAACTACTTCAGCTTTAGCTATTGGTTCTTTGTGGGCCTATCTGTTGCTGGACAGCTCTATCTTCGCTGGAAGGAGCCCGAGCGACCCCGGCCTCTCAAGGTCAGTGACTCTGGACAGGCTGGGGGGGGGGGCCATCTCCCCAACGTGACTTCTCTGTACCCTGTTCCCCATAGCACTTTACCTAATATCTCACCTCTCTCCATTTCAGCTGAGCCTGGTTTTTCCCATCGTGTTCTGCATATGCTCCTTGTTTCTGGTGATTGTGCCGCTATACAGTGACACCATCAATTCCCTCATTGGCATCGGGATTGCCCTCTCTGGGATTCCTGTCTACTTCGTGGGTGTTTACTTGCCCGAGTCCCAGAGGCCAGTCCTTATTCGGAATGTCCTGGGTGAGCTTCTTTGCCCATTACGCACGGCGTGTGTGTGTGTGTGTGTGTGTGCGTGCGTACATGCATGCACACATGCATGCGCACAGATGCATGCAGAGGTGGGAGTGGTGGCTAACAGCTTCCCTTATATTAGTGATATGCTGGAGACCACGAGACCTGGTTGCTCCACATGACTTCTTCCCTTTTGATCTTGACATGAGCACTTTAGTTCTAACTTTAGAGTCCTATTTTTGGCTTAAAACACTCCCTTTTTAAAGTGCAATCCATGTGGGAAGATAAGGAGTCATGCATCACTTTCTGTTTGGGCACGGAAGGAAGGACATTGATGCTTGCTGGTGGTAAGAGGCAAAGCCTGGTGCAGTATACCCAGGCGACAGGTGGGAGGGAACCACAGACATGCTTTAATCAACTTTGGGGTGTTCATATTGAAGTTGTAGGCTGTCAGCTTGCTGAATTCTGTTCTCTATTTTCATTTAGCTGCTGTCACCAGAGTCACCCAGAAGCTTTGCTTTTGTGTCCTGACTGAGCTTGATGTAGCAGAAGAGAAAAAGGTTGAGAGGAAAACGGACTAGAGGCCAGATATGATGTCCCTTGAGGCCTGGAAGGCCAGCCACCAAAGTCCAGATGACAAGACTGCAGGCCTAACCCTCTTGTCCTAAAGGAGTCTGGTGGCCCACATTATATAAGGGGGACTCAGGGCTGATGGCCTGCTCTGGCGGTCACTCTCATTGGTAAGCTGTGGGAGGAGACTCAGGGTCCAAGGCCAGCCTGAAAGTGGGAACTTTACAGAGGGTGGTGGTGGGGAGGGCTTGGTCAGGGGAATAGTTTAGTTTTAATCCTGGTTGAGTCGGTATAGCTTACCAAACACTTGGGCAACTGTACTGAGGGAAGAGGGAGTGCTAGGTTAATAGATGTGGCTGGTGGTTCGGAATTTGTTATTTGAGGTTTGAATCAGGAGCCTCTACAAAGGGGCTGCTTTATGGGAAGGTTTCCTCTGATCAGGTCCAAACACCTGACTCTAGAGGCCTAACATGCTACCACTTCTTCCTCTGACTCAAGATCTTTCCCTAGGAAGACAGCTGTATTTCATTATTTATTGACATTATTTAGTCCAGGACACCAGTTCTGGCATAGCACTGGTGTTCATTCATCTTCAGGATGCAATAAGCTGATTGTGTTTAAAAACTCAAAATACTCCTGAGTCCCTCTGCCCTTAGAGGTGTCTCTGTGTGCTGGTGTGGGTCAGCCTCTGACCACAGATTTTTTTGCTTGGTTTTAGCACAGTCTTCTGTTGAGTCTTAGCTGCAAAGATGAACTTTAAAGATTTTTTTTTTTTTACTCGTGTATTGGTTACATTTTGGTCAGTAGGTCACAGATTATATAAGCACCTGGCTCAAATCAGCAAGGACAAATGAAAAAATTCATGAGTCAGAAGTCTGAAATTCTGCTATTTTGAAGGATAATCCCTTATTTTACTTGAGACCTCAGGTCTTTATTCTAGATGATAGAAGGTCAACCTCTGGTTCCTGGTATGACCTTTAGGAGGACATAAACTGTTTTAGAATTCAAGTGGATTACCTGAATTCTCTCAGCCATCAATGGTTTAGAGAACATCTCATGGACTCAAGCCACCAAATAGCTTGTTTCTGTCTATAAGGGCTGGTGTGAGGGACTGCTGTGCAGACCCACGCAAGCCCACCTTGGTGCTAGAAGTGGTCATTGCCCTTTTCCAAAAACCTCACACCAGACTGCATCCTCCTTTTCTGTCCCCAGCACTGGGCTTTGTTTACACTCTTGAACTGTCTTGGTGTGGATCGTCAGGATAGTGCATTCCTGTCCTGTCTGCCTCCCCTTGCTGGAGGTCTGATGGGCCTGCAGTCTCAGGAAGAGCTTGGTACTTGTGTGGACATCTATTTTCTCCTTGTGGAGATCAGAGAAGACTTTGGGGGACAAAGCTGCTTCAACCTCAATCTGGCTCCTCAGCAGACTGCATGATTGGAAGCAACTAATTCTGGTGCTCAGGGTGTGCTTTTAGCATCCAGGTCAGGCCAGAGTAGGCTTGGCCTCATGGATGTTCCCTCATGGGCAGCCACGGTTGCAGTGGACTATACAGCTGTCCTGTGATGCTTCCAGACACTGTCATCCTGGGTCCAGAGGAACCTGCTGACTTGGCTAACTCCATGCCTAGACATCTTATCCTTTCATTTTAGAACTGGTCACTGGTAAAGACAAGAACTATGAGGCAATCTCCCTTTCTGACCATTCTTTTCTATCAAGTGGCCTCAGTTGCAGCCAGGGGAGCAACCTTGGCCATACTTGTTTAATAAAGACAATTTAGGGGAGCATGAGGACAGCTGCCTTCGGTTTAGGGCATGTATGGATGAGAAAATGAGGGGACATTCCTACTGTCATGGGTTGGGGATTTGCACAGCAAATTCCTTTCTGGCAACAGGGAGTCTTATGCAAAGGCTGACTTGCCTAGAGTACGTAAACATGACTCCTGTCTGAGCCAAGATGGCACCTATCCCAGGGATCCTCTGGAGCTAATCCTTTAAGCAGAGTGTGCTTGACTTAAGGATCCCTGACCCAGGTTTTAGCTTTCTCACCTGAGGTAAATGACCAGCTAATCCCAGGAACTTGCTTCCCCCTGTGGCTCCTGGGGGAAGCATGGGCCTCACACCCTAAGTGCCCCAGAACAAGCTTAGTGAGCCATGTCATCCCCCTCTCATTATTGGATGGCAACTGCATTCTTCCCCTCTGTGCTGGATACAGACTTCACCCAGGAACCCTTCTGTGGGAGGGAAGCCAGAGACTCCCTATAGCAGTCAAGTTTCATGGTGGAATTAAATTTCTGCAAGGTCTTTGTTGTTCGTCTCCTTCAATCCTTCTCCTGGTGTGCTAATCTCTTTTGCAGTAGGTACAGTATGAGATTGTCAGCCCTTTAATGTTGGCAAACCTTAATGAGTACATAAACAGCAGTGAGCACATTATAATGGCACGGAGTGGTTTTTAATCCTTTGTTTCTATGCCTACAGGAGACTGAGATGACTAGTATTATACGTATAAATTGCTGCCTATTGCTTGCAACACTGAATTGTACCTTTGTGGATAGTTAGGATGGTAAATCAATAGTTTGTTGGTTTTCTAGCCACAAGAGTAGAGCCTGAGTATGTGAACACACAGAATTTAACCACTTAGGATGGTTTAACGTGAATAGGAAATAAAGTAGGTAAAGACCCTCAAAATGAATACATAGTGAAGAATGGGTGGAGGCAGGATGGAAGAATATGAAATCTTAAAAGTGTGGGAAGAAGACATACCCGTGTACATGATAGTGAGTCTGTGGCACATGGCAAGAAAGCACATTTTGAATCAAAATGTTCTGTGTATTGTTTTCCCAGACCTGTGCTGTCCAGTATAGTAACTACTAGCTACATGTAGCTAGTTAAAATAAAAAATCTGATTCCTCAGGTGAACTTTTCAAGAGCTGAGCCACATGTGGCTAGTGGCCACTACTACACAGTGTAGATATAGAACATACCCATCTTTGCACAAGGTTCTATGGGACAATGTTACATTATTAGAAGAAGTGCCAACTCTGAGTTAAGATGTTTGAGGTATGCAAAGAAGTAGGGTCAGGTTTTCCTTATAGGGAACCTAAGTTTTGGTAATAGAATTGGTCACTGTTTTTGGTAAGTGCTGTGAATAGCTGACCTTTCTCACTGGAAAGCTAATTTTAGGATACGTTTACCTTTTCCTCACTTGCTTGAAGTCCTTAGTGTCTAAGGTCAAGCCTGAAACCTGTCTCCCCATTTTTGGTGGAGGGTGGGGATGGGAGAGAGTGAGTACAGTGGAAAAACATGTAAAAACATTGAGATCTGGGGCATCTAAGTGGCTCAGTCAGTTAAGCTTTTGGCTTAGGGTCCTGGGATTGAGCATCAGGCTCCCTGCTCAGGGGAAAGCCAGCTTCTCCCTCTCCCTCTGTCCAATCCCACCCCCCATGCTCTCTCTCAAATAAATAAAATCTTAAAAAACAAAACAAAACCAAACCCTGGGGCAAATAATACACTATATGTTAATTTAAAAAAAGACTCAGATTTAAAGGGTTTTTAAGTAGGGGCACCTGGGTGGCTCAATGGGGTAGGTGGCCAACTCTTGATTTCAGCTCAGGTCATAGTTTCGAGGTCCTGGAATCACTCCCCTGCATCCTCCCTCTCCCCACCCCCGACGCTGGGCTCTGTGCTTTGGCAGGGCGGTCTCTTGAGGATCCATCTCTCCCTCTGCCCCTTCCTTCGGCTTGTGTTCTCTCTCAGATAAATAAATCTTTAAAAAAGAAAAAAAAAAGGTTTTAAGGAATTTTCTTGTTCTCTTTAATTTTTACTAAACACAGAGTATCACATTCATACATCCTGTTCTCCCTGGCACCACTGCCAAAGGAAAACAGCAGTCTCTACAACCATTATCAGAGTCAGGAAGCAGGGCAGTGGAGACAGCTAATAACTTAAAACTTCTCAGAGCTCAGGCAGAGTCTACTTCCCTCTCTAACAGCCACCACTATCCTGTTGGTGCTGCTATAAAGGACCCAATGTAGCCCTTCTAGATTCTATCAAAAGAACCAGCTTTCAGTAGAGGCAGTGGCCTGGTGGTATGGGAAAGCTAAAGCTTAGTGCTGAGGAAACAGGAGTTTCTCTTCCACTTATTGGCTTTAGCATAGGAGGAGAATGGGAAAATCCCCAGGCGAGGAAGCTTCACTTTTATGGCATTTATTTCCCCTAGACTGTAGAGTCATTTTTGATTGAGGTAAAGGGGCCCTACTGTTACTAAAAAAGACAAATTCCTTTAGCTCAAGTTTCCACTGACCGGATGGTGCTGCTGGACACGCTTTTTCCTTTTGTGTTAAACTACAAAACCCAGGGATGTTACCAGGGTGGCTGAAGCTGCAGGCAGAGACCTCAGGGCACATGACTGAACTTCACATGTATCATAGGAACATCAGTCTGAATCCAGGTCATGGGGGCTGTCATAGCCAAACTCCTTCTGCACATCCAAAGGGTATTTGCTCCACATCTGTGGTCTGCTGTTGCCTCTTTCCTCTTCACTGAGGCTGTCATATTCATCTGAGCCTAGAATGGTAAAAGGAATGGGCTCTGTGTGAGTTTCTAGGTGACCACTGTAACTCTCCCATCTCAAGAAGGTCTGTTTTTTGGGTCATATTTTGTTGTTGTTCTCCCTTCTAAAATACTTGCTCAGTAAAGAGAATTTAGGGCAGTAAAAAGAAGGCAATCCTGTTTCTACCACCTAAACCAAATCCCTTAACACTGGAGTAGTTTTTCATTTCTCCCCTAGGTAAAGGATTTCTTTTTGTTACTATAGTTGTAGTCATATTGTAAACATAATATCACGTTTGTCCCTATCCTTTTAACATAGCACAGGTACTTCCCCAGTAGAATATTCACAGTTTAATTAATTGTCCCTCCATTAACAGACACCAAAGAATCTTTTTGTTGGCACAAAGAACATAATCCCTGAAGGAACTGTATCATCAGAATATCTTTCCTTCCTCTTTCCCCCAGGTACCGTATCTCTGTGGCATCTTTCTCAAAACATAAACAAAGCAACTTCTTGAGAAGTTAGATAACTGATTTATCAAAATCCTAGCCCTACTCTGACTGGCAAACCTCTTCAATACCTTCCTGACTGAAGCAGGAGTAGAGACACTGAGCTGAGATGTTTCCCTTAATCCCAATCACTGAAGTTAGTGCAATACTCTTGTTTTCTGGAGAGAGGATGAGGTGAAGTAACTTCCCCAAGATGTACAGACATGCAATGACAGACTAAGGATTTGAACCTGGGCCTGACTGACATTAAAACCCCAGCAGGTCCTTTGGAAACACCAGTTCTTGGGGCTCCTATTATAGCTCCAACAGCTTGTGGTTGAGCTGTTGGGAGTTCAACAGCAGAGAAGGAAAGCCAGGTAAGTTATACAGTTAAGATGGTAACTATGCTCACACCTCAGTCTTGGATCCCACCGGTCCCTTCCCATCCAAGACTGCCACCCCCGTACCTCTGGACTCATCTCCGTCTGTGTTCTCCTCCTCTGGATACTCATTGCGCCAGTTATTCTCACTGTTCTCATCATCGTCATCTTCATAAATATCTTCTGGTTCCTGGTCATCATTCACCTGCATATCTCAAAACAAACCTGAGTATAAGTCAAAACTTCTAAGGTTGTGCTGTGGGGAAAGCTATTAGCAGACCAACTCGGAAAAATCACATAAGAGCACCGTCTGGGAAACAGGCAGCCTAGGAGCTGGTCTGAGTCTGCTGCACAAGAGGCCGTAGTAATCTTGGGCTACAAGGTAGAGATGGCAGGCCTACTCCCCCCTCAGAGTCTAGCTCCAGCCATCACACTCCTAGCAGGATAGGATGACCTCCAGAGGCGTACACACCATGGTGGGGAGGAGAGACAGCTCTGAGTAGGTATTGGCAGTGATCTTTAAGTGGACAGTCAGGTGGGAGAGAGATGATATGGATTATGGGTGATGCCCAAAATCAGAACCAAAACCCAAGTGCGAGGTGTGCAGGAAGAGAGGCTATGCAATGGTCCAACGTGGGTGCCTAACTGTGAGGCTATGGCTGCAATGCAGGTATGGGATAAGGTGCCTTGCCTCATTTTAGAATTTGTTTTTAATAATGATTTCAAGGGGTGCTTGGCTGGCTCAGTCAATAGAGCTGCAACTCTTGATTTCAGGGTTGTGAGTTCAAGTCCCATATTGGGTATAGAGATTGCTTAAAAAAAAAAAAAAAAAAAAAAAAAAAAAAGCCAGGATGTTAGTTTTCTTAATCCAAGGTTTCCTCCCAGTTAAAAAAAAAAAGTTTTTATTCCCATTCATGTTAAGAATTTCTGGTTTATTCTGTCTTTATTATAAGCCCCTATATGGGAAACATGTTTTCCTCTGAAATGGATGTTATAAATGATAAAGGTGATGTTGCAAATCTTGTAAAAGATCTATTAAGAGCAAAAATTATCAGTGTAGACTGTCATTCTCAAAATTCCCTGCACTAAACCCAGGTTCCTAAAGGCATTCAGAATAAATTTTTCCATTTAAACAAGGATAAGAGTTAAGAGACAATGTGGAACCCAAGCAAAGCACCCAGACCAGAGAACTGCTTAGGCTACTTCATGCCTCTCATCGTCACATGGGCCCCCTTACCAGCTCCCACTCCTGGCAATAGGGTTGCACAGAGAGGATGTTCTCAATCCATCCTGGAGTGGCCGTCTCCAAGTAGTAAATATCATACACATAGTCATCTTTCTGTTCCTCCTGGTGCCCGATTCTTGGTCCATCCTCAGACAGAGTCAACCGTTCACGGATCAACTGTACGGAATTGCAGAGGATCACATCCGGGTCAGATGTCTGTAAAGAAATCGAGACATGATACATACATGATCTAAAATATGGATGTTCCAAAAGGAGGAATCTAAGATTTGAGTGAAGGAAGTCTCTCTACAGTTGATTCAAGACTCTTATCCCTATGTCCTACTAGTCTATTAGCTATGAAATTTAAAAATTAGCTATTTCTAAAATAATTGTTTAGTTTTTCTTTGGGAGACTTAAAAGATAGTTTTCTGCTCTTTTGTGCTTGACCAACATAAGAGAGGACACAGAAAGACTGGCCTAGAAGATTTCCCCTTTAGGGATGTGCAGGCCCACAGGAGCACCTCTATGGTTGTTCTGCAAATGCCTCTGCATTTTGTGTGACCTCCTATAGGGGTCTAAAGGCGATTCCTGAGCTCTGATGACTGCTACCACCTGGGTTGCCCACGATGATGTCTATACCTGTAAGTCATCCAGTAAGATGACTAGATAAAGTAAAATGAACTTTTTTCACTTTTTAAAAAAAATAAAATAGTACTTTATTTGCTTAAAATTTAAATGGCATCAAATAAATGAGAAATGTGATGGACATTGGGGAGGGTATGTGTTGTAATGAGCACTGGTTATTATATAAGACTGATGAATCACAGACTTGCATCCCTGAAACAAACATTATATGTTAATTAAATTTAAATTTAAAAAATAAAATTAACGAGAACTGTAACGTGGTAAATAAATGCTGTCACTGGGGCACCTGGGTGGCTCAGTTGGTTAAGCATCAGCTTTCGGCTCAGGTCATGATCCCAGGGGTCCTGGGATTGAGTCCCGCATTGGGTTCCCTGCTCAGTGGGGAGCCCGCTTCCCCCTCTCTATCTGTCTGTGGTTTCCACTGCTTATGTGTGCTCTCTCTGTCAAATAAATAAAATCTTTAAAAAAAATTAATGGTAAATGTTATAAATGCTGTCACTGGGGCGCCTGGGCGACTCAGTCATTGGGCCTCTCCCTGTGGCTCAGGTCATGATCCCAGGGTCCTGGGATCGAGCCCTGCATCAGGTTCCCTGCTCAGCAGGGAGTCTGTGTCTCCCTCTCCCACTCCCCTGCTTTTGCTCCCTCTAGCTCGCTGTGTGTCTGTCAAATAAATGGGTAAAATCTTAAAAATGCTGTCACTATTTTAAAATTTCTTTAGATGTTTGGATGCCTTTGGAATCCAAACAATAAAAATAAATTTAAGTAGTTTTAAGATAGGCCCCAAGCTATTTTTAGAATTTCTGATACGTAAAGCCATGCTTCATGTTTTCCAGAAGCCTCACATCAATTTTAAGCACTATAGTTGTGTTACCATTTTAATCATGGCCTTGCCAGAGTGCTACCAACAACCTTTCCCTTGATAGTTTAGTAGGCATAAAACCCAAAATTTGCTTTCAGCTTAAATCCATTTTTAAAAAATAATTATTGAGAGCAAACATTTTTTAAAAATCTGCAATTAAGTCTACAGTTGTGTTTCTGAATAGCTGTTTAAAAGCCAATCCTGAAAAAAAAAAAGACAAGAACTCAGTCTGGCTTCATAAAGAATTCACAAGCAAAGTTGGCTACTATGTCCTATCACACTGAATTTTAAAAGCATCTGACCTTATAGATCATCTATACAATGTAAGAAGTGTTAAGTATTCTTTATTTAATATTATACATAAACCACACTAAAATACCTTTCATTAGGCAAAAGGCAACATTTTATTTTATTTTATTTATTATTTTTTTTTCAAAGATTTTATTTATTTATTTGACAGAGAGAAATCACAAGTAGATGGAGAGGCAGGCAGAGAGAGAGAGAGGGAAGCAGGCTCCCTGCTGAGCAGAGAGCCCGATGTGGGACTCGATCCCAGGACCCTGAGATCATGACCTGAGCCGAAGGCAGCGGCTTAACCCACTGAGCCACCCAGGCGCCCCATTTTATTTTATTTTAAAGATTTATTTTGACAGAAAAAGAAAGAGAGATCACAAGTAGGCAGAGAGGCAGGCAGAGAGAGGGGGGAAGCAGTCTCCCTGCTAAGCAGAGAGCCCAATGTGGGGCTCGATCCCAGGACCCCGGGATCATGACCGGAGCCGAAGGCAGAGGCTTTAACCCACTGAGCCACCCGGGTGCCCCTGCATTGTTGAGAAAAATCTGTGTTCACATCCTTCATCAGTTTATATATTAGTTTTTGTTATAAAACTTAAAGAGCTATTTGATTGATTCGATTCCACTCAACACTGGTTTACTTTTTAAAAATTTTAAATTAATTAATCAATTAAATTTTTAAGATTGTATTTATCCATTTGTGAGAGAGAGAGTGCGAGAAAGCATGAGAGAGGAGAAGGTTAGAGGGAGAAGCAGACACTCTGTGGAGCTGAGAACCTGATGTGGCACTTGATCCTGGGACTCCGAGATCTTGGCCTGAGCTGAAGGCAGTCGATTAACCAACTGAGCTACCTAGGCACCCAACACTCGTTACTTTTAAAAGGTATTTGACTCGTAACTCATGAATCAGTCTTCAGTAAGTTTTGGTAAAAGATGTGGCTATAGTCATCAAGCCCAAATTGTTATCCATGTATACTAGCACCATGATTAAATATTTTTTGCTTGATAAATTTTGAATTAAAATTTCAGTTCTTTTTTTTTTTTTTTAAGATTATTTATTTATTTATTTCACAGAGAGAGAGAGAGATCACAAGTAGACAGAGAAGCAGGCAGAGAGAGGGAAGCAGGCTCCCTGCTGAGCAGAGAGCCCGATGTGGGACTCGATCCCAGGACCCTGAGATCATGACCTGAGCTGAAGGCAGCGGCTTAACCCACTGAGCCACCCAGGCGCCCTAAAATATCAGTTCTTAAACTTCAAAAACTATTAAAAGGAAAGAAAAGCGAAGTGCTTTTTTTTCTTTTTTTTTTTAAATGCTTACCAGGAGGAGGCAAACCTTAGGTTGAGGGGCGCCTGGGTGGCTCAGTGGGTTAAGCTGCTGCCTTCGGCTCAGGTCATGATCTCAGCGTCCTGGGATCGAGTCCCGGATCAGGCTTTATGCTCGGCAGGGAGCCTGCTTCCCTCTCTCTCTCTTTCTGCCTGCCTCTCAGTCTACTTGTGATTTCTCTCTGTCAAATAAAAACAAAAACAAACAAAAAACCTTAGGTTGAGAATTTTCTATCTCTACAGTCCTAACACATGTACTAGAGTTTGTTTCTTGGAACTGAGGTACAAAACAAATTTGGTAAGTGTAAAATGGAACGAACACTGGATTAATTATGAGAAGACTTGCATTCTATACTTCAACCTGCCTCAAACTCGATTCGCTACCCAAGACTAGTCCTTTAACCTCCCTTTGATGAATTTTTCCATCTGTTCTATCTGTACCTTCCTCAAAAACCTCCAGTAATTCCCCCATCTCAGGGTGTAAGGCAGTATGTCCTTAAAGGTACTTTCAAGGTCTAACAGAAATCGTCTCCCAAATTCCTTATTATTCTTTGGTTCACTGGGCTCCAGGCACAGTGATCTTGAAAACACAAAACTGCTCTTCTTTCAGATATCCAGTGCTTTGCCATTCGCCTCCTCCAAGTTCTCATTCTAATGTTATTTTTTGAGACCCTCTCTGAAATGGAACCACTCTTTCCCTGCCACTCCCCACCTCTGTAAAGCCCATATCACCATCTGACATTGAATTTAGCTTTTTTACTGTCTCCTCTACCTAAACGTTAAGTCCTCAAAGCCATATCCACAGAACCTAAGAACAATGCCTGGAACATAGTGGCTATTCAGTAAATATTTGATGAACGAATAACCTAACCTGCAAAACGAGGTTACCACGGCTGACATATCATCCATCACTAAGGCGAAGCCGTCTGCCTCCTCTTAGCTGTGGGCTGACTTAACGCCCAGACTCTTGGCACTATCTGTCCGGAGAAGCCTAGCGTTGTCCTCTGGGCGGGGATACTCACTTTGGGAGAGCCTGAGGTTGCGACCGCCTCGGGGTCTCCTTCCTCGTGAACCAGGTCGACCAGCTGGAAACCTGCGTCCTCCGAGGCTTCTGCGTTTTCCGGTGCGTCTTCGGACTCTAGGCCACCCGAGGGAATCCCGGAGGATCGGCGGCTAGAGATCACCCTGTAGCGGCCCTCCTGCCGCACCTCCTGAGCCGAAGCGCGGAGGTCGCGGCGGATACGCTGCTGGCTGCCCCGGGAAGGGCGCAGTGCGGCTCGAACGAGCGCCTGGACTGGCTCCTCCTAGAAGGTGGTAGGGGAGGAAAGCCGGCGTAAGCAGGAGGTTCGTCAAGGAGTCAGGGATACAATTTCGTCCCAGCAGCGCCCTACGATCCCCTTCAAGCACCGGCTCCATCCCGCCCAATACCTGGGAGCGCACGGTGGCCACCAATTGGAAGACATTATTCTCGGGCTCTCTCTCCAGATCCCCGGGGGTTGTCTTTTGGGTCTCCGACTCAACCGCGCCGCTCCGGAGACGTTTACAAGAGAGGACTAGGGCTTCAGCAGGCTCTGCGTTGCGCTTCCGCTTCACGCGAAGTACTGCAGTCCTGCCGGCCTCCATAGCGACTGTCGCGGAGCACTGTGGGAACGCGTGGGGTGAGATGGGAGAGCCTCCAAGTTCCGCTTCCGGGCCTCGCTCCCGGCACGCCCAGCGGGCACTGGGAGGTCCCGCCCTCTTTCGCCAGCCGCGGGCAGGTGGAGGTGGCGGCGTCAGTGGACGGAAGGGTTCCCGCGGCGGGTGAGGCCCTGGGCGGGTTGGGAAGGTGGGGTAGCAATAGAGTCCTGGGTGCAGCCGTCATCTCTTGTCAGCCCGAAAGTTCGGGGTGACGGTCCTGGCGTGGGCGTATTCGGCCGGGGGAGTATGTGTCTTCCGAATTCTCGAGGATCTTTCTATAGTACGTATGGGACGGCTTAGAGCCCCTGGGCTGGCGAGAGAACTGGGATACGGTTTTGTCGGGAGACCTCCACGGAGACCTAGATTATAGTTCTTGGTGCCACCTCTCAGCGACAGAAACTCGAACCACAATCATACGGAGCTCCAGCTGTCGCTCCCGTAGCTGGGCCACGTTTCTCTCATTCAGGGAGCTGTTAATGGGCTCGATTTTATCAGTCACTTTATCGAGTTGTTCATTTACCGGTCCAATCACCACATGCTAGCCAGAGCGGCCCTGTGGGAACGCGTGGGGTGAGATGGGAGAGCCTCCAAGTTCCGCTTGGGAAAATCCACGTACATCTGACGTGGATTTTTTTGTGCTTAAAACTTTTGAGTGACGCGTGCTGCATGTGGAACAAAATCCAGGCACCTTTCCGAAGCCAGGGTGGCCCAGTGTGATTTGCAGAAGCCCACTGGTACTCTATTTTACTTAAGCTCAAAGTGCTTCAGTCACCCAGGCTTTTGTCAGTTTTTGCTTATGTCCTTAGTTCTTTATTCCCATAGGGAAATAGGGGTAGGGGAAAAGTAGGGGTAAAGTTTCCAGAGGCAGAAGCACTACTCTTCCATCACTGTTAACTTATCTTGCATGTCTCAAATGTCACCTTCCTCAGTCTTTCCATAGCCTTGTTATTCTTTGTTAACAGCATCCTTCAAATTTCCTTTCTTGCACCCACACAGTCTGTGGTTGTTTATACTGTCTCTCCCTATCTCTTGGAGGACAAAGGTCTAGTGTTTTTGGTTATGGGAGTCCTCCAGTCCCTAATGCGGTGTTTGGCATTACGTGAATTTTACTAAATTTTGAATGAATGAACCAAATATGTGCTCTGAAATCTGACTGGTAACTCACTCAGGGCTTGGCAGGGTTGTTTTCATTCCCTCCTTATAAACCATCATATGAGTTTACAGGTTTTGGAAAAGGGGGGGTTCTGTCAAAATATCTCTTGAATCTGGAGTGTGGCTCCTTTTGGGAGAAAGACAAGTTGTGATAATAAATGAGGGGATTTCTCTGTAGAAGATGTGTGGTTCTCACCCAGAGAGGTTACAGGACATGGTTCCCATCTGCAAGCATTTATTTACATTTACATAAAACCAGTAACTTCTCTATGGTGTTGAAAAAAAACTGTAGTCCTTCAGGCTTTACAGTATTCCAAGGAATACTACACTGTTAACCTTTAAAGGACTTCAGAATTGATCCCATGTGGCCCACAGGATAAGGGTTTCAAGACTTTCTACAGTATGTACCCCACTGACATGTTTGACTCCTTGTTCAGTTTTACTTCAGCTAAACTGGTTTATTCACTATGCCTGACTGTCTGAGTCTTTCTAATCTACTGAAGTGCCCTCTCCCTCCCATGCCTGCCTAAATCTCCTAGCCTTCTTTTCAGTCTTCCCTGAGCATTCGGCCAGATGTGACCATTTCTCTCTACTGTAGCATTTTTTGGACAGTTTCTAAAGCACATTATGGATTCTGATAGTTGTATTCTTCTTCTTCTTCTTTTTTTTTTTAATTAGCATAGGAGATGTTCACAGCTGATTCTAGCAAAGCTTTTTATTTTTTTTAATTTTTTTGAAAAGATTTTATTCATTCATTCAACAGAGAGATAGAGAGCACAAGTAGGCAGAGCAGCAGGCAGAGGGACAGGGAGATCCAGGCTCTCTGCTGAGCAGGGAGCCCAACACAGGGCCCCATCCCAGAATCCTGGGATCATGACCTGAGCTGAAGGTAGCTGCTCAATTGATTGAGCCACCCAGGTGCCCCAGCAAAGCTTTTTAACCTATAGGTTGCAACCCACCAATTACGACATCAGTTTAGTGGATCATGTTCAATTTTTATAAATTATTTATTTATTTATTTATATTTTTAAAAAGATTTTATTTACTTAACAGAGAGAGAGAGAGATCATAGTAGGCGGAGCAGCAGGCAGAGATGGGGTTGGGGAGGCAGGCTCCTTGCTGAGCAGGAAGCCCGATGTGGCGCTCTCGATCCCATGACCCTGAGATCATGATCTGAACTGAAGGCAGAGACTTAACCCATGAAGCTACCCAGGTACCCCTAAAGGTTTTATTTATTTATTTGAGTGAGAGACAGAACTGGCAACAGAGATAGCAGCAGAGAGCACAAGCAGGGCGGAGGGAGAAGCAGGCTTTCTGTTGAGCAGGGAGCCTGATACCGGGCTTTATCCCAGGACCCTGGGATCGTGACCTGACCTGAAGGCTGACACTTAACCAAGTCACCCAGGCACCCCAGATCATGATCAGTTTAAAAAAGAAAATGTTTAAAAGAAAAATGAAGTAGAGTAGAATATATGAGAGGGCTTTGCTGACAGGAAGAATTAATACTGTTTATTGAAAGCTTATGTTTATGTGTGTGTGTTGTGTCTTGATGTAAGCCATTTCTTACTGAACTTGCCACAAAGTCTGAGAGCCACTAGATGAGAGGATGGATACCCTGAGATTTTAGAAGTAGAGTTTCACCAAAGGATAAATTGACTACTTGAATCAGACCGCTGATGGCCTGAGTCTTTTCAGAAAAGATTTTCCCCCATCCTCTTTTGTTAAGAATTCAGTGTTTCGGGTGTTTGAGTGGCTCAGTTGATTTAAGTGTCAGACTCTTGATTTCAGCTCAGGTCATGATCTCAGGGTCGTGAGATTGAACTCCTGTGTCAAACTCCGAGCTCAGTGTTGGGTCTGTTTGAGATTTGCTCTCCCTCTCCCCTTACCCGTCCCCCTGTGCAGGGCTCTCTTTCTAAGTAAATAATATATTAAAAAAAAAAAAAAAAGAGGGGCACCTGGGTGGCTCAGTTGTTGGGCATCTGCCTTCTGCTCAGGTTATGATCCCAGGGTGCTGCGATTGGGCCCCACATTGAGCTCCCTGCTCAGTAAGAAGCCTGCTTCTCTCTCCCCCATATCCCCTGCTTGTGTTGACTCTCGCTGTGTCTCTGTCAAATAAATAAATAATAATAATAATAATAATAATAAAAAGAATTCAGTGTTAAGTTAGTCTGGATAACTTCAAAAGAAAGGCCATAATTCTGGCCAGTAAAGCACCTTAGGGACATTTTAGTGATCTACAAAGTAGTCATTCTTTCTAAGGTTTCCTAAAGATAGATCAGTGTTTAATGGGAAATGGAGGGAAGTGTGGAACACTTGATGTTTCTGAAGGTAAGAGGCAGGGTGCTGGAAGAGCCTATACTGACTGAGAGGTGCCTTTAGACTTTGAGTGGTGGGGTTTCTCTGTCAGAAATAGATCTCTGCGGAAAAAGGGTTTAAGACGTGAATCTGCCAACATTTATTTGAAGGATTTTTTTTTTTTAAGATTATTTATTTATTTATTTGAGAGAGAGCATGAGCAAGGAGAAGGTCAGAGAGAGAAGCAGACTCCCCGTGGAGCCGCGAGCCCGATGTGGGACTCGATCACGGTCCTGCGATCATGTCCTGAGCCGAAGGCAGTCGTCCAACCAACTGAGCCACCCAGGCGTCCCTGAAGGATATTTTTTAGATGAAAAAAATTTTTTAAATTTTTATTTCTTTAGGGACACCTGGGTGGCTCAGTTGGTTAAGCAGCTATCTTTAGCTCAGGTCATGATCCCAGGATCCTGGCATCAAGCCCCGCATCAAACTCCCAGCTCAGTAGGGAGTTTGTTTTTCTTTCTCCCTCTGCCTTTCTGCTTGTCTATCTCTCTCTAATAAATAAATAAAATCTTAAATTAGAAAAAAAATTTCTTTAATCTCTATACCCATCGTGGAGCTTCAGCTCAAGACCCTGAGATCCAGAGTTGCACAGTGTAAAGACAGCCAGGCAGGCATCCCAGATGAAAAATTTTTTTAAATTGCTTTTCAAATTAAATATTTGAGTAGGTAAGAAGTAATCATTATTAAAAAACAGTAAGGCATAAAGAATGACAGTATCATGAACCTCTTTAATCCTACCACCCATTTATAGAAGAAACAATGCTATTTCGAACTCCTCTGTGTGGCTCTCCTCGATCTCAGCCTTTTCCCTTCCTTTTTATTATTTATTTATTTATTTAAAAGATTATTTATTTATTCGACAGAGAGCACAAGTAGGCAGGGGGGCGGGAAGCAGGCTCCCCAGGATGCGGGGCTTGATCCCAGGACCCTGAGATCATGATCTAAGCCGAAGGCAGAGGCTTAACCCACTGAGCCACCCAGGCATCCCTTCCCTTCCCTTTTAAGGATAATCACTGTCCTCGTTCCTTGCTATTCTTTTTAGTGTGATCCCTGAAGAATATATTGTTCTTGTTTTGCATAATTAGAAAATTATATAAATGTAATCACACAGTACGTCTTCTGTGATTTGCTTATTTTTTGACTCAGCATATTTCTGGGATTATCTATGTTTGCTTGCTATGATTTATTTGGTTAGATGAAGGTTTTCCTAGTTTGTTTGAATTGCTCTTTATATTTTTCCTTAAACTAAGTGTTCGATATACTAAGGCAGGATCGGCGGCACTCTTTTACCACCACCCCCGTCTCTTTGTTCGTCCTTTCCTGTTAGCCTCCTGTTCCCTCTGCTTTATTTCTCTTCTCACCTGCTTCTCACCTGCCTTTATTTTGAGGCCGCACCCAGATGCACCCCTTAGGCTCATCTGACCCCTATTGGAATCGCTGAGGACTGCTAAAGTTTTCCAGATAGCTTTATGAATTGATGTGTTGTAGTTTTTTTTTTTTTTTAAAGATTTTATTATTTATTTGACAGAGAGAGATCAAAGTAGGCAGAGAGGCAGGCAGAGAGAGAGAGAGAGAGAGGAGGAAGCAGGCTCCCTGCTGAGCAGAGAGCCCGATGCGGGACTCGATCCCAGGACCCTGAGATCATGACCTGAGCCGAAGGCAGCGGCTTAACCCACTGAGCCACCCAGGCGCCCAGATGTGTTGTAGTTTTTGATGTCATATGCTGCGTAAGAAATATTTTCAGTGGCTTTGACACTTTTGTGTATTTCTTGAGTTTTTTCCTTTTTATTTGACTTAAAATTTTTTTCTCTACGTTTTGGGCATCATGTTGTGAATAGCATTCTGACAATTAGACCTGTCCACAAGAAGTGTCCACAAATAAGGCTGCTTTTCTGTGCTGAAACTGAGGAGCTGATTGGCGCCATGAAAGTCTTCTGCGGGCGGGCCAACCCAACCACAGGATCTGTGGAGTGGCTGGAGGAGGATGAGCACTACGATTACCACCAGGAGATTGCAAGGTAACAAGGTTGTGTTCACGATTGTTCGCAGCTTGGTGGGGCACTTGATTGCCAAACGGGAGCCCTGGAATGCTCCCGGGCTGAATGTGGACTAGGCATTACTCAGTGCTTCTGATCAGGGCAGATGTTGGTCACGAGCAGGTCTCCTTAGGCAGGTAGCTTTGTGTGGGGGTTAGGCATAGTCTTTTCTGTTTGGAGAGTGAGATATCATGTAACAGCATTACTGGAGTCTCAGAGGGTCTGTCCGGTGGAGCAAAGAGCACCCAAGGTTCAATTCTGGAAGGAGGAGTAGTAGTTGAAGAGTTCATGAAATGTAATCATTTACTTGTGCTACTTAAATGGTGATACGTGTTAACATATGTTAATATGGTTAAATCCTCTTGAATGGAAAAAGCAGGAAAGTGTGTGTGTGTGTGTGTGTTTTCTTAGATGGGATCTTTAAAACAATGTAAGTGAGTTACTGTTCTTTAGTAGTTATGAAGTGCATACAGCATGCTAGCACCATGCTAGTAATGTGAATACCGAAATGAAAAAGATAGGTTTCCCATCCTCAAGGGACATGCAGTTTTGTGCAAGAGACAGGCATAGAAAAACATATGACAACGAGAGAAAGACTAGTGGATACAGGCACAAGAGTGCATGGAAGCAGCAAGAATAGCTGGGCTGGGAGTGATACTTGTTTAAGTGATTTCCCAAATCTAGGAGAGAAATTGCTTTCTGAGCAGCAGGGATTACTTGTAACCTTCCAGATGAACTGGTTTAGGAGGGCTGGACGCAGTTCAAAGGGGCTGGAATGGGGTACAAAAGCAGGGCTATGGTGAGAAAGGGTACTGAAGGAGGTAGGCAGGGTCGTGTTGCGAAGGGTGATCGCAGAATGCAGAAGGAGGAGAATGAGAGTAAATCTGCGCTCTGCTGCATCTCAGATCTGACTTCGGTCAAGCTGCTTAACTTCTTGAGCCTCAGTATGGTAATATATGGCTCAACGTATGTAATAATGTACATGTCCTCATATAATATCTTTATTTTAGGGTTTGACGGGTGAATGAAATACAGTATGTGGTGTAGAATAAGGGATCAAAAACATTACCTTCTTTCTAAGATAAAGAACATTATTTCCTGAGTAATTGAGATGTTAAACAGGGAGCAAATAAATTAGGTTGCATTTTGGAGCATTTACTGAGAGCAGTGTGGACATTGAGTTGGAGGGAGCGGAAATGATTTGGGTGCCATCGCAAACCCCACAGGCGAGGCAGTAGAGGTGGGAGAGGAGGAGACAGCTTTGAGGGAACTTGAGTTTGGTAACTCATTGGATGCAGTGAAGGAATGAGAGAGAAAATTCAAGAAGCACTCGAGATTTCTGGGTGGGTGGAGCTGTTCTTGACAGGGTGGGTTGGGTGGAGCTGTTGTTCAAGAGAGAACACAGGAGGAATGGGTATTGCTGGGAAGAGGAAGGTGAGGGAGATTAGGTACCTGGGTTTGGACAATCAGGTAGAGATGCCAGTGGGTGGATAAACATGGGTCTGGGGCCAGTTTGCTGTTAGAATCGAAACTGGAAAAAATTGCAGGCTTTCAGAAGGGGTATGGAGTGAGAAAGGTGGAGGGCTGAAGAAGGAATCCTGGAATAGAGGAAGCAGAAGAATGAGGAGGAAATGGACAGGAAGTGGGAAATAGAAAAGAACAAGAGGGAGTGTCCAGCTGGAGAGAGAAATCCTGGATGTTCGCGGTGGAATGGGCTGATAGTGCTTTGGGAGAGTGGGTGGTGAGGCTGGGAAGATGAGGACCAAAAATGCCTCTTGAAAGGCAGAATCAGATTTCAGCTATGCATTTGTGAGTGGGTTCATGTGAAAAAGTCTTGGTGTGCTCTTAAAAAACAAAACCAACACTATTCTTTCAGTACAGTGCTCTTCAAAGTGTAGAGTATGAACTGCCTCAGTCACACCGTGCCTGGGGCACCAGTTAAAGTGCATGTTTCCAAACTCCAGCCCAGTTTCTGGATCAGGATCTGTTTGCATGTATCCTGTGAACCTGCATTTAAAATAAGCTCTCCAGGCTGCTTGATTGGGTCAGTCATTAGGACATGTGACTTTTGATCTCAGGGTCACGAGTTCAAGCCCCATGTTGGTTGGGCATGGAACCTACTTTAAAACAAAAAACCAAAAAACGCTCCAGTGATCCTGATGTTGACCTGAAGTGGGAGGTCCTGCATTCAGTGAGCGCCCGAGCTCTTACCTGGAACTCAGAAGGCATTTTTGGGCTGGGACTGCTGAGTTCTGGAGGTTTATCCTGACCCTGCTAGAGATTTTCCAAGTTTGTGAATTATTGTGGCAGAATACCGAAGAGCAAGTCAACTCCCTTTAACAGTCTATAGTTTGGTGCACTCTTCGTTCTTCCTGATGACATGAGGGAGAGTGCTGGGCATGGTACCCCTCACTTCCATGGCAGGTGTATACTTCTCCTGTCTCCTCTCTGCTGTGTTGCATCTGTGATTATCCCAGCGTGCGGATGTATGCAAGATTAACTGAAGTATTAGATCGGGAGGAAGACAGATGTGTGCTGCATAACATGATCCATGTGCTGGCAGCTATGCCGTTACTGTGACGGGGCTGACTACCAGCGCATTTGTAGGTCTGGGGTTCTTTAGTGAAAATAAACATCTTTCTCTAAGATTTTTTTTTTCCTGCAGCACTGCAGAATGATAGTTTGTAATGCTATTAAAATAGTTGAAGGGGCGCTTGGATCGCTCAGCCGGTTAAGCATCTGGCTTCAGCTCAGGTCAGGATCCCAGGGTCCCATGTTGGGCTCCCTGCTCAGCCGGGGAGTCTGCCTCTCCCCTTCCCTGTGCTTATGCTCTCTCTCACTCACTCCCTATCTTAAAAACATAATATAGTTTAAAATGGGCCTGGATTAGGGATATAAAGTACAGTAAAGTAAAGTAAAATAGTTAATAATATTGTACTAATGTTACATGGTGACTACACTTACTCTAGTGAGCATGGAAGGTAGAATTGTCAAATCCCTCTGTTGTATACCTGGAACTGGTGTAACATTGGATGTCACTTATTGTTCAGTAATAAAAAGAAAATCCGTCTGATTTAGGAATGTGTTATGTATGTGAATGCTCTCATAGGTTGCTGGATATCATTCTTGGTAGAGAGGTTTCTGACTTGTTTTGTTTGTTTTTTAGATCATCCTATGCTGATATGCTGCATGACAAAGACAGAGTAAGTATAAAAGGGAACGGTTATCTTGCTGTGGTGTCACGAGGTTAAAATCCTACACCCCCCCCCCCCAATTCCCACCAGGGGCCTGATGGTAGAATAATGTAGAGAGGTGTTAGGGTGCAGGGGTCAGGAGATCAGTCAGGAGACTGGGTCAGCTTACAGCTCTACTGTACTGGCGTGGGACCTTGGAGAAGATATGAGACCTCTGATACCTTGTTTATTAGGATTTAAAAGGAGTGGGATATACTAGCTGATCTCCATGATCTCTTCCTAGCTAAAAATTCTCTAATTACACAGGTTTACCTTGGATAGTCTGTAATTTTAAAATCACATCTCTAGAGGCCACTGCAGACTGTTTTGTAGAGCACGTTTGGCTTCCATTGCATGGTGGCATTTCAGCTTTTTTTTCCTTTTTTCCTTTTTGTTTTATCTGAGTTTTCTTGTTTGAATTATATTATAGTTCTGGACTTAGGATGGCTAGCAACACAGGCTTTTTCTAGAGAGGGCTGGACTAGTCGTTCTCATCTGGATGGCTCAGAAATGGGGAGCCTTGGGGTGCCTGGGTGGCTCAGTGGGTTAAAGCCTCTGCCTTTGGCTCAGGTCATGATTCCAGGGTCCTAGGATCGAGCCCCGCATTGGGCTCTCTGCTCAGCAGGGAGCCTGCTTCCCTTCCTCTCTCTCTGCCTGCCTCTCTGTCTGCTTGTAATTTCTGTCAAATAAATTAATTAATTAAAAAAAACCAAAAGAAATGGGGAGCCTTGAAGGCAAAGGGTGCAGGGCCATGCTTAGGGACTGAGCAGTGCAGTGCAGGCGAGGACTCAGGGACCATGCTGGCCTGGTCATGAGGCTGTGTCGGTGGTGGTGTGTGCTTCATCCAGCCCTGGTTAGTGGCTCAGCCCGAGGAATTCTGACAACATCATGACAGCGCAATCTCCGTAAGCATCATTAAGTTTGTAGGCTACACCAGAGAGGGCTAGGTGCTTCCCTGATCTTCATCAAATATCTGCATGCCTTTGCTGAGCTATTGCGGAATTACAGAATGTGGAGCAAACATCGTTCCTGGTTATGACTAACTTGCTCTAGCTTCATGCTCTTGGTTTCTTAATGGATTCTTGGGTCTGTAAGCCTGATTTTATGTCATCTGCGCAGTGGACCTTTTTTGCCTCAACTTCCAGGGGATTTGGACAAATGGTATTGCCATCCATTCAGGCAGGCTGGAAAGATTTTTTTCTTTTTTCTCTCTCTACCTAGCAGCCCGAGGGGTCTTCCTGAAATGCCAATCTATTTTACTCCTCTGCTTGAAACCCTGAGAGCCCTGTTTAGCACCATCCTTGGTGGCCTCTCATTGCTGTCAAATCCAAACCCCTTGGAGGAATGTTCCTGACCCCTTTAACTTCTGCTACCTGACCCTACCCCCAACTTCTTATCAGGAAAGAGAGTCAGAATTTTCTGGGTAGTGGCAGAGCCAAGGTAAACTAATTTTTCTGTACTTTTGCTTGGTGCCTTACATTTTGTTATTATTTTAGAACACTTCCATTATCCCATAAAATTGTCTCTTGCCTCTTTGCAGTCACTCCTGTTGCCTGCTCTCAGCCCTAGGCAGCCACTGATCTGCTTTCTGTCACTGCAGTTTTGCCTTTGCCTTTGCTAGAAATTTCATATAAATGAAATGATATGAGAGATAGTCTTATGTGTCTATTTTCCTTCATCATGTTTTTGAGGTTCATACATGTTGAGTATATATTAGTATTCATCCCTTTTTATTGCTAAGTCGTACTCCGTTATATAGATTTACCCTATCTTGTTTATCGTTTACCAGTTGATGAATATTTGGATTGTTTTCAGTTTTGGCTAATAGTAGTAGTCCTATTTGTAAACATTCACATGCAGGTCTTTGTGTGGACACATTGTCGTTTCTTTGGGCTGTATATGTGTATATGTGGAATTGCTGGGTCCATATGTTAAATGGGTTTTAATTTCTATTTTTTCTAATGAGTAATGATGTCAAACATCTTTTCATATGGTTACTTGTCATCAGAATATCTTCTTTGGTGTAGTCTAGGATTGTGAACAAAGGTATGTTTCTTTTCTTTTCTTTTCTTTAGATTTTATTTATTTGAGAGAGACAGAGCATGTATGTCAGTGCACAAGCTAGGGGGAGGGGCAGGGGGAGAGGGAAAAGTGGACTCTCCACTGAGCAGAGAGCCTGATACAGGGCTAGATACCAGGATCCCAGCATCATGGCCTTAGCCAAAGGCAGAGGCCCACCCAGGCGTCCCTTTGCTCACCATTTTTTTTTTTAAAGATTTTATTTATTTATTTGACAGACAGAGACCACAAGTAGGCAGAGAGGCAGGCAGAGAGAGAAGGGAAAGCAGACTCCCTGCTGAGCAGAGAGCCCATGCGGGACTGGATCCCAGGACCCCGAGATTGTGACCTGAGCTGAAGGCAGGGGCTTAACCCACTGAGCCACCCAAGCACCCCACTTACCATTTAAAAATTTTTTTGTAAGAATTCTTTTTAAATATTATGTTTATTTATTTTCCAGAAAGAACACAAGGAGGGGGAGCAGTAGAGAGAGAGGAAGAAGCAAGCTCCCTTTCAGGCAGGGAACCCGATGCAGGGCTCAGTGCTAGGACCCTAGGATCATTAACCTGAGCCAAAGATAGACGCTTAGCCATCTGAGCCACCCAGTGCCCCTGCTCATCTTTATTTTTGAGATTCATCCATTTTGCATGTAGCTCTATTCATTTTCACTGCTATAGATTCTGTTGTATAAAGATACTCCTCTGTTGGTAGACTCTGGGGTTGTTTCTAGCTTTTTGCTGTTGTAAGTAGTGCTGCTAGAAATTCCAGGACCTGTACTTTAGTGTATATGCACACTTTTCTCTAGATTGTGTACACCTAGGACTGGAGCTGCTGCCTGTTGAGTTTGTTCAGCTTTAGTAGGTGGCATAGATTCTCTCCCAGAGCGGTCATGCCACTCTACATTCTCATGCTCATGAATGATATTTCTTGTTGTTTCACATTCTTGCCAGTATTTCGTATTAACCAGTTTTTATATTCTTATCACTCTGGTAGGTATGAACGAGTCTGTCAGTGTAGTTTTAATTTGCATTCCTCTGGTTACTACTGACTTTGAGGTTTTTTTGTTTGTTCATTTGGCTTTTCATGTTTCCTCTTTCGTGACTTGGTAATTCATAGGAGTTCTTTGTATATTTTGGGTGCTAATCACTTGTCCGTTACATGTGTAGTAGGTGTCTTTGTGGGGTGGTTTTTTTCATCTGGTAAGTGGAAATACTTAAATTTTTTTTTTTTTTAAAGTAGGTCAACATAAGAACTTTTTTTTTTTTTTTTAAATTTTATTTATCAGAGAGAGAGAGGGGAAGAGAGAGCACAGGCAGACAGAATGGCAGGCAGAGGCAGAGGGAGAAGCAGGCTCCCTGCTGAGCAAAGAGCCCGATGTGGGACTCCATCCCAGGACGCTGGGATCATGACCTGAGCCGAAGGCAGCTGCTTGACCAACTGAGCCACCCAGGCATCCCAGAAATACTTAAATTTAATGACAAATTTATTTTATATGTCCTTTATTGGCTGGTACTTTTTGTTTCTTGTTTAAGAAATCCTTCCCTTTTCCAAGGTTTTAAAGGCTGTTGCTGATACATAAAATTTCAGTTGATTTTTATTTTTATTTATTTATTTAAAAAAAGATTTTATTTATTTATTTGACAGAGAGAGACACACACACACAGCGAGAGAGGGAACACAAGCAGGGGGAGTGGGAGAGGGAGAAGCAGGCTCCCCGCCAAGCAGGGCGTCCGATGTGGGGCTTGATCCCAAGACTCTGGGATCATGACTTGAGCTGAAGGCAGATGCTTCAGTTGAAGACTAAACCACCCAGGAGGCCCTCAGTTGAATTTTATTTATTGATTTGAAATTCTGTAATCTTCCTCATAGTAATTATCTGTAGGTAATTTGGCTTTCCACAGACATTCATGTGTGAATAACAATTTTCTTTCTAGACCTTATTTCATTTTTTTCTTGCTCTTGTGTGTATCAAATTTCTAGTATGAAGTCCACTTTGTCTGATTTTTATTTTTATTATTATTATTTTTTTCATAATGTATGTTGGTTCTCTGGATTTTTTTTTAATTTTTTAATTATTATTATTTTTTTATTTGCCAGACGGAGATCACAAGCAGACAGAGAGGCAGGCAGAGAGAGAAAGGGAAGCAGGCTCCCGGCTGAGCAGAGAGCCTGATATGGGGCTCAATCCCAGGACCCTGGGATCATGACCTGAGCCGAAGGCAGAAGCTTTAACCCACTGAGCCACCCAGGTGCCCCTCTGATTTTTTAAAAATTCATTTTTTTAAAGATTTTATTTATTTATTTGACAGAGATGACAAGTAGGCAGAGAGGTAGGCAGAGAGACGCAGAAGCAGGCTCCTTGCTGAGCAGAGAGCCTGACTCGGGGCTCGATCCCAGGACCCTGGGATCATGACCTGAGCTGAACACAGAGGCTTTAACCCACTGAGCCACCCAGGTGCCCCTAAAAATTCATTTTTAAAAGTTGTTCATAATCTTTAGTTTCTCTAATATCTGCAGCATCTATACCTATACCATATTCTACCTTGCCACTCCCTGCCTTATTCCCAGTTTATCGTTACTTCCCCCTCCCCCTTTTTTTGGACTTACCAGAGGTTCATCAGTTTTAGTAGATTTTTGAAATAAATTTTATTAAAAATCTTATAAAATGTCTATTTCCCTAGTTCATTAATTTTTGTGTTTTATTATTTTTATTCATCTGCTTATTTGGCAGTTATGTTGCAGTCCTTTTCTAATTTTTTGAGGTGGATGCTTACCTTACCCTTTGTCTTTTCTAATATATTTCTCTCTAAATACTGCTTTTAGTTATCGCGTGAGTTTTGATATATAATTTTTAAAAATTCAGTTCTAGATATTTTCTAATTCTCGTTAGGTTTAGTGTTTTACCTGTGATTTTAGAATTTCTCAGTGTTCAAAAATCTCTTTTTCTTTATTTATATTTTTGTTACTGAGATTTCTAATTTGACTGCACTTAGGTCAGAGAATACTGTCCTTTTCATACTAGTCTTCTCTTAGTTGTGTACTGTCGCACAACAAATTATCCCAAAATTTAGTGGCTGAAGAGAGTTATTATCTCACTGTTTCTGTGGGTTTGGAATCTGGGCTCAGCTCTGCTGTGACCCCTGGCTCTGGGGCCTTGGCAGGCTGTGATCAAGGTGTTCCCTGGGCGGGCAGTCAATCATCTTAAGTCTCAGTTGGGAGGAATCCACTTCTAGGTGTTCGGCCTCTTACTAACTTGCCAGCTCATTAGTGCATTTAAAAAGACTTGGAAGTGGGGCACCTGGGTGGCTCAGTGGGTTAAGCCTCTGCTTTCAGCTCAGGTCATGGTCTCAGGGTCCTGTGATCTCGGGCTCTCTGCTCCTCGGGGAGCCTGCTTCCCCCCCTCTCTCTGCCTCCTCTCTGCCTACTTGTGATCTCTGTCTGTCAAATGAATAAATAAAATCTTTTTTAAAAAATTAAAAAAAAAAGATTTGCAAGTATTTTCCTCATCATTATTAGTTATTTTCAACAGAAGGTTCAGGCTACCTATTGAGCCAAACTGTGATAGGTAGAACATGTATCTGTTTAAGCTACCAAATACCTCACCAAAAAGAGATGATTTCCTTGGGGGGCGGGGTTACTTTGTAGGCTAGGAGCCTGTGTGAATTAGAGTCCAGTGAGGAAGTCCAAAGCTGGGTTACTCTGTCAGCACGGGGACGGGGTAACTCCGATGTGGGAGCCCTGGGAAGCAAATGGGAGCATGGAGGTTCGCTCGTGGTAGTAATTGCAGGAAGCAGCTCTGTTGACTGGGGTGGAAACGCAGAGAAAAGTGGGATTCTTGAGCCCAGAAACGTGAAGGCGAGCCCCTATGGAACTGGCGCTCAGCTCTCTGAGAGGAACCCCTGCTGGAGCGTTGCTGCCTCCTGAGGGGCAGAGGCGCCTGGTGATGAGAGGTCGGAGAGGAGCTGCCACTGGAGCCAGATGCCACTCCTCGGAGGATGCTGATGAAAGCAGCAGCCATTTGAGAAGGAATAAGTTTTCTCCCCATTCTGGTCGCCCTCTAGTTTCCCTGTAGTCCATACAGAGTAGCTGGAAAAGGAGAATGTGATTGGCAGAGCCCAGCCCCCAGAAGCAGAGTATAGAGAAGAGGTGGGGGTGGAGGGGAGGGACAGTCGCCAAATAAAGGGCAAGAGTTGACCCCATGCTCTTGGAGTCTTGCAAGGTCTGCCCGACCCAGCTACATAGTGCCGTTCCTTGAGAGGCCAGAAAGCCGTGGGATCATGACTTCCACTGTTGCTGCCAGCCATGAGTCCCAGACTTCACATAGTACCTTTCCATGTATTTATAATAACTGGTATGAAGTGACAGCTGTTTTCTCCCTTTCTCTTAGAATATAAAATATTACCAAGGTATCCGGGCTGCTGTGAGCAGGGTGAAGGACAGAGGACAGAAGGCCTTGGTTCTTGACATTGGCACTGGCACAGGACTCTTGTCAATGATGGCCGTCACGGCAGGGGCTGACTTCTGCTATGCCATTGAGGTGAGTCACGCTCTTCAGTTGTGTGTCCTGCGTCTTGTGTGGGAAGTCCCTCATGCACCTTGCTTGTCCTTTAGTTCACACACATTCATATAGTGTTCACTCTGTGCCAAGCACAGGGCCAGGTTCTGAGGATATGGAGATGAATCAGACATAATTCCTTTCTCCAGGGGCTCATTTTCTCCTTCGAAATAGCTGATCTCTGCCTTGGCTGCGTGTCCGAATCACTAAATAACTTCAAAAAATACTCATGCCTAACTGCCTCCTTCCCTCCAGTTTTAATTTAATTCTGGATGGGGCCTGGGCATTGGGAGTTTTGACTCTGCACCAAGGTTGAGACCTGCTAGCTTAAGTGTCCCCACAGAGCCAGCTATCTGACCATGTTTGTCAAGAATTGGGTGTTTAGGGACATCTGGATGGCTTAGTCAGTTAAGTGTGTGCCTTTGGCTTGCTTGGGTCATGAACTCCGGGTCCTGGAATCAAACCCTGCATTGGGCTCCCTGGCCAGCAGGGAGTCTGCTTCTCCTGCCCTCTCTGCTGTTAGGCCCCCTGCTTGTGTTGTGTGCTTGCTCACTTGCTCGCTCTCAAATAAATAAAATTAAAAAAAAAAAAAAAAAAAAGAATTGGGTGTTTAATATATAGTTAAACACGTATTGTTTTTCTGATAATGTCAGTAATGCGTTCCGATATAAGAAATATTGTAAATGTAGAGTAAAAATAGCATGTTAGCTTACAGTTAACCATTGTTAAAATTTTGGTGTATTTTCTTCCCAGCTTTTGGTAAGGGGTGACATGTATTTAAACACTTCCTCCGGGGCACCTGGGTGGCTCAGTGAGTTAAGCCTCTGCCTTGGGCTCAGGTCATGATCTCAGGGTCCTGGGATGGAGCCCCACATTGGGGATCTCTGCTCAGCAGGGAGCCTAGTTCCTCCTCTCTCTCTGCCTGTCTCTCTGCCTACTTGTAATCTCTCTCTCTGTCAAATAAATAAATAAAATCTTTAAAAATAAATAAATAAATAAACACTTCTTCCTATGAAATTTCTGTGATAATGGAATGAATTGCAAATAACAAAGTCCTAAAATAACAGTGACTTAAACAAGAGAGAACAGGCACCAGGGTGGCTCAGTTGGTTAATTGTCTGCCTTTGGCTGAGGTCATGATCCCTGGGTCCTGGGATCAAGTCCCACACCTGACTCCTTGCTCAATGGAGAGCCTGCTTCTCCCTCTCCTACTTCCCCTGCTTCTACTCTCTCTCTGTCAAATAGAATCTTTTTTTTTTTTTTAAGATTTTATTTATTTATTTGACAGAATAAAAGAGCACAGCAGCGGAAGCAGTAGAAGGAGAGGGAGAAGCAGGCTTCCCAAGCAGACAGGGAGCCCCATGCGGGGCCCAGTCCCAGGACCGTGGAAGCATGACCTGAGCCGAAGGCAGACGCTTAATAACCATCTGAGCCATCCAGGCATCCCTAAATAAATAAAATCTTAAAAAGAAAATGAAAATCAAGAAAAACGAGAAGTGTTTCATATTCTCGTATAAAGTCTGAATACCTGGGGTATTCTACTGAGACTCTTTCTAGCTCCCCATCCACGATCCCTTCAGTATGGCTCTCATGCTTAAGGTCTAGAAAGGTGGCATCTTAGGGAATACCATGTTGTGTCATTTAGAGTTATGGCAAACAGTGTCATGGTAGAAATCGAGAAAGGTAGATTGCAGCCAGACTATGGAGGACCTGAGTGCTATAGTAAAGACTTTAAACTCCTATATCCTGAGTTAGTTTTTGTTTTTTTTTTTTAAAGATTTTATTTATTTATTTGTCAGAGAGAGAGCGAGCGAGAGCGAGCACAGGCAGACAGAGTGGAAGGCAGAGTCAGAGGGAGAAGCAGGCTCCCTGCGGAGCAAGGAGCCTGATGTGGGACTCGATCCCAGGACGCTGGGATCATGACCCGAGCTGAAGGCAGCGGCTTAACCAACTGAGCCACCCAGGCGTCCCCTGAGTTAGTTCTTAACCTGAAGTAAGAATCGTGGGTTTCAGGTTTAATGGAAGTCCTGAGAGTGGTGTGTGTGTATGACTCTGTGCGCTTGTTTGAGGACTTTGTAAAAACAGTAAGAGTCACTTCCTGGCCTATTTGAATATCATGAAAATTTTTGAATTCAATAAAAAGAAATCTGTGTTTTAGGATGGTTGCCTTAGTTACCCTTAACTAGATTTTATTATCCTTTACACATGAAGAAACTAAGACCCAGAGAGGTTAAAGACTTAATGTCACAGTTAATAAATAGGAGAGCTAGACCTGGAGACTTGATTTTTTGGTTCCTATTTATGGTGCTCACTCCATAGTGGTAGCTATAATGGGAGAGTGTGTGAGATTTCTAGCGTCGGTATCTGGGGGGCAGTGATGCCACTGATTGGTAAGAAGAGTTCAGAGGAAGGTAACTTGCTTTGTGGGAAAAATAATGCATTTCATGTTGGATATACTAAGTAGGAGAGAGGCAAGTCCCAGGTCAGGAGCCAGTATATGTGTCAATTGCTAATTAAAGATAGAGAGTGAGAACATGTTTTTTTGACAGAATTGGGAGGATTGTGCTTTTGGGTTTTTCATATATTCCTATCTCAGTTACCCGGATTTCTTAATTTCTCTCATGCTTCTCTGATTTGTGACTCTCAGATCTCTTCTGTTTGGCTCTTGACATCTTATGGTGGCCTCCCAGCTCTTACTCTAGTGACCACTTTTGAACCTGTGGTCATTCTCTCGGGACTACCCTGTGGTTTTCAGCTCAACATGAGCTGCACGCCAGCAGGAAAGACAGGTCCAAAACAGTGACTGAGAACCTGCTGGTCCCTAGAGCTGGACATTTGACCCCATTTTATTTTTCTTTAAAGATTTTATTTATTTATTTGAAGAGACACAGCGAGAGAGGTAAAACAGGCAGGGGGAGTGGGAGAGGGAGAAGCAGGCTTCCTGCTGAGCAGGCAGCCTGATGCAGGGCTTGATCCTAGGACCCTGGGATCATGACTTGAGGTTAAGGCAGATGCTTAACGACTGAGCCACCGAGGCTTCCCTGTCTGACCCTTTAGAGAGGGGCTGGTACAAGTGGATTTGCAACTTGTTTGCTAAAGATATGACAGGTGAAGCTGGCGGTGTAGGGTTGTTCAGGAGAGGGAGAATAGAAGGAAAAGAGCAAACCTGCCTGTGAGGGAAGAAGTGTGACCAGTAAAGTCAATTTCCAATAGACACAAAGAGACCCTAGAGGGCAGAGGTGGAAGCCAAGAGGGGGCAGAGTGCATGAGAATCGTGGGAAAGAAGGAGTGGTCAGCAGGTGCAGATGTTAAAAAGCACCATTGCCCCGAAGAATTTTCTGAGAGGCCGAATATCTTCCATCGCTGTGCTGACCAGTGTAGTGGTCCCTAGCCACATAGGGCTGCTCAGTACTTGCAGTGTGACTTGTATGACTAGGGAGCTGAATTTTTAAATTTCATGCAGTTTTAATCAACTTCTATTTAAATGCTTGTGGTCCCTGTATGAGACAGCACGGGTATAGAAGTTAAGCAGGATGATGACTGAGAGAGGCTGTTGAGTTGTTAGCTAAGAAGTGACCTCCTTTAGGTGGTATTTTCAGGGGAGTAGAGTTGAGAAGTGGATGGAATACGAGAAATCATAGGCAATGACTATAAATTTCTCTTTTAATACATTTGAAAAGTGAGGCATATTTTGGGAAGGTGTATTAGTTGCAGTGATTTCTGTGGCAAAGTCTTCAAAAATGAAGCCTGGTCCTGCTTTCCTCACTTTTTTTTTTTTTTTTTTTTTTTTTTAAAGAATAAGAAGAGCTTTCCCTGAAATCTCTAGCAAACCTCTCCTTGGGTATCATTGGCCAGAATAAAGTTAAATCCAATTTAACTTACCTCATTGACCTGGCCTGAGAGATTTGCTTACCCATAGACCGGACATGTGCACTGCTTGGAAGAAGGTTGGTTCCCCAAACTATATGAAGGGCCAAATGATGTTGGGAAGACTTCAGGGGCCATTTCAGAAAGAATTGTTCTGCGTGAGATCTTGAGCTCTTGATGGCTCAGGAGGATACTATGAATGTCAGAGCCGGAAGGGTCAGCGGAGGAGATGAATGATAACATCAAGAAGCAGGAGGGGTGAGGGGTGAACTTGTGGTACTTTGGGGTAGAGGCAAAGTGATGAGTGAGAACTGAGGGCACGAGGCCCTCAGATTACATCTAAAAACATCAAGCCAGATCCTAGAAATAATTTGGAACAGATTGTGAAGATTTCTTTTCCTGGCTAAGCACATATGTATTCTTTATGGAAGGATATAGCATTTCCTGCTTGATTATAATAAAAGAATTATGTGTTCATGGTAGAAAATATAGAAAAGTACTTAGAAAAAATGGAAATCTTGTCGTTGTGACCAGTTACTTTATCATTTTCTATTTCTACCTCTGGTGGGTGTGGCCACGTACACATCTGTATGATTTTTTTTTTTTTTAATTTTATTTGTTTATTTACAGACAGAGGTCACAAGTAGGCAGAGAGGCAGGCAGAGAGAGAGGGGGGAAGCAGGCTCCCCGGTGAGCAGAGAGCCCGATATGGGGCTCAATCCCAGGGCCCTGAGATCATGACCTAAGCCGAAGGCAGAGGCGTTAACCCACTGAGCCACCCAGGTGCCCCACACATCTGTGTTTTATGCACTATTGTGGTTGGATCTTTGCAGTCAAAACTGGGCAGGCTAGAAAGTAAGAGTTGGAGGGGCTTGTGTTTAGGGACATGTGAAAGGTTAAGGAAGACTCCTGGAAAAGAGGAGATACGTGCTGCTCTGGAAAGTTGGGTTTGCTTTGGCAGGTGGGGTAGGGCCGAGAAGGCTCAGGCTTGCCTAGTACATAGTACACAATGAGATCAGTGTGGCTAGAGTATCAGACATGGGTAGGGTAGAGTGGGAGGAGAGTAAGGATCAGGGAAGTAAGGTGGTTCATATTACAGAGGGCCTCGAATACTGTAAAATATAGGCTGTGTTCTGCCCCACTGGAGCTTTGGTACAGTTTTGAACTGGTGCCTGTTCACACTTAATGACTAAGACGGTAACAGTCTCACTTTCCTCTGGAGAGGACAGCACATGTCCTGCCTCTGGCTCCAGGTCCTGGTTTTGTGAGGTCAAGTCTCCCTTTCTGCCTTTCCCCCTAGCTCGGCACTGACATCTGCCGTCTCTGCTAGGTAGTGCAACCTCCTTAGGAGGCCCTGCCTCTGCCATGTGCCTGGTTGGTAAGGTTTAACTCGTGCAAGTTAAACCCAGCCGAATGTCTTCCCTTTGTATTCATTTTCATGACACACATTTGGGGAATAAAGTATTTAAGTTCCAAAGATGAGGTCTCTTTTATTTAGATTAAATCAGGGCAAAGGAATATTTTGCCTGTGTCATATGGTAACAGAGGTACATATTATATATTCAAGAGGAAATACTGTGAGGGAGACCTCTTCAAATCTTAGAACCTGCATCATGGCATAGCTTACTGATCTTGGATGTTCGAATGTTACTGCTCAATTTATTGCTCATTTCTCCTTGGGTTTTGGTTCTCATTTCTAGGTTTTCAAGCCTATGGCTGATGCTGCTGTGAAGATTGTAGAGAAAAATGGCTTTAGTGATAAAATTAAGATTATCAACAAGCATTCCACTGAGGTGACCATAGGGCCAGGTAAGATTAATACATATTGTTTTGAAAGTTTTACTCGAAGGAGAGAAAAGGTTTATTCTGGTTACCTGGAATAAGTGTATTCAGGTAATCACAGGAGAAATGGGGTCTCCCCATGTGGTCTGAAGGTAAGTACTTTGCTTTTCTGCTAGTTAAATCAGCAGTGAGTAAACCAGAACTCATCACATGCCAACTGTGGTGATATAAATGAAACTTCCTTTTGCTTTAAGCAAGTTGGAATTCTTATGTGACTCAGCCCTCTGTATTTTGAGTTTCCTCGTACAGAAGTGAAACTAAGTAGATGGCAGAGAGGTTTGCTTTGTGCCGATGGCAGAGAGGTTTGCTTTCTGCTTCAGTGTATGAGGTGTGCGATTTGCCTGCGTAGCACAGTCTCCCCAGGCTCTCAGAGTCATTTTGATAGGCTAGGCATTTGAATCAGACTTCTCAAATTTTATGTGCTGCTGATTCCTGGGGAGCATGGTGGAAAGCTTTGAAAAAGAAGCTTCTTGGGTGAGGGTCTGGATATCCCTGCAGTTTTTTAAAACACAGTAATTGAGAAGGAAGCCTCTGTATAAGGTCAACATATCTGTTCCATTTAATTAAAAAAAGGTTTTAACGGAGAACCTGAAACATGCACAAAAGAATGGATTAGTAGCCCATTTATTTTATTTTTTTATTTATTTTATTTTTTAAAGATTTTATTCATTTATTTGACAGATGACAGGTAGGCAGAGAGGCAGGCAGAGAGAGAGGGAAGCAGGCTCCCCACTGAGCAGAGAGCCCGATGCGGGGCTTGATCCCAGGACCCTGAGATCATGATCTGAGCTGAAGGCAGAGGCCCAACCCACTGAGCCACCCAGGCACCCCAGGCCCTTTATTTTTGAAACATACATGTTATCCTGTTTTTTTAATCCTTGTTATTGAGGCAAATTTTCATAAAGTGAGTGCATCCGTCTTGTATATAGTGTGATGAATTTGGACACATGTAAACACATTTGTAATCTCTTTTGCAATCAGGACAGTAGAATGTCAGGACTGTTATCATGCACATAGAGAGTCCTTTTGATGCTTTGCAGCCAGTCGCCTCCATATTACTGACCCTAGGTGCCCACTGATGTGCTTTCTTCAATACGGGTTAGAGCTCCCTTTTCTAGAATTTTGAGTAAGTGAAATTATCCATGTGTACTCTTTTGTTCCTGCTTTCTTTTCTGTAGCATGATGCCTTTGGGTTTCATTCACATTCTGTGGATCAGGAGTTCATTCTTTTTGTTGCTGAGTAGCACTTGTGTGGACGCCTTCGTTCACCTGATATACATGGGTAGTTTCCTGGTTAGGTCTTTAGATTTAATGATCTTCTCTTTTGTGGTGTCTACTCTGCAAGGTATGTATGTCTAGTGAACTTTTTCTTTCTTTTTTTTTTTTTTTAAAGATTTTATTTATTTATTTGACAGAGAGAGATCACAAGTAGGCAGAGAGGCAGGCAGAGAGAGAGGAAGGGAAACTGGTTCTCTGCTGAGCAGAGAGCCCGATGCGGGGCTCGATCCCAGGACTCTGAGATCATGACCTGAGCTGAAGGCAGCGGCTTAACCCACTGAGCCACCCAGGCGCCCCATGAACTTTTTATTTCTGATACTGTATTTCTCATCTCTGAATGTTTCCTTTGATTCTTTTTTATAATTCCCATTGTTCTTACATGTTTTTGTGGGGGTTTTTTTAGATTTTATTTATTAATTTGAGAGAGAGTGAGAGAGCACAAGCAGCAGGGGAGCAGCAGCAGAGGGAGAGGGGGAAGCAGTCTCCTCGCTGAGCAGGGAGTCCAGTGTGGGGCTTTATCCCAGAACCCCAGGATCATGACCTGAGCTGACGGCAGACACAACCCACTAAACCACCCAGCCATCCCTGTGTGTTATTTTAAATAGTTACTGTTATCTGTATTAGCTGCTTCAGTATTTTTTATCTTCTGCTTCCACTCTTCTGTGTTTTCTGGGTTTGTTCTTAGGACTAATTCTTATCCTGGTTCTGGATTACACTTTTCTTCTTCACATGTCTAGTGATTTGTATTCAGATGCTGTGTATGTTGGCAGTTTTGCATTGATGAGTATCAGAGTTTATTGTCTTCCTTTAAAAGCTTTGTCTGGGGACGCCTGGGTAGCTCAGTTGGTTAAGCAGCTGCCTTCGGCTCAGGTCATGATCCCAGCGTCCTGGGATTGAGTCCCACATCCGGCTCCTTGCTCGGCAGGGAGCCTGCTTCTCCCTCTGCCTCTGCCTGCCATTCTGCCTGCCATTCTGCCTGCCATTCTGTCTGCCTGTGCTTGCTCTCTCCCCCTCTCTCTCTGATAAATAAATAAAATCTTTTAAAATAAATAAATAAATAAATAAATAATAAAAGCTTTGTCTGCCTTGCAGTTGGGGTACTGACAGATCAGTTTGATCATTTCAGGGCTTGTAGTTTTTTTGTTTGTTTTAATTTGTTTTACGAGTGAGAGGGAGATGGGGCAGAGGAAGAGAAAGAAAATCACAAGCAGGCTTCATACCCAGCATGGATCCTGACATGGGGCTTGATCTCATGACCCTATCATCATGACCTGAGCCAAAATCAGGTGGGTTAACTGACTGAGCCACCCAGGTGTCCCATTCAGGGCTTGTTTCTAAGCTTTGTTGAAGTGGGGTTAGAATGGCTTTAAGTTGAGGTACCCCGAGTCAGGCTCTGTGCTGGGTGTGGAGCCTACTACAGATTCTCTCGCTCTCCCTCTTTCCCACTACACCTCTGTCCCCACTCTCCAAAAAAAAAAAAAAAAAGACTAGCTTTAAGTCAGGGTTTCTTTTCTTTTTTAAAAATATTTTATTCTTAAAGATTTTTATTTTATTCTTTACAGCCAACATGGGGCTAGAACTGACAACCCCAGGATCAAGAGTCGTAGGCTCTGGGTGCCTGAGTGGCTCAGTGGGTTAAGCCTCTGCCTTCAGTTCAGGTCATGATCCCAGGGTCCTGGGATCAAGCCCTACCTACATCAGACTCTCTGCACAGCAGCAAGCCGGCTTCCTCTCTCTGCCTGCTTGTGATCTCTGTCTGTCAAATGAATAAAATCTTAAAAAAAAAAAAAAAAGGAGTCGCAGGCTCCACACACTGAGCCATGTGCCCCTCTCAGGGTTTCTTAGTGGTGACATTCTTGACATTTTGGGCCTGATCATTCCTTGCTGGGAGGAACTGTCTGCATACTGCAGGATGTTTATCCCTGGCTTCTTACCAGTAGAAGCCAGTACTACCTAGTGCCCTTCACCACACCCTCCTCCCCCCAACCCAGGCCCCGGTCATTTGAGCCAACCAAAAAGGTCTCCAGACATTGCCAAATGGCCTGGGGGTGGGGGCAAAATCACCCTCCATTGAAAACCACTGTTCCAAGACGATGTTGGTCTCACTAGTACCAACATGGCTTTCATAGAGTCTCTCTGGGTTGCTGGCTGATAGGAACTAGAATGGCTCCCAGCCCTCTGTGAGCTCTGGAAATTGTTCAGTTTCTACCTAGATGGTATGGTCATCGTTTGCCTGGCTTTCTACATCTTGTCTTCTGTGTGTGTGAGTATATTCAGCAAGAGGCTTCAGGGGAGCCCTGGTCAGATTCCCGAAGCCCTTTTTCTTTCTTTTTTTTTTTTTTTTAAAGATTTTTTTTTATTTATTTATTTGACAGAGAGAAATTACAAGTACACTGAGAGGCAGGCAGAGAGAGAGAGAAGGAAGCAGGCTCCCTGCTGAGCAGAGAGCCCGATGCGGGACTCGATCCCAGGACCCTGAGATCATGACCTGAGCCGAAGGCAGCGGCTTAACCCACTGAGCCACCCAGGCGCCCGTTCTTTTTTTTTTTTTTTTTTTCTTTTTTTAGATTTTACTCCTTTATTTGACAGAAACAGCAAGAGAGGGAACATAAGCGAGGGAGTGGAGGAGGGAGAAGCAGTCTCCTTGTAGAGCAGAGAGCCGGATGCGGGGCTCGATCCCAGGGCCCTGGGATCATGACCTGAGCCAAAGGCAGACATTCAATGCCCAGGCGCCCCCTGAAGCCCCTTTTCTATGTAACATCCTCTCTGGTTCCCTCCCCTGTGAGTCCCAGCCACCTGCGCCCTTAACTCCACTTGCTGTCTCCTTACCTCAGCAAGACTGCCACATTCTGCCAGACTTCCTGCTTCCCATAGCAGTCCGGAGAGCACCTACTGGCAGAAAGCCAGAGCAGTGGTAGGGGTCACTTTGTGTCTCTTCTTGCAGAACAAACTGTTTCCTCTTTTTTTTTTTTTCCTTTTATGGTTTTTATTTTTTTGTTTGACAGAGATCACAAGTAGGCAGGGGAGTGGAAGGGTGGGCGGGGAGCAGACTCCCTGCCGAGGGGGTCCATCCCAGGACCCTGAGATCATGACCTGAGCCAAAGGCAGAGGCTTAAGCATTTGTGCCATCTGGTCATGTGGCAGAGACTTAGAAGGCGGTGGGGTACCCACTCTTCTCGGGCTCCCCATCCTCCTGGAGCTCCCTGCCCTCCTCAGCCCCCCCCCCACCCGTAGGTCCTACATTAGCACTCAGCATGCTAGCTACCAGGCTCTCAAGAGTGTTTGTGAAGATTCGGTGGACTGTAAAGCTTTGTTTATTTGAAGCAAATTGGACAATACATCATTTTGAGTTACTTAATTGGCTTAAAAATTATTCAGGAGGTAGAATTGGCAGGGCTTGGTGACAGAGAGGGAGGAATCACGGAGTCAGCTAAGGTTTGCTGCCTGTTCTGGGTGCTGGGCGTAGTTCTATAGGCATTGCTTGGGGTAAAATGACCAGCAGAGCAGACAGGGCTGCCGCTCTCCTGGAGCTGGTGAATGATGGCCAGGTTTCAGGACCGTGTGACTGGTGGTGCTGGCCACTGAGGCAGAGGCATGAGAGGGAGAAGCAGACATGTAGGTGTGGGGTGCAGTTTGGGACAGTGTATTTATGTTTGAGTTCGGCGTGATAGCAGAGAGGGTAGGCAGAGACAAGTGTCTCTTGTCAGCTTTCATGACTGGGAGCACAGGGCTGCTTTGTAGAAAGTGGGCAGCTGAAGGGCCAATTCAGCCAGAGCAGCCCCACCCCCGTTGAACTGCCATTTTGTTGTAAAACTTAAATTGACCTTGCCCCCCACCTTCCCACCAGGGGAACTTATTTAAAAGCAAGTCCAGGAAACCAGTCCCAGGTAACAAAGTCCAAATACAAGGGTGGGTCAGGCCAGGTGGAGGTATTCAATCTAGTGGAGGTGCATACTGTCTCCTAGCTACCCAGGAGTGTGGGCCTCTGCCCTTTGGGAGCCTTTTGGCGCCAATCCTAACCAAGGTGTGATAGGCTAAATCAAATGTCTACTAGGGTAAATTGTAATTCAGTTGGTCGCCTAGCGTCACTGTGGAGTTTCCTGTGTGTGTTACAGTCTCATTGGCCACCTGTGTGTGGCCAGGCCCAACCACATGGCCTTTGCTCTATAAAAGTTAGTCTGGAAAGCAGGGAGGGGTCATCCTCTCTGTAGGGGCGGCCCTAACTGGTCAGTTTGTCAGTGTGATTCCTGATGCTTGGCAGGAAATAAAGCTTTGCTTGACCTTCGACTTGTATCAGTCTTGCTCCTTTAATCACGGACCCATTATTGGGGTATCCAATTTTGAGGGGACCCAACAGTCAGCTCTTACCTTTGCTGTCCTAACCACCACCACTTGGAGCAGGTCTCATTACCCTTGTACAGATGAGGTGACTGACAGCACTGAGGGTTCCGGGCCAGAAGGTGGGATCCAGGCTCGGGTCTCCATGACTAAAGGTTCAGGCTCTCTGTACCGCACCCTCCTTTGAGCCTCCTTAATGCTTCTCTTTCCTTAAATTGTCCTTGAAACTCATCTTCTCCGTAGGAAAGATGAGTGGGCTTTGTCAGATTGGAATTCGTGCAGCCTTAGGAGTGTTCACAGCTAATTCTCTGTGATGAATAGCCCCTTTCAAAGTTAATTTTGTCTCTTGGCTCATTAAAAATTAAAATTGTAGAAGTAACATTACATTACATTACAGAGGTTCAGGAAATAGAGTCAGCCAAAAGATCTCCCCTACTCCTACTATCCTAAACAACTATTACTTGGGGGCTCGTTGTTTGGTAGCAAGAAACTTAATTTAGGGGGCTTTGGTGTAAGGAACTGGGGAATCCTGGATCTTGAAGTATCACTGGAATTATGCAGCCTTTCTAGCTTTGGTTTCCTCTCCCTCCATGAAGCCTAGAAATACTTGAAGGGCCAATGTTCAGTTTTGCTTTTCAAATCATTTTTGCTAATATATTAATAGTTTAATTGTTAATTTGTATCTCCAGTTGCTAATAATAATGAAACATTTTCCATGTACTTGATTGATTAGTTTTTCTGTGATGAATTGTCTATTTGTATTTTTGCCTGGTTTTCTTTTTGGGTGTTTATAGTTTTCTTACTAGTTCTGTGAGTCCCATGCAATATTAAACATACAGAAAAATTAAAAGAGTGATATAGCAAACACTGCATTCTTGTAACCAAGATTTACCAGTTGGTAGTATTTCGATGTGTGTATGTCTATCAAAATGGGTTTTTTGGTGAGCCATTAGAAAGTTTCATGACACTTCTAGATAAATTGAATGTATGGATGTGCTTTCAGAGTAATGATCTGTTCACCTTTTATCTTTCATGTATTTGCTGTCAGTATTTTTTCTCATTGATCATTTGCTTCTGGCTCTGATTCCTTGTGTTTCTCAGATGGTGACATGCCATGCCGTGCCAATATCCTGATCACAGAGCTATTTGACACAGAATTGATCGGAGAAGGAGCGCTGCCCTCCTATGAGCATGCGCACAGACATCTTGTGCAGGTAGGGACCTGGGGCCTCCCTCTGCTACATTGCTGTGCTCTCTGCTGGCTCACACAGGTCTCCTTGGTGCCCCACGCTCTGCACAGCCTGAGCCCTCTGTACTTCACTATATCCCCTAGGATACCCTAGATTCCTGGGAGACTCCGCTTCTCCTTAATTAGGACTTGTGGGTCTCTTACCAAGTCTTCGTAGGCTAGAGCTGAAAGGCAAGAAACTGTCTTCAGCTTCATTCATCCAAGGTTCTTTAACTGTCACCTGTGTATAAGGCATTCTAGTATCCTGGGAGAAAAACAAAACATTCTTCCTGTTTCTAAGACCCACACTGGTCGGGGATGGTATAGACTGGTTGGGCCAGGTGGAAAGGCCAACAGAAGCACCAGTAACATTTGTTTTAAGACTGGCAGATGAGGGCCAGGATGAGGAGATACGGGTATATAGAGAGAAGGTGAAACATGGAAAGGCCCTGAGGAGAGGGAGAGGTATCCCAGGTAGCAGACCTGTTCTCTGCATCAGTGGGAAGACCCCTCAGGCAGGCTTGTGAGCTGATGGTGGAAAGTCAAAGAGAGGGCAGAAGGCCTTGAATGCCAAGCCCTCTCTCCATTCTAGGCAAAAGAATTTAGGTAGTGATAATCTTTGGCAGTTTTTTGGAGAAGGGAGAGGCATGCTGACAGTGTTATCGGAGACATTGGTCTTCCTTTTTTATGGACATAAATGTCTCCAGAGGCAAAGGCCAGCTGGGAAGGTGTGAGTGTTTGCCACTTTTGCTGCCACCTGTATTGGGGGCACCATCTGGGCGAGCCTGCAGCTGCCTCCATCTAGGGCCCTGTGTGGGGGTTCTTGGTGTGGCCAGAGTGAAGAATGTGGCTCCTTCCAGGTCACTTGGGGCCACAGGCCACATTATTTACCCAGTCAGTGTGTGATGGTGATCACACTGTGAGATGTCTCCTTTTCTCCAAGATGGAAGATGTTTTTCTCGTAACATTGGTAGTAATTATTTCTATTTCTCCACATTAAAGCTGTGAACTAGATGAATCCCTAGAACAGAGAACACAAGGATATTTAAAATTACACTAGTGTTGCCCAATTGGCCTCCCTCAAATTCATCTAATAATTAAGAAGGTGTGCAGGCAGCTGTCTGCAGTTTCCTTTCTCAGCTGGTCTGCGTAGCCAGGTGTCCATTGTCTGTTCTAATCACTGCCCTCATCTGCCCACCTTGTGTCTGAGCTGGAAAGAGTTACAGCTTTTCAAAAAGGCTTCCATTGCCTGCCCCTTTTCCTGCCCTGTTGGAGGTCATGCAGCCGGGATGCTGTATGTCTGACAGATAATCCATGCAGTGGTGAGTGACCCAGTGATGGATCTAGGAGGTAAATTTATTGGGTGCCTTCATTTTGCCAGCCAGGGATATGAAGGTGTGCTCCCCGGCAGGCAGGTTGGTGAGCAGGCTGTCACAGTACAGCCGGAGGGTGTGCTCCGGTGGCGGCCAGTGGGGTGAGATCCTGCCCGCTGTGCTGGGGGAGATGGGAAGCATCAAGGAAAATAAAGCCCCGGCAGAGTCAGTCTGCAAGAGTGATCAGGAGTTGGTAGGTCATACGGGGGCGTTCTCAGTGGAGGAGGTCAGCATGCACAAAGATGGGAAGGTGAGCTGCTGCGGTGGGAGTGGTTGGCGTTATGGGTAGTGTGGGAGGGGGGCTTAGAGCTGAGGATGGAGGGCTGGGCAGGACTAGACTGAGATGGGCCACTGTGCAGTGTGGTGCCACAGGAGGGTTGTAAGCAGGGGTTGATACCAGGTTCCGGTAGGCAGGCCCATGGAGAGCACTTGGGATGCTAGATCAGGGGTGGGAAGACTGGTTAGAAGGTGGTTGGAGTCATTGAGGCTCTGGGGCTGAGGTGGGCCTCGGCTGAAACCAGAGAAATGGGCCTGGGCAGGTAGCCTTGGGGAGGTCGGAGGTGGTCAAGGACTCGGTGATACTTAGATGTGGAGGCATTGAGGGCGATGCCAGGGTTTAGGGCTTGGGAGACTGGATTGGATGGTGGTGCTCCTTATTGAATGGGAAGACGGGACGAGGACCGGGCTCAGGCAGGAGGGAAGAGGTGGACGTGATCTGTTTGGGTTAGGCAGAGTCTGAGCTACCCGAGGGTCAGACAAATAAGAGAGAACCAAGAGGCTTTTGGCTGTGCGGTATTTGGTAAATGGAAACGGGCTGGCTGACATCCCTCACAGGAGAGTGTGTGGAGCGAGAGAGATGGGCCAGACTAGGTCTGTGGGGGGTTCTCTTTGAAGGATGGGTAGGGAAGCACAGCCTTGTGAAGCAGCCAGAGGGGGAGAACAGTGTTTTTCATCCAGAGCCATGCGCGGAGACGTTTCTGGTGTCACAACTGAGAGGAGGCTGTTGTTGGCATCTTGTGGCTAGAGGCCAGGGATGTTCGTGAACACCATATGATGCACGGAACAGCCCCCACAGCAAAGGGTCATCTGACTGAAGAGGACTCTTGTATGGAGGCAGGCAAACCCCGTGCCTGTCATTTCCCTACAGCGGCGGCTGTGAGTGTCCTCTTCATGGCTGGGCACCTGCCGCCTGGTGCATAGAGGCTATCAGGTGAAGCACAGAGGTAGGAGGGAAACCAGGAGCGACTGCAGCCAAAACCAAACGAGGGGAGTGGTTGGCGGTGCCTGGTGAGGCCAGGAGGTCAGGTCATCCGAGGGTGGATACTTACCCATTGTGCTGTGCGGTAAAAAGGTTCTGGGTCTGGGTGAGAGCTGTGCTGAAGAGAACTCAGAGCCCAGTGCCAGCATCACTGCTTAGCAGACTTGGACTCTTTGTGCAGAGTTGGTGTGGGAGTTAATGAGCATGATGACAATTAAGGATTATTTTTGAAGTATTTGAGAGTGTCATGTAGTTGGGAACTTACCTGACATAAATCATTTTAGGCATAATGTGTATTCTCTTTGAAATCTGGTTCCTTTTTTTTGCTTCCCCAAGGACATTAGGCTAAGAACAGTTCACCATCCTCATAGTGAGTGGGAAGGCGTTGGATGCTATTCAGCCGACCTGATATTAAGGAACAAGCCTCTTGATCAGTGAGAATTGCTGTGGGTTTGTTTTATAATACATCTACCGGTTTATTGTTCTCTTCTTTTGTTTTTGTAACATACACTTAGGAAAATTGTGAAGCCGTGCCTCATAGGGCGACTGTCTATGCGCAGCTGGTGGAGTCCAGGAGGATGTGGTCGTGGAATAAGCTCTTTCCTGTCCGCGTTCAGACTGGCCACGGAGAGCAGGTCATCATCCCCCCCTTGGAACTGGAGAGGTGCCCCGGTGCCCCGTCTGTCTATGACATTCAGCTGAACCAGGTGTCGCCCACTGACTTCACTGCCCTCAGTGATGTGATGCCCATGTTCAGGTACCAAGGAACCGGACCAGCCAGTGGTGCTTTGAGATAATTTGGTGGAATTGGGGGCTTTAGAAGTTTTTCATGAATGAGAAGGAAATCTAGCGGAGGTCACCTTTTGAAGGCAGGAGTCTGTTGCAAACAAGTCTCATTGCTGGCGATGTCACTGTAAAAGCTTAAAAATGGAGGATGTGAGCTTTAAATATGCTTAAGTTCCTGCATATTCTTCCACAGTGTGGACTTTAGCAAGCAAGTCAGTAGCTCAGCGGCCTGCCACAGCCGGCAATTTGAACCTCTGGCATCGGGCCGAGCTCAGGTGGTTCTCTCCTGGTGGGACATTGAAATGGACCCTGAGGGGAAGATCAAGTGCACCATGGCCCCCTTCTGGGCACACTCAGACCCAGAGGAGCTCCAGGTAAGAAGAGGTAGGAGTTGAGCACGTTTTCATGTAAATTAGGAAACTTGTCTGCTTTTGGTTTTGGGGAAGTAGTATGTTGAACCTTAGATTCACAGGAATTTAGAGACAGGAGGACTGTGTCAGGATTTTTTTTTAAGATTTTATTTATTTATATGACAGAACGAGAGAGAGCGTGAGAGTGTGTGTGCGCATGTGTGCACACAAGGGCACAAGCAGGTGAGCGGCAGGCAGAGGGAGGGGGAGAAGCAGGCTCCACGCTGAGTGTGGGGATACACACACACACACACACACACCGCCCCCCCCCCCCAGCCTGTGGCAGGCAGAAGGAGTGGGAGAGGTAGGCTCCCCGCCGAGTGTGGAGAAGGAGAGAGACAGACAGACACACACACGCACGCACACACGCACACACACCTGCCCCTACCATGGCCCTGAGATCATGGCCTGAGCCGAAGCCAAGAGTTGGCCCCTTGACTGAGCTACCCAGGTACCAGTCAGAGAAGAGTTAAAACAACAGCAGCAGCAAAAAGGCAAGGGAACCCATGGTAAGCTAGAAAACAGACCTTGGAGTCTGCTGAGTTCCTGCACGGCACCAGCAGACACGAGGCCGCAGAGGGGTGCTGGCTCACATGGCGATGCTCAGAGCCCCCACCCCCAGCCCCCATGGAACCCCAGGGCCTCAGCTCAGCTTGGAATGGAGGACTGTGGTCTGTCTACAGCCTCGTTTTCTGTGCCCTCAAAATCTTGTGTAGCTTAATAGAAAGTGGGCAGAGGATGTGAACTACAGAAAAGAAGTGCATGGTTTTAACACAAAACGAAAAGCTCTTAAGCCTCACTTGTACAAGCAGTGCAGATGTAAACTGCATTTAGACCTTTATTTTCCACCTGTTAGTGTTAAAGTTCAGAAAGGTTGGTGACGCGCTCTGGGTAGGTGCTGTGGGGAAAGGCAGGCCCATGAACGTCAGAGCTTCTGTGGAGTGTGGGGAGACACTGTCTGTCCCTGTGGGAAGGACACCACTTCTAGATGTGTAGGCTCTGGGTAAAGTTGCATAGGCGTACAATGACGTGTGTGCCAAGATACTCACTACAGCCCTGACTTAATGAAAAAGGACCAGAACACCCTAGAAGCTAGCAATAGGGGACTGGCTAAGTCTGTTGTCATACATCCATTTAGAGGGTGAAGCAGGTCCCTGAGCACTGCTGGAGAACAGTGTCCAGGACAGTTGATGAAGTTCTAGAACCTAGGTGAGGTTCGGTGGGCTGAGGTTCGGAGCCGATGACCAAGAAAGAATTCTTGAGACATCTTTGGTGCAAAATGGTGGTTTATTAGAGCACGGGGACAGGACCCGTGGGCAGGGAGAGCTGCTGCCCCGGGTTGTGAGGGTAGGCATGTTATATACCTTGCGGTTGGGGGAAGGTGAGGGGAAGGTATGGGAGGTTTCAACAGAGTTCTCACGTGTTAAGGACGGCCTGCAAGGTGCTGGGGGAAGGCCTTGCCCTTATGGCTTGATCAGTGTCGTCTTTAGGTCAGGCACTAACATCAAGATAATTGGGAGATTCTTGGTAGGGTATTATGATCCTGCCATCATTTACATTCCCTTCTACCTCAGTCTCCTCCAGTTTATGGTGGGAGGGAGACATTAGGGCTTCAGGAACCGAAACTTATTTGCCTCTGGAAATTTGTGCTATTGATAAGGTAACCTCCCTGTTTAGGTCTCTAGGACATCTATAGAGCAAGGGAGATTCCTGTTCTGCAGGATTGCGTTCCCTGCAAGTTAACTGTTTATCGTTTTATGGCAGTCAGGGGTGCCTGAGGAATGCTACACATATGGAGGGGAGCAGGTGGAGAGGGGGTGCAAGGCGCCAGCTTTTGCTCTGTCCTCAGCCAGCCTCCTGCTCCCTCATCACAGTCATTAAATAAACACAAATAAGAGGTGCAGAACAGTGTGTGGCGTGCCAGCGTTTGTGTTATTTAAGATGAGAATATATGTGTTTATGACTTTACGTGTGTGGTGGGTGTGTGCGAGAGTATCTTTGGAAGCATTTATAGAAGTTGGTAAAAGTGGTCGCTTCTGGGAAGGGGGCTGGAGGTGAGGGGTGGAAAGGAAACTTAACTTTTCACTCCATGACCGTTTTGTATGTTTTGAATTTTCTCTGACGTGCATGTATTGTCTACCCTCTATACACACACTCAAAGAGGGGGGAAGTGGGAAAGCCGCTTCAGTGCTGAGAAGCCAAACCTTCTTTGAGGGGCCCGAAGACAAACTCAGGACAAAGCACAAGCTGACACCACGCAACCCCCACTCCCAGCCCCAGGTGGGCTCTGTGTGACATTCCTCAGGCCTTCCTGCTGTCCTAAAGCCGAGGGAAGGAAAAACAAATGATTAACTGATAGAGATCGAGGACCTGAGTCTCTTTCAGTTTACGAAATGTCTTAGTGATTTACAAGAAAAAAGCATTCTTATCAATAAAACATTCTTATTAATAACCCAAAGTCCAGCAGGAGACTCCCAGCTGTCTTAATGCTTTACTAGAGGAACAACAACCTTAACTTAACAATGCCGAGGTCTCCAGTATCTTGGAAGTCCTCTTAGGATATGAAAATCCTTTTGAAACTTCCCTTTTCCTTATCTCCCCCAACTCCCAGGTATCTAATCAGCCACCTCACACGGTCCTGGTGCGGCTCTTTCTGCCCACGGCTTCTTTTGGCATGCTTTCATAAAAACACCATTTCGCACCAAAGGCGTCTCAAGAATTCTTTCTTGGCCCTTGGCTCCAGACCCTACAACTTCTCCATTTCCATGAAAACCATCCCTTCTCTACCTCGTAGGCTCTGCGCACCATTCTGTCTGTATTCTGTTGTTACCATATGCTGGGCACTGGATTTATCTCCATTGCTGCCCTGTTAGTTCTGGGTGTACATGGGGTGACACCGGGGGACGGCCTGTGCTGCTCCTCTGCTCCCTGAGTTAGCGCTTAGGCCAAAGGGTAATGACTGCTGCAGGATTGCAGATGACCCTCCCCACCCCTGGGCCTGTGAGGTCCCCCATCTCCCCTCTGCCCTTCGGCTGCCTGGCCCTCGGTGGCCATGCCTCCAAGCAGTGTATATGAACTTCTTTGTGCACAGCCTGGTCTGTAGGCTGAGCGTGAGTTTGGAGGTGGGAGGGGGCTGGTCAGAACTCACCCACGGAATTGAGATAGACACTGGGCTGCTTGCTTCCTCTCCAGGAATGTGATGGATGTAAAATTAACATAAGAATGTTAAATGCTAATACTTTCATTTGCACATTTTCACAGTGCTGCCTGTGTGGTTTTGGAATACAGGGTGAGGTTCACTGGGGTAAGGTCCAGAACCCCTGACCAAGAAATAATTCTTGAGACATCTTTGGTGCAAAAAGGTAGTTTTATTAAAGTAAGGTGACAAGATCGGTGAGAAGAAAGAGCTGCTGCCCCAGAGTCTTGAGGAGTGGTGATTAAATACTTGGGAGTTGGGGGAAGTTAAGGAAAAGTGACGGTTCAAAAGAACTTTAATATGCTAAAAAGGACCCACCTACGAGATACCAGAGGCTCTGGGGTTGCCGTGTTAAGGTTTCCCCTTCTAGCAAAGGGGTGTTCTCTCTAGCAAAGTGTTAGCGCTAGGATAGTAGGGAGACTCCTGGCAGCTGCGGGGTGAGCTTATGTTTTGTCTCCAGCTGCCCTTCTCCCTCATCACTACTGTGTATCTTCTTATTCCTTCAGTCCTCATACGAGACGTGCCCAAATTGAGACCGAGGCACGACCCAGCCTTTTGGAGCAGGGCCTCGGGTCTAGGCCACAGTGGTTGGTGCTTATTTCCTGACTGGGGTTTGCGTCCTCACTTTACCGGCAGTGATTTAATGGACTGTTAGAAATTTGAAGAGCTGCAGTGGATCTCCCTCATAACTTCACTGAACTGCTCTTGGTCTGAAATATATTCTACGCCAAGGGCCAGTGGGTTCAGTCAGCAGCCCTCAATTTAGCATTAGGACCTGGGAGGCTGGTGTGTGAGGACAGGATGGTCAGGGAACTCAGAACCATAATCCAGGAGGGGTTGGGGAAGGCTTCTCTTGTCTTTGGGTCAGTTTGCTTAGTAAGGAAAAGAACAGGTTTTAGAAAATCAATTTTTTTTCCTTGTTAGCATTTACTTATTCTGTATCGTGTTTAGTTACACTGACATTTTTTTTTAAAGATTTTTATTTATTTATTTATTTGGCAGAGAGAGAGAGAGAGAGAGAGAGATCACAAGTAGGCAGAGTCAGAGAGAGAGAGAGAAGCAGGCCCCCCACTGAGCAAAGAGCCCAATGCTGGGCTCTATCCCAGGACCCTGGGATCATGACCTGAGCCGAAGGCAGAGGCCCAATCCACTGAGCCACCCAGGCGCCCCTACACTGTCATTTTTTAGCTGTTATGTTCAAATAGACATTTTAGACACCTAGAAATGTCATTCACCTGCCTTTTGGTTAAATTCAGATCTGGGTAGGCAGAATGCAAGTTCCTGAAAAGTAGGGCTGGTGTCAGCTCTCTTTGCGTCTGCCCACAGTGCTTTGGGAGTCTCCCAGGGACCAAGTTTTTCTTAGTTCCGGCTGGTAACAGAGAATGAACACACTCATCTCATCAGAATTGAGCCAGGCATCCACTTTTTAGGATGGTTCTTTGTTTTTTAAAAACAGGCTTTAAAAAAAATAAAAAGAGGATTAAAGATTATGAGAGTAATAACCCTCCTTGTGTAAAATAAAAAGGAGACCAAAATCACTCGGGGTCCTGTCACTGCAGAGAGCTCCCTTTTGATCTCTTTCCACATGCAGGAGATTGTGGCGCTGGTTTCTGTTTTCATGCTGCACGGAGTCTGCAGTTACCATCTTCAGTGCCTTCTCATATTCTGTATAAGGATTTGTAGAGCCATTTCTGAGCCGCTGGACCTTTGGGTTGGTGCCAGTTTTTGCTAGTCTGGATCTGTAATAAGGGCGTTCATGTGAATATAGCTTTTTTCCTTTAGTTTTTCTTTACCTTTTTTTTTAAACTTTTCTTTTTCAGTGTTCCAAGATTCATTGTTTATGCACCACGCCCAGTGCTCCATGCAATACCTGTCCTCCTTAATACCCACCACTAGGCCCAACCACCTCCACCCCCAGAACCCTCAGTTTGTTTCTCAGAGTCCACAGTCTCTCATGGTTTGTCTCCCCCTCCAATTTCCCCCAGTCCCTTCTCCTTTCCTTCACCCAGTGTCCTCTGTGTTACTCCTTATGCTTCACAAGTAAGTGAAACCACCTGACAGTTGACTCTCTGCTTGACTTACTTCACTCAGCATAATCTTCTCCAGTCTCCTTTGGTTTTTCTTATCAAAGAATTCTGTATACAGGGTTTGTAGTGTCAAAAAGGATGAATGCAGCTTATTAAAAGTTGACTCTGGATCATCATAAACTGTTTAGAATTTAAAGTTATTTAGAGTATTTTAGTAATTTAGAGTAATACTAAATTTAGATTCCAGGTCTTTAAAAACTATTTCATATTATTTTATTTTTTTAAATTTTTTAAATTTTTTTGAATAAATGCACTGTACTAGGTGTGGAGCTCAGCACAGGGCTTGAACTCATGATCCCAAGATCGCGAGTTGGAGTCTTACCAAGTGAGCCACCCAGGCTCCCCTAAAAATTTTAATTCAAAAGAATAAACAGAACAAGACCCTTCTGTACTATTTTCCCAACTTTTTATTTTGAAAAATTCTAAATCAACAGAATAAATGAAAATAAATACTGATATGCCCTTTACTTAAATTTCCCAGTTGTTAACATTTATATGTTTGTTTGTCTCTTTCCCCATCTTCCATCTCTACTTCCCTTCTTCATTGCCTACACACACACACACACACACACACACGAGGTGGAGGCATGCATATGTACACATGCACACACATGGGGTGGAGGCTGGAGTCCCCTGTCCTGAACCCCTCTTGAAGACCACATTGCTTCCTTCTAAAGCCAGCAGCGCTCTAGCAAGCTTTCTGGCCATTAGCCACTCACTTGAGAATTCTCCTCTCTATCTCTTTGGCAAGAGTAGGCATCTGTAGTCCACAGCATGGTCTCCCTGCAAGCGGGTTTGGGCTTGGATTTTGACTTCTGGATTAGAAACATTGCCCTTCCTGCAGCTTGGGGACGGTTGATTCTCTGTTCCCTGTTTCAGTGGCGGGACCACTGGATGCAGTGTGTGTACTTCTTGCCACAAGAAGAGCCCGTTGTCCAAGGCTCAAGCCTCTTCCTGCTAGCCCACCACGACGACTACTGTGTATGGTACAGCCTCCAGAAGACCAGGTATGCCCTGTGTCTTGTGGGCGGGGCAGGGGTGTGTGCTCTGGGCCAGCGACTCTGTGCACTTCTGGAAGTTCACCTTATAAACCCTGTAGAGGCATGAGTGGGCAAGTTTGCCTCTGAACAGAGTGAGAGTAAGAAATAAGAGTGAAAGTTTTGTGACTGGCGCTGTTAGTGCCTATTGTCATGTACTCAGAAGAGGCTGCCCTGGTTGTAGGGCCCCCATTTGGAAGAGACCTAGATGAGAAGACTTGAATTGGGGGGTCTTCTAACCTCTAATGCCCCTTTGCAAGCACGTTCCTAGGCTCTTGGCCTCTAGAGGTTGGGGGTGTGCCCACCACCTTTACCGGGCAGATCCCTGAGCCATGCCTTCATGCCTGCCAGTGCCTAGCAGGTCATGCTCATCATGTGTGTCTGTCTGTTCATTTCCTGGCCTAGCCCCGAAAAGAATGGGAGAGTCTCCCCACCACGCCCCGTGTGCGACTGCCAAGCTCATCTGCTCTGGACCCGGCCTCGGTTTGGAGAGATCAATGATCAGGACAGAACTGAACGATACGTCCAGGCCCTAAGAACGGTCAGTGTGCAGCCCCTTGGGTGGTTATAGGCAAGAGGGAGTTGGTACCATGGGCTCCAGCTCATTTTCTACTTACAGTTGGTTGGTTTTGATTTCTGTGCTTCCTGGTTTTCTGGTGGCTTCTGGGTGGGCCCTCAGGTGGTGAGCCAGGGAGCATGTTACCAGGCTTGTTCTCTACTCTCCTATGAGAGCCTCTGCCTGGGAGTCTTACCCAGTCTCTGCCTTTGTCCCTCGAAACATGTTGCCTTTGTGGTCACTAGCTGTTGCTGTGGGTGATCCCAGTGGATTCGGCAACCCCATCCTTCCTTTCATCTGCCTCCTTTCTAAAATTTTTTAGTGGCGCCTGGGTGGCTCAGTTAATAAGCATCTGCCTTTGGTTCAGGTCATGATCTCGGGGTCCTGGGATCAAGCCCCACATTGGGCTCCCTGCTCTACGGGAAGCCTGTTTCTCCCTCTCCCCATGCTTGTGTTCCCTCTTTTGCTCTCTCTCTGTCAAATAAATAAATAAAATCTTCAGATAATAATAATAAAAAATAAAAACAAATAAAATTTTCTGAAATATATATCTGGTTAGGGGTGCCTGGGTGGCTTAGTTGGTTAAGTGACTACCTTCAGCTCAGGTCATGTTCCTGGAGTCCCAGGACTGAATCCCACATTGGGCTCCCTGCAGAGCAAGGAGTCTACTTCTCCCTCTGAGGGCTCCCCCTCCCTGGCTCGCTCTCTCATTCTCCCACTCATCCTCTCTCTCTCAAATAAATACAATCTTTAAAAAAATATATATACACATATATGTATATATATGTATGTATGTGTGTATGAATGAATGAATGAATGAATGGATCTGGTTATATAACTCTCCTGCCTAAAAACATTTGTTCCCTGCTGCCTGTAGCTGTGGTCTCTTAGGCCAGGACCACACACAGGCTTTGGAGGGGAGTCTCTTGGGCCTCTTGGAGTTGTATGCAAAAATATGTGTGCATATATGCAAATGGATGCATTTTTGCAGGAGGGGGATCCAAACTGTCTTAAGTTTCTCTCCAAGGGTTCTGCGACCTGTAAAGGAATCACTGCCTTTGGCGAGTCACTTGAGGGACCCACAGCTATTTGTGCTGTGACCAGAAAGGGAAGAGATTGGGAGGCTGGGCTTTTTAGGACAGCTTGTGGAGAGTCTTTCCTGACAGTGAGGTCTGGGTGGGGAGAGGTGGGTGAGGTGGGTACGTTGGAGGGCGGGGGCTGCTACTGCTTGGCAAGCCTGACTGTGGGGACCCAAGAAGATCCAGCTGGGTGTTGAGGGTGTAGAATCGGATCGAAGGATCACAGAGTGAGTTGGTGGAGTCAGAAGAAGGGAAGCATTTCTGTTAGCGCGCCAACAAAAATTTCTTGACCTACCGTAAGAAAACCTGTGTTGAGGTGGTTCTTCTCCCGCAGGTGCTGAAGCCGGACAGCGTGTGCCTTTGTGTCAGTGATGGCAGTCTGCTGTCCTTGCTGGCCCATCACCTTGGGGCAGAGCAGGTACTGGACAGGCGCCGTTCTGCTGGTTTTCCGAAGGCGGCTCTTGAGTTTGAATGTTACGTGGTCTGGGTACATAGTTCTGTGACTCAGGCTCTTTGCAGAGCACAGCTGCCATGGATGCAGGGACTTTGGGGTTGATCGCCTCGGTGTGCAGGCAGAAGTGAGGCTGTAGCTGTTCCTGTAGAGCTGCAGTTCCTTGTCAGAGTCTGCACCTTGTAAGGGCCAGTGCGGCAAGGGGGAGTGGTGCAGGGGCGGCTGGGTGGCTCAGTCTGTGAAGCCTTCCACTTCATGACCTTCCACTCAGGTCATGATCCCAGGGTCCTGGGATCAAGCCTCCCTGCTCAGTGGGGTGTCTGCTTCTCCCTCTCCCTCTGTCTCACCCTCCTCCCCCCTCTCGCACACACACACTCTCTCTCTCAAATGAAGTCTTTGTGGGGAGAAAAGGGGATGCTGTCCCCATGGGTAATGAGCACAGGTGGACTTGGTTAGGTGGTACCTTCTGCCTTGGAATGATCTTGTTGATGTTTGATCTTTAGTTTCTTTTTCTCTCAAGTCAATCTCCTACAACTAAGAGCATGGTATTCTCTTTAGGTATTTACCATAGAGAGCTCAGCAGCTTCGCACAGACTGATGAAAAAAGTAAGTGATAATGGTTGTTACTGAAATTATGAGGGGACCGGGTGGGGGCCTCCCTTCCTGCGTCTGGGATTGATGGCTTTGATGCTGTGTTGGCACTAAGGGAGCTAGTGAGAACCCCCTCCATCTTGAGAGCTGGCTCAGAAATCTGGGCTGTCACTGGATAGTAGCAAACCTCCAGACTCTGCTTTGTGTTTTGTGGCTTTTCTCCTCACTTCACATAAAACTAACAAAACTAAAATCTTTTGCAGTGATACAGCTGAGCTTATGATTCGTTTTGCCACCCGGTGCCCAGAGAGTCACTGCTCACAAGCTGACCTGACTAGTTGGTCCTGTGACCGTTATTTCTCCCCCAGATGATTGGCTTTGATTTCTTCTTCTCTGAAAGAAACTCCCAGAAATACAAGCCTGTTGCTGGGTCTTGCTTACATGCCTGCAAGAGAAATTTGTTTTGCTATTACAACATTTTGCTAGTGATCTCATCCTTGGGGCACTGGATGCCCCTGGAGGAGAGAATTTCCACAAAGCAGATGAAAGTGGTCCTCTAGAACTGTTTGGCCAGAAAACTGCGAACAGACCAGGCAACTCTGAGGGGTTGGTTTTTCCTGGACAAAAAGAGTACTTTCATTTTTTTTCTTGTTAAGATTTTCAAGGCTAACCATGTGGAAGATAAAGTTCATATAATAGAGAAACGGCCTGAGTTGTTAACGTCTGCAGACTTGGAGGGTGAAAAGGTGAGTGGCGATGGCTCTGTCTTTGCATGGAGGGCGCAGCACTGCGCTGATCTGAGTGCCCCCTTCTCGCGGCTGCAGGGGGGCTCCCACCCCTGCCTTGGCCGCTCTCAACTCTAGCTGATCTCTGCTCTTCTGAGGGAGGGCACAGTGGCTGTCTTGAGACGAGCAGCTGCGTGTTGTGGCCTCTCTGCCGTCCTCCTTCCCAGCGCTCCAGCTCCACTTGCTCCCGTGTTTTGGTTCGCCTTTCTGCCTACTTCCTGCCATGGCTGCCGTTGCTCTTCTGATCATCTGTCCCCCATGGTAGTTGGTCTTCTGACCACCCCACCCCACCCAGTGTGCCTCTGAAACTACTCCCACCCCTTAGTGACCTGAGAAACCAAACACAGTCTTCCCGCACATTTCTTCTTACCAGCCTCCTGGACCCTCATGACCCAGAGGCCTTCTTAACACATTTCTTTTTAGGTCCATAAGAGACTGCTTTTTTTAGGGGCACCTGGGTGGCTCAGTCGGTTGAGCATCTGACTGTTGATTTTGGCTCAGGTCATGATCTCAGGGTCCTGGGGTCGAGTCGCCCTCGTGGAGAATCCTTAAGGTTCTCTCTCTCCCTCTGCCCCTCCCCCGCTCACATGAGCTCTTTCTCTCTCTCAAATAAATAAAATCTTTAAAGAAGGAGAGAGAGACTGCTTTTTCCAGGTTTTTATCTTTCTAGCTGCTCTTTCTCAGCTTCTCATGGGTTTCTGTTCCTTTACTCAATCCTTTTAGCAGTATTTCTTGGTACTTTCTCCTTGTCTTTTCTGTCTTTTCTGTCTGTCTGTGTCTCTTCTCTGGGTGATCATTTCCCATAAGGGAATCTTTGGCCGCCAAAGCTGGGACTGCAAATCTCTTATGTCCAGGGACCAACTGGATAGCTTTCTTTACATATCTGCAGGCCCTTCAAGCTGGAATCGATCATCTTTCTTTGCCAACTTTTTTTTTTTTTTTGACAGCTTTGCTGAGAATTGATGTGCCATAAAATTAACCCATTTCAAGTGTGCAATTCAGTGATTTTTTTGTAAATTTGTATAATTATACAACTATCGCATATTTCAGTTTTAGAGCATTTCTGTCACCTAGCCCCTTGACCCAGGAAAGCACTGATCTGGTTTCTGTCTATAAAATAGTGTTTTCTGGGCATTTTATATAAGTGGAATAAAACGATGTGTGAACTTTAGTGTTGGGCTTCTTTCACTGGTCATGCCTTTGAGGTTCGTCCATTTGTAGAACATGCTGGCATTTTGTTCCTTCTCAGTGCTAGATAGTATGCGGAGCGCATGTTGTTTCTTCGCTCACCTCTTGGTGGGTGTTTGGATTGTTTCAAAACCGACTTTTGGCCTTTAAAATAATGCTGCTGTGAACTTTTTTTTTTTTAAAGATTTTATTTATTTGACAGAGAGAGATCACAAGTAGGCAGAGAGGCAGGCAGAGAGAGAGAGAGAGGAGGAAGCAGACTCCCTGCTGAGCAAAGAAGTGGGGCTCAATCCCAGGACCCTGAGATCATGACCTGAGCCCAAGGCAGCGGTTTAACCACCACCCAGGCGCCCTGCTGTGAACTCTTTTCTTTCTTTTTTTTCAGTTTTAGGAGGGAACTGATGCAGCTAGGTTTTTAAATTTAAATTTGTTTAGAAGTTTTATTTGTCCATATAATCTCTGTGCTCAACATGGTGCTCAGAATCATGGCCCTGAGATCAAGAGTTCTGTCCCCTTCGGGCTGAGGCAGCCAGGTGCTGCCATAGCTGCTGTGAGCATGGACAGATGTCTTTGTGAGGATATATGTTTTTAATTCTCTGAGATGCAGAGGCTTGGAATCACTGAATTGTGTGGGTTTTTTTTTTATACTTTTTTCTTTCTTTTTTTTTTTTTTTTTAAGATATAATTTATTAGAGGGAGAGACAGTGACAGAGGGAGCCCAAGCATGAGGAGTGGGAGAGGAGGAAGCAGGCTCCCTGCTGAGCAGGGAGCCTGATGGGAGGCCTGATCCCATGACCTGAGCGAAGGCAGACCATCCCAGGTCCCTGAGATCATGACTTGAGCCGAAGACAGCAGACGCTTAGTGACTGAGCCACAAAGCACCCCTTCATTTAACTCTTTAAGATACCACTACACTGTTGGCCAAAGCATCCCCACTAGTAACATGTATGAAAGTTTCAATTTTTCTCTATCTTTATTGGCACTTCGTACTGTCTGTCATTTTTATTATGGTCATTTTAGGTTGTGTAGTAATGTCTCATAATTTTGATTTGTATTTGCCTAATGACTAATGTTGAACTTGAACACCTTTGCATATGCTCATTAGCTGTCCTATGTCTAATTTGGCGATATAGTTATTCTTTTGCCCATTTTTTCCCCCATGCTTTTTTTTTTTTTAAAGGAAGAATGTTTTTGAGATATAATTTACATACCATAGAATTCACCCACTTGAAGTGTGAAATTCAGTGATTTAGTGCATTATAAGGTCATACAATCATCACTACAATTTGTTTTAGAACATTTTCATCACCTAAAAAGAAACCCTGTGCCCATTAGCAGTCACTTCGTGTTTGCCCCCAGTCCTCCCAGCCTGTTGGCAGCCCCCAGTCTGCTTTTTGTCCAGAGATTTTTAGATTCTGGACACTGCATAAAAATGGAATCATATGAAATGTGTGGTCTGTTTGTGGTTAGCTTCTTTCAAGGTTCATCCATGTTGTAGCATAAATCAGTACTCCATTTCTTCTTACTGCTGAAGAATATTCCATTGCATTGGAGAGACCACATTTTGTTTATCTGTTCAGCAGTTGATGGACACTTGGCTTGTTTCTGCTTTTCAGCTGCTATGCATGTGACTGTCTGAATACTCAGTCCAAGTTGTACTTGGCTCTGCCTTCAGCTCAGGTCATAATCCCAGAGTCCTGGGGTCGAGACCCTCATCGGGCTCCCTGCTCCGCGGGGAGCCTGCTTTCTCCCCTCTCTCTGTCTGCTTCTCTGCCTACTTGTGATCTCTGTCTGTCAAATAAATAAATAAAATCTTTAAAAATTAAAAAAAAAATTAAAAATACTCCGGTTCTATAAGCCACTGATAATGGCACACCCGCTAGCCTCCAGGTCAGTAGAGTAGTGACTAGCAGGGGTGAGACCAGGCTTTCTTGCCTTGTTCCAGTGTAGTAGGGCCAACTCTTTTCTGTCTTCGGTGTTTCCTTCTGCTTCTTCCTTACCTCAGCTGGACACCCAGGTGTCATCTTAGACTGGCCCCTCCCTTGATGCCCATCTGCTTGGGCCACCCCCTGGGTGCCCTGTCTCCTCAGCATCTGCCACATCTCCCAGTCCTTCTTCTGTACACTCTCTGCTCCTTCCTTGGACCATTGCAGTACTCAACCAAGTCCTCTCCTGTGCCCATGCTTCCCGTGGCTGGTGTCTCTACATGCTTCATTCAGAGGGCTCTTTCTAAAACACATTTCTTCTTGGGCACCTGGGTGGCTCAGTTGGTTGAGCAACTTGATGGGGAGTCTGCTTCTCCCTCTGACCCATCCCTGTCCCGTGCTCTCTATCTCACTCACTCTTTCAAATAAATAAAATCTTAGAACAGAATACATCTCTTCTCATTTTGAACCCCTGAGGAAGGCATTTAGAGATCTCTTATCTCCAGGAAAGAGTCCAGTGCCCTTGACCTGTCATCATCTGCCTTTGGACTACCCGGCTCCTCTCCATTTCTCTGGCCTCACCCTTTGCTGATCCTACTGTGTTTGCTCGTGTAACAAGCTCCTGAAGGGCCTTTCTGTCACATCTGTGCTTTTGCCCCTGTATCCTTCTGCTAGCATCCCTCGTCTTGTGCTTTTCTGACTCCTAGTCATATGTTTGTTCATTAATTTGGCAAACATTTACTGACCATTTGCTCAGGTCCAGGCACTTTGTAGGGTGCTGGGGTACTGTGCTGCCGATGTCCCCACTTCTGTGGTGTTCAGAACCTAGCAAGGAAGCCTGATAGAGGAGCACTGATGAGCTGTGAGTGGGGACCTACTAACAGGATGCCATTCAGCCCTTCTGATGCTGTTCCTTCTGGGGTCCCTCCACATGCTCCTTCCTCGCCTCTGCCTGTCAGCAGCTTACCACGCTGTACAAGGATGGCCCCAGCTCTGTCTGTTCCCGTTACCCATCTGTGCTCCCGAGGGCAGGGCTCAGGTGTGCTTCTCATCTTTGTGTCCTTCAGGGCAGGTGCAGACCCAGCGTGCTCACTGGTTGCCTGAGTGAGTGAATGAGTGCCTTTTTATTTCCATGTTTCCCATGACACTTGTAACCTGCCTTCACTCTTTAGCTAGCTCATTCTGACGCCTCGGTCCTGTTTCTTGCTCTGGTTGCCAGGTCTCTCTCCTCATGGGGGAGCCGTTCTTCACCACCAGCCTGCTGCCGTGGCACAACCTCTATTTCTGGTATGTGCGGACCGCCGTGGACCGGCATCTGGGACCTGGTGCCGTGGTGCTGCCCCATGCCGCCTCGCTGCACGCTGTGGTTGTGGAGTTCAGGGTAGGCCACCCAGAAGTTGTTGCAGAAGGGGTGGGAGGTGGGGGTCCTGGTTTTCTTGCAGAGACCTTGGGTGCAGGTGGAGCAGTGTGAATCCTAACGATAGGAGGCTCTGCTTTTCTGTGTCAGCACACTGCAGGGTTTTATGGAAAAGGCTTGCCTTTGTACAAATGCAGTAATTTGGCATATGAAATGGAAATGGCTGTGTGTTGTCATTTTACAATTATCCCTTATCAGAATAATTAAAAAGCATAAGTGAAGAGTTTCAGAAGACATGCTGTTCGGCTCGCTCTGCTCTTACTAAGAGCTGACGCTCCTTAAAAGCATTTTGAGATGTAAAGTCAGCTTCTTTATGCAAGAAAAAATTGAAAAGCTTCATTTTAATTTTCTCATCAAAGCAGAACCAGTCACAAAGTCGTTTTGGGAAAGGCATTTCTTCTTAAAAGGATTTTGAAATGCTTTCAACCTTAGAAGTAGAGTGAACCTTCTTTGATATTTCTTTGATAAGAGCAGCTTCATCTGTTGGCAGCTCAATGGCTCTGTGGCTTATTTTCTGGGCATTTCTTCCCTGTTGTTTATTTACCTGATGAGATTTCCATGGGAGTTCTGGCTTTTGAGGCCCAGGAGGGAATGGGACGAAGAATTGGTGGGCCTTTGTGCACTTCTGGTCCCCTCCTTCCCATTGTCCTCATGCCCTGATCATAGATGCAGAGTCTCAGGAACTAGTTTACAGACTTCTTCCCAAAGAAACCCCATCCCAGTGGCTTTGGCCGATTGTCCACCTTTGGGAGAGGACTTGGGGGTCATGTGAGACTTGGCAGATTTGAGCGACCATCCTGGATCCTTGATCATCTCTCAGCCCTGTCAACCTGGGGCTCTCTTCCAAGCGTGGGGGAACATGGTGTGCCTCAGGGTTGGGGCCGGGCCACCCCCAGCCTGATTTCACTGACACTTCCTCTTATTGTCATGACGCTTGCGTGCCTGTGGGTGGGTGCGGGAGCTGGTGTGCTATCCTACGGAACCTGTGATAACCGTCTCCGGCTGAGTGTCACCAAGGGCTGTGCCTTCCTTATAGGACCTGTGGCGGATCCGGAGTCCCTGTGGTAACTGTGAAGGCTTTGATGTGCACATCATGGATGATATGATTAAGGTTGGTGGGGCCCCACTTCCTCCCTACAGTGTTCTATCCACCCGCTTCACATGGCCACGGCGTCCTGTCCCTCGCACTTGGCCTTCCTTTACACAGTGCAAGTGGGCCTGTGGCTCCTGAGTCTGGCCCCGTTTCATACCCCACCCATTACCCCTGCCCCTTGGGCTGCACCCTGCTTGGCTTTACACACTCTCCTTGCTACCAGCTCGTATGTGACCTTCAGGCGGCAGCCCAGAGGTCACCTGCGGGGCAGCGTTCCTGCCTGGCCCCGTTCTTAGCTGAAGGCTAGTGTCCCCAGGCACTGTGACTCCTGTCTCGAGCCCCTGGACTGGGAGCCTCATGTAGGGATGACCTGGCAGCTGTAGTGCTCAGGAAAGGTCACTGAATGGGCACATGTCCAAGTGCCAGATGTTGTTTTGTTTTTATTTTGTTTTGACCACTGCAGACATTGGCTCTCAGAGTAGCTGAGGAGACTGGCCGAGTCATCCCATCTTAAAAGGCAGATGATGAGGCTTAGGTGAAGCGGCTTGCTGCAGAGACACTTGAGTGCAGTAGTGGGCAGGGAGAAGGCAGCTGGTCTGCTCCAGTTGCCTGTGGTCTTTCTGTGAGGACACACTGTCCCAGGCGACTGCGGCAGTTATTCTGAGGGACCTGGGCCAAGGGGGTGAAGGACCACGGGCCTAGACCTTGGAGACTGGACATGAGCCCCTCATCCCTAGGCTGTTGGCTCTTTGTTTCTGCACACCCTCACCTCCCCTTAACCTTCTCAGCGTGCCCTGGACTTCAGGGAGAGCAAGGAGGCCGAGCCCCACCCGCTGTGGGAGTACCCATGCCGCTGCTTGTCCGAGCCCCAGCAGATCCTGACCTTTGATTTTCGGCACCCAGTCCCCCCACACCCGGTCCGTGCTGAGGGCTCCATCGAGCTGAGGAGGTGAGAACAGGTTCCAGGGTGCAGCAGGTGGGGAAGAGAGGGTGGGGCCTGCTTTCAGTCTAGTTACTGCTCTGGTGGCTAAGCACTTACTTCCGTGGCTTTCACGTGGGTAGGATGGCCTCCTTATCTGGGCCTTGCCCTTCCTGGTCCGAAGTGGCCCTGAGTCTGTGGCGGGTCCCCACAGCCCCTGGGTGTGTGCAGGTGGAGAGGGAGAGCCAGAGTGGGCTTTGCACATCCCCCCACATCTGCAGTGCCTGTTGAGCTCAGCGGCATGAGAATCAGAGCTGTAGAGAAATGTGATTTTTTGGTTGCTATGGTTACTCATTGGGCCATTTTTCCGGAACTCTGTTGGGAACTAAAGCGGCTTAGGAATTGGTAAGGGCTGCTCATTGTGAGGCACGGTTGGGCCATCCAGCTCCAGCGCCCTTCACAGGGAGGAGCTGCTGCTTCCCTGAGGAAACACTCTGGCCCCATGGTTCCTCTGAGTGCTTGGACAGGGTACAGGGAGCAAGTGGGGCTTTGGTTGTGGTTCTTTTTGCTCAATATTTTCACTAAGTAGCCTTTAGCTAAGTAGCCTTCCTGATTGGGCAGGAAGGAAAGACCAGTGGTTTCTGGAAGGCAGAGGGAAGCTATAGCTATGCTTGCCCGTCTTTTGCATGGCTGTTTCTCTGTGGCCCAACATCCCCCCTACCCCCAGGCCTGGGAGGAGCCATGGGGCCGTCCTGTGGATGGAATACCACCTGACCCCGGACAGCACTGTCAGCACCGGCCTCCTGAAGCCTCCAGACGACAAGGTAGTGCTGTGTACCTGAGTCCCAGAGCAGGCCAAGCCTGCGAGCTGGTGCTCCTCTGGGTATCCCTCGCATAGGCAGCCAGATCGCGACTCCTCCGTGGCCTGGGCCCGAGCAGCAGCTTCTTGTGGCGAGTGGCCCTGGGCTGGAGGCTGACCAGGAGGGGGCTCCGGTGCCAGGAGCCCTCACTATCTTCTTGTTGCTTCTACAGGGGGACTGTTGCTGGAACCCGCACTGCAAGCAAGCTGTGTACTTCTTCACCAGCCCGGACTGCCGGGTCCCGCAAGGCGGCCCTCGGACCGTCAGCTATACCGTGGAGTTCCACCCCCACACTGGAGACATCAGCATGGATTTCACGCTCTCAGACACCCTGGAGGACGGGTGCTGACCCTCACTTGTTGAGAAATAAAGTGGCCCGAGGGCTCTGGGCTCTGAATGGTGTGAAGGCCCCTCTCTTTTCAGGGCCCAGTTAAATCTCTGGGCTCTGAGGAGCCCTCTTCCCTTTTTGCATTTTTGCACCGCCAGTTCCTTGCTTTGGGTGTGACAGGCAGCACACCCTCTGCTGACTGAATTTGGAGCTGAGGAGGGGCCAGGGAGCCCTCCCTGCTGTAGGTCTGAAGCACTCCAGAAGCTCTCACTTGGCAGTGTCCCTGTGCTGTGCTGGGAGTGGGCTGGGTGGCTGTGTGCTCTCAGCTGTGAAGAGCGTGCGTGGTTGGGCTGCCCCTGTGGGAGAGGCCTGTCCTAGGAGTGGCTTTTAGAGGCAGAGCTGCTGACTTGTGGCTAGGCCCTGGTCCTGAAAGAGCATGGCAGGGCTGTCCTTATGTGTTGGGTGACGTTACCCGGATACACCTGTAAGCATCTGGCCTCAATACACAGCATCAGCAGGTGACGGGGACTTGACACCTGGACATCCGACTGCTGCTCAGAGGATAGGGAAGAGGTGGTCTCAAAGCATTTCCTGAGATGCAGACCTGGGAAACCAGCCATCAGGAGGAGGAGCCAGGAGGTAAAGCGTTTTCCTGTGTGCCCCCATTCTGGCAGAAGGACCTCCTGCCAACTACCAGGCCTGGGCTGATAGGTACCATATAGCCACCCCACCCCAGCCTGGCCCCCTTGCTTTGCCGCGGAAGACCAGAGTGTCCTGAGGCGGTTCCAGCCTTGCTTCTTCCCAACTCGAGATGCCCTTCATTCTTTATTCCCACTCCGGATGGAACAGGAGATAGTAGGAACCCAAGTGGCCTGGTTTTCTAGCAGTTCGGGGCAGACTTAGCCTGTTCCCATGCTGCTTGGACGAGGGGGCGGAGGCAGGAAAGGTGGGCCCCCCATAGCCTGGCCCCAGCTTGTCACTCAAATAAGAGAACACCAGCCTTGAGCCTCACAGTTTTATTTTCTTATTATCTATCCTTCCGTTCAGCACCAATAAAGGGAAAAAACACCTCTCTTTTCAAAATATTTTATCAGGTGTAAAGATTGTTTTTCTTCTAGGGAAGAATCGTCTGGATATATATTTGATAATATTTTTACCAAAACCTTAGGTGTGCTTACCATATAAAACCCCTAATGTCCCATGAGGATACAATACAGAAAAAAATACAGAAATTAAAAAATTGTTTTTTTTTCTTTTTTTAAAACAGTATTTCTAAATCTCAGCAAGTTAATACAATAGTTAAAAAGCATCAAGGTTAATATTCATACTTAAAACTCAAGGTGGTTTGGACAAGTGGAAATGACCGTTTCCTTCCAAAGCTGACCCCTGCCTCCTGGCTTCTGTGGAGGAGGCCGGGCCTGGGGCAGGCGTGGGGCCGTGGGTGGGGATTTGGATGACCCCCGTGTCCACCCCTCCTAGGCCTAGATGCCACAGAATCTGAGATCCTGGTAGTGTTTTCTTTCTTTTTTTAAAAAAAATCACACTGGAAAAGTCTGGCTTGTGCATGGTCCTAGGATCCCACAGCCGTGATGAAACGTATGGTCGGCAGTGGTGGCCTCAGCAATGAGGCTGCGCCAGAGGGAAGCGCGAGGGGGCATGGGATGCAGGCTGGCCTGGCTCCAGATGCCAGGGCCAGGTTGGGCAGAGGCGACCTCATTAGGGCAGGAAATGACCGAGGCACAGGGAGGTATGACTTGCCTAAGGCCGCCCTGTGAGGAGGGAGAGAAGCAGATGCCCCTATGCCGTGGCGCTCTCGTAGAGCTGCCCTGGGTGGGAAGTGGCTCCTCGGAGGGCTGGTGGCGGGGCTGGTGTTTCTCTGCTTCAGGAACCCTGGCTTCTGTCTCTCCTGTTCTCCTGGACATAGCTGACTCGAGGCCTGGAGGCCATGGCTCAGTCCCAGCCAACCAGGCGTTGAGCATGTTCAGTTGGACCCTGCCTGTGTGAGCAGAGCTTCTTGGCTGCTCCTAGGAGTAGGGTCCCCTGTGACCCCACGGAGCCTTGCCCAGGACTGTGGAGGCCAGGCTCTCGGAGGAAGAGAGCCCTGGCGGGACTGCACTCAGCGGTGAGCAGGCCCTCCTGGCTCTGCACTCGAGGTGGGGCTGGGGGCTTAGGGAATGAATGCTCCTTGCAGCGAGGCCCTCAGCCCAGACACTGCCCAGGACAAACCAGTGCCCCCATGTGTGTGGTTCTCTGAAGTGTCTTCCTCCAGCACAGGGCCTGCCTCTGGGTGGTTGTCTGCTCACCCCCCCAACCCCAATCTGGGTCCCTCTTGCAGCTCAAGTGGGTGACAAGGCACAGCGTCCGCACACTGGCGCCAGGAGGCTTCTAGTATTTGAAGGGTCCTGGTGCACTCCCCAGCCTCGCTGGGCAGATCCGGCTCTGAGCCAAGTGGGCACAAGGTCAGGGCGCTTCAAGGAGGGGAGACCAGTGGGGGTTGACAAGAATAGTCTTCCGAGTTGGAGGGTCCTTGCACTGGGAATCAGACCCCTCCCTCCCTTGCTTGACTGTGGGGGAACAATCCCGGGTGTGTTTTAAAAGGCAGGTGGGCAGAGGTGGGGCTGCTGTGGAGTGGAGAGCTGCGGACCTCCCTTGCGTGCTCTGCCATGTCCTGCCCGGGTACCCAGGGCTGGCCCTGGTCCCGTGGGGGCAGAGGGAGCATCTGTGGGCCTAGATGCTAACCAGTACCATGTGCTGCCCCAGGCAAGCAGTGGCCCTTGGCCTTCACCCCCAGCCTCCATACTGGTGAGGGGGAGGGGACAGGCCAGTCTGCACCTGGGCTTTCTGCCTCTTCATCTAGGGCCCCTGGGTCACCTTTCAGGATGGGCCTGGGAGGACAGAGCTGCAGCCTCACTCCAGAGGCAGGCAGACAGTTCCTGAGCTCAGCCAGGGAAAGCTTGGTCCCAAACCAGAGAGGTGTCCAGAAGGGAAGTGGGATCAGGCAGAAGAAGGTTGTGGTTGGTTTTGACAGAAGAGAAGCCATAAATTGATCATTTGGAATACTTGAAGCCCCCACCCCCACCCTTTTATAGCATGAGTTCCCCTCTTCCCTGTGAAAGAGTGATACTGTCTCAGATTCTCTTTGCCCACTTTGAAGTCTCTTGGGGGAGCCTCTGGGGCCCTGGCTGGCTGGGAGGGGGAGCCCAAACAGGGTTCTCCCTCATGGTTTGCAGACCCTCTAAAGTGAAGGGTGGTTTTCTTTTTCTGTTTTTCTTTTTAAAATGTAATCGCCCTTGAATGCAAGACCCTGGGAAGAGCTGGGGCTTGCTGGTAACTGGACACATCCTCATGGTCCCGGCTTGCTGGCCGTCCAAGCTGGAGGCGGGCGCTGGCGGCCCTGTGCCCAGGAATGCTTCTTTGGCTGGTTCTGATTGTGTTTGGAGTTCGGCCTTGGGTGAGGCCCGAGTTAGGGGTCTGTGTGGCTACGGTGTGGCACGTGACATGCGGGCAGTTTGCATGCGAGGGTGCAGGCATGCGAGACGATATGGCAGCGGACAAAAATAATGAACCCTGGACGAAGCTTGAGAAGAGATACAAAGAGTACAGAAACCCGGTTCTCATACTAACCCCCGGGTTACAAACTAGGTTGTGCTGTAGATTTGTAGAAAATCATGTTTTGAAAGAATGGCACTGTTGGGCAGCTGCGGCTCCCAAGGCCGGCCTGACTCTGTCCACAGTCAGTGCCCAGAGGTGCAGGGCGGCGCTGGTTCCAGCTCACCTGGGACAGACTGAGGCTACCCCCGGGTCCCTGCCCTCCTCCCCCAGCACCAGGGGTGCTGGCTGGAGGGGACACGGCCAGAGAGGTGCTGCGGCTCAAAGGGCTGGCAGAGGCCCTGCTGCTCGGAATGACGTGGCTGGTCTATGCCTCCTCCTCCCCTGCAGACACCATCAGCCGCATGGCCACTGGAAGGTGGTCAGTCAGGCCGGACAGCTGGGTGATAAAACTGAATTCTTCCACCTCCTGTTGGGGAAAAGCATTCCTTTTAGATCCAGAGGTTAGTCTACAAAGGAGGGGCCCAGAGGGCAGGAGTGGGGCTGTGGGGTAGGGGCTGGAACTGGCCAGGATCTTCCTGGAGACTGAGGGGTGGGAGCCTTACATGGAGCCCCAGGGTCTTTGGGACTGACGAGTCTGGTTTTCAGAGGAGAGCTCTGTGCTGTTGAGGGGTGCAGGGCAAGGGTCCCCTATCTACAGGCGTGGCCTGGCTGCCCAGCCTGCCCCCGACTCACGGCCTTCCAGTCCGGGCACAGCCCCTCTTCCGCGTACAGCATGTAGTCGATGCGCCTGCCATTGCCCTTCAGCAGGTCCTTGCGTCCCTTCTGGCCTGCCCCAGGGCTCTTGCTGGTGGGGAAGGCCAGGTACTCCCTGCGTCCTTCCTCGCTCTCCAAGACCCTGCTCGACACACAAGAAGGCACAGGACGTGAGGTGAGCCCCTTTGCCCCCTTCCCCAGGCCCCAGATCCTGAGTATAGAGCCACGTTCTCATGCCCAAGTGAGAAGCAGGTCAGACCAAACCCTGTGTTTAAGATCTGTCTTCCCGTGGAGCCAGAAGGGGCCTGGGTGGAGGGACACTCAGTGTGAGCCTATGAATTCCGGGCTGAGCCGTGCTGCTCCAGAGTCCGTCCGGGAACGTCCTGTGTCCACTTTGGGCATGGCTGTGGCTGAAGTTTGGACACAGCATCGCCCAGAACCTGGGGCCGAGACGGAAACAGGAGCAGAACAGGGCTTTGCTTGGAGCCAGTGGGGGGGGGGGGGGCTGTTTCGGCAAAGGGTCTTTGCAGGGAACCTTAGGGACTCGTCTCTCCTAGAATCCCCAGACCTCCTGGGACTGTTGTTTCAGATCAGCAGGGCGCTGGGGGAGCCAGGAGATCACCCAGGCCCTATTCTGGGACTGGACTCCTGGGTCTGTCTATCTCTGAGTGGCCGTGCCACATGAGCTCTCTTCTGACACAGGGATGATCACTGTGGGCCCCAGGATGTTTCGGGGACCAGGCATGCTGAGAAAGGAACTGTGTAGGGGGGCATCTATAGAAGAGCTTGTGACTCTTGATACTGAGATGGTGAGTTTGGGCCCCACATTGGGTGTTGAGATGACTTAGATTAATAAAACTTGGGGGAAAAAAAAAACATGGGGTGTGTCTGCCATCCCATTTCTTGGAGGAAAGAAACTGACACTGGTGCAGAAGAAGTGTGGGTCTACAGGGTGTATGAAGTGCTTGGGTGGGGTGTAAACACCCTGAATCCAGGCCTTCTGACTTCCTGTCTACTGTTCCCTTCCGGCCAGGTTTTCTCTGGAGCCCAGGGCCCCGCTGTGGAGAGCCTTCACGGGAGACTGGCAGAGGGCAGGCACCGACAGACACCGCACAGGCCCTGTGGGCCGGCTGATGCCTGGACACATGGAAGGGGCACCTGGACGTGCACAGCCAGCAAACATGGGTTTCTACAAGGTTTTTATCAGCCCTGAGTAAAATACACTAATGACATGCAGAACATCACTACATCTCAGAAATATAATCTATTACTATCCTTTGCCTTTGATAATTAATTCTAGCATCAGTGATCTAAGAGTTACTGATAGTCATTTTTTAATCATCAGCTCATAAAAAGATAATTTTCTCAGCATAGGATGATGTTTCAAATTTAGTCTGTAATCTAATTAATTGGCTCAAATTAGCTGTGAGGAGCCACCGCCCTGACTGTGCAGTCTGAGGCTGTGAGTTATAAATTGGTTCTGCTGCTGGCCTCTCAAATGTCTCTTTATGGAAGCCTCATCAGGTTCAAGTATGAAGTTTGGCTGGGATGGAACTGTCTCTACTTTGAGAACACTGATTTGTATTAGCTCCCCTCATATTTTAATTTGCCTAATTGGTGGCTACCAGCTGCCAGGATCCTGCAACACAGGCCATCTCCCTAGGCCTTCCACAAGGGTTGCGGCAACCCTTGCCCTTGCCTGGAGAGATCCCTTCCCGGAAGATCCCTTCCTCAACAGGATGGCAGGCTGAGCTCTTCCAAAGTGAGCCTGGACTCTGGTGCTGATGTAGGAAATGCCACCTCGAGACCCTCATCCTGGTGGGAGGCTTCTTTGTGGGCACACAACCCCCACCCCACGTGAGTCTCCACCCACCTCACCTTCAGTCCCTGAGGCCCTCACAGGCTTCCTTCCCACGGAACTGTGTGCTCTACTCTGCCCGGCACAACCGGCTCCCCACACCAGAGTCAGGGCTCAGTGCTTTTCCCGGCCCTGGGAACCACCCTCCCCTGCATGACCGTGGCATAAGGCTGCCGACTGCTGCTTACTTCTGCAGATTGTCAGGGGTGCACACTTCCTCGTCATAGAGGTTGTCTGTGTCCAGCATGGTACCTGGGAACAAGGAGGCAAGAGTGGTCACTGCAGGCAGGGCCCAGCCAGCTGCTAGGAGGGCTGCCTCCCCGGGGCAGGAGGCCTGAGTGAGGGCTTTGCGCCTGGGCAGTTGACTGGCCCTGCCCCCTGCCGTGGGGTTTTGGGGGCAGGGCCTGAAGTCTTCCTGAGAAGCCTGTGGAGAGCCCAATCGTGGTGTAGAGTCGGGCCTTGGCCGTACCCTCCCCCTGTCCTCCCTTGGTGCCCCCACCCTCAACCTTCTGGCCCAGCCCCAGCTCACCGATGGCCCAGGACTTCTCCTCTCCCGGCCCCAGGCGGCAGGGGTCCTTGTAGTGTGTAAACAGGGAATGCTGCTGCTCCAGCTTGTCATCTGTGCGGGGAGAGAGGGAGGCAGTGCTGTGGGGCACAGGGTGTCTGTCCTCGAGGGTTGCCTGTCTCTGCTTCTAGTCACCCTGACCAGATAGCACTGAGTCCCTTGGCTAACTGCCACTGGGTATGCTCTGTGGTCCGTTTGTCACTGGTTTTCTGTGTCCTTGAGAATGCCCCTCCACCCCCCACGCCCAGCACTAGGTTGAGCTATCTTCTGAGAACAGTGGTCTCTGTTCCTCCTGGGCTCCCTCCAGGTGGTGCCCAGATGTGGCGGCAAACCCTGTAGGGGGCCAGCTGATGCTGCCCTGGCCAGCGGTCCTGCCCTCATGGACCTGGGTGCCCAGGTTGAGTGAGGAGTGATCATACGAGGTGGAGAGAGAGACAGGTGACCTGCCCTGGATTCCAGTTTGTCCGGCCAACTCATGGAGCCAGAAAGTGCCTGGGAGGAAAGACAGGTACCATGTGGGGCCTGAGCAGGTGGAACCCTCCAGCAGCCTCTTCCTTTGTATGCTGCATTCCCTCCCTGATGCAGGAAGATCCCAGGAGCACCGGCTTTTGAAGCTGGACCCAGGCATGTGACCAGGCACGTGATTTAGAGGGAACCGTGGGCTAGGATCAGGGGCTGTGCCTTCCGTGGCAGACACTGTCCTCCCTACTCACCATTGTCAGAGGTCGATTTCTGGGTCATGAACCAACAGAAACAGCGGCCACCAGGTAAGGGCACCGCACGGTGCTCCAGGTGGGACCTTCAGGTCTCCTGCCTTCCCTGAGGGCTAAGCCTGAGCACACAGACCCCATGTCACTCATGGGGTGAAACTCTGTAGTTTCTCCTGGGCTGGGGCTGGTGTGGAAGGAGCCCAGGAGCCAGTGGGTGGGTGGGGGGTGGGGTGGGAGTTGGTGTTGCTCCCATCAGCTCCTCTGGCAGGGAGAAGCTCAGAGCTGCACAAACTCCCAGGAGGTCCCTGAGATCCACGTGATCACCAGATTAGTTATTGAAGTCAATTTTTTAAAACACTGCCCATGATTAGTTTTTAGTTTTTTAACCTAGTGGTTAAAGGCATAATGACCAGGGTTCAAATCCCAGTTCAACCACTTCCTGCCTCTGTGACCTTGGACTAGTTACTGGGCCTGTCTGGGTCTCCGCTTCCTCTCCCACCCTTGTAGATCAACACCATGCTCACCGTCAGGGTAGTTCTGAGATTTAAATGAAACAGCCGTTAGAGGTTAGAATCATGCCCGGTGCAAAGCAAGAGATGACTGAGGACCTGGTGGGTAGTGTTAGCTGACTCGCCCGTAGTCTGAGTTTCAGAGGCCCCGAGGCTTTTTTGTCAGAGTTCATTTTTAGGGCATCTCTTTGTCTCCTGTAAGGAGGCCTCTGTGCTTTCTAGGCAGAGCGTGGGCTCTTCTCATTTTAGGATTTCTAGGGGGCAGAGAAATCACAGTCTTGCTAATATCTCACCCACATGCTCCCGAGGAGCAGGAAGTTCTTCAAGCTGAAAAACCCAAGCCTTTCTTGCTGTGCCTGGAGCCCATGCCCTCCCCAGGAGCTGACCCGACTGGGGAGGACCACCACCTCACCTGAGGAGCAGTTGTCAAAATTAAAATCTCCACAGATGACATCAAACACCACCAGCTCCTCGGGGTTGGCTGTGCTGGACGAGGAGGTAGATTTTCGGAAATCAGCCAGCCAGTCCTGAAGCAGGTCCAGCTGCTCACACCGGATGGCACTGTCCTCTGTGGGGCAGAGCCGGAGAGATTAGATGGCGGAGCTGCAGTGAGACCCTCTCCAGGCCGGGGTGCCGACCCCAGCCTGTGGGGGGCTGATGCCCCACCCCCTGGAAAGCCCAGGCCGCCAGATCCTACCTGGCAGGGCGTGCAGGTGTGTGCAGGAAATGTACCCGACAATTCTTTGGTCCTGAGGTGTGCTTCCCACCTGCACCTGTTGGGGAGGGAGGGAGGTGTTGATGATGAAGTCGACATTATCCTGAGTACAAGCCCATTTCTGTCAGCTCCTGGTTACACTAGGGCCCAGGTAGGAACAGCAAGGTCATGCTTCCAGGAGCTTCTGGTCTAGTATGGGAGGCAGACATATCAAGAAATACCAGCTTCTGGCATGCTAAGTGCCACTAGTAAATCATGCAAGCATTATAGGAGGAAAAATGCAGAAATCCCCGCTGATTTCCTCCTTATAACCTGGCCGTCTCCTGGTGACGAGTGTCCATGTGGATGACCCTCACATGCCAGCCCCTCAGTTCCTTGCCCACTCCTGTCTGATGGCTGTTCTCCCTTCCCACAGCCTAGGCTTCATCCCACCCTGGAGCCCATTCCTCCAAAGTCTAAGCCAGGCTCCCCTTTGGGAACAGCCCAGCCTCAGAGCCTGACACCCTTCCTGACATGGAGAGGGCCCTGCCCTCTGCTCTCTCCCCAGCCTCTGCCCCTGTGGCTCCACGAGAAGCCACTTCATCTGCTTCTGGGCAGTGGTTTCCTGATCTGAGATGACAGCTATGGCCTCCATCTCCTTGGCACCTGTCATGCAGTGACCTCATGGGTGGGCAGTGTGTGTGTGGGGGTTCCTCTGAGACTCTGTGCCCAAGTGCTAATGATCCTGGTGGGGTGTCTCCATAGGCTGGTGTAATGACATCACAGACCACCCGAACCCCCCCCCCCCCCAGTGGTGACCCCCCTGCAAGCCTGAGCCAATGGGGCTATGGTTGTGGAGTTAAGTGATGCTGCCCAGCCCGCTGTTCTCCAGGCCTCTGATCCCGGCAGAGCTGCTAGAGGCTGCAATGGGAGATCCCCCCTGCTCCCTGCCAGGGGTGTCCCTTAGATCATCTGTGGCTGCCATTCCCCAGAGGTCTCTCTCTCTCTCTCTCTGGGCTTTCCTCCCACCTGAACTTCAGCAGTCTTCCCCAAACTTCTTTAATTCATTCCAGAATGGGTTTTCTATGATAATGAGATCCTGGACCCTGGGAACTGTCCAGGGAAGGGGACTGTAGAGGCCAGTTTATAGCGAAGGGATATCTATCTGCTGAACATGACTCTGCTCATCCCCCAGCTAAAAGTGGTCTGGACTTGCCAGCCCTGCCACATCACCGGCCCTCCAATCTGAGAGCCTGGGGAGGCTTCCATCTTTGTTTGTGCTGCCGAAGTCAGGTAGGCATTATTCTCCTCCATATGGGTTTCCACATCATTAGGCATTCTTAGCTCTTCAGCTCCTCTCCCAGCCTGGATGGATGCATATCTCTCCTTCTCCAATGCCCAGCAGTATGAACATCTGGTTACTTGAAAATGGGCAGTACAGCCTGAATTGGGGGCTGTTTATGAAGTCCCATGTTTGTCAGTCATTTCTGGCCCACAATCTAGACCCAAACCTCAAACCTCGGCCTTTCAGTACCACCACCACCCCCCGCCCCCCCCACAGTGTCTTGCAAAATCACATACCATTCATGTGCATCGTTGCAAAAACACAACACGATCTTTTAAGAAAACCACTGTGCCCCCACTGGCCACACGATGGCGCTCTGTCCCCTTGTATTCTTGGGGCAATGCATCTGTTCCCCCGAAATAATATGCTGTGAGCACTAGGGCTTGGAGCTTCATGGACCCTGCCTTGCTAGAGCCTTACAACAAGTCGGAGGGTTATGCTACAATTATACTAGAATTGGCTCGGGGTTATGAGGCTCTTTTGGCCGAGGCCGGTTCACATCAGATGTTTGCTGCCCCGAGCCCAGCTCCTCATCCTACTCTGCTGCTTTCTCAACTCCTGGTGACTTGCCAGGCTTTTCACCCACTCTAGGGTCTTAGTGCGTCAGCCCCTCACTCATTCAGCACTTGGTGTCACCTGCCTGTGCTGAGACCTGCACAAGGACAGGTGAGGTGCACCACTCAACACCGCCCCCACCCCCGGCCCCACCACCTTCAGGAGTACAGCGGGAGGGAGGGAAGACACAGCCACAAGGACCCAGCTACCAGCTGCCTGTCCCTCAGCCGCATCCAGCCCATGTCTCCGCCACTCTGGTGACTTCCCTGCTCTCCGTCATCCCCGTCAGCCCTGTGAGCTGCCAGGACCTACTTCCCTACGTGCTTGAACTGATTGATTCTGCTCTGGCTCGGGTCCTTGGGAGTTGCAGAGGTTTGTGTTTCTCTTGGAAAAACAATCATACTGAGAGGCTGTGCCTTGTAGTCATGGTGGGCAAAGACGGTCAACAGAGAAGGGGCCCAGAATCAGGCTTTCCCACACGTAAGGAGCAGCCAGGGGTTCCAGTCCCTTCTCAGGGTGCGACGGTATTAGGAAAGCACGCTGTCCTCAGGCACAGACCTGCCACAGAGTGGGTGGTGGGGGGAGAAGGGATGCAGATGAAGGAGCACTGGTCTCCACCTGCAGCCTTCCAGCCCCCAGCCCCGGGCCTGTCTCCTGAATTCTCATTTATTTCACTCCTCCAGGCAGGAGAAACAGGAACGCTTTCCCCAGCAGATGGGCTGGGTCTGCTGTGTACAGGGCTCAAATGGCGCATTCTCCTTTCTGTGTGACGGAGAAGCAGGCAGCAGGAGGGCTGGGGAGCAGGGCTGAGGGTCCCACAGAGGGAAAGCTGGCTCTTGCTGGCCGTGCTGTGAAAGCTTCACAGAGGCGGCGTGGCCAAGCCAGGGTGGGGCCGGGACACAGGGAGCCAGGCACGGAGGCTCCTGGGGGAATGGGACGCTGGAGCAGAGCCCCCCAGCACTGAAGGCTAGGCTTCTCCCTGAGGCAGCAGGAAGTGGGCAGCAGGAGTCAGACCCAGGAGAGCACTGGAGGGGAATGGAGTCGGGAGGGGAAGGACAGCCCCAAACAAAGGCAGATGCAGAGGAATCGTGGCCTGGGCCATGACAGTGCAGCTGTGGGTGAGGGGTGGACCTAGACGTATTTGAAAAGTGAAATTAGGAGCCTGGATGGAGGAGAGGGGCTCAGGGCACAGGGAGGAGTCAAAGCGGGCATGGTGGAACCTGGCTGATGGAGATGGGCAGATAGTAAGTGAAAGAGGATGGTGTCCAGGAGGCACCCGGATATGGGGTTGGGGGCTCAGGGGAGAGGTGTGGGCTGGGACAAATGCAAGAGCCCTCAAGCAGGTGTGGAAATGGAGTCTGTGGAGTGACTCCCCCAGGCAGGTGCAGGGAGAGGGGTGCTGGCATGGTGACCACTTGGAAATGAAGAGGCCTACCGAAGTGAGGTCGGGTCGCCCTGCTGTGGGGGCTGCCGACCCTCAGCTCGGGCTGAGGGCCGGACGGGCGGGAGGAGGCCGGCCAGATGCGGTCAGATCTGCAAGGTCGGACAGAAATTGCAAACTAGATTTTAGGTGGAATATCTTGATTTTTGAATGTCGGCCAACACAGGAAACTTGTTAATGCTGTGGACCGAATCAAACATAGCTGCAGACCAGTTTTAAGCGAAGGAGCAGAGGGAGCATCAGCGGTTCGAGGCTGGGCAGGCTGACCAGGAGCCTGGAAGGAATGGCCAGAGAGGTGAGAAGCATGTCAGCAGCAGAGAGGCCGTCCAAGAACACTGTCATCACCCTGGTGGGCAAGGTGGTCGGGGGAGCCAGACCAAGGAGGGAGACGAGGGTGTGGGCTGGGGGCAGGGCCAAGGGGGTCCCCAGCTTCTGAACCATCTGTGGCAGAGCAGGTGGGAGGGAGAGGGTACGCTCTTCTCTTGAGCTTGACAACACATCCCCTCCTTCCCCCAGAAAGTCACTCCAGCTGCTGAGACAAAAATATATCCAAGGAACAGAACATTGATGAACCATATGCCAAAATGGGGAGGTAAGAGGAGTTCATTCAATTTCAGCATCTCAGGCTGTGAGAGAAGAGTTAAGGACCCCAAACTGTGGGCCTACAGAGCTGCAGAAGAACCACTGAGCACTCTGGTGTGGGGTCTGGGTCCTGTAGCATCTGGCCAAATGGTGCTTCCCAAAACTCTGGAAACGCCGAGAATGGCTTTTGCGTAGGGAACAAAAAAGTCAACACTCGGAGCGTGTCAGGCTCAGTAGAAGATAATGGGTAATGACCAAATTACCATGGTCTAAAAACTCCTGCAACTGCATCCAAATTAGCAGAAATAATTATGATTCACTTTAATTAGTGACTATGGAAGCGAAGCCTTGGGCTGGTGGGCAGAGGGCCTGGCATGGCAGCTGCTCAAGAACCGGGAGGGAGGGGGCACCCAGCCAGTGAGGCTGTGGGCCTAAGTGAGCGGGCGTTTGCCCCTTTGTGGGCAGGGGCCCCCTGCCGCCTCCTCCTCCCTTGACCACTGCTGGCACAAGGACCTCCCAGGCCTCAAGCTCACTCCCTGCCCCATGAATAGGCACTAGGTTTCTTACAAATGAGGAGATAATGGCTCAGAGACCTGAGGAACTTGCCCAAGAGCACCTGGCCAGGCCTGTCTGAGCCTGAACCCCAAGCTGGGCGCCCACTGGCTCAGCTCCAGGAGAGGCCTGGCCTGTCCCCAGCCCTCCCAGAGTGGAAGGACCCCCTGACTGCAGCCTACTGTCCTCCCCGCCCCCCCCCCCCACCAAGGCTCTGCCACAGGCTGTTGTGTGCCCCGGGGCATGGCCACAGCTTCCTACCTTGAGAAACAGCGCCCCTTTCGAGGCCAGGCCATCGGAGCGCCGCCCATTGGGGTAACAGTGATAGGCCACGTCCATGATAGGGTAGCGGCTGGCAAAGAAGAGGCCGCTGTTGAGACACTTGAAGCTGCAGCAGCCTTGGCAGCCATAGACCCCGACGTCGTACAGAATGTACTCGAAGTAGCCATGCAGCTGGTCTTTCAACTTGGCGGCTGCCCGCTTGTCAAACACCTCCTGCAGACACAGGAAGTCCAGGTTGGCGGGGAAGAAAGCGGACACCTCGTGGTCAAAGGCCTCGTCCGGGTGCCGCCTCTTGCGCGCAGCTGCCTTCTTCACTCCGGAGGCCTTGTAGGGGAACTTGCTGTTGGTGGCGCCCGGCTCCCCACTGCCGCCGCCGTCTGCCGCGGCCCGCACCTTCACCAGGGACTCCCTGGAGGCCGATGGGCTGCCCAGGCTCCCCGAGTCCCCGTCCCGCTGACTGTGGTTGGGTGTCTGGCCCTGGGGGGCCCCACCAGCCCCATTCCTGGCTTGGCCCCCAGCAGCGCTGTCGTCGGCTTCAGGGGGCCGGCCCCCCTCCTCGCCTCCGATGCGCACGATGCAGGCGTCCTCCAGGCTACCCTCCGCCGGCTCCCCGGAGGCCAGGCCATTGGCAGCCTCGTCACTGGGGTGACGCCCGCTGCCGTCACCCTTGTATTCCACAGAGGCCGTCCTCTTAATGCTCCCGGGGACGGCCTTGGCCACACCATCGCTGCCCTGCGGTGACACCAGGCTGCTGAAGCTGGCCGCACTGATGGAGGTGTTGGTGGGCGAATCAATGTAGATTTTAATCTGGGGCCGACTGGCCCCATTGCGGATTCTCTGCCCAATCTCTTTGGCCCGCGCTTGGGTGTTAAAAACATTGTTGAGCCTGGCCAGCGAGTCAGGGAGGAGGCAGACGTTGGCAGTGGCAAAGCAGAAGCTTTTGCCGGGACCTGTACCCTTCCATTCACTGAGCAGGGCCGCCCCACCAGCCAGGCCCTTGTCCTCTAGCCGGGAGTAGACGTAGGGTCGGCGGGCGGACTGCAGTGGGGACCAGAGGAGGAACCCGACGAAGGCGAAGGGCAGCGAGGCAACCAGGAGGGCCAGGTAGACGGGCGTGAAGAGCACAGTGCAGAGCAGCTGGAGGTAGCACGGGTCGTCCGCCCGCTGGCGCTTCTCGTAGGTGGTGGGGATGAAGGAGGCCACGAGCCGGTCTGCCAGCCAGTAGCATGGGAAGATGAGCGCCCAGGACACGGCATGCAGGGCGGACAGACAGCTATTGGGAAAGGGGGCCGTGTACAAAACCATCGCAGCTCACTGGGCGCCGCGGCCGGCCCTACTACATGGTGTCCGTGGCAGCGCGGGCACTTTCTTGCAAGGGGTGGGGTGGGGGAGCAGGTGGAGGAGGGGTCACCTCCTGGTGAGATGCGTCTCTGGGTGGTCAGTGGTGAGTGCTGGCCAGCCAGGCATGATTCACCTCAGTGCGCCATACTGGGCCACCAAGGCCCACCAGGGAGCCTGTAAGACAGAAAATAAGGGGCTTTACTCATCCTTAGCGGCGCAGGTCAGACGTTGGGGTCACTCGCTCCCTCACCCTGTTCCCGCTTCCTCCATCAGAAGCAGGAGTATTCTGTTTGTCTGAGTGTGTTTGGTTTCCTTGGAGTAAACAGCTTGGTGACGTGACCACATCTGTCTTGATCTTGTAGCCTAACGGCTCAGAAATGAACCCCAGATTTTGGAGGGGCCTAGCTCTGTGGGCATTTGGGAGGCAGCCTGGGGATCCTGGAGGGTGCCTGGGCCTGACGCTGGCCTGGAGCAGCCAGAAGACCACCAGGAGCCAGGGGTGTGCCTGATTCAGAGGAGCCTCAAATACACCTGCTTGTCACTGAGTGTCCTTCAGGTCAGAACAGAGGGGGAGCAAACAGCAGAGACATGGGGTCAGAGAGTCCTGGGGTGCAGGGCAGTGTCGCTGGCAGGAGGACCCCTGAGAGGAGGGCTCCGCCCACAACCAGGCTCTCACAGTGCCCATCCTGCAGCATCAGCCCACTCTTGCCCTCCCACCCCTGCTGACCCCCCACCCCACCCCCGGAAATCTCTGAACAGCCAGGATCCTGGCACTGCCCGGGCCTTAACCCACATCCAGAATGATGTTCCCTCTGACTTTTGGAGAAGCATCCTGGAGCTATGAGGCCCAAGCTTCTCCCCTAAGCCTGAGATGCAGCCTGGGGCCCAGCTGAGGCCCGTGGCTGGAGGAATGAGTCCACCCTGGGCTCCTGTCCCAGCCAGGGCACAAGCCTCAGACCAGGACTTAGGGCCCTGCCTAGCAGAGGCTGCCAGGGAATTACTGTGCTGAACGTAGAATTAAGAAAGGCCAAGAGTCTGGAGTGTTGGTCCAGCCTCCAGGGACCATGGGAGATCATTGTGTGATGAAGCTGGTATAACCAACATCTTGAGTCTTCATTACCCAGTCTGTTGGGGGTTTCACTTCCTATTCACTGTCTCCCCGACCCAGTCCAGCCTCTGCCCTGGTGCCATGGAGGGTGGGGGTCTGTGCCCACGTTCCATCCATCCTGGCCCACCGCTCGTCTTCCCCCTGCCTCCCTGGGCACTGCAGCTAGGACCTGGGTGCCATTTGGGTTTTGCCTCCCCCTCAGTCCCCACATCGCATCTGTCCCTCTCCTGGAACTCCTGTGCTGGTCCATGAGTGCATGATGCTTCAAGTACTGTCTTGGCTGCGTCTCTTTCAGGCCAAGTTCCACACAGTGGCTGGGGGGATTCTGTCTAGTCTGACCATCCCTCAGATACCCCAAACCCACAGAACCCTCTGTGGGCCCCTTTTTGGCTGTCTTGTGTCCTAGCCAGGCCTGCCATGTCTGCAGCCCCATCTCCCTTGTGCCCGGATCCCACTTGGTGGAATGTGGTTTCCTGTCCCTGCCCTGCCCCTCACTGAGCTCACCCCTTTTCTTCTGGACTCAGCTCAGAATTCACCTCCTCAGAAAGGCCCTTTTGCCCCCTTTGCCTCTCCTTGCCAGCTGGCTTAGGTAGCTCCCTGGGGGGCTCCTGTCTGCATTGTGCATGGCCTGGTCTCTGCAGTTCCAGGTCATAAAGCTCATGGGTCACAGCCACCTCCCAGCAGACTGGGAGCTTCTTGGAAGAAGGGGCTGCATTGAGGGGCCTGGCGGGTCCTGGGGCCACACCAGCAGGAGCTCAGGAAGTGGGTGGGTGACTGGAGGTCAATCTGCACTGCCTCCAGGCCTGAGGTGCAAGGAGCGGGGGGGGGGGGGGGGGTGTCTCCGAGATGCACCTGTCACTTCAGTGCACTCCTGTGGCCACATCTCCAGGGCTGATTTAGTGGGGACAGGGTACTTGCTAACATCTAAAGATGAACTTTAGCTGGTGTCTGTGTCTGGTTCTGGAGAATACATTTCACAAGAATTTTACTTTCTTTAGGGGAAATTGCTTTGAAGGAAACCCTGTAAGTTTAGTTGGGGGAAGCAGGTGTGTCTATTCAGACCACAGCTCTCTGGCCAGGAGCCATGGGAAACTGTTCCTTTGTAGAGAGCTCACACGGCGCCTCCGTTGAATCTGGAAAAAGCGTGTCGTCCGCCTGTGGGCAGTGGGACCACGTTCATCTGGTGCTGTAGTCACAAGGCCTCTCACTCAGGTGTGGGCAATGAGGCTTGCATTCAAGGATGGTGGTGAGGCCAGAGGGCCAGCCCTCCATCCCTCTCCCCGGCCCCCTGGGGCAGGGGATGGGGAAGCTGTTTCAGAGGTTGGGAGGAGACCCCTGACATCCTGCCCTGGAGTCCCAGACCAGACAGTGGCCTTCACTACCCTCTCCAAACTGGAGCCGAGTCCTGGTTTTCCAAGGCCAGGCTCCATGAGGGGAGGCGGGTGCCCTAACCTTGACGGCCTTTACTGTGGGGTCTGCCGATTCAGAGGTCCTATGAACTGAGGCCCCGAGACTAACATTATGATGACAGTGGCTGACACTGGAGGGTTTGTTCTAGGCCTGCTGACCCTCTGTGTGCATGACTTCTAACCCCCCAGAAGAGCTGCAGCAACTCTGTGGCCCAGAGCTTGTTTGTGGCTCAGTACTTAGAGGGGCTGTGGCTGTCCAGAGCTCTCCCATGCCTGCCACCTGACAGACTTACTTATTCTTTCTTTAAAATCCCAGCCATGTCATTTGAGTGTTAACGCGAAGCTGGGGCAGCAGCCCGCTGGCTCCCTTGGAGCTGGTGGGTCTGGCTGCCGTCGGCCCAGCTCGCACGCACCATGTTTGTATTCGGAGCGGGCAGCTTCAGACTGGCCAGGCTGAGAGCCAGGGGAGAGGGTGCAGGTCCACCTCCACCAGCCGGACCTGGAGGAGGCGGCAGGTCCCGTCCCTGGGATGGCGTCTCCCAAGCCTCCAGCAGCCACTGCAGTGGGCACCAAGGTGCTAGGGGTAGGGGTCTAGGCCAGACTTCTGGGGACACCCAGATGCCATCCCCAAGTGCATGGAGGTGGTTCACTCCCAGCTCTTCTTAGCTCCTTCCTCCTCTTCTCTGTGGCTGGAGGTGGCCCAGCCCAGCCAGCCCACACCATCTTCACCTGAGTGCCCACCCCTGCCTTCTGTCTCAGGCTCCGGCCACAGTGTGCACGGAGGTCAGAAAAGCTCCCTAAACAATCTGATTACATCCTCCCTCTGGAGGTCCCATGGTCTTGGAGGAGAAAGTCCATTCTTCCAGTCTCTGTCTAAGGACCTTCTGTGCTCCTGCCCCTTTCCTTCCCCAGCCCCACCCCGGAGGGCCCCCCAGCAGCCTCGCTTCATCCAGGGGCTCCTGAGAGAAATTCTCAAACCCTCTGTTCCCCCCTGTGGCTCATCCCTAATGCTGGCCACTGACCGGGCAGGGTGGAGACTTGCCACCAGGGGGGACCACGCTCTTAGTGAGGCCTGGCCCCGTCCTGAGCTGCCCTGTGTTGACCTCAATTCTCTTGTGGCCCCAGAAACCCTTCTGGGCAAGTTCGCCCGCAGCCCTGTCTGCAGCAGCAGTGAGCCGCCAGGCCTGTTCTTTGTGCCTCCCTGGGCTGGTCACAGGAATGCGTTTGGTCTCCATTCAGGCATCAGTGGGTTTGAGGTGGCTGGCAGCCCAGGGGGCCACCACAAGCATTCTATCCCCGATGGGGCAGATCTGAGCCTCCCAGCTCTTCATGGCTACCTGGGTCCCTGCTCCAGCCTGCCCCCTGACCCCCAGCTCTCAGCGCCCTGGACAGGAGGAGCCTCCCGGTGCCGCCTGCCCCGCCCTGCTCAGCACGCAAGCCCTGCATCTGTGCCCGGGGGCTGCTGACGCAGTTGACACAAAAGGGATTGCTACCAATGGAGGCAGTTTCTAAAGCTCTGTGGTTAATTATTTTGTCTCAGGGAGATGAAAGGAGGATAAACAAACAACAACACATTAATTAGTCTGATCTACACTTTCCCCAGTAAAGAGGGGAGTGGGAGCTAAACACCAGAGGCTGGGAACTTCTCACTAAGCTTTAGAGTCCCCGGGGCTGGGGGGGTGGGCGGTTTGCACCCCTGGGCCTTTGTCTCGCCTGCACCCCCTCAGCAGGGCAGAACATTGTGGGTGGCCTGGCCCAGGCTTGGCCTCCAGGTGAGGAACGCCTGCCCCCGCCCCCCATGCCCCAGCTCTTGGCTCCCTGTCCCAGAGCCGCCATCTTTACGAAGCAAAGTCCACCACGGGCATCTCTGATGAGGGTGACAGGTCCAACAAAGGCCACATGTGCTGAGCGGTAGCCGCTCAAGCCCATATGCTGGATTATGCTTTCAGTTTCCTCTTTTTAAAATAGTAATTACTCCTGGGTTTTTCCCCATTATAAATCCTGACGTGGGGCTTCCTGGTTGCTCAGAAGGCCCGAGCCTCCTCCCTGCCCCATTGCCATGGTCTCCAGAGCTGAGCTTGGGTCCCAGACACCCTCAAGTCCTCATGGTCACTCCTAAACCCTAAGATCAGTATGGGGGGCTACCCAGTACCCCAAGGGAGGGCTCCTGGGAGGCAACCTCAAGCTTGCTCCTCACTCCCAACGGCACCGCTCCCTGCTCAGTTTGGGTTCGGATCTCCTTCTCTCTCACATGAGAGTAGCAATACCTGGGCTCATCCTGAGGCTTTGTCCTTCCCTATCTCCCCTCTGTTCCTCATAGGACCTCCCTGACCACGCCTCAGCTGAGGTTTCTGTGGATTCTGTGCATTGTGGAGAGGGGACAAGCTGGTTCTATGCACTGCGCTGGGGGCACCTGGAGCCCATTCCACAAGCTTCTAGGTTCCTGACTGCTCTGCTATACCTTCAGATCTTCAGACACCCATGCACGCCGTTCAGGCTGGAGCTGCCAGCCTTCATTAACATGTTCCTTCCCCTACAGCTAGGACTGGACTGAGCCCAACTGGGACAAGAAGCCTAGGCTGCAGAGCCATGACAGAGGGAGCAGATCGGTTCTCAGGCTGATCCAGCTGGGAGGGGAAATCGCCTGGCAAAGTCTGGGGGCCAGACAACCATAAATCCAGATGGGAGAGGAAGAGGTGGTCACACACTGGCCTGAGAGATCACAGGATGGTGACGCCTGGGCGGGTGTGGAGCACTGACAGAAACTCCACACCATAGTTGTTCCTGGTATCTGTGGGGACCTGACCTGCAGCCACCACAGCACCGGAAGGGGAGACATGGACTGCTCAGAGGCCTGAGCTAAGCCAGTGCTCCTCCCAATAAACACCTCCCTGAGGGCTGGGGGACCAGCTGATCTGCTATCCGTTGGGGAGGGCATTGCAGGAGTAGGGCCTCGCCAGGGCTGTCCTATTTGATGTTGAAGATGGTAGAGAGGTCCCTGACAGCCTCCTTGGGTAAGCTGCAATGGACAGGCCCTCTGCTACTGTATACCAAATGATACTGGCCCCAGGACGTCCATCCCATGTCCCACCTCCCTGTGAAATGGACCTGGCAGACACGCTGGTACACGAGACCTGCTACACAGAGGATCAAAGAAAGGGTCCTGGGTGCTGACTTTGCATGTGAATTTCTCCTGCAGTGTGAGAGTGAGCAGGCCAGCCCAGTTCTGCTGGCCAAGGCAAGTGCTGGCCCCTCTAAGAAGCCTGAACCATCTGGAGGGATCTCCGAGCTTTGGAGAACTTAGGGGAAGTTGAGGAGGGTTGGGAGTTGCCCCAGGTTGGGGGCAGGATGGGACCTGTTCCTCCTTCCTAGTCTTCCCTCTGGTTCTCATGCCTGCTGAGCCCTCTCTTCCCAGCAGCAGCAGCAGGGCTGGGAATCCTGGAGAGGAGGGACCTCTTCTCATCCTCTTTGCGTCCACAGGCTCATGTCTAAACAGGCACTGGTCCAAGCCCCAGGTTTCTGCAGGAAAGACTGAGAGGATCGCTCCAATCCAATTACCGGAATGTGCTCGCATCCGCCGGCGGTGCCGAGATTGGGCCGGCCCATTTCTGCCTGGATGCCTGCCGCCTCAGGGGTTGGCATAGCAACGGGAGCTGCTGAAACTTGGAGTCAGCTCATCACCAGGGGGACAGAAAGAAAGACTGAAGAGGATGCCTTTCTAAGAGATGCGGGTCAGACAAACCCAGGCTAATCCCTGAAAGCCACAGAAATGGGGGCTAGGGGCTGGCGTGAACACATGTGCCACAGCAGCAGCTCCCAGTGACCTAGGCGTGCCAGGTAAATGCCCACTGACCCTTCCAGATCCAAAGCACCTGCCCCCTTCTCTCTGAAACCCTCCCCAACTTCCCTATCCTGCCCATATCCTCCCTGCCCTGCACGTCCCCCAGCTGTCCCTCTAATCAGGCGCCTGTCTATCTGCATATCAGCAGCCTGGGAGCACCTGAGGGAGTCTCTGGCACCAGCCCAGGCCCAGGTCCCAGCCCGCTGCTGTCCTCTGGCTGTGGCAGACTCACTCTTGTCTCCCCACCCCAATCCAAGAGGAGGGCAGCAAGCCACACTAGGTCAGTTGACACCACAGCTCCCTGACCCCAAGGTGAATGGTCCTAAGACCCAAGCTAGCTCTCTCTCATGGGTGCCCTTACAGAACCCCTCAGGAAAGAGGCCTGCATTTTCCCTGAGCTGGAAGCACTAAGAGTCTGAAGCTTCTGGAGCCTTCCTCAAGAGTGAATCTAATTCAGAGGAAAACAGACCTCAGGGCTGGAAGGAGTGAGTCCTGGCGGCACTTTGAGCTCCACTTTTCTCTGTGCCTGAAGACAACACAACCCCCGGACTTTGTAATTCGTGAGTTAGCAAATTACCCTTTCCTTTGCTCTAGTCTAAGTTGCATTTCTGTCACTTCCCACCAAAGGGATCCTATCTAATATGTATCAGTGACCCGATCTTTCTAAAACATCATTCTTCACAGTTTGTCTCCTGGGTGAACTTCCGCCCCTGGGCTGCCCACGGGGCAAAGGGGGCCTTTCTCCTGAGTCCTTGAAGGCCCTGTGAGAGCCGGTGGTGGTGGGAACTTTGCCCATGTGATTTGAGCATCCCTCAGGGGAAGGCCGTGCAGATGTTATAAGCACAGGCTCGGTGTCACACGTGCTCGGTCTGGGTCCTCGTGCTAGATATTGGATAAGCGGCTTCACTGATGCCCTGCGCGTCATCTGCTCATCTGTCAGGCAAACATACCTCGTCTCTCACACACACACAGTCTCAGCGTATGCACCACAATTAGCTCAGTGCCTGCCACGTCTCTAATAATACCTTCGTTACTATTACGACTGTTCATTCCATTGCCGCACAGGACCCTCAGGATACAGCTGGAGCCCACAGAGTTTCCTCCTCCTGTGGCTGGTTGCTTGACAGGAAGGTGCCCTGCTCCCCTGGACAGGAGCCAAGGCTGGGGCCTCTGTCTCTGGGCAGGACTGTGCTGGGGGCTGCTCATGCGAGCCCAAGTCACAGGCTTCTGCAGAAACCAGACGCAGGCAAAGGGCCCATAAAATTTTCAAAAAGACACTTTCCAGGGGAGCTATTAATGTGTCATGTGGTTTCTGAGAAGAGGAAGAGGCTGCAGGCAGCCCTGTGGCACTCCTTCAGCCCGCCAGCCCCGGCACTTCCGGGCCAGAACTCAGAAAGCCCAGCTGCAGCGGATTCCTGCCTGGGTGGAAAGCAAATCTCAAGCCACCTTGGAGGTGTATGTGCCAGGAGGGTGCGGATCAATTGAATAGTTAAAACGACTGTCCTCCTGGGTATAAGACCTTGTGCTACGGCGACATGGGGTGGTCGCCCTGAGACCGTGGGTTCTCACAGGATGGGGCTGAATTCGAAGATCTGGCCACCCTCCCCTCTCCTGTCTGCCATTCCACCAGTGACCAGAAAGGGGGCCACTGAGGAGAAGGCTGGATGGTGGCTGGCACTCACATCCCCACCTGAGCCATCCCGAGCGGCATCATGTCTCATTCCCACGTACCCTCTGTATTACCACTCAAGAACCCGCCTGCAGCCTGGAAGCTGAAGCCTGCAGGGCTCCTGCCCATCCTGTGCTCTCATGGAGGCTGAGCCCAGGATTTGGGTTGGGGGGAGGGAGGTCGGAGGAGCTTCCTCCATGATGCAAATCGGGTCTGAGATCACTCTATTCCCGAGTGTCCTCCTTTCGGGCACCAACTGGGCATCTCCAAGGCAGGACCGGAGGCAGTCGTCACTACCAAAGAGGAGCCTTCAACGTCCTTAATTAAGCCAGGTCCAGATCAGGAGGCTACGGGTACACCACCGAGCACCTAGACTGGCACGGGCCTCCCTCCCCAAGTGGTCTGAGCCTGCTCACATCCTGAGTTCTCTCACACACGTGCGTGAGCAGGGGGTCCTGGCACTCCCCAGCAGGTCACGTCCCCTGCTTTAGGCGACTCTGTAGTGTCTGCCGCATGCCTGGCTGAGGGCCAGCATGTGACATGCTTCCAGCTGGTCTGCCCACCCTCCCTCGGAAGGAGAGGCCCTCCCGAGGCATGGAGACCAGGAGGGATCTCCCTTTTCTCGGGCTCTGGTACAGAGGCTGCTGTCCCTGCACAGTCCTCGCTTCCCTGCTGATGTTAATGGTTCACGAGCTGAACAAGGCTTGGAACATCCTTTGCTTAAGAAGAAATGACAGCATACTTTCTGTGGGAGTAGAACTTTAAATACAAGTCCACACAAATGGCAGGATTTCTGCAGGCCCAGTGTTCAGCTGCATTTCAAGTACAGCATTTCCTCCTGGAATGGATTGGCCGGCTGAGCGGTGTGTAGGCATTTCAAGGCACCAGAGAACACAGATGAAGACAACAAACCTTCCTAAAACAGCACAGACTTGCTAAAATTCTTCTAAAGGGAATCATTTCACATTCAGCCTAAAGTTTTCTCTGCAAAGAACATTTAACAAACCGAGTCCTAGAGGAGAATTTATGCAGAGATTAAAAAGCAAATCGGTGTGAATGAGTAAATAAGATCAGGCATCAGCATCTCCCTAAGCCTCCAGGCAGCCCTTGGCAGCTGAGCCTGAGGCCGGGGCTTTCTGGATGTGGGCAGGGTCTCATTCACCAGGAGTGCTCAGCCCCTTGTTCGGGGCAGCCTCAGAGGCTGTCCTCGGGTCCTCCGTGCACAGTATCACCGGAGCCCTGGGCACTGAGAGAGCCAGCATGAACTCCCTCCCCGAGAGAGGAAACCCCACTTGGGCTAAACCTGGGGCTGCTTGCTCCCGAAGGTCTCTGACCTGCCTGTGGGATTTCAGAGCCTGCTCCAGAGCGTATAACTGGGAGGCGACTGGGGGCTGCTGGGGGGCTTCCCATGGGAGTGAGATGTGAAACCTCATTTGCATAAGACTGTGAATTAGTCATTTGTCCATAGCAAAGGCCGGTGGTGAAGAGATCACGGGGATCTGTAGTTCTCCAAGTTGCCTCTCATTGCTGCCACCAAACTTGCCTTCCAAGGGTCTCCTGTGGCTCAGGGTTCCCACTCACCCCTGCCCCTCTGGTAGTGGTAGCTGTCTACAAGGTCTTGGCTATTGAATCCTGCATTTCTGAAAAGGGAAACAAGAACCGCTGGCGCTGGGTCATGGAGGCTGGGTGTCCCCAGATTGCTGGTATAGACGTGCTGGTGCAGACAGGGACATGTCTCCATCCAGGAATAACTACTTAAAAGATAAGCACGCTTTATCTTTGTGAACATCTGGGTAGACGGTTTCTTTTTCGTCTCTACCTCTGCCTCCAAGCTTAGGATAGGACTCTTGCCTCACTTCCTCTGCCCTCCCCTGCCCTCTCAGGGGCTGGAGCCTGCTCCCCGCCATAAGCCAGGACTGCACTTCTAGGTCCTCTTGTGGTTGGGTGGAATCATGTGACCAGCTCTACCCACTAGCTGTGAGTGCAAGTGGTCTGTGTCACTGCTGGGCTAGAGTACTTAGCACAGGTGTGAGAACTCCTAGAGTTCTCTCCCTTTGCCACATCTACCTGTAGTGTTCTTTTTTTTTTTTTTTTTTTTTTTTTTTTTTAAAGATTATTTATTTACTTGACAAAGATCACAAGCAGGCAGAGAGGCAGGCAGAGAGAGGGGGGAAGCAGGCTCCCCGCTGAGCAGAGAGCCCGATTGGGGGCTCGATCCCAGGACCCTGGGACTATGACCTGAGCCAAAGGCAGAGGCTTTAACCCACTGGGCCACCCAGGCGCCCCTACCTGTAGTGTTCTTGACGGTGGCTGCTCTATCAGCCTGGGTCCCAGGGTGTGGAACCATGGAGCAGCGCCCCAGCTAACCCTGCTCCCCACATGTCATAAGAGCAACGACAGAAAACTGATTATAAGCCACAGCATAACCCCTCCCACCCTGACCAATAGAGGAAGGCTGCTCCCTCCCTCCTTCCCTCTTTCTTTCTTCCTTTCTTTCTTTCTTTCTTTCTTTCTTTCTTTCTTTCTTTCTTTCTTTCTTTCTTCTGTATTTATTTGAGAGAGAGAGAGAGTGAGAGGGGTAGAGGGAGAGAGAATCCCCAACCAACTCCAAGCTGAGCACAGAGCCCGAGGCAGGGCTCATCTCACCGTGAGATGGAGACCTAGAGTAGGAGGCTTAACCGACTCTGTCACCCAAGGACCCAGGCTTCTGATTTCTTTAATCCATTTACCAAAAACAAGACTAACTGATCAACAGCCCTCAGTTTCCCCAGTATATAGCCAGATTGATGCCCCAGACCCAACTCTCTTTAAGAAAGATTTTAATGGCAATAATGATGTTCCTCTGCCCTAAACCCGGACCAGATCAGGGGCTCACTGCTTTCCATCCCTCCGTGTATGTACTGAACAGCTAATTCCCTGCTCAGGGCCATGAGGCATCTGGAGAGCTGAGCCTGAATCTTTTCATTTTTAATGGAAATCACTCCTGCTCAGAGAAGGGGCCACTGCTATTGATAGAAGTATTAAAGTAAATCCACACACACGGGTTCCAGGGACCCGTTGGTTGGTTCCAGGGACCCAGCCAGACCCACAGGGGACCAGGCAGGAGGGAGTGTCGAAGAGTACACTGGGGGGGCGCAGATCGAGATGGTGCAACAGCAGATCGAGATGGTGCAACAGCCTGTGCTTAAGGGTTGGGGTCCGACACTGCCGGGTTGTGCTGGCCAAGGGGTGCTAGCCTGGGCTGGAGAGGGCGGAGAGCTGGGAGGCGGGGGGGGGGGGTGTGCACCTGGCATCCAGCTCTTCTGAGTCTGACGCAGCACTGTGACTGCGGGGTATTCTGCAGCAAGGCCCCAGGAATTTCTGGGGGCAGAGCCTGCTTTCTAGGTGTGTGTATTTTAGTGTGGGGTGTCCTCCTGGAGGGCATGGAGACAGGAAGGGGGTACGTGGTGGCTGGAATGAGCAGTGAGCAAGGGAGGGAGATACAGGAGAGTCTGGGAGAGCCGAGAGCAGGCATGTGGGAAGCAGAGGTGCTCTGAAATCCTGCCCAGGGGGCCACGCTCTGACCACAATGACCCACCCGGTCCCAGGTGGCCGGCAAGGACATGCCAGGGAGGAGCAGCTGTGAAACATGGGCCTGAAAGGAGGATCCAACACATTCACTGACAGTTTGCTTAAGCCGGGCTTGTTTAAGTTAAATGCTTAGAATGTCTGAGTGAGTAGCTTCCCACCTACACCACACGATCAGCCTAGCCTCCAGTTCGGCTCCGAGCAGGGCGAGCAGAGCCTCACTGGCCCGGCCCGTGTCCTGCCCTCTGGGATGGATGAGTGACCCTCTGGCTGGCTAAGGGTCCGAGCAGCACCCCTGGCTTGAGGCTTCCTGCACCCCCCTCACCACTAGAGAGACGGTAGATAGGGGGTTCCACCAGGCTTTGATAAAGTTTTGGAGAGAAAATTGCCAGAACAGAGGTCAGCACCGAAAGGGAAACGGTCTATACCGTTTCAACCTGATTTTGCTTTTAAAAATAGGCCCCACATGAGACTTCAGCTGCGTGATCTCATCCATCCCGCGGCCCTCTGCCCTGGGTCCTGGGGCCACCATCCTTCTCATGCCCCTTCTGTCCCTGGAGCTGTGGCTTCTCTGAGCCTTTGGTTGTCCCCTCTTCCCCTGCCCACCCTGAGGAGCTAGACCTGCCTCTTCTCCGCTCCCTTCATTGAATGTTCAGTATCACCTGTTCCCAGGTGTCTCTCGGGATAGCTGACTTCTTTGTCCACTGCATCCCCCTCCTTCCCCCCCTCCCCCCTGCCCAGTTCTGTCTCCTGAATAGTCCCTGAGGCTCTGGACATCCTCCATACCCTGCCTCTTCCCACCAGCTTCTGTTCTGCCTCCCTAATGCCTCCTATCCACTCCCAGGGTCACAGCCAGCTCAGGCCCCGCTCTGTCCCAGCTAGACACTGCCCAGCCACTACCTGTCTCCCTGAAGCTGACCTCCCTTCCTCTGGAACCACATGGCAGCTACAGGGATCTTTTTAAACTATACCGTAGACCACACTGCTCCCCTGTTAAACTCTTCAGTGACCCCTCCTGACCCCAGGAGGATGCCCAAGCACCTGGCAGGGAAGGGCACACTAGGCTCAGCATTCTGGTCTACAGGATTGCTCTGCATTCCCTCCTACCTGTGAAGTCCCAAGGCCCCTGTGTGGTTCCCGACCACACCCTTCTAGGCCTCCCTGCCTTTGCTGGGGCCATTCCCTCATAGGCCTCATCTGTGGGCTGGGATGGGGCTCAGGCTCAGGAGGGGGCTCAGGGTTCAGAAGTCACCGTGACAGTCTCTCAGTCTCTTCACCAATCCCCAGCCAGTTCTCTTGCTCTCTGGCCCCAGAGCTAACGAGAGGGACCTTTAACCTGGCTGGTGGTTTCTGTGCATTTATTGCCCCTATTGGCAGTCTGCACACCAGAAGGGGGACCAGCCCCCCACATCTTCAGACTTACTAAGCTAGAAGCAGAACTAAGAGAGGAGGCTGAGCAATGGTGACAAATTCCATTTCTCAGAGCAAAGGGGGGAAGTGAGGAAGTGTCATAGATGGCCTTGTGGATTGTCTCTGCAGATCAGGGACTGTGCTCTTGTGGTTGACACCAGCAGCCTCTGAGCTGTTCAACAACCCCCCCCCCCCCAGCCCCACCGCCCCTGCCCCTAGTCCCAGGAATGCAGGTTTTTGTGTTCTAACTCCTAGGCCTGTGTCCCCCTGCAAGCACTTAGGTTTTATCACCTGACTAGCTGTGTCCAGCTCAGAGCAGGCAGATAATAGGAGCCCTGAGGACCCATAAGCCTCAGCAACTCCCCTTCCGTCCCCTCCCCGGCCCAAATCGCTTTCCACCAGTTGTTTGACAGTGCTTGTTTCATAGCATCCTTACCAGCTCTGGGGTTTAAGCAATTAAAAGAAAAAAAATTTTTAATAGTTTAGTAGGTAATGCTATCTGGTTACATTTCCCGACATTTCAATTATATTGTATTCCTCCACTTCTGTGAAGTGCTGCCTCAAGTCTTCCCCGTGTATTGAAGCAGTTTGTATTTTCTCCAAAGATTTGGGTGGGTGAGACACACCCCCTCCCCTGGCCTTGCTCGCCTCAGAGGGAGGGAGAGGGGTCGGCCCAGAGTGCCAGCCCCCTGATGGCTTACCCAGAGCTCTGTTTCTAAACTTTTTAACCAAACAACAGAATCTTTTCTTAATTTCACACAGCACCTCTTTATATAAAACATGAATAATTCGCCTATGTGGGGAGACCTGTGCATCACTCCCCCTCCAGAAGCCCCTGTCTTACCTGAGGAGGGGCTGCTGGGACCCTCTTGATCGTCTGAAGAGGGGAAGCCACCGCAATCGGGACCTGAAAGCAGATGAGCGGTTCACAGGGGGTGTCGGGGACTCAACCTACAGCCACCCAGCAACCCAGAACAGGTGAGCCAGGTACAAAGACCAAGGGGCCCCACCTGCGCCAGAGGCAGCGCCACACCCTCCACTCGCCAAGGAGAGGGTGTGGACCCGGCTGTCCCCGAGGACACGGACGGAGGAAGTGCAGCCGGAAGGGGTGGAGGGGCACGGAGGTTTGTGCCACAAACCTGCACAGGCCTGGGGGGAAGTAGGAGGGCTGACAGGTGGAGAGGGCTCTGCCTGACGGGTGAGAGGGATGAGAACTCTACCAGAACAGCTGGACCCGGGCCAGGCTGCGGATGTGTGAGGTGGGGAGCGGAGAGAGGCGAATTCAGAGCTCCAGCCTCGGGGCCTGGGTTAGATCTGATAGACGAAGCTGGAACAATGGGAGCTTTCCCCCAGGACCTTTGTGTAATCTCAGCCTCGCCAAGATACGTGGGGATGGGAGAGAGCTGAACCCAGGCGGTAAAAGAGCTGAACCCAGACGGGGGCCACCCGGACCAGGGGTGGGGCAGGGAGGAGGAAGCCGCACGGAGAGAAACAGGGCGCGTTCGCAGCAGATAAGGGTAAAGATAGTTGTCTAGGGGACGTTCAGCAGAGACACTTCTTGACCTCAGTGGGGTCTACTTAGGGGACGGTCGGGAGGACCCTCTGTGAGCGGTGGCCTTTTACACGATGTCACCGGCTCTCTGCATCCCTCGCTGGCTCAGTCCGCAGCAGCTCCAGACACGCCCCCCAGTGGGATTGGTGGGCTGGGCCTCTCTCTTTGGCTCCGCCCTCCCCTTCTAACCTCGCCCCAGGCCTCGAGTATTGACCTCTCCCGGGACACTCTGGCTCCGCCCCCTGGCCCCAGGCCCGGGCCTCTCTCTGACCAAGTTCCCTAGCTTCAGGCGCTCCGGCTCTTTAGTCCCGCCCCTAGTCCCAAGTCCCGCTCTCAGCTTTCCAGCCTTACCCTTGACTTGAGGCCCTGGGAAGTTCAACTCCCACCCCGCGGGGCTTCGTGCGGCCCTCGTCGGCCCTCCACCTTTTCAGGCCAGGACCCTCTTCAGTACCGTCACATCGAGCAACCATTCCTCCCCAACCCTCTCCTCCGGACCAGTTCCCGTCCTTTATAGACATTTACTTTGCAAATCACTCAAACTGTGTTTCCGAGAAATCCGGAATTTAAGTCCCGGTCTCTTGGCCCACAAGCAGAAGGAGTTGCAGAGGGCTGGCAGGAGTGTTTCTTTTCTCGGAAAACAACTGGCTCTCTCTTGCTTAGGAATCCCCATGGAGAAGCTCCAGGGAGACCCGGGTTCCAGGCCTGGGTCAGCTATCCATCTGAGCCTTAGGTACCCCCTTCCCGGTCAGACATGAGGTCACTCCAGTGTCTTGGGCAGCCGCGACCAAAGGAGCATGGGTACTTGATGTTGCCACATTAGAGTGGGAAGAGGGAAGCCATGGCCCCTAGGACCTGTGTTCCCCCCAGGAACCCTTTTTCCCATGTAGACACCCTAACTTGTTTCCCCCTGAGTTAACCACCTGGAGGCATCCCTCCCCACCTATAGTTTGGGGAGTCCAACCTCCAACCCATAGCCAGGAGGTCAGAGGGGGCCTTCTTCCGGCCTCCAGGGGAGGTCCTGTCCCCTGTACCTGGGATGCCTGCCTCTTTACCCTCCACAGGCTGATGACTTATGTGCACCTCTGTCCTTCACCCTCTTCGTGGGCTGACCTGACCCTAGGCCACAGGCCGGCAAGCATCTAGAAGTGGATACGAAGGAGGCAGGCCTCTACTGAGCCATCCCAGCCCACATGACTCTCAGGCCCCACCACCCTGGGGTGGGGGAGGAGCTCAGTCCACGTCTCTCAACAAGAAGTTTCTCAAGGAAGCCCTTTGTCCTCAGACCTTCCGTAAACTGTCCCCCTCCAGCTGCACAACCTCTCTCCCCCACCAAACTCTTCTAAAAAAAAAATTCTCTGCACATTTTTTCAAAATAGAATTAAATGACAGGAACTATTTAGGGAGGGGCTCCCGAGAGGAAGTGGGATCACTACAACCTTGAAATTACAGGACTTTTTTTTTTTCCCTCAAAAGAAAAACTCATCCAATCATTGATATTCTCAGTCAGATCCTGTTTTGAAATATGCTCCCCTCTGTCCTTTCATAAACTATAGGCCTTCTCCCTCTTTGAAAATAAGAGCACATCAAATTAGGGATTAGAAATGGGGAAAATTCAATCAGAGCCGCCCTCAGGCCTGCTACACATCTCAGTTCATTCCTAGGCCAACAGTATCGGCTCCCGCTACAACCCAGCCCAGCATCATCATTCAACACGCACCAGTAGGAAATGGTGAAACAGAAGGACCTTTCATCCCCGAGTGAGTGAGGACTGCAGGGCTGCTCTCCTAGCTCCGGAAGCCGGCAGTGCCTGGGCAGAGTGGAGTCAGGGCCCCTTGCTTAAATAGGCAGTAGGGGAGGGCGGGCCTGGGGGGCGGGCATGGAAAGTGGGCTGTTTATCCAGCACAGCAAGGCAGTGTCTACGGATCCAGCAGTGGTCCTGAGCTCGCGCCTGCCTGCTTGTCCACCAGGAGCCCGCAGGCCCCAAGACCGCAGACCAGCACCTGGGTTGACCTCTGGTGGACGTGCAGCTCCAAGTGAGCCCATGTCCCTGGATGTTTGGGCCAGGTTCCTGAATGCCTCTACGTCCCCTGAGACATAGCCCAGTCAGGAGAACCAGCAGTGGAGCTGGATGGATCTGCTCCCTAGAACAGTAAGTAGTGGCCTCAAGCACGGCATCTCTCCAAGCCTTAGTTTCTACTTCCTTTCTACAGTTTCTACTTTCTTCCTAATTTCACAGGTCCAGAAATAATGTGTGCACAGGGCCTGGCACCTAGGAGGTTGATTTATTTATCCACATGGTAATGCTGGGGCCAGGAACCTTCATTAAGGTTCAAGCCCAGAGATGTAACATATGTAAAGTCACACAGCCCTCTAGCTGAGTGTCAGGGTCAGACATCTTGCAGACCTGAGACTAGGTTGGGTTGCTGGAAGCCCCTTGGGGTGAGGGTGAGAAGCAGTTGCTGGCCTTGAGGAAAAGTGCTGACTGAGTTCTGGTGAAGGGATTTACCCTTAAACATCCAATACCAAGGCAAGAGGAGAGGCATGGCTGGACTGGCATGCTCAGAGGCTGGTCTGTGCATTTGGTTGAGACCTTATTGGCGGCGTGCAGAAGTACCCCAGATTCACTGCTAGCCGTGGCTGGTGAGAGGACCTTCCCCCCACCAAATGCATATATTACAGCCCTAACCCCCAGTGTGGCTGTCTTTGAGAAGTAATTAAGGTTACTTTGAGAAGTAATTAAGGGAAGTAATTAAGGTTAAATGATGTCAGAAGGGTGAGACCCGATCAGATCAGTGTCCTTATAAAAAAAAAAAAAAATCTGAGGGGCAACTGGGTGGCTCAGTTATTAAGCATTTGCCTTTGGCTCAGGTAATGATCCCAGGGTACTGGGATCAAGCCCCTCATTGGGCTCCCTGCTCAGTGGGAGCCCTGCTTCTCCCTCTCCCACTCCACCTGCTTGTGTTCCAGCTCTTGCTATCTCTCTCTGTCAAATAAATAAATAAAGTCTTAAAAAAATAAATAAACAAAATGCAACACAGAAAACTACTTCATCTTAAAAAAAAGAAAAAGAGAAAAAAAGACATCTGAGCCTCCCACGGCCTTATACCTGCATGGAGGAAAGGCCAGGTGAGGACTGCAAAGCCAGGAAGAGAGCTCTCACCAGAGACCCGATCAGCCACAACCTTGATCTTGGGCTTTTAGCCTCCAGAATTGGGAAAAAATACATTTCTGTTGTTTAAGCCACCCTGTCTGATCTTTGGTTCTAGCAGGCCCAGCAGACTAACACAAGTGGATACGATTGAGCCTGGGGAGCATGGAAAAGGACCTCCAGTTTACACAGCTGAATGGAGGCTGAAGTCGCTCATTGGCCAGGGGTGCTGTGGTGTTGGGGGACATTTGCACGGATCTGTCCAGGTGGCAGTAGAATATTCAGACCCACAACTCCTCAGAGAAGTCTTGGCTAGAGCAGGATTTGGGAATTATTAGCGTACGTTAAATCTCAGGAGTGGCTGAATTTCATCAAATCACTTCCTCTTTCTTTTTCAACTGGTCCGTTTTAATCCCAGTGTCTTGTTATATCAGATTTTGTCTTTCATATTTTTGTAAAAAGCCAGAAATTCCCTCTCTCTTTTTAAGTATAATTGTGCACAAATTCCGCCTCCCCTACCCCCTACTTTTTAATGAGTCTGTTTTCTTCTACTTACACATAGCAAGTCTTAGGAGCATAATTGCCATGGGGTTAGAACACTCCTATGTGGTTCGAATGCCACATTTCTATCCGAGATTCATCTTGTCTTCAGAATCTCAGTCCTCTTGTCATTCTTATCCAAGTTCAAAAGAACGTATCTCCCTTCAGCTTGCCAGATCATTCCATACTGTAACTAGCAAATGCTGATTTCTTTCTCTTGGAGTTAAACTTGAAAGGCACAGTGTGCGTTCTTTATTTCTAGGCAGAGCTGTTTTTTTCATCTCCCTCGGAACTTTTCTTGTATTGTTTCTTATCTGACTGTTTCCCTCATCGTGTGCCTCGCCCTGTTTTTCTTTCTCTCACCAGCTGTAGGGCTGTGACACCATCTCTCATTTCCAAGTGGGTTGTTTGTACCTCTCTGATTGTCTTCTTTGTTTGCATTTCTGGTTTGATGTCTTACTTTAGCCTCAACATCCCTGCTTTCTTTGCTCTATTGTTTCAGTCATCTCAACGTCTACTTTCGGACGCGTTTCAGTTATTCTATCGTTTCCACCATGGAATTACAGCTTTTTTGGGGGGAGGGGGCTGGGTCAGGGAGTTCTGATCTGTTCTTGTTATTATTGTTTTTTGTCACATTTCTCTCACAGTCGTTATTACACTGTTCATCTTATTTGTTCCTCGGGCATTTCAAATTCCATCATTTAAAGACAAACGAACTGACACATAATTGAGGGCCCACTGTGTGCAACCGCTGTTCTGTATTTAGCGCTTGTCGGAGCCCGCTGCTGCTGTAGGTTTGGTACAGCAGAACTCTGCAGCTAGAACTGGTTTGAGGGAGGTTCTGGTTAACTCAGATTTATTCCATCTTGTTCCAAAAAAGACTTAAACTGTGTTCTACGTACAATATAATAGATTTTTTTAAAGCAGTGAGGGAATTAGAGTTAAGGGAGAATAAAGGTAGGAAAAGCAAGTAGCTCAAGAGAGTGTGCAGGGGGTGAGGGTCTCTGTATTCTGTTAGTGGCCTCAGTAGGCACAGAGGGGTTGTGTCTTATGACTAAGGCTTCTCCTTTTTATTTCTGCTGGTGGTGTTGACATGACCCTTTGTTTCAATTTGTTACTTGAAAGTCTGTTGCGCAGAAGAGGTGCCTTTGGTGTGAACCACTCTGCAAGCCCCCTAGGTGGGGAACACTTAAAATTTTTTTCCCAATAGGGATGGAATTGGAAAGAGACAGAGGCAAGAGGCACACCTGATGGTGTGGGCGGGCTGCATGTAAACGGTGGGACAGACTCCTGTTCGTCTTTCAAAAAGTTGGTATTGATTGAGCAACTAATCAGCTGTGTATTTCCTGAGATCTGAATCAGAGAGCTTCCCTGTTTTGGGGTAGCAAGTGTAATCTGGGAATGGAAAGCTTCTCGGGGTCTCTCTGTTCCCACAGAACTCCAGAGTGGCCTCATTTCACACCTCTCAGGAAACAGTTTTCCGAGTGACAGATTGATTGGTGTATGGGCGGTTACCAAAAAAGAATCTATTTTATTAGCTATTTGTCTTGCAAAGTGAAATCGTTTTTTAAAACTTTATCAAAATGTCATCGTCCTGGGGTTGTGCCCCTGGCTTGGAGAGACGATCCGCAGACCCCACAGGGGAAGGGCTACCATGTTTGGGTCTTCCACGAGCCCTCCTCAGATGAGGAGCCTGGGATGTGCTGCCCAGCCGGAGGCTCTCTCAGGGGGCAGGGCTTGTGGGGGTTGAGGGCATGAGGCGCAGCTGGGCACCAAAGGGGTGTTGCCAAATCTCATCCTGATGCCTGAAATGGCTCTCTCTCTCTCTCTCTCTCTTTTTTAATATACCACGGGAAAAATTAGAATTTAGACATTCATACACATGAGAGACCACGTACAGGTAACTTTGCTTTTCTATTTGAGAAAGCAATAGGAAACATTGCACTTATTCATTTTTTAAAAATGAAAACCAAGGATATAAAATCTTTAAAAAGTATTTGGTTTTCTATTGGTGGCAGTTAAAGAAGAGAGAAAGATAGAGGGGGACTGAAAGCAGTGGAGGGAAGCCAGAGGGTGGAGTTAAGTCCCCCAGAAGCCTCAGTGGGCGCAGCCCCCATCAGTCGGCCAGCGAGCAGAGGCTCTCTTCTTGGCCCTTCCCTCCGCCCTCAACTCGTCCCATCCAGAGTCAAGGCCAGTCACTTCCAGCTCTGCAGTCCATTTCCGGTCCCTGCTCCTTCTCTTCTCTCCCTTCTTGGGCCTCCTCAGTTTTTGCCTGCTGTGGGCCATCTACCATGCTCAAGTCCCAGCCCAGGTTCCCAGCCCAAGCCGCTCTGAGTTCATGCTGCCCCTTCCTCTGTCCAGCACCTCCAGATCCCCCTCTGTACAAAGAACAAATCCCTCTACCCAGCCTGGTTTGGGGGCCTTTGGTGATGGGGCGCAGCCTTCCTCTGCCTCATTTCTGCCTCTCCTTCCCTCCCACTGGTTGGTTCTGATGGCCCCGGCTCTGGCTTTTATCTTTCCTGGAACACTGCATACTCTTTCACGCCTGCGTGCCTTTGTACATGCTGTCCCCAGTGTCCGGGACACCCCCCGTTGGTCCACCTGGCACCCATCCTCTGTGGCTCAACTCTGCAGCTGCCAGCTCCCAAACTTCAATCTCACACCCACCGAGTATCAGACTGTAGCCGAGAGCCCCCTGAGCACTGAGCACAGAATCCATTCCCTGAAAGACACTCAGGGAGCCCCGATTGGATTATATAGTGGCTTCTAACCAGGCCAGAATGACGGTCACCAAAACGTTCAGTTCCCTCTGTCTATTCCAAGTGGTACAGCAGGAGCTCTGAGAAAACTTCCTGGTCATTTGAGCTAGTGCATCAGTTAGACTGCCGTGTAGAAAGGGAGATTTGGGAATATGTAGCTAGAGTGGCAGAGCCTAGGTTTGAAGTAAGACTCATCCATGGCCCCCTCCTGGCTTGAGTTTTGACCCCACAGGGCTCCCTAATGCTCAGAAGGACCCACGGGCAGGGGAGGAATCCCCCCAGAGGTCTGGGAAGGCTGGCAGCCACCGCCCTCCCCTCTGCTGCCACCCTCCTGTGTCCCAGAGGGATCTGAGGTGGATGGTGCCACTATTTGTTCTTAACACCCGAGTGTGAATCAGTGTGGGGGCTGTTCCCTTGGATGTCTGTCTGGGCAGAGAGCTGGGGGTGCTGGGAAGCGATAAGCCAGCAGGAGCCAGGCAGAGCTATTGTTGGGGGTCACCGGGTGTCCGGTCAGCCCCCTCATCTCTCACTGTGTCCTTCGGACTTTCCTCCACCATTCATTCTCCACACAGAAACCAGGGTCCTCTTTCTACACGTAAACCCAAGCACCCTCCCAGCTGAAAACACCCCCAGGATAAAACCCGTGCCCTGAGTCCGCCATCCTCTCCGGCGTCCCTCCTCGCTGCTCGAGCCTCCAGAGCTCTCCTTGCTCCGTCTACAGTTCCTGGTCTCTTTCAAAGCTGGCCTTTCCTCGCACTGTCCCCTCCCCCTGAAACCCCCTTGCCTGGCTTGCCGGGCCGGCTGCTCCTCCCCGTCAGGCCTAAGGGAAGCCTTCCCAGTCTCCCTTCATGCTTACTATTAGGGAATCCCATAGGGAGCGCCCATCGCTCCCCTTCCTGCCTCTGAAGAGGCTGGGACCAGGGTCACGTGTCAGACAGTCCTGGCTACCAGCCTACAAGATTATGGGGAATGACAACTGGGTTGGGGGGGGGGGGATATGCCCCAAATGTGCCCCTCCAGAGGGAGATGTCAGATCTGGTTCTGGGAAGTTGGGGGCCTTATAGGAGGACGGGGATCATCCAAGAGGCAGGCAGTTGCTTGGCACGTGCCTGAGCTTTGGCCACGTGGGCGCCGCGCCGAAGCCCCAGCTGTGGATGAGGGCAGGTGGAGGACAAAAGGGGGTCAAGGACAGAACCACGGGACTCATCCCATTTTTGGCTCAGTGAGGAAAGAGGAGCCAAAATGAACACTTGGGAGAAGGCGGAAGAATGCAGAAAAGGTAGCTAAAATATAGCACTTTTTTTTTAAATTTAGTTCTCAGATAATCTTACTTTTTTTCTTTTTCACTTAGAATAGCTGGAAAAGGAGGGCCCTATGTGGCAGTCCCTGGATGAGAAAACCATGTGTCAAAGCTTGTGCCGGGTCCCTCACTCTATTTTTAACTTCCTGACACTACCTCTTTGAGCCCTGAGCAGGACTCCTGGCCTGAGGTGGCCCGAGCCGGCACCTCCGAGGCTGAGGTGGCCAGCCCTCCCTTCGTTCTTCAGAAACCACCAAAAAGCCAGCCATTCACTTCTCTTGACCAGAAATAAATGCATTAGATAAATGTTCTCAGGCAACCTTGAGGGATGTGGACACGAAATTATCCCATAAATTACTTTTGTTTCCTCTCCTCAGTTCAGAGTTGGGTTTTTGGTTGGTGGTGGTGTTCACATTAGTACATGAAAGTTGGACGGTAATTAATATTCTTAAAATAGAGTGCCCCTATTCCCAAGTTTAGAAAGAAAAACCACCCAGGAATGAAAGAATGTGGACGCATGTGAAATGCGACTTCTACTAGCCACAGAATCTTTTATGAGCCTCAGTGGGGAGCGCCTGGCCTGTGGGATTTGTGGCAGAACACGCCAGGGCCGACCGTGTCTGCGGTTGCTTTTCATTCTGTTCCCAGTTCCAGGTCAAGGAAGCCTTTGACATCGTGGCCAGGAGCTGTGGGGGGTTCACCAACCTCTAATTACAGTTCTTTTTTAAAATATTGATGAACAGTCCCTCTGTTGATTCACTTGTTTTTAAACAGGGTGGCTGTAGCGAGCAGACTCTCCAGGCCTCCTCAGGCCACAGAGCCTCTCCCTGCACCTCGAGGTGCTGGGATTCTCTTTCAAATACTGAAGGAAGAAAACTGCCCCTATGGGTGTGTGTGGGGGGGTCACTTCAGGATTCAAACCCAGGCCTGGCTGGGCTGCAGAGGGAGGCCTTGCTTTCCCCAGACAGGGACTTTGGGCCTATGCCGCTCCTACTTAGGCTTCAGGGTTGGGGTGCAGGCTTAGGCAGGAGGGGCTGCCATCCTACTCCCACCACCCTCTGGCCTGAGACCCCACTGCACCTCTGGTCACCCTGTCCCTGACATGTCTGCTACCTGGGATGGAGACAAGTAGGACTGGAGGGGATCACTTCTAGTCCGAGGGGTCCGGAAGAACCATGTGCCACCCGTCCCATCCTGGGGACACCCACACAGAAGGACCTAGCAGGCCCAGGCTCCCCCAGAGGCACCTGACTACAATGTGGATACGGGAGGTGATCCCTATTTTCCTGGAGGACTTGGTGCCTGGTCAGCTGCTTCTTGCCTGTACTACTAGCTTTTCATCGCCTGTCCCCACGGGCTGAGGACTTGGCTGGCAGCCAAGCATTGACATGGTTTCTGTAAGAACCTTGTCTAGAGAAAAGCACCTCATTACAAATGGGATATGTCAGCAGTGCCCATGATACTCCAGAGCTCCTGACTCTGTGGGGCTGAGGCCAGGCTCCTGACGCCATCACCTTCCCCATGCTACAGCTTAGCCGAGTAGCTACTGTTGTGACCATTTTACAGATGAGGTGCCCAAGGCTCAGAGCAGTGAACCTTGCTCCCTAAGATCACCGTGGAGGGGGTAGCATTTGAACCCAGCTCCAGCTCCATCTGACTCTGAAACCACAGCTCTTCTCAGTCCGTCCTGCCACAGAACTCCTGGTCCCACTTCCGACCCTTGGCAAGTGGCCTCTGTAAGAGGCACCCTCAGATACATGCGATGTTGTGGCCTTGGGGGAGGGTGTCGTGAGCTCTGCTGTGGTGCTGCTTGTCAGATCCTGCCCCGCTCGGCTGGGGTGCCTCCTTAGTTGGGGGAACTTGTTGACATGACCCATTTGGACTACAATTTTAAGAGGTAATTATTGGATCAGCTTGGTGACCATCAGGCCCTTCTGCTACATGCTAGGAAATGGACATAACCCTGTTACAGGGTAAATCAGATATAATCAGCGCCTAATTCAATATGGTGGCTCTAAAGTAACATTTATCAAGTACAGAAGCAGGTCCAGTGAGTAAGACAACAGTAGTGGTTGGATTAGACTCAGACAAGAGGAACCCATTTGCTGATAGTTTTAAAAAGATTAAGTGGGAGAGACAAACTTTTCCAGCATTGTCCATTATTAGGTACATACACTCACATGTTCTAGACACACACGAGGGCATCTTCCAGATGTGCACACCTCAGCCTCACCTGGCCACACTTCATCCTTCAAGTTCTGACAAAAGAGCCTAGACACCTAGAACACCTTCCTGTCCAAAACTGAGCCTGGGTGATGAGCCAGTGGGCAGGGCTGGCCATTCCTACCCATTCTGTGCCTGAGAATCGGAAAATGCTCAGCTACAGAGCTTGAGTACATGGCCAGCTTCTGGCCAGCTCTGAGTAAGATAGAATCTCTCTTCTGACTGGTGGTTTGGGAGTTACATAGGCTAAAATAATAGTCAGATTTCTGGGTGATTGTGATGGCATCTGTTACTTTTGCATTCAATGGAATGTTCCGTCTCCGCCTCCTTCCCAAATGCCGGCCAAATTGACAGCAATTTGGGCCCACACCAGACCCTTCTCCGCAAACTTACAGAGGCAATGGTCACTAAGAACCAACGATGTTCCACTGACTGCTCCCCCAGCCTCCCTTAGCTATATGGGCCTGCCTTCCAGACCTCTGTGGAATCCTCCAAACCCCTTCACCCACACTGGGGCTGGCTAGTGACCTTTCTCTGAGCCCCCACATCTCCTCTTGGGCTCTTGGTCCCCCAGCTCATCTCACAACTGTTAAGAACTCTTATAATAAGTTCCTTATTCCATCACACTTACAATGATTCTGCCTCCCTGATGGAACCCTGAGGGATAAGGCACCCCACCTCTTCAGGTAGACCTCATTTCTCTCTTCTGGAAAATGGAGATGGTGCGAGACATACCAGTTCCAGGAAGGGGGCTGAATCCAGATGCTAGGCCTGAGCTCAGGATTGACTCTGGCTCGTACACAGGTCATAATCTGCGGATAAGCTTTAGGTCAGAATCCTGACCTAGTTGGGCTTTTTGGCTTGGCACCAGCTGTAGCAGCCCCGCAGAGCAGGGCCCTCATGAGGTCAGTGGAGGGGTTCCTGCTCGTGGCAGAAGATTGGTGCCACGATGGAGGGTTTAAGGCAATGGCTGCTAGTTAGAGCCTTTCCTGATGGGATGCTGGTGTCTCAGTCGGGAATGCAAGCCTAATTTGGAACATCATTCTCCCGGGAAGCCAGTGAGTGCTGAGTTAGGAGGCTTCCAAGAAGCTGCTGAGAAGGGCGAGAAAGGCTCCTTGGGCAGAGATGCGCTCTGCTGACTTGCTCATGCGGAGGCTGGTTCCCGAGATGCCGATGGGCTGGGGAGTAGATGTGTGGATGCTGGGTCTGGGCACTGCACACACAGTGCCTGCTTACCTCTGGCCCCAGGTCAGGGCTCCCACTGTCATACCCTGCCTGCAGATGTCCCCCTTCTTCCCTGACTTCAGGTCCCTGCTCAGATGCCACCCCCTCGGAAGAGCCTGTGCCACCCCGTGTGAACTAATGTCCCCTTCCATCACCCTCTATGGCCCTACCCTGTTCCACGTTTTTTTCCAAAGTATCACCACCCAACCCATGATGCATTTCCATGTTGTCTTTCTTCCTCCACTAGCAGGTAAAGCTCCTTGAAGGCAGTGCTCAGGTCTGTTTTGTTCACTAGTGGATCTGCAACACCCAGAATGGCACGTGGCTCACGATAGACACCACTGCAAATCCACTGCAGCAAGAGAAGTGTCCTGACCTCACCTCTACCTCTGTCTTCATTTGTGCTTGAGAACACCAAAGACAGCAACCCCAGCCTGGAGGAAGGCTCCTTCTTGGGGTCAGAAAGGTTGGTTTGATCAGTTAAGTACCAAACATGAGTTCTCAACACCAGGGGTCCAGTCTTTTCCTCTGATCATTACGCTTGATCTTAGGATCTGTAACCATTTTGAAAGTGGATTTGGGGTGATTAAGTTCTTTTCTAACCTAATCCTGTATGGAAAACAAGAGTTTTAAATGGAGTGAATTAGAATGGATTTGCTGATGTCTGATCAGTTGTGCGATCATTCACCCCAGCACATTTCAAAGCCGGGACTGGGCATACCGCCATGAAGAACATTCCCCTGGCTCTTCCTGTAAGGGAGGAGAGGAGACTTCTGTCCTTAGACTGGAAGAGTTGCATGGAGAGTCAGAGGGGCCATGGCCTTTGAGGAGCAGAGCTTTTGGAAAGCCCATGCCCTTGATTTTGTAGGGAGCACCAGTCCTGGCTGGTGGGTCTGCAGCCTGATGGGGATGGCTGGCAGTGCTCCAAGCCCTCACCGGGCTTCTCTGTTTTCTGTTGGAATCCTCCTGACCACAGCTTGGGAAATACAAGGACAGGTGTGCAGGCAGTGGTGCATGAGGAGGGTCTGGCAAAGGACTTTTGATAACAGGACTGCAGGGTCGAGTTGGGGGTCCCTCAAGGAGGAGGAGGAGGGGAGCCCCCTATGTCCCTGGCCCACCTGCCACTGAGGCCCGAGGTCCTGGGAGCTGGTGTGTTCACAGCTCAGCCCAGTACAGAATCTGGGGGTATCATGGCAGCAAGAAACAATGTTTCCAAGAAGATAAGGTAGAAAAGAAAGCTGTCCACCCAAACTGGAAACAAAAAGGCACTGATACTTGATGGGACCACTCTTGTGACCCGGAGCCTTATGGGAGACCCTGTTCTTGGCAACACTGGAAGCGGGGAAGCTGTGAGTTTCCAGTCACACCTGTGCAGACTTGCTGGGCCCAGGGCCACACTGGGGTAGAACCTGGCTTTTAGCCAATATTTGGTAACTTTCAGAAAATGGGATTTTCCTCTTCTGCTGATTTGATTTTTAACTTTGGGGATTTATCATTTGTTTAATCTCTAGCTTTTGGGTGCAGATAGCAGGGTTTCTTTCCCTAAGACAGATAGATGCTTTGATGGGGACTTAGGGTTATAGCCTCAGGACTCACAGCTGCCCTGCGTCTTCTGTCCTGTGGGCCTGGCTGGCACGGGCTGCCTGGCCAGTCTTCATTAAAGGAGATGCGCAGGATCATTCTGTCTGGGAGGTTGTATGGTCTGTTCCCATCATGAACCCAGCTACATTCAGATGAAATGGCAGCTTGGGGTACAGCGGCTTGGGGCAGTGTCACAAGGCTTATGTCACTCAATCCTCAACCCAGTCCATAGTCTGAGAAGTCCTCGGAGGTCACAGCTTTTTGCCCTCAGTCTGCTAGTGGCAAGGGCGGGATCTGCAGCCCCAAGGTTGTGTCACGAGAGCCTATGCTCTTAGCTATCCTGTCATTCTTCCCATGGTGCTTGTTTGATGATTCATTTCTTATTCTATATCCAGAGACAATGAGGTGGAAACCAGAAGAAAAGGGGGCTATTATGATAGCACTATTTGCCGTTTACCTAAATTGGATAATAAATCTCAGAGCTGCTTAACATACACATGTCGACCTCCTAAACATCTAGTTATCACTTAAAGCTATTTGATGGTAACTATGGTATAATGAATACTTTCGTATAGAAAATAAGATATTTTCTGTGAAATGGAAAAGTGAATGAGAAAGTGCATTTAGCCTGGCCCTCATCTTTCTTGGGGACAGGGCAACAAACCCGAGGTGGTGGGGGAGCTGCGCGCGGCCGCCGATGGCTGCACAAAGCACTCCCAGCCCCCTCCAGACTGGTGTGGTGCGCAGGGAGGGGAAGCCTGTCGCCTAAGCAGCAGCAGGCCCAGCTGAGTGAGGCTGCCGAGCCCCAAATAACTCCGTGCCCATTCATCAGCCTCAGCATAATTGGGCATCTGCCACTGGCATCTCCAGATGTTTGCCTTGATCAGACGTCGATGCGGTTCAGTGTTTTCATTGAGAGCCTCATAAAAAGCTCTAGCTGGTTGGGGACGCTTATTGTTCATTTTATTTGAGTTCCTTATCATGTGCAAAATGTTCCAGGCACCATTAGGAGACACAAAAGACTCAGAAAACACAATTTCGGAGGGGGGTGCAAGCTCACCCTAGCGTAGAGGAGACGCGGCCACTGAAATTTACAAACATTTGCTGAACACAATCAGCTGGTGGGAGTGAAAGTCTCTCGCAGCAGCACGTTAGGGCAGGGAGGTGGGGTGGAGGAGACTGAGGGTTTAAAGCCCGCCTGAGGGAATCTTCTAAAATCAGATGGGCGTTCCAGGCTGTTTGCTCATGAATGTGGTCTTCAAATGACTTCGCAGCAAAATTGGAGTGTGGGGGACCCCCTGACCTGGGGCAGAAGCTCGGACAGGAGATCAAAAGGGACACATATCCTGTTTGAGGGGAAAGGTTTGAGGCGCCGGTCCAGGCATATGGTAATTATTGCTTAACCTAAACGTATCTTGGCAAGAAACATTGATTTGCACATAGGTTGCTAAGGGCATTTAAGGGAAAATAGACCATAGGCGATGAGAACTGCCCCCATCAATTTACCAAATTCATGTCTGAGCATCATGGAAGTGTGGAGAACCTTGCTTATAGGTGCAAATTAAGGCTCTCCTCCTTGGGAAAGGATAATTTAAATGATCAATAACCTCTCCTGCAGGAATACTTTGAGAGTATTCCTTTTTAAAAATTGACTTCATTTATTCTTTCCTCTTATCAAAAAAGGATTCGTAGAGGTATATCACAAAAGATATGGCAGTGGGGTTTTTAAAATTGAAATGGAAAATCAGAACCCAGTCAGAAAAGAGAATACAAGTTTTCTAACTGTAGTGGCTAACCTTGCTTCTGTGACCAAGGTCTGCATTTAGCTCTGAGCTTCCTGGAGTCCAAGGTGAGAAGGGCAACATAATCAATGACATAGGTTCGACTACTGAAATGGACTGACTGTTAATCATTTTTTTTTTAAGATGTTTATTTATTTACTTGACAGACAGAGATCACAAGTAGGCAGAGAGGCAGGCAGAGAGAGAGGAAGGGAAGCAGGCTCCCCGCTGAGCAGAGAGCCGGATGCGGGGCTTGATTCCAGGGCCCTGGGACCATGATTTGAGCAGAAGGCAGAGGCTTTAACCCACTGAGCCACCTAGGCACCCCCCAACTGTCAATTCTTGACTGATTGTTCGTGAATTTATAAAAAAGCCAGAGAAACAGAGGAAACTTTGGGGGAAATGGGGGATATTTTTAAGATATTTACAAGGGAAAAGATGGATTTTGACATTTTTCTTGTGAGGCAAAGCTTGGCAATAATGACAGACGTGCCCACTAAGGTCTGGGTGAACCTGGAGTAAGCTGTGATTCAATCAGTTCATTGCTGAACGAATCACTTCGGACCAGGATGCAGGCATTTAGCATGTCTGGCCTGTCCTCAGGAAGAGGCTACGTTTGATTTCTCCCATCTCCCTAGACAGCACCTGGGACATTTTTTACATCAAGAGCTCGAACGTTGCTTCGTCTCCCCTGGGTTGAGAACACCGGGCGGGCAAGGACCCATTGCCAGCAGCCCCCTGGGTATCTGCCGGCTACTAGTAGGCCACTCAGTGTTAGATTGTAACAGCTCACAAACTAAAAATGGGAAACATATTCGTAAAATGACAAACACCTTTTGCAACCTAGTGGGAGCATTTTTGCCACTCTCAGGGACAACAATCGAATCTTTCTGTTTTCTGCCTTTGCAGTGGAGAACTTCCATTGGACCCGCCCAGAGGCAGGGGACATTTATGAAGCACCAGAGGAGTTGGTACAGTTGTGTTACTGGACTTCATTTTAGAAGGATCTGCTGTGGCCCCTGGGAAGGGGTGCTCACCAAAGGGCTCTGCCTTGGCAGACTTGTGGGGTCTCATAAGGCTCCCCACACAGTAGGTAGGTGGTGGGACAGGGCCAGGGGGGTGTGGAGGGCCGCATTAACAATGCTGACCGTCTCCAGCGGTCCTCCTCCTGGTCCTCCTCCCGGCAGGCTTTACGGTGGGATTCCTGCAGGCCTGCATTTTCCAGTGGGTTTGCAGTCACCTTTCATCCGCAATTACTCAGTACCGATTCCTGTGCTGCTCTAAAGATCCTTTGTGTTTCATCATTTTGTTTGAAAAAATCCCTGGAGGGCTCATTCTGGTCCCAGCAGGGAATGCCTTTCCTGAGAAATGAAGTCTGGGCTCAGGCAGGCAGGGTCTCTGGAGGCTCCTGAGGTCTGAGATGCCGGCAGAGGGGAAGGGCGCAGTGCAGGGAGGGCTGAGGCCCTGGCCTGCACCTCAAGGCCTCAGGAGGAGGAGCATTCCTCCTGCATGTCTGCAAGCAAGACAGGGCTCGTGGCAAAGGCAGGGTGTTTCGGTCCCTCCTGTCCCACCCACGCTGGGTCTGTGCTGGGGCCCGAGCATCTGAAGTGCGGAGCTCTGAGCAGCGGTGCCGCCTCCGGGCACAGCAGCAGACTCCCGCCTGGGAGGCTTCGGGGAAGGCAGCTTTCTCCTCTGGGCCTTGCTTTTCTTCCTCTCTGAAGTGGGGATTTGAATAGTCTGTCAGTCACACCAGATCAAGGTGTCCTGATAAAATGCAACAGAGTACTGTCAACCAGGTCTGGGGCAGAGCCTGTGCTGGTGGTGGCTGTGGTTCTGTGCTGCTTATCCTGTCCTGGCCCCCGAAGGACCCACCAACTCTCTCCCCCACGTCTCGTGTCCTTGACATAGGTTTTACAGCCACGGGAGAGGGGGGCTGAGCTCAGTCCCTACTCAGGCGCGCCTCATGGCCTTCCCGACCCCGTGTGCACAGTGAGGCATCTGGATGAGTCCTGCCTGTTCCCTGAGCACATGGGAATCAAGCACCGTGAAGACCCTGGAGAGGCAGCCCCTCGCCCCCCCAGCTCCTAGCTCATGAGGACCGACAACCGACCGCAGTCGGAAGATCTCCAGCTCGGTGCCTGGCACACGCAGATGCCCGGGGGTGCTGGTGGGGGTCTTACAAACCGCTGAAAGCAAAGGGCTCAGGGGAGAGGGGGCCGGGGAGAGCTGGGGGGTGGGCCCTGTTATCGGTAGGTCTGGGACCACCCCACCAACCTGAACACGGCTGGCATTGTCACTCCAGATGCCACTCTGAGGTTCAGGCACAAAGGACGCGAGAATTCCCCTCCCCGCCTCACCCCTGCCACCCCCAGCCTCAGGGGTAAGATTGTCCCATATTTTTATATACTAAATCTGGCACTCTAAGTGAAGGGGTTAAGAGTAAACAGCGGAGAAGCTCCTGGATGTGAGTCAGCCTGGCCTTGGACACCTGAGACACACAGAAAGCTGTGAGGGCCCCCGAGCATTCCTTGCGACAGAGCCTCACCTCGCCGCAGTGTTCCACAGAGTCATTTTACCGGTTTCTCTACCACCATCTATGCCTATACTGGAGTAGTTGCTGGAGTTTTTTGCTTTTTTGTTTTTTAAGATTTTATTTATTTATTTGACAGAGAGCAAGTAAGAAGAAGCAAGAGGAGTAGCAGAGGGAGAGGAAGAAGCAGGCTCCCCACGGAGCAGGGAGCCCAACGTGGGGCTCAATCCCAGGACCCCGGGATCATGACATGAGCCGAAGGCAGATGCTTAACTGACTGAGCCACTACCCAGGTGCCCGTTTTTTGTTTTTTAATTCAGAAGTTTGGCAGGCATGGAGAAGGACTTACAATGTAAGTCAGGGGAAGGCACCAACAGTCCTGTGACAAGCAGGGTAGGTAACATAGAGCCACAGGGGTGCGGCAGCATGATGGGCCTGGCCCTGTTGTCTCTGCAGAATCGAGGCAGAGGGAAGACCGCTGAGGGCAGGAGCGCAGCTCCCGAAATGTCCTGTCAGGAGCCGCTTGGGGCTCTGCAGCAAAGGCCAGACCACTCTGCACAGTGGGACATCAGCTGTCATCCCTGACTGCCCCTTTGCTGGAATGGGAGGGGGCTGCTGTTGGGCCCAAAGGTGTGATGTTTGAGAAGCCAGCAGGACTGGGCCATGTGGCTGGACCACTTAGAGGCCAGAAGGCCCCTGTGGCCATGGAGGAGGGCAGCATCCAGACAGAGTGGGCCTGCCTGTGGCTCCTCGGGTGGTCAGACCCACAGGGAAGGTCATTCTGGTCCCCCTCTTCCCGGGCCCAGGACTGTCTTCCTGCCAGCACCAACTCAGTCCAGTGATCAGGGCCAGGTACAAAGTCCTTGGGTGCCTGGTATTCAGGCCCTGCTGCAGGGCTGGAGTGGGGAGCTCCAGTTATGGGGATCACACTGCCTGGCCAGACAGGGCCTCCGAGCTGGGACTGACACCCTCCACCATCCCCTGCCAAACTGACCACTATAGCTCAGGCTGGAGACCTGGGTTTGTGGGGCCCAGACCAACACTTGTCTTGATTTTCTGCTTGGGGTCCCTCCTCACTCGCCAGCAGGCATGAGCAGAAGGGTGAGGAATAAGGGGTGGAAATGGGGGGAATGGGGAGTAGGGAAGGGAGGGGGGCTGCACCGAGGCTGGGCTGCCCCCAGAACTGAGGTTAGGCAGGTGGAAATGACGATGTGTAATGAGTAAAGAAAATGGGGCCCGTGGCCAGCAATGGAGGAACACACAGCAAACACATGCCACATCTTCCGAAAACTGGGCCACTAAAGCAAGCCCCATGCTTTATCGCGGTTTTTGACTCTGTGAAATGGAATTTCTTTTTTTTTTTTTTTTTTGAGGTTTTATTTATTTATTAGAGAGAGAGAGAGCACAAGTAGGCAGAGCAGCAGGCAGAGGGAGAGGGAGAAGCAGGCTCTCTGCTGAGTAGGGAGCCCAATGTGGGGCTCGATCCCAGGACCCTGAGATCATGACCTGAGCCGAAGGCAGCCGCTGAACCTACGGAGCCACCCAGGCGCCCCCATGAAATGGAATTTCTTTCGCCCTCCCAGGGGAAGTGGCTGTGAGCCCCGGGGATCCCAGGCTGTGGGGCAGCCATCAGGAAGTGCTGAGGGTGGGAGCTGGGGGCAGGGAATGGAAATTCAGGTTTGGAGATGGGTGGCTGCGGGGCCAGGGTGCCTTGCATGGAAATGAGGGACTTTGGGGGACATGATGAGTTTGAGAAGGTGACAGGCAGCTGGGAACGGGGGCCTGGATCAGGGGGAGCCACAGAAGCAGAAGGTGGGTAAGGGCACAAGAAGTTTGTGAGCAGCCAAGGGGCATTTGTTGAGAAGAGAAGCCAAAGATAGGCTTGGGGGAGGGCTGGCCCCTAGAGCCAGCAAGGAGACAAGGCGGCAGAAAGGAGGTAGGAGGATGCTGGGGAAATGCAGTGCGTGGAGGCTCAGGAGGCAGAGGCAGTTGCCACTGGGCAGAGCTGTGCCCCAAAGCGAGACTCTGGGGAGAGCTGCACGCCTTCCTGGGAAAGCATAGGAAGGGAGGACACAAAGTACAGATTATGAGCAATTAGTGGACGGTGAGGATGTGGCAGAGTTTACTGACTGTTGGGTTACCTCCCAGCAGCCTGCTAAGAACCATGAGCACCTGCTGGCCCAATGCCCGGTGCCAAGATGGGCGGCCACACAGAGAGCCGGAGCAGGGGTGAGAGAGGTGAGCCCACAGCTAGCATGACAGCCGCCTTGTCCCACAAGAGATCAAACCACTTAACACCATATACATATATATGGTCAAGATGAAGAAATTCAACAGATTTCCAGCTACATCTACCTCCCAAAACATAGCTGTGAATCCAGAAGTAAACAGAAAACATTTCTGCCCAGTCAAAACAGCCGCCACAGCGCCTCCGATAACCGGCGAGTTCTGCTTTGTAAGGAGACACCCTGAAGCCCTCCCTCAGAGCCAGCCTGCTTTTATTTGACACACAGTTCTGATAAACACTGTTACCTAGTTTCAACTGAAGAACAAAAATCAAAATCAAGAGGAAAGGTACAACGTAAGTGTCTCAGAAAATCTCAACCGTGTGAGACTTCACCGTGAGGATCAGCCTGGAGGGGCTCCCAGTTCCCACTCACGGCTGATATTCTGTGATTCTCCTATTTTTGTGAAGAGGATCCCCAAGTTATGAAGACACTGTGAAATCACGTTCCATCTCCATTGCTTGAGAAGGCAGGGCGGCCACATTTATTGAGCATCTACTGTGTACTTGCAGGCTTAACTTTGTTAACTTCCTAACAATCCTACAATCCTACAAGTAACTATGATTTTTACCATTTTATGGAAAAGAAAGTAGACTTAGAAGGCTGAAGCGATTTGTCCCAGCTCATGCTGTGAATGTTTTTCTTTTTAAGTTATTTATTTATTTATTTATTAGATATTTAAAAATTTATTTGACAAAGACACAGAGAGAGAGGGAACACAAGCAGGAGGAGTGGGAGAGGGAGAAGCAGGCTTCCCACTGAGCAGGGAGCCTCATTCAGGGCTCCAACCCAGGACGCTGGGATCATGACTTGAACCGAAGGCAGACACTTCATGACTGAGCCACCCAGGTGCCTTTTTATTTATTTTTTTTAAACCAGAGAGAGTGGCAGGCAGATGGAGAAGGAGGCAGCAGGCAGAAGAATTAGCAAGCTCCCCTCTGAGCAGGGAGCCTAATGTGGGACTTGATCCCAGGACCCTAGGATCATGACCTGAGATGAAGGCAGCCACTTAACGGGCTGAGCCACCCAGGCGTCCCTTTGAATGCTTTTCTCACCACCGTCTAGTTCGGGCAGAATGCCTGTGGGGACCACCTGCTATCTGGCAATAGGTGGCCTATTGGGCTTGAGCTCAGGCAAAGCCCTCTGGGAAGCTGGTGATGCTCTCTGTCTGGTTAGCCCAGCTTGGGGCCCAGTGTTCCTGCACAGGCTTCCATACTTTTGACTGCTCTCGGGGCCACAGATGGGGACCCAGCCCTGCTCCTGCCCCTGAATCCAGGACAAAGCCCCCCTCTCCTTGAGCATAGACCATGAGTGGTGAGGTCCTTGCAGCTGGAAGGTAAACAGGAGTCCTGTCCTCTACGGGAAATGACTCCTGAAGGACTTGGATGGTGACAGGCCCTGTTTTTCATTCTGTAATCATTCAGAAAAACACATCCATTTCAGTTTATTCAAAACAGTGGAAAATCATTGAGGTTTTTCCTGTGTAAAGGTCAAACTATAAAAAGATAAGAGGACTCAGAGAAATCCAGGCTAGTCATGAAAACATGGCAGTGTATTAAAATGGATCCAGAAAAGGATTTAATCCTCCTTTGGAAACAGCTCATAATAATCTCTCCTGACTCTTCCCTATGTGTGTTAAAAATTCCCATTTTCATGTTCAAGGATGTGAAGTAAGTGACTTTTAATGGGTAGAATGTGCACAGTGCACAATGGGGTCTGCTATGGGGCAAGTGTGAAAGCTAGACCTCTGTTCCCTCACCTGCAAAATTGGGAAGATCCCCCATTTGCATGCTCCCCTAGAAGTCTAGTGTGCTGCCTGGGAAGGGCCAGGATGATAGACATTGAGAACCTTCTGCTATCCTGTCCATGACTTTCACCTGAGCGAACAGATGAGGCCTGGTGTGGCCTGCTGGCAATGGGGACCTTGAAGAAGGTGTTGCTGGACCATGGCCTGGGGCCAGAACCCCTGAGCTGGCCTCCTTTCCACTCCCCTGGCCACTGGACAGTCCCCAGACTCTGATGGGGCTCTGTGGCATCTAGACTTGGGTGACCCAGGAAGTCTTTACAGCTGGAAGGTAAACAAGTATCTGCGAGATCCCCAACATGAAGACATTTTTAAAGGAGTGCTTGGTAATTCAACTGCTTTTGTGAAGCTAAGCAAGCAACAGAGAATGATGGAGAATGGTCGTTGAAAACACAACGTGGACAGTAAAATCCTCACTTTCCTCTTTGCTAATTCAGAACTTTGAGACGAGTGCCTCTGGGAAGATAAGGAGCAGCTCTGTCTCCTCTTTATCAAAACCATGCTCCGTCCACTCCACTCCATCGACTCCATCTACGCTTAATTGTGTGCCACCTTGCCTGGGGGGTGGCCCAGCCTGGTCTCTCCCGCAGCGGCCCACCCACCACAGAGCGGACAGGATTTGGGAGATGGAGTCAGGTTTCCTGGTGGCAGTCCCTAGGCCCGGGAGGACTCCAAGCCTCACAAATGGGAGCTGGCTTTTATTTCTTGATTTGTGTCCAAGTAGAACAGAAGGCATGACACGGGCAAAGACCCGTGGGGGAGGCACCTGCTCTTGGGTCTGGCCGGCAGGGGCGTGGCAGGAGTGGAAGGAGGCTGGCAGCGGCCGGATCCTGCAGACATCGGGTCCAGTGAGTGACCAGTCTCATTTCTGTTCTACGAAGGTCACCCCGGCTGTGGGCGCAGAAGGGCTCAGAGGCAGCACGACCGGGCAGGGGGTGGCCTTGGCCGCCCAGGGACATGGGGGTGGGATATAGGACATGCTGTATCTGGAGGATGGACTGCTGTGCCACCGAGGGCTGGGGCAGAGGGGATCCTGGGAGGAGGTCTCTCCAGGGTGTGGCCCGGGCACCTGGGTGGACGGTGATGCCTCAGGAAGAGAGATGGGGCGGGGGTGGCATGGATTTGGGCATCTGAGGAGTCGGAGTTGGCCAAAGTTGTCACTAGGCTGATGGAGGGATGTCCAGGTGGTCCTGTCCACTGGAGCATGGGACACAAAAGTGCAGGCTGGGAGCCAGAGATGAGGCCAGCACGCTGGTAGCTGAAGCCGAAGAGTGGATGAGAGCCAATGGGGCAAGCATAGGGTGAGACCCAGGAAGAGAAGTTCTAAGAATCACTGGCATTTGAGTCCAAGAAAAGAGACTCCATGGAGAAGCGTTGGGAGTGGTCAGAGAGGTGTGTGTGGGAGCATGGACTCAGGGGGACTCCTCCCTGGAGTCTGTAGTTGGGGGTGGGGGCGGCAGGGAGGGTTGCTTTCCAGCCTGGGCTCGAGGTCGTGTTAACCTGAGCAGGCCAGAGAGGGAGCCAGCCTGATGGGCAACGCCGAGGTTCGGCTGGGATTCCCGCCAGCTCGGCAGGCTTGCAGACGGTTTGTTTTCCTGGATAGAAGGTTCAGAGCGGGCTTCCTGGGGGTTTCCAAGAGATCCGTCAGTGGAAACTTCATCCCACATCTTAATTTTTCTCCCTGCTAGGACCTTTTAACTAGGTAATCTGGAAAGTGTGACCATGGCTACTGTGTATCTATTATTTCAGTCCTGACTTGAAGAAATATTTATAGCTGACACTTGTTTTAAAGGGCCAGAAGAGGTTCTATTTTATGATCCTTTATACCCTTCAAATGAAGAGCCTCCTTGGAAGAGAACTACAAATTACCTATACAAATCTTGGAGAGCCTCCCTCTTCAGCTTTTTTCTTTTTTAGGTCACAAGAGACCTGTCTTAGACCATTAGGGATTTAACGTGACATGTTCTGCTTTGCAAAGTGAAAGAGAAAGGGCAGTTTTTGGCTCAGATACAGCAGGTGTGCCCCCAAATGTGTCCAATGGCCTGATTTAGTATGAAAGCTCGAAATAATTGATTATCCATTAGGGTAGCTATTTAAAGAGTTCATCCCATCAGATTCAAACCGACAACATCTGCGCTGCCAGGGCGCTGGGCAAGGCCAGGCAGAATCAAACGGAGTCTGAATGGAGCCCAGGATCCTGCTTTCCATGAGGCTCTGAGACCAGGTCTCCGTTAAGAATAGTGATAAGTTGCTGTCACCACCGTGCCTGGTCAGCAGGCCCCTGCCAGCTGCTTCCTGCTGGGCCCAAGTCAGGGAATGAAAATTCTCATGGGGCTGCTGCATCCTTCCTGATTCTCCCTGCCGTCCCCTGCCAGCTTCTCCCCATCTTGTGCTTCCTGGGCGTCAGAGCCCCAGCTGTCCCGGGCCTACACTCCTGGTCCCACACTTCCTTCCGTGAGGCCTTGCAGCCTCCCCTGGTGTGCTCCTGGTACCTCCCGACCCTCTCCTGCAGCATGTCGCTGGCAAACCGCAAAGTCTGGGTCTAAGGCCACGGCCATTTTCTCCTATAACCCTGGCAGGTTTCCTCTTACAAGGCGCCACCCAACTCGTCCCCTCATTCTGCCCCCTCCTTGTATGCTTAGCAAACAGTTTACCTTGGCAGGTTCACCAGGAAGCAATAGTACTGCTAAGGCCAGGCGCCTGATGGACCTTGTGTTTCTGAAGCTGTGTGTGTGTGTGTGTGTGTGTGTGTGCGTAGGTAGGTGCGCCTTAGACAGTTGTTGAAGTTTCCAGGCCCAGGTTACTGCTGCCCATGCTAAGTTACGGCAGCCTCCAAGGCTCCAGCCTGTGTCACAGCCAACGCTCTATTCCAAGGCCATCTTGGCGGGTCCTAGTGCCTGCCTTGTCCAAACCCAGGTGGGAAGCCTGTATCCTTGGAGGAGGCCTCAGCCCCCACAAGAGCTCAGGGCTGGAGGGGCACCTGTGTGGCTCAGTTACTTGAGCATCTCACTCGAGGTTTTTGGCTCAGGTCACGATCTCATGGGTTGTGAAATCGAGCCCAGGGTTGGGCTCCATGCCCAATGGGGAGTGTGCCTGAGATTCTCTCCTTCTTTCCTTCCCCCACTTGCTTGTGTGTGCACACACTTTTTCACTCTCCAAAAAAAGAAAAAAAGCTCTGTGGCTGGAAGGCTCCCCACGGACTACTAGGGCTCTCAGTCACAAACATTGCACCCAAGGCTTTTTGTAGTGGCTGCTGTGGTTTCTGACTAGACCCCACCTTCAGGACTGGCGTGTCCATCCCCCAGATTCTCTCACAGATTTGACCCTCCCTGGGAATCGCCCTCTGCTGCACTCAGGTTTAAGGTCCCTCCTGGAGGCTGGCCTGTGGTCAGTGATTGGTTGATGGAGAGGAGGCACTGAGGCTGGGCCCCCGAGCCTCCATCTGGAACATCCTTAAGAAGGCATCTCAGCTCCTGAGTTCCTTGCAGAAATGCCACGGCCCCATACACTCAGTCTGGCTCACTTTATCTCTCTGCTAGATCCTTCCTTCTTCCTTTCATTTGAACTATCAAATCTGCACAGAACTTGGGTTCCTCAGTCTAAGAGAGCTGCCATGACCTAGCAGAGAGGGAGGCTGGGCTGGCTCATGACCCCTCCCTCCCTCGTCCCTCCCCATGCCGCTAGCACCACCCTGGGCACTTGGGCTGTTGAGAGGACTTGTTTGTTCTATGTTACACTCCTTTGGTACACTCAAACCTCCCTAAGAGGTTACTTGGGAGGCATTTGTTTGTTTTTGGATCTGAACTTAGGAGAAGTTGTGTTTGATTTGTGTTTGTAGCAACACCGGTAACTTGGGAAGAGAGTGGCCCTTCTTTGCTTTGGCTGCTAGGAAGCTCAGAGCCTGGTGTAAGGTTCATGTGTTACATGACACCCTGTTGCCTTCGGAGTCCCCTCAGAGTACCTTTCTCACCATTGTGATTTGTGTTGCTTCACGCAGCTCCCTCTGAGCTGCCTCAGTGTTTGGGCTGAGGTGGGCTACAAATGAGTAAACACAGGCAGCCAGCCGTAGGGGTGTGTTGTCAGAGAGACCCGGCTGCCAGTTACCAGCTCTGGGACATTTGCCAAGTCACAACTTCTCTAAACCATAGTTTTTTCAGCCAGGGAGTGGGACTGATGCCTGCGTCACAGAGTTATTTTGAAGATACACACAGTAAGCACATGGCTGGGGCGTAGCAGGTGCTCAATAAATGGTAGACGTTAATCACAGTGTTTTTATAAAACCCCGGCGCTCTCATGAATCTGTCCTACCATGCGGTGGGACGGAACTTAGTCCTTCCCGGCACGTGCTGGCTGGCAGGCAGCCGACGTGCATTTCTGGCCTGTCAGGTTTTACTTTCTTATGGGAGAAAGGGTCCCACTCCGGGCCCCTGCACCTTGCAGCCGCTCGGAGGGGCCAGTGGAAACGCTTGTGGGTGGTTCACTCAGGCAGGTGGAGACACAATTAAGATGCCCGTGACATAACTGAGCACATACTTGGCTGGAGGAAAACGAAAACTCAAGCTCTTTATGCAAACCGAGCCTTCTGAAAATGAAAAAAAGGTTGTAGACGAGAGATCAGTGATGAGTAATTTAACCAAGACGATGTAAATCTAGGCCTTTGGCTACGTTAAATATAACCATCTGATATAAAAAGAATTGCACTAAATTTTTAAAAGCTGAGATCTAGCCTAGGGTGAGAGACTCACTTTCCCGATGGGGCCACGTCCCCCAAAGGCAGGCGGGGAAGGCGTGGACTAGCATCCCTGTTAGCTTCGCAGCACCCCCACCCCAGGCAGCTTAGGAGGTTTCCGGGCGCTTCAGTGTACATTGTGGCCTCATCTACCACCCGCTACCTTGCAAACCAGTTTAGAACCCATATTGGGACAGAAAAGCGCATTTCAAAGGACAGGTGGTTTAGGAAAGCCTTCCGTTTGTCCGTTTCTATAGTCAACCCACCCCTGGCTCTGTCCCCTCAGAAATGCCACCTGGGCTTGAACTTCAGGTTGAGCTCATCCAAAGATGGGTGTACAACTGCAATTCCTTGTCTTCCTTGGGGATGAAGAGAGTCTGGAGCAGGGAGCCGTCCCTGGGCCCACTCTAGGACTGGCCTCCAGAGGGCATCCTTTGCGGGGTGGCATGGAGGCAGGGTGGAGGGAGGGCGGCACGAGGGCAAAGCTGGGCACAGAGCAGGCCCTGGTAGGGTCTGTAGGGGTGGGCCTCAGCAAAGGGGGAGAGAAGCAAAGAAGTGAAGGGAGGTTTGGGATCAGAGCAAGTGTCTGGCTGGGCTGTCCCGTCCTGGAGGCTGAGGGACCCTTGGCTGCACCCCTGGGGAAGAGCTCCCTCAGAGCTGCTGCGGCCACCAGTGAGACAGGGAGAGGCTCACAGGTGGTGGCTCTGATGCCCCTCGCAGGGATTTCCTGAGCCCATTAGTTAGTCTCAAGAGCCTTCCTCTGGGGGATCAGCCAGTATAAGAGGAACAGTCAGTGCCGGGGGTACCAGAGACCACCTGCTCTCTCACCCACAGGCACCCCACTGTCTGTCACGTGTGGGGACAATGGCTCCCTCAGTGCATAACCTAAGGCAGTGGGTGCAAGCCTGCCTTTTTCACTCTTCCTCAGCATCTATCGACCATCCTCCCTACAAACCTGTGGCCTACATACTTCCTTGCATCTCCAGAGTTTTTTTGAGCGAGAAAACCCACATACTTCACCTCTATCTCCATAGCATTTTCTTCCCTTCCCATGGAAGACAGAGGATCAAGGAACACCAGAGACTCGCACACCCCTTGCCCAACAGAGCCCAGAAGCCTCAGGGCCCAGTTTCCAAGCACAGGCTGGTCCATGTACCCCAATGATGATGATGGAGATCATAATGAAGCACAGAGTCTTGTTCCTAAAACGAGCATAGTGGCTATCCTGACAAAGACAGCATCTGAGAGGGGAAAACAGAACAGATTTTGGAGCCAGACTGCCCTAGGCCCATATCCTGGCTCCATTTTTCACTAGCTCGGGAAACTGGAGGTCACTGGACTCGTCTGTGCTGCTTCTTCTCCCTTGTCCACAATATGGGGCTCCGAGTAGCTAATTAGGAGAATGCCGCCATGTGGTAGTGTCCTTACCAGCTACTGCTACTATTATTACTGTTCTTCCTCTTGATCTCATTACTGTAGCAGAAGGCCTTTTCACGGGCTACAGAGTTATTTGAATCTGACAATCCTGTCAGGCAGAGAGTGTGATGATGATTATCCCGCTGTGCAGATGGGGAAACTGAGGCTCAGAGGGTTGAGGGACTTGCCCCAAAACACTGCGTGATTAAGAGCCCGCTCGCTCCTCCCCCTGGCTCACCCTGGCCAGGCCGAACAGCCCAGGTGCCCAGGATTCAAAAACACCCTGCCGCGTTACCTGACAGTTCTCCCATTCCCCCTGCTTGGCGGGGTGGGACTTTCACTGCCTCTCCTTAATGCATGGAGATAACAGCCAGGCGGGTTAAGTGGCTCCTGCAAAGGCCTGCCTCCTCCAGCTGAGCTGCTTTGGAGCCCGCCGATCAGGACCGCTCTTCAAAATCACAATTTAACTGCTCGGCTGCGTCCATTGTTCTATGCGTGGAGGCAGCTGCCCACAGGCCACCCCGCTTGGCGCAGTGGCCTTGATGAATCGGGGTAGTCTGCATTCTTGTGAGGCCTCTCAGCTGAGGCCTCAGAGCACTTTGCAAGCATTAATGAAGCTTCGTGGTGGTGGCTCAGGTGGGTGAGGGGGGCCTGAATCCATTTTCCATGTCTTTAGCTGATGCAGACAGAGACCAGATCACTCCCCCAGCAAGCCGTGGCCCCTGGCTCTGCCAGGCCCCCGTGGGCATTCCTCATCCTGAGAGTTTGGCCAAAATCATTTGCAGAGGGAAGATTTCCTCACTTGTCTTTCCAGACCTTAATAACTGGCCCTCAGAAGCCATTTCCCATTCAAGGTAGGACCAGGCCAACAGCTCTGTGGGTGGGCGCTGCCCAATGGCCAAGCTAGGAGCTAATGCAGCTCAGGCCTGCACCCGTCAGCATATTGGAGCCTACTGCACCTGTACACGGGGCCTTTGGGATCAGGCCTGTTCCTCCCACCCCATCTGCACAGTACCCCCGGTCCCTATCACTTTGCTTCCCTCCCATCCCAGCTCTGCCTGCACACACCTGCCGCCCGCTTCCTGCAGTTCTGAGGGTCTGCAGCTCATCCGGAGTTAGGAAGAGACCTCCTAACTGGGGGTAAAGAGCTTGGCCTTCTCTCCCCAGGGATGAGGGCAAGCCACACAAGGAAAGACATGGTTAGATTCGTGTTCTGTGATGAGGTGAGGGATGGGGAGGCAGGAGGCTATAGGGCCATTGACTATGGCAATGAGCCAGGGAAGTATGGCTGGAGCTCCATCTGGCCAAGGCAATGGGGTGGAGAGAAGGGGCTTGAGGGGCATTTCGAAAGGAGATCGACAGGGCTGGGTGACTACCTGGAGGTAAGGGTGAGGGAGAAGGAGGAGACCTAGATGAAGCTCCTGGCCATCAGATCCACTCCACGGGGCATTTGTGCCCTCTGTGTCTGGCACTGGGCTTAGTAAACTTGTGACCTACTTGGCAATGTTAGTGCAAACCAGCTGCCCCAGAGACACCACGTCAAGTAGAACAGCTGAGCCCCAACACTACCTCCCTATCATTTCCCAGCACCATCCTTTAGAGCTTGGCCAGGCGGTGAAGCCTCACACTCAGAGGTCAGCCTCCATTCCTGGGCCATGGACATTCCAAGGTGTCACTGGGTTTGAGCCACACAAAAGTCTGGTGGGTGGGCATTTATTCCCTGCTTGGCTGATTACACCAAGGTATTGGGGTTAAGTGACCTGCCAGTGAAAGGCTGAAGAGTGGCCCCTGACCAAAGGTCCGTACCCCAATCCCTAGAACCTGGGGGGAAAAGGAACTCTGCAGATGTGATTAAGTTAAGGGTTCTGAACTGGGGAGATTATCTTGGATTATGCAGGTGGGCCTCGTGTAATCCCTGCAGTCCTTATAAGAGGGAGGCAAGCACGCCAAGGGTGGACGAAGGGGATAGCAGTAAAAGCAGAAGTCATATACTCTGAAGATAGAAGAAGGCCCCACAAGCCAAGGAATTCAGGCAACCCTTGGAAGTTAGAAAAAGCAAGGGAATGGATTCTCCCCTGGAGCTTCTAGAGGAATACCAACCTGGCGACACTTTGATTTTAGGTAAGTGAAATTGATCTTGGATTTCTGACATCCAAAACTGTAAGGTACTAGAGATAAGTAACTGTAAGGTAATCCGAGGCATCTTCCAACTACAACAGAAATCCTCAGTAGGAGGTATAGTTTACTCTGGGCAGAAGTAAATGTTTATTTTGGTTCTATAAAGACCCTCAGGGTTTCAGCATCAACCTCTTTCCTTGCCCCAGACTGGGGAAGCCATAGACTCTGGGCCTGGTGGTCATCGGAGCTGTGCCCAGGGTTAGTTGCTTGGGTCCCACCGAGGGAGAGCTCCCCTGAAAGGGGCTGGAAGGGTGTGGGAGGCAGAGGACAGGCAAGTGCTCTGAGGAGGAAAAGCAGCATTTTGCTGTTGTCACTCAAGTGTGAGCCCCAGCTGCTGGGGTCTGTGGTGAAGGGCCAACAAGAGGTGAGGCTTTCTACCTCCTACTGAGGGTTTCCATTGTAGTTTAGCTGTTGCTGGGAGATAGGGGAGGGGACTTTCTCCTTAGCCACAGAGCTGAGGTGACTGCAAATTACTCCTGTGTGGTCTCAGTTTAACCTCCAGGGAACAGAGAGGGGAAGTTCTGCCACCTCTGGGCAGATCTTCCCTAGAAAGGGGGGCGGGGAGCCAAGAGGGGCAGGGCTGTATGGGCCCCTCATGAGACCATTTTTAGGTTAAAATGTCGAATTCTCCTTGAAAAGGAAATGTTTCTTTAACCATTGTCCATATACACAGTCCTGCCCTGGTTTATAGGATTTTAGTTAAGATTGTTAATAGTCACACAGTCCTCAGGGGGCTCAGGGTCATTTTTACCCTGATTCGTAGATCTTCACAACCACCTCAGATGGATACTGGTAGCACCCCATTTTGCATTTGAAGGAACTGAGGCTCAGAGAAATGATATGTCGAGTTAGTTGTTAGTCAGGATTTGACCCAGCTACTCCTGCCTCCTCCTGGCCTTCGTTACAACCCAGAAGGGAGCTCAAAGATTACCCTTTCGCTCCTGTTTTGTGACCTTGCTCTGTGAGGCTGAGGACTTTTCCTAGCATATCACAGGGAGTCCACCACCAAACTCGGTTGGGTCTTTCTTTTCAGGGGTTTTTCCTGGACCCCAGACCTCTGCGTCAGGTCTGGACATGGGGCCTAGGCCCACCCCATTGTTCTCCCACTAGCTAGTATTTCCTAAGCTTGGAGCACTTCCAGGCTCTGTGGGCAGCTCTGAGTACTCAAAAACAGATGACATATGGGCGCCTGGGTGGCTCAGTGGGTTAAGCCGCTGCCTTCGGCTCAGGTCATGATCTCAGGGTCCTGGGATCGAGTCCCGCATCGGGCTCTCTGCTCAGCAGGGAGCCTGCTTCCGTCTCTCTCTCTCTGCCTGCCTCTCCGACTACTTGTGATTTCTCTCTGTCAAATAAATAAATAAAATCTTTAAAAAAAAAAAAAAAAATAAAAAAAAAAAAAAAAAAAAAAAAAAACAGATGACATAGGAAGAGCACATCATGGGGGCTGATGTGGGTGGCTCTGGGGCCCAGCAGTGCCTCTGGGGGTGCTGTGGGAGCCACTGGGGTAATGCCATCCAGCAGAGCTGTACTGGGAGAGGGAGCATCTAGAAGCCTCTGTAGGGAGTGGGAAGCCCACACTGAGGATGGACATGGCCCAAAATGAGCCAGTCAGAGGTCAAGGTAACCAAGGACCAAGGCTGGAAATCACGAGAGAGGACCTCTCCTATTCAAAGAAGCAGGTTGCTTGGGGGTAGAGGTAGAGCCCTGTATGTCAAGGAGGTCTCCTCCAGCCAGAAGGTTAGAAGATTCCATATGAAGAATCAGTGGCTGGGTTTACCCCAGGGGAAAGGGAAGGGGCCTCAGCTTTCTCATCTCCAAGAGTGACTTTGGCACCTGAAGTATATAGCATGAATCAGGGGCAAACTCCACCAGATGCCATGGGGAGCAGGAGGCCCTCAGGGAGGAGCCAGAGTGGCTCTGCTGGCCGCTGGAACAGATCTGGGATGGGAAGAAAGGAGGACAGAGGCAGAAAGGTGGAGGCCCCATGGGAAGCATCCAATTCTAAGCTCTTCGGATTGTCCTAGGAGCCGCAAGAAGAGCGAACCTAGATGCAAGGATGGGTGAACCTAGAGACTGGGAGGCTGATGGATACTCAGTGTCTGGCCAAGGCCCAGCCCAGGCTCCTGCTGAGCCATAGGGATCTGCAGAACAAGCAACCACGCCGAGAGAGGAAGCTCTACACCGCCCAGGAGGGAGACACGGAAGCCAGCCACACACGTCTCCCTGAGGACGATGGCATACGCTTAGCACAGAGCCCATCAGGTAAAGGGTGCTCAGAGGGGTGCTGAGTGAGTGAGTTGTACCAAAAAGAGAACAGGGACCCCTGGTCTTGACCGTGGGGCAGGTTTTCCTCGAGAAAAATAAACTTCAGAGAGTAGAACAAAGGTGAAAATAGAGTAGAGGTTCTATTCTAGATGGTCTTATCGCTTGCACTATTAATAATCCTGCCCCAGTTTTGCAAACTGCGTAGCATAGTTCTCAATAGGATCTTTATATGATCAGCCATCCAGTCAACATGTTTGCTGAGCGTCTACTAAGGTTTCATGCAGAACCAGGCCCCGGAGTGCCAGACACAGGTGCACCCACAAGGAAATGAATGTTGATTCAATAACCTCATTTGATCTTTGACAACCCTATTCATTATATCATTATAGGGATGGGGCCCTGGAAGAAGAGGAAACAAAAGGGTGGTAAGCCGGCTGGCCAAGTTCATGCTAATAACCAGTTCGTGACCATACAAAGCACTTCCTCAGGGTCTCCTGGTGATCAAGCTGAACCCAGCTGGCCTACCAGCTCCCCACTACTGTGTTTGGCTCTTATAGAAGTGACTCATGGACAGGGGTTTCCAGCGGTAGTTACTAAATATCTGAGTGAGAGACATGTTTCATAAAACTGTGAAGCAATGAAAAGCCCTTAACAATTGATTTAAAATCCATTTGGCAAAGCCCTAGCACCAAAAATAGAAATATCCCCAAGAGGCCAAGGGGCCGATCTCCGCTCCTCTTGCTATTTCTGTCACTGTACTCATTTTCCAATCTTGACCATGTGTGTGCATTTAATCTCTCACACAGACCCAGGTCTCAAGCCTGTGCTGTTTGACAATTTATCAATAATGAGACCAATAACTACATTTATGGGCTGCTGCTCTGCCAGACACTTCCCATTCGCCCACTGAATCCTGCCGTCCAGCTACGTAGGTTGCTCAGATTATTCCCATTTCACAGATGAGGAAGCCGAAGCATCCTAGGGACACTCAGCTCCTATGTTTTCAGATATTTAAGCTCGGGTCTGTTGGATCTAAACAAAGATGGTCTTCCTACTTCTCTGTGGTCATCCAACTTGTAGGTGACAGAGAAGAGCCTGGAAAACCAGTAAATGCATTCAGTGAAGGAATCAGGACCCTGAAATACCTTGAGGCCCTGGGCAGCACTGTTCCCTAGAAGTCTCTGCAGTGATGGACATGTTCTGTATCTGTTGTCCAATATGGTAGCCGCTGCCACTGCCACACATGCCTATAGAGAACTTGAAATGTGGCTGCTATGATTGAGAAACTAGATTTTGAATTTTATTGAACTTAAATTACTTAGCCACATGTGGCTACTATACTGGGCCATATCAGACCTAGTGCTGTGGGTAGAAACCAACAAGATGACTCTGGGTCAGGATATGTGCAACTCTTGCTTTGAGTCATAGGAACAGGCCAAGGAGCCCAAGATTACTGGGGGACCCTGACACACTGTGCACTTAGGCCTCAGGGCATGAACTCTCTGCAGCCCCCTCTAAATGTGGAAGATGAGACATGAAATCAGACAAAGGAAGGAGAGAAGGAGTCAGTAGGGCAGAGGGGAGAGACAGAGCTTGGAGAGTTGGGGCAGGTATAGGAGGGGTTCACCTGAGGACCCATCCCTAGTTCCCTGTGCTACAGCCCCAGAAATGCAAAGGAAAGAGGTCTTCAGAGAAAGACCTCAATGCCAGTTAATGGGTCTGCCCCAAAGGGAAGCACCTTCCTGTCCCTCTGCTGGATGTCCTCGACTTTCTGTGACCTTGTGACCGCTTTCGTCTGCTTCTAACTTCTTGTTTGCCTTGGAGCATCCAAGCAGCCTATGCTTCATCCTGGGAGCAGAGAAACAAACATCACCGTGGAGACAAAATCACTTGACTCCACTTACAGTGGTGAATGGCCCATGATTTTCCAGCCTGAAGGCCCTTTTGCTTCTGTGAGCATTTCCTGAGAAGATCTGGCCATAGAAAAAGACATTCGGAAGCTGAAGGTGATAAACTATGATCAGAAAGACTAGGACAGGTCCCTGACGGGGGCATTGGAGGCCATAGTTCAAATAGGACAGTCACAGATGCGCCTCAAACAGCTACTCTCCCTCTGTTTGCAACTTGTGAGCACCCTCCAGCCCATTCCTGCCCCGGCCTGCAGATTTGGGGGGGCAGATGCAGCAGCAGAAGGGCCTGACAACTTGGTCCAGAGGAGCCTTCTTGCCTTGGGCTTTCAAAGGACATGGTGGTTTTACCCTCTTGTCCTCATACTGTCTTGAGTCTAGACTTCTAAGGGCAGGAGGAGGATAACAGAACTGGTCACAGGGAGAAAAGGGCGTTCCCAGGAAGTCATGCTGTGAAGTGGGAGTATCTAATCCCTTCTTTTCCATTCTGATTATGGAAGGAGGAGAAAGCATAAGCTTGGGAGGTTTGCAAGAGGCTGTTCCTGTGGTCCCCACATCACAGAGCCCTCGATCTGCACCTGAGCCTGGACTTGGGAAAAGAAGGGGTCAGACTTTGTCCCAGCCTGGAAGAGAAAGGCATATATGGCCACGGATGCCCACGACGTGGTATGTGCAGAGAGCCCAGAAGAGGCCACAATCCATCCGGTTCTTGATTCTGGGAACTATTGTCTGTAACAAGTGCCGGCACACAACGGTGGCTGGGGCTGGAGCAGGCCAACCTGGCTGAGCTAGGGAGGAGTCTCAGGGGTCCAACCAAACCTGGATGTCCTGTGGGAGAGGACCCCTCTCTGAAGGCTGCACATTAGGTGAGACAGACATGGGTGAAGGTCTAGGTCACTGCTGTGTCATGAATCTGGGAGGTCCTAGCCTACCAGGTACTCTGAGGTAGGGTGCCTGGAAACCCTGAGTCTGGATTACTGATGACCTAGATTCAGATGTGGACAAAGTCAAGGCCTGTCTGCTTTCCTGCCAGACACAGTGGGCTCAGCCCACACAATCTGCCTGCCAGCTCCTATACTCAAAGTAAGTCTCAGTGTAACCAGGGCTTCCAACGCCAGTCAGAGCTATGTGAGGGCTGGTTAGTGCGCTGTGCTTGAGCAGTGTTGCCCTGAAAACAAGGAGGCCTCTATGGTGGTGACCAGGGAGCTTTGACTGCCCCAGCAACATGGGTGTAGGGCTGGATTTCCTGAGAAGGACCTGGGTAGGTTGCAGGACACTGGGCCTCAAGGCTACTACATTGATTCTAGAACAGAGGTTTCCGCTCTCCACAAGAGCTTGGGGCAGGAAAAACGAGCTGGGGGTACATGTGATAGGCACCACAGGCCCTTCTTCCCTGGCCTGTAGTATAGCACAATCAGGTTAGCCCATCTGGGGAGGAGCCCAGGACTGACACTGGCCTGGCCTTATTACTGCTGGCAGTGAGTCTCTTTGAGCCTTCTGGAATATGCTGTTCCCTGTTCTTTTCCAAATGAAGGACTTGAGGACCAACATAGGGAAACTGTTCTCTCGACCAAGCAGTGGGCCGTGTCTTAGGAGAGGGGAGCGATGTCCTGGTCTACAATGAGGAAAGGAACCTAAAGTGGGGCCATGCTTCCAGTTTGAGTGTAGAGGAGGTGACCCTCAAGGTCAACTTTGACTTGAGAGCAGCAGAAGGTGCCTAGCTCCTCCTCTTCCACCTGCCCCTCTCCCTTTCCCCTTCCTCATTCTTCCCAGAGATGCCTGAGAACATTTTTCAGAGAGAACACCTAAGTCTCAACAGAGCCCACCACGGGGCCCTCTGTGAATATTTGGTACAGATGCTTTCTACTGACTCCCAGTCATGCTTTTTATCAAATGCAATGCCAGGGTCACGGGTTGTGATTCTGTGGTGAGAATCAATTTCATAGATGTCAGTAAACTAAGAAGAGGATTAATTCAGGCTTGGAGGCTGAGCACGACAGCTATTTTGGGTCAAGTCCACATTTTATTCCTGAATGGACTCTGGCTTCCGCATCCTTCCCCCGGTTCAGCTCGTCAGCCTTCGTTCTGAGTTCAGTGCACGGAGTTTGGCCATGTGCCTGTAAGGAAGTCCTGGACTGATTTCCAATCGTGGGGGCCTCTCCCCGCCATCTCCTGCTGTTCGTTGTAAACACCAAGCCACACAGAAGAGAATTTAGAAACCCATCAGGCAGAATCCCGCCTCTCCTAGCAATAAATTCTCTTCAGCCTTCCCCTTCGATCTGGGTCCATGTGTGTGATGGCTGGACAAGGACACTTGCTTTATGGTCTATTTATTCAGTTAATGTTAGCTGTGTCTCTGTGTGGCCTTTGAGTCTTTGAGCGCATCATTTACAGTGGCTGCAAAATGTCGTGTCAAGTGGATAGACATGCATTATTTAATCATTTGCCTTCTGTGCACATTATTGCTGGGAGCCAGGTCACCTGACCTGATTTTGGCTCATCATGCACATTTGCTAGTCCCACTGCGGGGAGGCACAAAAGTAGGGCCAGAATTCAGGCAAATTTATTCATGAAACATTTATTCACTGTCCGCTTAAGACAAGGAACTGTACCAGAGAGAGGGTGAGATTTGGTGGGGGAAGTAGGAAAATGTGGCCCTTATGATACCCAACTGCTTGAGAATCTGACTGGGGCTAGGAGATGGGCCTCCAGGTCTCACAGGTTAAAGGGTTTGTGAGTCTCAGGAAAGGTACAATATGTCTGGTTCTGAGAAACTAGGTTCTCAAATGATTGGGATTTGTCTTTTAGACATTGGTACATTCCCACTTATTTGTCCCTGATGATAAAGTAGTCAAGCTTGGGACTAATTTACCTTAAACAAATAAGCAAAGATTCTAGGGGCTTTTCCTATTATCACTTTAATTTTAGCCACGTGCCTTCTTCGGATGATTCTTGAGTGGGAGGAGAAAGGATACGCAAGTAGAGCTGTTTGGCTGGGAACTGTGGGAAACGCAGGAGTTTTCCCCAAATGACTTGTGTCCATCAGGCACAACAGCGGGTTCACAGAGGCTGAAAACCACTACTTTTTACTAGAATAACTGATAGGTTTACTGAGCTCCTGCCTCAAGACACACTGTATTAGGCACTTTGCATAGGGAAGCATGATTTTCTTTTTCTTTGTTTTTTTTTTTTTTTTTTTTTTAAGGTTTTATTTATTTATTTATTTATTTGACACAGAGAGACACAGTGAGAGAGGAAACAGAAGCAGGGAAAGTGGGAGAGGGAGAAGCAGGCTTCCATCCCAGGACCCTGGGATCATGACCTGAGCCAAAGGCAGACATTTAACGACTGAGCCACCCAGGTGCCCCGGGAAGCGTGATTTTCTTTACAACGGTATTTTAAGGTAGGAATGATTCTCTTCACTTTATTTATGGAGTTTGCAAATTAGAAGTTAAGAGACCTGCTAGAGGGGACTTAGCCCCCCTACCTCTTTCTAGAGCCAGGTGGCTGCATAGTATCTCATGGAACCCTGTCTCCAGAGAGCGGTCTCTTGGGTGTTTGCCCTGCAAAACAAAATGGTCACTGGAGAGTAACCCAGACCTAGGAATGCAAGAGAAATTATATGTACTAATTTTAGAAAGCTCTCTTAACGTAATTTACTTCCCATCGAGAGTATGTACTTAGAGCTGAGATTGATAAGAATATACGTTTACGGTTAGTAGTTAAGTTTTATTTTGGTCATTTTCAAAGGAAATTGTACCTTACAATTAACCTACCACATCAGTGGGCTAAGAAACTGATCTCATCCTCACCCTTTCTGCCGGTAGATTAAAGACTTTAGGGTATTTACAGACTCTCTGTTCTGCCCTGAAAAGTCAGGAGGCCAGACCAGAAGCTACTGCCCAGTGAATTTCAGTGGCGGGGCCGGGTCTATCCGCAGAGCCAGTAGCTGGATGTGTACTGTGGGCAGAAGAGAATTCAAGGGATCCTGCATGAATGTTCCCAGGGCCAAGGCAGTCTGGGCCTGATTTTTAAATTTCACTTTGTTGTTTTTCTTGATTACTGCCACAATCCTAATTCATTGTCCCATACATCAGAGCTGTGGGCTCTGCTTTCTAATGGTATATGGAGAACTGTGTTCAAGGTGCTGATTAACCTTCTTTCATGGAAACCATGAAAGAGTCTGGATGCCCTCCATGCTCTCATCACTGACTTCCCCTTGGGCAATGCTTCCTTCCATTCAATCCCTGTGCCCTATGCTCAGAGGGATTTCACTGACCGTTTCCTCTAGAGGCAGGTCCACCATGCCCGCCCTGCATCTGGGTTGACATCCAGTCTACAGGCTGACATACACCCTTGAAACTCTGTGGTGAATTTGGGGCTAGAGATGCATTCATGAGTCCTTGGCGTACAGAGGGGAGCTGCATCCCTCTCCCACAGTAGGCGAGGTCAGCAGGGGTATGGGTGGAGGGGAAAAGAAAGGAGACCAGGATCTGCCTGGGGGAAAATCACAGTCAAGCTGTCAGTGGAAGTTGGAAGGGTCATAAGAGATGGGTAGAAGAGATGGGAGCAGAATTGGGAAAACACAGGTGCCCCAGGGTTTTGAGGAGGGAGTGACTGGGTGGGTCTAGAAAGGCCAAGAGCGCCGGGCTGTGTGGGGCCTGCCCGGATTCCTGTCTGCTGTTCTTGTTAATTTTATCCAAATCTTAACAATCATAAATCCTGTGTGATGGGAATGAGTCTAACACTGTTTTTCTCAGTTGACTTTTTTTAAACTCTTAAACTATTATATGATCATTAAAAAACATCTGGAAGAAAAAGTGGAAAGAAATTTTAAATACCTAAATTCGAACCTTTCTAAACACACCAAATGTCAACCTTTCCTTACATTTTCTTTCAGTGGCTTTTTCAGTGGCTTAGGGTTTTTAAAGTTGTGATTGTAATTATACTGTATATATAAATCTGTGCTTAATTTACATTTATATCCCAAGTATCAGTCTATGATGGTCTTTTAAAACACAGCCAACCTCATTCACCCCGGTACAAAGCTCAGCACTTGCCTTCTGTCTTCTTCAGCATATTACTCCGATCTGCTGTTATATGTGTCCGGCTACTAGATGTCAGGTACTGAGAGTAGTACGTAAATTTATGCCCCAGTGTCTTCATCTCATATCTCTAACAGCAGTGGGTTTTGCCTCAAGTGTCCTGATGCTAAAATCCCAAGTGTACAAATGTTCAGAACAGTTATGCTTCCACAATTGCTCCTTTGAATATAAAATTGCCCTTTTTATCCTGGTTGACGCTACTTGCTGCCTTAGAATTGTGCTTCGTCTGATACAGCCGCTCACACTTTTGCTTTTGTTTGCATTTACCTGGTATGGGTTTGCCTACCCTGGCGCTGTTTTATTTGACATGAGTCTCTTGTATTTATTTAATCTGGGAGGTTTTGTCTCATAACAAGGGAATGTTAAATACTTATATTTATTATCAGAACCATTTTGGGTACCTCCTGTCATCTCCTTTTATGTTTTCTGCATTTCTTTTCTTTTCTGACTTTTGCGCCATGGCAGAGAATTTATCTTCTGCGTTGATTTGGATGGGAGACATCTTGTTTCTCACTCCACTGATCTGCATTCTATTGCCTCCAATGAATGTTTTGATTTGTCTCTGTGTTCGGTTTCTAAGCAGCTCTGCTTATCTCAGCCTGGCCCCTTCTCTCCTTTGGTGGAGGCGACATCCTCCGCAAAATGGTTTTAAAGGCCCTCTGTAGTTTTTTTCCTTTTTTGCTCACTCTGGAAAGGGGTTCCTGCCTGGGTGCCCAGTCCTGCCTGGGAGACCATCTTGCAAGATGAAGAGACCATCCAAGCCCCAGCCAGGGGGCAGGTGTGTTTGGGGATGGTGAGGGGGCAAGGCCAGGACTGTCCTCACTGCCGCCTGCGGAAGCCCCAGGAAGAGGTGCCTGTTGGCCTTTAGTTGCAAAAAGCAGCCTGAGCAGATGTCCCGGCTGGCAGGGATGAGCTCTCTGCAGAGAGAGGGTCCCAGGGCTGAAGGACCAGAGTGAGTGTGGATGGGGGACCGGAGCTGGCTGGGTTTTGCCTCTGCCCTACAGGGGTGGTTCAGAGCCTACCAGTCTTAAGCATGAGATTTCCTGGGCACATGAAGTATTTGGAAATAGGCTTTTTAAGACTTGTAAAAGGGATTTCAGTGAGGGCTTTTTCAGTGTTGTCTACTCACTTAACCAGGTATTGCTCTAATGTATTGATATTAATACTCTCTCTATGGGGCAATTAAAATCTTTTAACAACTTGCTTAAATTAAACACTCTGGCATTTTTTTCATTTATGCAAGATAGTTGCTCTTTTGTATCCCCAACACAGAGGGGCCAGTTCTGGGGCGGACGTTTTCACAGCCACAGCCCCTGACAGGGGAGGGGTGGGGCCTGGGAAGGGCAGGGCAGGGCTGGCTGGGGAGAACTGCCTGCCCTTGGCTGGGCCCCGGGGTTTTGAAGAAGGTCTCCAGAGGGAGACACAGGCCAAGCAAAGCTTTTCTTTTCTTTATTTCTTTTTTCCAGCTTGATTTAGATATTACTGACAAATAACATGCAAGTATAGGTGTACAGCATGGTGATTTGACATGGGAGTATATTGTGAAACAACTACTGCAGGGCTTTATCTTTTGAAGGGCCTGGAGATGGGAGTCATTCTGGCCAGCCAGCTCCATCTTGCATGTAACCAGGCCAAAGCTTTCCCAACAGTGGCCTCAGACCTGCTGGTGAGAAGGGGGCAGGGCAGCGCATACAGGGGTAGAGTGAGGGGACCTGCCTGGCTCCTGGGGATGGAGGAGAAGCCAAATTGTGGACTTAGGAGAGCTAGACCATTTCTGCCTGACACTAAAGGCTGACCCCTCATTAATGGCAAGTTCCCGCATCTCAGCTGATCCTCTGGAATTCCTTGGAGCATTTCGGGGCCAGAATCAAGAGGGTCCAGACAAGGAGGTTCCCAGGAGGCCTTGGGGGCTAGGACAAGTTCAGGCCTTGGCCACTGAGATTAAGGTCATCCCTCTAATTTCTACACCACTCCAGGCCTACTTGGTCAGAATGGCCACTACCAAGCCCTTGGAGGACGAGATGGGTAAACTGAGCTCAGCGGTGTAGATGACATATCCAAGGTCACTCTACAGGTCAATCCCAATTCTCTTCAGTGTCCCCAAATATCCACACTCCCATGTGTAGTTGGTGTAAACCCTTTGGCTCAGGTGTTAACATCTGGGTCAGACATGTGCGTGTGTGTGTGCATGTCAGTGTGTGTCACCACCCCCACTTCCCTGTCAGTTTGTCCCTCTTCCTCTGCACCGCTAGCACTCTCTGTTCATCCCATGATACCACTTCCTTCGCTGCACTGCAGTTACCTGTCTGTGTTCCCCCTCCTTGCAGGAGGCAGGACATAAGGGCGGGAACTTCCTGCTGCTCTTTGTCTACAGTGGAAACACATGAATTTTGTTAAATGAATACTGATGAATTCCTAATTCCACTCACTATACATAGGTTACAGTGGTTTGGTCCAATTAAATGTGCAATCCTTTTATGAGCCACTAATGTAAAATTATGTTCTTCTGAAGGTTAGCAACTGAAAAACTATTTTGCTCAGCATTCCATGCCCATGGGGAGCCTGGCTGCTTGGACCACACAGCTTCACGGAAGCTCCTTGTGGCCACATGCTCTAATTGCAGGCAAAGGTCTCAAGAGTGGGTCTCGCAAATGAAGCGTATAAAAGAGAAATATTTTCACTTTGTGTATATTCAACACGTTTCTGCAATATACCAGCCCCTGCCTCCTTCACCTTCATGCTGCTGCCTTAGATGCTACAGGGGGACCTGCTCAGACTTGATGGGAGGTAAGGTTGGCAATACAGGATCTCAATTTGGCTCACCTACTGGGGTACCTTATTCCAGACGTTTGAGGGAGCACCTAGAAGGGAACATCATGAAGTGATCACGTTCATTTCCACATTTCCTACAGTGCACAACCTGTTCTGTTCTGGAATTGACTAACCCGCTAAGGATAGGCACCGTGTGTCATTCACTTCCATTTCTCCAGTGTCTGGCACAAGGCTTAGCACACAGTACTGTTAAATGTGGGAGTGAGCAAGCTGTGAACCCTTGCTGAGCACCTACTGTGTGCTAGGCCCCGAACTGGGGGCTGATCACAGGAACATCTAAAAATTGACCCTTGGGGTCAGAATGATCAGGTAAAAGGGACCTGGCTGGTAAAGGTGTACTTTCTGATGCCCAACCACTGGAATCATCCGTATCTTTGTTATTGTCATTTTGATTTCCCAATTTGATTTTATCCTTCAGAAGTCACCATTCTATCCTATTGTGTTTGGTGTTTGACACACATTAATCGTAACTTGGGTTGGTTGTCACAGGAGCCTTTAACATTCTATTACCAAGTGTTTGTCATTTCCCATTAGTGATATGTTTAAGATCCCTAGGCACTTGTTCCTGGATAACTTGTCAAAATCTCTGTGGCCTTGCCGACCTCTTTATTTATCCTCCCAGAACTGTGGAGGGCATCGGGAACCCTAACATGACTTCCTAGAGAAAACATAGTGCGGCATCATGGTCTCTTTCATTTTCTATCATCTTGCCCATCAAAACTCCTTTACTCATCAAGGGGCTCTCTCATAGCTGTGAAAGCTCCCTCCCCATTGCCTCACACCCTTCACAGAACTGCAGGGGCCTCTCCCTTCCTGCCTTTGTTTTCCATTGTTATCAGAAGCATAGCTAGGGAGAGAAATCTGGTGGTCATCAGTGACTACAGCTATTAGAAAAGATAGCTTTTTCTTCTAACACTCCGGCCCCCCAGGGAAAATGGGGTCTGGTTTCTAGTCCCTGCAGTTCACAGAGAAACAAGCACCATGAATTCACGATGGCAAATTCAGAAAAATTTCCTTTTGTGAAATGAGCTCTCTGCTAGGGAGGGGGCCACTGGCTGGCAGGTGCTGCATCTGAAAAGGACTGCAGGATTTGCAATGACCCTGACTGGGGCCCTCAGAGCAGTCACCCTGGGAGGCAGCTACCCAGGCAGGGGTGTCCCTGAGAAACCATGGCCCAAAGGATAACACTGCCTGCTTCCCAGAGCACAGAGAAAAGGACTCAGTCCAGTGGGCAAGGCTTCTGCCTCCTCCCCCACAGAAAAAGTCCTCTTAAGCTTTGTGTCTGAGTTTGAGCACTGCAGCTGTGCTTGGCCAGCCACTTGACACTGGCAGTGATGCTGGTAGCAGACCTCCCACCCTTCTACTGCCTAGGGCTTTCGTGAAGACCAAATGAAGCAAGAGGCTGTGCACCTTGTTGGAAAGCAGAGAGCAACGCTAGGTGTGCGGGACTGTGGTGCTGTCTGGCCACTCTCTCCACAAACTGGCTTTGGGCGTGCTTGGTCCCCTGCTCTACAGGGCAACCGTATGCCCACATTCGTGAGGGGCCTCAAATCGGTGCTTTCAGATTTCACATCCCCTCTTTTGCCTATGAACTTTTTTGGCTTTCTAGCACTTGTTAGCCTGATACCCAAGGCTTTCCAAACCGTTCTTTCTAAACATCTATTTCCTACTGAAAACCTCTTCTCCATTTCAGGGCCCCCAGAACACATCATTGGCATTCCCAGCCCTGTTCATGGCCTCATAGTTTTCCTTTTCTTCCTCTTCGCTATACTCACCCCTCAGAGCCTCTCCATATTGTATCCACTCTGGAAGACCAAGCAGAAGACCTCTACACAATTTAATCAATGAATCAACTTGTCCTCTTTCAAAATAATAGTCACTGGGTTCCTGCCGACCTTGAACCAGGGAGGCAGTGATCACTGCCTTGAACCAGGGAGGCAGTGTTAAGAGAAAGTTTTGCAGTCAAAACCCCTGGGTTGGGGTCCTGGTCCCACTTCTTACTGCTTGTATGACCTTGGGCAAGTTAAAGTACCTGAGCATTGCTTTCCTCAGCTATAAAATAGGGATAATCATAGTATCTCTCTTGTGCATATAAAGTGCTGAGCACAATGCCTGATGCACTGTAAGCATTCAGTAAAGGACGGCTAGTATTACTCAAAGAACTTTCGTATAAGTTGTCATGCAATGGCCATAACAGCCCGGGGAAAGTAGGTTTTATTGCCCCAGATGAAAAAAAAATGAGGCTCAGAAAGGTTAAAGCACTTCCCTGAGGCTACACACTGGTGGTGAAGCTGAAATTCAGATTCAGGTCTTTCTGGCTGGGATCCATAGCTTTAACCAACTGCCATAGCCAATGTGCCTTAATCAGACCTCTTGTGCTTCCTTCAGCCCTTCTTCCTTGGTTTCCTCTGCACACTGGCCTCTCTCTTCTCCTCAGCCAGACCCTGGGCTCTTGCAGAGCAAGGTTTATCGAAATGCGTCATTCTGTGTTTGTTGGGTGAATGAGAGGGAATGGATGGGAAAAATGCATTTGAATATCAGAACTTATCCCAAGAGAACATAGTATGGGGACTTAGGTCCCTGAAAGTCATGGGTCTCTCAACAGAACCATGAGTGAGCCTGTCTCCAGGATCTTCCTCACCTCAGTCCCCCACCACTTTGACCCTGGACATCTGACTATGTTACTTTCCTCCCAAAATACTTCTAGGGATCCCCATGTTTGCTATGTAACTAGTCTGAGTGTTTTCTCTAGAGTCCAACATGCTTCGTTGACGTAAATCTTCATTGAGCTTAACATACATTTCTTTGGCCCAGAAAGCAAATTTTTGGAAGAGGAATAGGTATTCAAGGACAGCAACAATGTTCTCCCTCAGAACTATACAGCAAGTGGACCCAGTGCCTGTTCTCCAAGCCAGGAGAACATGGTTCTCCTGGGACTATGGTTTCTAGATTTATGTCCCATTTATTTTTAAAGCAAAGCTGCATGTAAACTGCTCTAAACACTAAGGTCAGAATGTCAGAACTTCAGGATAAATATGGTAGAGAACAATGACCATTTTGCTGCTTGCATTACCATCCTAGGAAAGAAACCTCACATGTGTTAATGGAACAGAGAGAAGAATATGAAAGATTGGGTAGGATGCCCAAAGTTACTGAGAACCTACATTCTGGTGTAGACACAATCAGATGAAACTGTCCTTTCATTCTCCTCAGGGACCAAGTAAAGATGGGGAATGTGGTAGTGAAAATGTAGAAAAGACCATGGACATTCTCAACAGAAAATTCTCTAATTAACCAGAAGTTCTCTATTAAAGAACCTCTGAAATTCCATTTCATGAAAGCTACCATTTTTTTAGCATCTACTATGTATGAGGTATTTCATTTGCATTATCTAATTTGGTCCTCACCACAACCTGCAAGAGAGGTGGTATTAGCTCCATTTTATAGAGCAGACAACTGACAGTCTTTTATTATTTTTTTAAGATTTTATTTTTAAGTAATCTCTAGCCAAAGTGAGGCTTGAAACCACAACCCTGGGATCAAGAGCTGCACACTCCACCAGCTGAGCCAACAAGATGCCACGACAGCATCTTGATCACGGCCAATGGATAGCAGAGTGGCTTTGACCTCACATACGCCTGATTACTATCCAGGCTCTTTCTCCTAGAGCTTAAGGCTTATATTTCCCTGAGGAATCTTGGAGTCAAAGAGAGTTAGAGCTCTTGGATCATCTGTTATAAGTATACTTTGATCATCTTCTTCCTTAACTCATTTAGCAGGGGTCAAGACCTGTGCATAATGCAGTTAGCTAATTTGTTTATCCATTGTATGCTTATTTAAATGGCTTGAAATCTTTCCTCAGTATCATCATCTGCCAGAAAATTGGGGCCACATCAAGGTAATTCATGAGCTTATCCTGAGCAAGTATTTTCTTTTTTTGTGCAAGTATTTTCAATCATGTTTTAACTAGTAGTAAATCTTTTCCTTCATTTATCTGAAAATTGTTTGCTTATTCTCCTTCCTGTTGTCCCTGTCTTGTAAGATTCTATATGCCCCTTCTGATAGTAACAATAGCTAATATTAACTGAGCACTCATGACGTAACAACCACTATTCTAAGTGATTTTACTCAATCAAGGAGGTAGGCTCTGTTACCATCCTTATTTTACTGGTGAGGAAATGGAAGCACAGAGAGACTGATCAATTTGTCCAAGGTCACACAGCCCAAGGGAAAGAGCTAGTATTTATCTCAGGCTGACTGATTATAGAACCTACTTTGCTAAATGACTTAGTTTGTAAAGAATATTTCCTCCTAAGTGGAAGCACTCTAGAACATTCAGTAGAAATATAAGCTATAAATGCAAGCCACATATATAAAATTATATTTTCTAGTAGACACATTAAAAAGGTAAAAAGAAACAAGTGAAATTAATTTTAATATATTTTATTTAACTCAATATATCCAAAATATTATTTCAACTTATAATGTTCTCATTATTAATGAGCTATTATATATTGTTTTTCATACTAATTTTTCAAAATTGGGTGTATATTTTATACTTACAGTTCATTTAGGTTTAGATTAGCCACATTTCAAGTGCTCAATAGCTACATGTGGCTTGAATAACATGGATATAAATGGGCATTCTTCTTTCCATATTTCATCTATGATTTGTTTCTGTTTCCACTTTAAGTTTTGCATTAAGATTAGACCCAAGGAGGCCTGGGTGGCTCAGTGGGTTAAAGCCCCTGCTTTTGGCTGAGGTCATGATCCCAGGGTCCTGGGATCAAGCCCTGCATCGGGCTCTCTGCTCAGCAGGAAGCCTGCTTCCCCACCTCTCTCTGCCTGCTTCTCTGCCTACTTGTGATCTCTGTCAAATAAATAAATAAAATCTTAAAAAAAAAAGACCCAAGAAGCCTATATTAATGAAAACATACCCTTTGGATAATTTGATGGGCAGAGCATCAGTTGAGTACAGTGGAGAGAATTTAGGAATTAATAAATTACCAAACCTGGAATTACTAAATTTAAATTACTAAAACCTGGGTTCTAATCCTCATCTTTGCCACTACTGGGCTGTGTGGGGCCAGTGGCAAACCTCAATTTCCTTTAGCCTCTTTCCTCATGTTAAAGAAGAGATGATGGTTTATGATTATTAAGGTTCTTCCCATTTCTAAAAACTCTTTCTGCTTGTCAGGGGTTTTGCATCTGTTTCCACTTTCCATTCAAGATTCTTGTATGAAAGAGCTCATCCCAAGTTGGGGACTACATTCGCTATGCCCAGCTCTGTGCCTGGCACATTGCAGACACAGGAATGTTTGTTGAATGAATAAAAATCCTGTTCTTTGAGGGAGCTGTGAGTTTCCCAGTTTTTGCCAGAATGCCTATAGCAGCCTTAATAATTAATTACACTTTTATTTCCTTTCTCATATTGGCATAAAGTCTTGATGATCAAAGTTTTCTGAAGGCCAAAGCCAGAATTAAAGCCATTTCCTGATCCTGTTAGCAAAGGAGATGGTGCTCAGCTGTAGGCATGGCTTCCTAGAGACCCCTGCAAATAGCTTTCCTCTTAATACATGCTGTTCTGATGTTGAAAAGAGTTAATTAATGACTCTAAATAAGAAAACAATCAAATCTGTCTGCAGTCATATGAGTCACAGCAGACCCAGATGGGGACCCAGGTCCTTGGCCTGCAAGTGCCCTCAGGAAAAGCAATAGCAGCCTTGTTCCATGCATCAGAGTCTTGCAAAGCCCCAACCTATAAGGGGGAAGGAATTACTCAAAATGGATTGGAGGCCCAGCCTGATAAGAGGCATTTTCTTAAAAGGTAAGGCCCCCTACCTATGCACTGTGCAGACTGAGATCGAGAGAGGAGAAAAACCAAGTCTATTCCTCCTCTCCTCTCTTTAGACACCTAAACAAGAGTTACTAAATGGAGAGTTCTCAGGCACAGGACTCTTGTGTGTGTGGCAAGACTGGGGCAGTTGGGGCATTACCACCCTGGCAGGACCATAGGACATGTGGCCTTAAGCATACCAAGCCTCAAACCTGCCTACCTGCAAGAGTCCTGAAGCAACATATGAAGGCAGAACAATGGTTATGATGACATGAGGGCAGGAATGTGATGAATCCCTGAGATTAGCAGCAGCTTACAACAATGCAAACTTCTTTTGGTGTTAGAGACGGTAAAATCATGAGACTGGCAATAGGGAGAAGGAGTCTTTTATATCCAAGTGTCCCTCAGCAGTGGAACAGGACTGTAGCAAATAAAGATAAGCCCTATTTCTTTGGCTCTACGTGTACTCTGTGCAATAGTATCAGCCTCCTCATTGTTCCCCCATTCTTGCAGATTATTAAAAATACATTTTGCTGCCATCCTTGATTGGCTTCTTGTGAAATTCTTCCACTCTGGAAAGAAAACTCTGGGATGCTGGCCATGAGGGTCATTATACTCCCCTTTCTCCTCCTTGGTGATCAAGTGCAGGTATCCTTGTGTCAGGATAATATGTAAAGTATTATGGTAATATCCTTGAAGCATTCAAAAGGACTCTTTATGGCTTATTCTGAATCTTTGTTGGTTCCCAATCCATTCCTCTAAAACTTCATTAGAATCTCATATAGGACAGTTTAAAACTTCAATTTGGCTTCAACAATAGCAATAGGAAAAAAGAGTGGTAAGAGGAGGCTCTGGAGTTTCAGAGATCCGGGTTGGAATCTAAACTCTGTTCCTTCTGATCTCTGTAAGCATGGGCAAGCCCTTTTCCTCTCCAAGCTTTATTTCCTCATCTTGAAAGTGGAAATACCACCACCACCTACCTCATAGGACTGTGAGGATTAAATCCATTCTCACATGTGAAAAGCCTGACTCAGAAATGTTTCCTCTTATTATTAGCTTGTAATTCTTTAAATAGGGTTTGCCGGTGGGTTCATTTGAAGTGATGCAATAAAGGCCTCTACAGCTCTGTTTCTTCCTCTTTCTTTCTGGGATGAGCTTTGGGGAAATCCTCACAGAGGCCATGGTCCTCGGAGCTAGCTTCTACTCCATGCCCTAAATCCTGCCTTCCCACTGGAGGGGTTGGACTAGTGCTCCAGAACCTTGGACAGCTCCTCTCATTTGCGCCTGCAGGCAGCCTAAACCAATGGCAGAGATTTGGGGGATTTCCTTAGAAAGACTGCATTAGTGCTTGGATTTAGGAATCCCAAGGGCTTCATTCTCACTCCCAGCATGCATGCTATTTTCTTGCATCCTCAGATTCTTCAACACAACCAGCTCTCCTGGAGAAATTCTGAGGAGCATCTCCTCAGAAACCTGTTAACTACACCTATAAGATTTACTAAATCTTCACCCCCTTTCCATCTCTCCTGTGAACTCCAAGGATTTTTTTGAGCCCAAGAACAGAAACACCACCCACATCTTCCTGTATCTGCTGATATTTAATTTGTTTGGCTTCTGTACAAGGATTAAACAGTCTTGATTAACTTCAAGTGAAAGTAATAATGTATGAGCATGAAGAAAGGTTTTACAAGACAAAGAGATTCAGGTATGAATTAAAAGAAACATAAAATAATGTTATTGCCTGTAGGTGATGTTAAGTACCATTCTCTAATCAGAATAAGCAGGTGGTTCAATTTATGAGATAATTTAGCTTTTCACTCTCTAATGCAGAACACAACACACATATGCAGTCACCTTCTGAACAGGCAAGGAAGAGATTAAGTCCTATTTTTACTTTATGATACTGAGTCACATAGTTCAATGCAAATCACATGGATGCCAAAGTAGGAACAATACCAGGTATTTAAATACCGCCTTTCCTTTGAGGAGCTCTAAAGATTTTGTGGCTGTGTGAAATCCCTTCAGAGCAATTCTGGGAGAAGAGACACATATCACCAGATGAGGATTTAAGACAGAGCATGTTTCATCCATCTTTCCTACTCCCGTTGCTAGGTCTAGAAGAGCCAGTGTTTGCCAGTCCTGTGCACTTAGTAATAGCCTCCTGAGTTCTGCATTTTCTGGGCCATACTGTCAACCAGTAAAAGAAGGCTTATCTTTGAAAATATTTTATTGACTGATAATGAGGAAGAGAAGAGGATAAGCTGCAATAAGAAAAGGGGGTGGGAATCATAGTGAGAGAGGAAGAGATGAGAGATGCCTAAAACACCCTGAGCTTGGTAAGTATTTTCTACACATTTTCCTCATAAACAGATTTGAGGTCCACCCCTGGACAGAAACTTGGACAAAGACATTTTGGCTCTCTTTAAATACTTCTTCCCCCTTCTTAAAAAAAAATGTTTTATTGATTTATTTGACAGAGAGAGAGAGGGCAAGCGAACATGCAAATGAGAGAGCACAAGCAAGAGGAGCGGCAGAGGGAGAGGGAGAAGCAGGCTCCCTGCATGGGGTTCAATTCCAGGATCCTGGGATCATGACCTGAGCCAAAAGCAGATGCTTAACGCACTGAGACACCCAGGTATCCCCTTAAATATTTCTGTATGGGCAAGGGTAGTGGAGTTCTACTGCTTGAACTAGTTTGAAGGAACTGCCATCAATAACATCAACCTAGGATTCCAAGGGCAGACAAGGAGCCCCAAAATAAAAGGGTTTGTGGTTTTCACCTGACATTGCCCATACCCACCCTGAACCACCACACTATGGAGGAGCGTTAGTTGTAAAATTACTACTTTTCCCAGTAGAGGTCGCTGTGGGTACTGGCAGTGGATACTTGCAGAGACTGGACCAGGCAGGGCTGGGCTGGATGGTGGCTCTACAGTCTGGTAATTGCTCTTCCTATGGTTCCACTGACAATGGTCTAGCCCCTCATCCTATGGAAAGGGGTTCTCTGGTTGGGATTGTCTCAAAGCCACACAACACCTTTGCTATAAAAGTAGTATGAAATTGAGGTCACTTGCTGGGAATGGGTTTGTCTTGGAGGGCTGTCCTTATCATCTAGGGGTGTCGCCTCATAGTGGTATCTCTGTGTCTCACCTGTTTTCTGTGAGTATACCTTGTATTACTGAGAGGCCACTTGCCACTGACCAGCAGCCCCAGATATATGAAGGCCAAATTGACAAAATTTGCCTTGCCACAAAATCTGTCACCCACATCATAAGGCACTGTGATGATGAGCACCCCAAGCCCCACCTGGAAGCCCATGTGGAGGGGTGGGGTGGAATTCTGGGCCCCAGAGCAGCCTATTACAGCAGGTTAAGGTTTCTGAGGGATGGGAAGGGCTGGGCAGTGGTACTAGATGTTAGGGTCAGACCTGAGACCCCAGAAAGGCTGAGGAGGGCTCCACATACTTGTGAGGTCCTATCTTCTAGGCCACACCCAAGTATGCAGGCTAGGCCCAAGGCAGCCTGAAGCTACCCTCATCTCTAGGGCACCCACTGGGGCCCTAGGTTATTACTGTGGCTTTAGAGTGGAAGGGGCTACCACCCTGCCCCACCCCCAACATCTAAGGTCAGCAGTAAGTGGTTCCTCTTCTCACAGGCACACACAGCTAGATTCACAAGCTCACCATGACACACACATGAACACTGGAGCACACACAGGCACATTCACCCAGTCATACACATTCACGCACTCTGACCCACATCATCACCCATGCAAACACACGGTGACACAAACACACTCAAACCTCGGAATCAAACTTCACCTAACATGGTTGATGGGGCATGGGGGCATCATCCAGTCAGGATGCTCCTCCAGACCGTGCCCACTTAGGTCTCCTGAATCCTGGGACCCTCCCCTACAGGTGGAGCCCCCGGCCTCTTCGTGTCCTCGTGGTCACAGGTCTTGAATGTCCAGGGACCCTGATTACCATCGCACACCCGGCATCCTGGGGTGCCGGGCCGGCGCAGGGGGTGGTGTACCGGAAAGAAGGGTGCGGGGCATAGTACCCAGCCAGGGCGCAGCCGCCTCCTCCCTCGGGATTTTCCATCCCGGCTCGCGCAGGCCCGAGAGGAGCGAGCGAGCGCGCTTTGTCTCCCTCCCGGCTCCTGGCATGTTTCCGCGGAAGCTCTCCGCGCCGCGCCCGGAGCCCCCCCTTCCCTGGCCGCGCCCCCCGCCCAGCGGGTGGCGCAGGCCCGCCAGTGCTGCGACCGCCGCTTTGTCCTACGGAGGATGCTTGGGCAGAGCGCAAAAGCACAGTTCCCTAAGCGGCCGCCGCGCGCCCTGGAAGCAGGTTTCGGTAGCCAGATCTGGGGCGCTCCCAGCGTGAGACCTAGCAACCCCAAAGGTCTAGAGGCTCAGGGGGCATTTGCCCCGAGCTTCGGACTGCTAGAGAAGGGACCCACCCCGTCCCGCCCGCACATGCCCATCCGCGTCTGGCTGCCGCGGTGCAGGAGCCGGGTCGCCGGGCGGGGCGGGACGGGGCGGGGCAGGGAGGGTCGTCTCCACTTTTGGCCCCTGGCCTGGATCCAGGTAGAGAGGGCCTAGGGGTAAGGCTCAGGTAGGGAGAGGTCGGGAGGATTCCCTCCACCCCTCTTACTTTCCCCCACCGCACATCCACACCCAAGCCACTCGGACCGCAGGCGAGGGGCCCTGAGCATGGAGAAGCCCCAAGAATCCGTCAGTACCGTCCTGTGCCGGCGACTTCAAGCACGGTGGGGAGGGGTCTCCCGTTTTTAGCTCCTCACATCCCAACCCCTCCCCCCAATAACCTAGGCGGGTCCAAGTGGGAGGGGAAAGAGTCCCCTGTCTCCATCACCATCCCGTTTCTCCTCTTCACAAAAACCTAGGTTTCAGGAAAGGGGTGGGCACGGAAAGGATCTTTCTGACATCCCAAACAGCCCCTCCTCAATAAGCCCAGGAGGTCTGAGCGGAGGAGGAGGAGTCCCCCGGTCTCATCCATCACACCCAGACTCCCTTTGTAACCTCAAGCAGTACAGGTGTTATGGGGAAGGGTCTCCCTGCCTCTCAACCTTTCATCCCGTAACACTCCCTCCCATTCTCAATAATCCAAGCAGCCTCGTTTTCAGGCATGGGGGTGGGGGAAGGCTCCAGGCTCCTCAACGCTCTCTCAGTGGCGGGGAGGGGGGGTTCCCCCCAGCCTTTGCCCCTCACACACTCTCTCGCATTGCCTCTCCACCATAAAACAAAAACTAACCCAAGCTGCTTTGACTTCAGGCGCTGGGCCGGCCACAGGGAGGCCCTCGAAGAGTCAGCAGCTCTGCGGGACAGATGGTCTTGTAGGTGGTGAGGAGAGGTCCCATTAACTCCCCAGGCCCCCTCATATCTCAGTTCACCGCCCCCCCCCCCCATAAAACAAAAGCGAACCCAGCAGCACCGACCTCAAAGAGGAGGGAGGGCTGTCAGCGCTCGGTAGCGCAACCAGCTCCTCCGGGCTCCTCACTGCCCCGGCTTTCCCGCGGTGGCTCTTGCGGTGCTGGCGGCGGCTGCAGCGGCGGCAACAGCTACCGCGGCTCCTGCGTCCGGAGGCTCCCTCGGACTCAGCACCTGGAGCGGCGAACAGCTCCGCGCCTCATTCCGCTGGCTCCGCCTCCCCTGCCCCGCCGTAGCCAATGGCGATCCTATCTCCGCCCAGGAGGACGCCCACTGATGGGAGGGCCTTCTCCTCTCTCTTCCCCCCCAGCCAGCTGGGTTCTCCGAGTCTTCGTCGTGACCGCGTCCCCGTGAGACTGCCAGAGTTTTCCCACAGCCCTCTGGAACTCGTAGTCCTTTAAGAACAAGGAGGGGGCTTATGTCGCGGGTGGGTAACCGAAGGTGGACTGCATTTCCCAGGATGCATGAAGAAACTGAGGCGCTGAGGAGGGCGGGAGGACTGTTTCCATAGCAAAGGCGGCTGGTTGGGGATGGCTGACAGAGAAATGAAATGGGGCAGGCCGCGGTACCCTCGGATTGTGCGTGACTTCGGACAGCCTCTTGGGAGGGCGTTTCGATTTTTTTTTTTTTTCTCCTCGATGCCCACCACAGGACTCTGGGCCTCAGTTTTCCTATCTGAGAAGAAGGGCGTGGATCCGTACCCCTGCCCACAGTCCGCAGTGATGGGGCAAACCGAGGTCGAGCCGCTTTGGTTTGCCCAGCAAAGGTGAGAGAGGACGGAGGAGACCTGTGGCTTCAGAGTGTGGCCTTCCGACTTTATCCCTTTATATTCGTCTCGATTTATCATAGAGGAGCGCTTTGCTTTAGGTCATATCCCTTGAACCGTCAAGGAGGCCTTCTTATCCAGTCTTCCCCTCCCGGACTCTTCGCCTCGGTACCAGCCCTGATACGGCAGCATTTCCCGCACGGTAGCCAGAGGGCGCTACTCAGGCTCCCCATTGCCTGTGGAATCAGCCCACACGCCTCTCAACATTGCTCTAAAAGCCCTTCTAAATCTGGTGACCCCCTTGTTCTTGCAACATTTTGAACTTCTCTGGTAGCTGAGAGGCATTAACCACCCGTTTTCTCTAGCTGTGGTAGTTCCTTCCACCCTTGTACTCGACTCACCCTTCACACTCTTCAAGCCCCAGCTTAAACGTTGCCTCGTCCCTGAAGCCTTCCTAGATGCCCACTCCATATTAGGTACCCCACCTTTTGTGTGAGCCGCGCCCTCTACTTTTTCTATTTTACTTGCGTGTTTATGTATCCATCTTCCACATTAGATTGTAAGATCTGCAGGACAGAGGTCAATTGAACGGTAATTGAATTTTACTCCTAAGGTTGCACATTTCCCATTGCTGAAAGCGTTCAACTAGAGGGATGACACCTCAGTGAGGAAATGTTTATGCCATTCATACAGTGGATTGGAATTTTGCTTGAATGCTTTGGGAGCCCTTAACAATCCTGTGACGCTAGGGATTGATAGATTCGTGCCAATCATTACTTGGAAGTCTTGTCAATTCTCCCTAAATGTCATCAGTTCTTCGTGTTCCTCTATTTCTAGCTGTTTGCCCTTCTCCTTTCTGTGCCTAAATTCCCTACCTCCCACTCCCTTTCTGAGAAGGATCTTCTGCCCCTGTCATGTAGTAATGACAGTCTGAGATCCCTGCCCTTCTTTCAGTTCTCTGCTCAGCGTCATAGGGCCCTGGTGGTGATGTTCCCCCCTTGCTAGTAAATGTTTTGTTGTTGTTTTGTTGTTATTGTTATTTTTCTGGATCTTTTCCCACTCAGGGCTCTGGTGTTGGCCAGATGGTCCAATTAATCCCACACATGCTTCATATGTCACCCCATCCAGACTTTTGGGTGTATTTCAGCTAAAGCATTCTTGGGAGAATTCCTTAATATACGGGTATAATTAATTCATGGCCAAAGAAATGACCAGGGCGACTGTTACCCTGAACCTGATTCAAACCAAAGAGACAGAGCCTGAAGAAAATAAACCCTGTCATCCTTGAGTTGATGACATCCACAGAGGGAAGACTAGGATGGGGGAATGAGTCAAAGGGATTATATTTGGGGAAGAACTAACAGGAAGTCTAAGAGGCATGGCAAAGAGGCTTTGATCCAGGCTAAACCATGAGGGAAGGCCACCAAAGCTGGGTAAACAGATGAGGCCTCATTACTGAAGATGAGAAAACTATAAGGAGGCAGGGGGAAATGGAATTTATGCTGACAAAGAGTGTATAATTCTGTGGATGCAGTGAGAGTAGAGGTGGTTGGAAAACAGGTGGGAGAAGACTAGACCACAAGGTGGGCATCAACAGAACTTTGGCAGAGTATCAACAGAAGGCTAGCAGAGAAGACTACCTGGAGCTACACTTGAAACTCTGAAGGTCACCTTAGCACTTACTGTTGCAAATAGTGAGGAAGCCAGGGTACCATGATTCTTCCAGAAAGCAGGAACTAAAATAGCATTGGTCCAGCCAAGTAGAGTAAGGAAAGCTGGATTCTAGTTCTGATTTTGGCTATGATTAGATGTGTGACCCTGAGCTGGACCTGATTCTTCAGTTGTAAAATGCTACTTGTTGGTGTTAGGGAGCAGCTAATAAGATAGAGGTGGGGGAATCAAAACCCAATTACTAGCTATGTGACCTTGCACAAACTACATTTTCAGATGTGTAGTTTGCTTTATTTGACTATGTTGTAATAGGTAAGTGAAATGCCTATGTAAAGCACTTCACAAAATTAGGCATTTTAACAAATGTGCTTCATCTTGGATTATCAGAAATTGGTTTTACTGTGAACAAACAAGCATGAGGTAATGTCCTGGGTAATCTGGGTTCAAATTTCCATTCTTGTATTCGTTGTATCATTTTGGTCAGGCATATGCCCAATATATTTGTTTCATCATTTTTTAAAGGGTGGCTTTAGAGCAGAGAAGCCTAAGAGAATGGAATTCTAACTGCTTGGAAGTTAGAGTTATACAGGATTCCAGGGGAACATTAAGTTAGTCTCCTACATTGTTAAAGGGGAAAGAAAGTGAAGTTCCATAAGTCTTTTAATTAAGCAATGAGGGGATTAACTGGAATGTTGAATCTCAGATGTGGGGTTTGAGTGATTAGCTAGGGCTGAGTGTTGAAGAGCCTAGTATTGTTGTAGTATACTAGGGTAGTATCCTATAGCTTTATTCTAAAAATAATGAAAGTTTTTAAGGAGGGATGCATTTTGAAAAGGTCTAGGGCCCGTGCGGAGAATGGACAAAAGATGAGGCTAGGATGTAGTTTAGAAGCTGCTATGGTGACCCAGCACAGTATCTATGAAGATAGAAAAGAGAGGGCAGATCTGAGATGTATTAAGGAGGTAAATAGTAGGAGAACTTTGTGAGTGATGAGCTGAGGGCACAGAGGAGAGTGGTGAGTCAAGGGTGATGCCCAGATGTCTGTCTTGGGAAGCTGGGTGGATGGATGGTGGTATTTCCCCCTGAGGTGAGGAATAGTTAAAGAGCGGGTGGGTTTCAGGTGAGCAGGAGACATCCAGGTGAGATGTCCAGTAGGTGATTTGGAGCTTGGCTTGGGAGAATGCCTTAATATTTGGAAATTCATGGCCAGAGAAAAGATAACCAGAGGGACTATTACCTAACACTAACTAAAACCAAAAAGATCCTGAGAGCCAGTCATCCTTGAGAGATGTGATCCAGAAAAAGAATCTTAAGTTATCAACTTAGGAGCATATACTCATAATCAAAGTCATGGGAATGGATGAAATTCTTCACTAGAGAGGAGTCAGTGAGAAAACCAGAATCCCTTGGGAAATACCAGTGTAGCTAACTCTTGGGGAAATTTTTTTTTAAAGATTTTATTTATTTATTTGACAGAGACACACACAGTGAGAGGGAAGACAAAGGGAACACAAGCAGAGGATTTGGGAGAGGGAGAAGCAGGCTTCCCACTGAGGAGGGAGCCCAATATGGGGCTTGATCCTAGGACCCTGGGATCATGAGCTGAGCTGAAGGCAGACAGTTAATGACTGAGCCACCCAGGTGCCCCTTGGGGATGGTTTTGTAGGGGAGGAGAGAGAAAATCAGAAAGGATGTAGAGTTGAGAGACAATTTTGTTTTAAGTTGGGAGAGATTAAGGACATTCAAAAATGCTGATGGGGAAAAGCCAGTAGAGGGGCAGTTGAGGATAAAGGAAGGGAAGGGTTGAAGGATAGAGTGAGGTCAGCAGGAGGGTGGGAGGTGGTGGGGTTCAGAGGCAGTCTCAGGCAGTCTCGGGCCAGTTTTCCTTTAATATGGGAAGGGGAGTTGGAGATGCAGGTAGGTTGTAGGTCCCTAGGTAGATAGTTGGGAGGTGGGCTCAGGAAAGGGAGGCATTTCATACCCAGTGGCCATTATTTCTCATGTGATGTCAGAGACAAGGATATCTGCTCAGCATGACGAAATGGGATGGAATGGAAAGCTTGGAAAAAAGAGTGAAAATGTTCAAAATAGCTGCTGTGGAAAAGAGAAGGGAAAGCAATAGCAACCCGCAGGCCCCACAGAGCAGTGGTGAGGGCCTGCTGAGGTTGAAGGCAATGGGTTTGTGGTAGGCAACTAATTTGTAGGGTTGTAGGCTTTCTTCAGCTTCCTCTCAGCCCTGAGATAGATAGGGGGAAGGCTATTGGTGAGGCTTACCCAGGTCTTGGCTTTGCTGGAAAGCCAAAAAGCAATAAAGTTGGAGATATTGACAAGAGAGGTAGAAGTGCTGGTCTACCAAGAGGAAGGGGGTGAAGCAAGGATAGAGTGGGCAGATGAGAGGGGTGGGGTTCTCAGTGTAGTGAGAAGATAGATGTGATGGGTGGGAAGGATGAGCAGGGAGGGCAGGCAGTGCTGAGTAGAAGGAAAGGAACTCTGGTCAAGGGCACTGGCAGGGTGGTTGGAATGGACAGAGGATTGTCAGGGGAAAGCATTGAAAGGCAGTTTTGTAGGTCACCAGCAGGTCTCCCAGAAAGATGGATGCTTTGAAGGAGAGAGGAACCCCAGTAGCCCTGTGTCAAACTATATAGTGAGTGGGAAGGTAACAGATGGTAAGGAAGAGGGAGAGGATGCAGAGACCTCTGACATGAGTGTCACAGAAATCAAGATACTGTGGAGCCAGAAAAAGCCCTCTTACCCTCATAAGAGTCATGAGCTTTCTTATACATATTCATGGAGATATCTCAACATCATCTACACGTGACCAGTTTTATACATACGTAAAACTCAGAATGTCTAGGAATAAACGAAATCATAAAACAGTTCTAGATTTCATGGTGAAGTTGTAACAACCAAGTTCCTGCAATTTACATTTTGGTATAGTGTGTAGATTTGAGTATGTGCATACCAACTAGAAAATGTGTTTAAGAATTTTGCAAATTTCATTTCTTAGCAACGATTTGTTTTCTCAGTTTAGAACATAAATTAGAGAACTTGTGTTGATTCTTTTTTCAAATGTAGAGCTTAGAGCTTAATTCATGCCTTTGAAATGCCATGAATTTGAAATGCAGCCATTTTCCTTTCTGCATCCTTGAAAAGGATTACAAAGATTTTATTAGTTTTTTGGATAATCTTGCCAGCACATGCAGACTTTCCACAAGGGTCTCCTGTCAGTAATGTTGGGTTGTGAGGGATGCTTTAGGAGTGTTGGATGTGAGCTATGTAAGACAAGTCAAATAAGCAGCCGGCTTTAAGATTTTCCAAACAGCAGCTCAGTTTACAATTATGGGAGTTGATATAGAATATGAAATGTGCCTAATGTTAATTGAGAAAAACGATCTTCATGACTTTTGAAAAAAAAAAATGACAAAATCAGTTAATTGCATTGAGCAATCTTTGTCTTAAAAAAAAGAAACAACAATGTTGGGACATCTGGGTGGATCAGTTGGTTAAGTGTCTGCCTTTCACTCAGGTCATGATCTCAGGATCCTGGGATCGAGGCCTACACTGGGCTCCTTGCTTGGCAGGGAACATGTTTCTCCCTCTGCCTGCTGCTCCCCCTGCTTGTGCTCTCGCTCTCGCTCTTCCTCTCTCTGATAAATAAGTAAGTAAGTAAGTAAATAAATAAATAAATCATTAAAAAAATAAAAGAATAACACATCATCCCTAGTATATAGTATATTAATCCTAACATCTTTTTGTCTTTCCACATTACAGTCTACATGTAGGACACGTGTATATATATAGCCTTGCATATCTTTCATATTCTGGAAATCATAGTTTTAGATGCTTGAGATCTTTTTTTAACATAAAATATAATAAGCATTTTATCTTGTTAAAACTGAATTCATTTTTCAATTGTTCATTCATTCTTTCAACAAATATCTAATGAGCTGTTTTTGTGTTCCGGACAGAGCTGGATCTATAGTGGTAAACAGGATGCAGGACTTGCCCTCAAGGAGCAAAGATTCTTTATAAACACCATCTGTAATGATTGCCTAATAGTCCCTCAAAACCATACTGTACTTAATCTCCTCCCTGTTTAAGGCTTACTGTTTATTATTAATAATGATATAATGAGTATTTTCAAGTTTATAGGTAACTGTTACCTTCAAATTGTTCCTTAAGGTAAATTCCCAAGTGAACAGTTACTGAATTGAAGGGTTAAAACTAATTTTGGTGTTTTGATACTCTTTGCCACATTGATTTCCAAAAAAGTGGTACCTATTTTACCCAGTCACCAGTATGAATGTTCCAGCTTTATCACAGGCTCTCCCCATTAGACATTTCTGTTTTGCCTAATGTATAAAATGATTCTTTTTATTTTTGCATGTAATTGATATCTAGTAAAAGTGCCCATTTTTTCTTTCTTTGTCTCTTCTTCCCTTCCTCCCTCCCTCCCTTCCTTCCTTCCTTCCATCATTGGCTAATTTGCTAGGTCCCTAGGAGGTTCTTGGAGGGCCATTGTCCTATCCTGGGGATCATGCCTGATATTAAGCACACACTGGAGGCTTATAATATCTTAGAGTTGCAAGGGATTGCAGTCATTATCTCGCTCAACTCTCCAGCCTGTTTGCATATCCCTGGCAATGGAGACTTTACAGTCTCATGGGGACGTCTGTCTTGTTTTTGCCAGGCTCTACAGGTGTTGAGGTGACAATGGGTCCCAATGTCTCCCACATGACCCCAGTTCCGTTCGTGAAGCAGCAGAGCCCACCCGCCAGATGGTACAGAAACTCTCTTCCTTGGCTGCCCATCTCTGCAAGTATGTGGCCAGACTAGAACGTTCAATCCCAGGTAAGTCTGGCAGGCCCAGAGGCCAAGGCACTGTCCCGCCCATAAGTGTCTACAGTGGTATGTCATCAGCCTCAGCAGCTGGTTCATATGAAGTTTAAAATTGGCTGAGATTGTAAGACCTTCTTTAAGTGACCTTTAGCCCAACCTAGTTCCTTACCTCACACTTGTGCAGTTGATCTTTTAAACCTGAAAACAAGGCTTTGCTGTTCTCCCTATTTTATATCTGTGTATTGGTAGGGAAGCTGCCTGGGTCACACTCCTGCTGTCTAAAATTGGGATAATAAGAGTCATTCTGACAACTTTAGGTGTCAGTGTGATGATTGAGTATAATGCAAAGTTGGACATTTGTCACTCACTTTGGCTGCCTGGCATCTGAGCCTCCTCCCTGTGCTTGAGGAGTCTGATGCCTCATAAGGTGGAGGCATCTTCCTTTACAGCTAAGGAGGCATGGACATCTGCTTGAGGCCCAGGCTTCTCCTGTCAGACAGGCCCCTTCCTCATGCCACACCTCACTGATTTTGAATTGGAAGCCAGTGATGGCAAAGGAGTAGGGTCTGCCCCGCAAACTTTCCAGCAATTTGATGGGTACAATCTCAGTTTCCAGTGACAGCAGTTTTCTGCAACTCGCAGGTTGTGGATATCCGTGGTGTAGGTGGCAGGGGTGGATTCCAGACTCTGGGGTCACAATGATGTCTTCTAAGACTACTGCTGAATTGGGGTTTAGGGCATTGTTTTTGACTGTGTGCTTCTAAGCCTGATGTTCTACTGTCTTGGAGATTTTGTGAACTACTCACTATCTTTTAATTTATGTCCTTTACTGTGCACATCAGTTAACAGTTGGTAACTTTTGCTTACTAAAAATTCTAAACAATACATTCAGGATATGAAAAGTGTGTTGGGAAGTGCTAAGCACCACACACAGAAGATATTAATTGTTTGGGATTCTAATTCATAAGTAGTGGGTGTGAGGGGAGTGGGGGAGGTAGGCCTGAACTCTGTACCTGCTGAGAGTTCAAACAGGTCTAGGCATGCCTGGAAATTTGGCCAGTGGGAGGATTTGATGGCAGGAACTTGTGGGCTGGACCCTGGCTCAACAGTTAAAGGCTGAGCCTGACCTTAAGGCAGTTGTTATGGGGATGGAAGCTGCCAGAGGGCCTGCCTGCTGAACACACACAAGTAGATGGACTTCTTGCTCTCTCTTCTCCTTGGACGGTTACCAACAGCCAGGACCAAGAGGTGGGGCTAGGCTGTAGAGCAGGTCTCTTGGGGTTGTCCTCATTGGGGTGGGAGAAGAAACCTGTCTGGATATGCTCCCCATCGCTGGAATCACAAGAGGGATTCGAGTGGGCTGGTATTCCATCCCGTGCTACCTTTTGGCTGCCCTTCAGCCCACTGAGTATAGCTTGGCTTTCCAACCCGGCTCGGTTGTGCCCCCAGGGTCCTGCCCTGCATGCTGCCATCTGAGTTTATCAGTCCTGTTGTCCCAAAGTGGGGCTGAAGCTGGCACAGCTGCTGTGGTCAGTAACAGACCCTTGGGGCTTTGTGACATTGAGATTAGGCTCCCTGGGGATTTTCTCTCTGGAGTTCCAGATGACCCCCAAATCAGCCCTGTTGGGTGTGCATAGGGGGAGTGGTGCTCCTACCTTAGGGCATTCCCAGATCTGAGTGTACAGTGAGTACTGGTGCTGGCCTGATCTCTGCCTTTGCCCAGTACTCTGATGCACCTCCAGGGAGGGTTAAGATCATGATGCGTTAAAATCAGTCAGGGGTCGTGTATTGGGCCCGGTCTATGGTCATATCCAAAATGTGGTAGCACTGAACATTGTTCAGAGGAATCTTCTAGAGAGCAGTGGGTTCTGTCCCTGCTATAGCTAATGATTTTGTGATGTTAGCAGTTTTAATCCTTTTACCAAATATGACTATATATATTGTTTTAGTATCAAAACAAATGAAATAAAATCCACTATAATACAAAATAGAATATAAGTTCTTTTTTTTTAAGATTTTATTTATTTATTTGACAGACAGAGCAAGAGAGGGAACACAAGCAGGAGGAGTGGGAGAGGGGGAAGCAGGCTTCCTGAGAAGCTGAACACAGAGCCCGACGTGGGACTTGATCCCAGAACCCTGGGATCATGATCTGAGCTGAGGGCAGATGCTTAATGGCTGAGCCACCCAGGTGCCCCTACAATATAAGTTCTTAAACTTATCATCTGATCTAGATAGGCTTTCCAGTCCCTGGGTTACTCTGTGTCAGGTAGTACCCAGGCACTTTCCATGCTTTCTCTAACCAATCTTCACCACAATCCCATGAGCTGGGTACCATTTTAACTCCTATTTTACAAACAAGGAAACTAAGACCCATAGTTATAGGACTAGCCCAAGGTCGCACAGCCAGGAAGTGGGAGACCTGGGCTGGCCATCTACTGTCAGAACCTGAGAACTGCCCTTCCGTCAGTTGATTCCATTGTGGAACATCTCTAGCTGTTGAAATGTTTTCCCTCGGATGGAGCTAAAAATTTGCTTCTCCCTAAGCTAGTACCATTTCTGTTTCTGCTTATGCCAGTAGCCCACCATGGCAGCCCCTGGTCTTCCAGTCTTTTAGCTCAGATCTCTACTCTAGTCATTCCTGAGGGCACTTCAGCTTTTTCTTCAGGGAACATCTGAACCATTTTGTATCAGCTAACTCCTTAAGACAGTCACTGTAGGAAGGTTATGGCTGGGAAGCTTTCCAATTTGCTGGTTACTTTGACTCCAAAGATACTGGCATGCAGTCTTTCCCACTCCTGGCAAGGTTGTGGTAAGGAATAATGAACCCAGCCACAAGCCTTGGAAAGGACTTGATAGAAATTTCTTCTCTAAGAAAAATGGCAGGAAAACCATTAAAACAGTCGAAACTATCCATACTGTGCCAAGGATTGTATTGCTGCATGGGAGTCTTCTGTCCCCCTCACTGGAAGGCAGGTTTCATGAGTGTGGGAGTTTTTGCTAGTTTTGTTTCCTGTAGTATCCCCAGAGCCTAGAACTGTGCCTGGAGCATAGCAAATATTCAAATATTTGTTAAATGAATTATTAGTACAGTTCTACCTCTGGTGTCACTTCCTCAAGTTACTAAGTTGTTTTGGAGAATAATGTGCTCTCCTAAGCCCATGGCTTTGAATTTCTTTTTCCATTACATCACCAGCAAATGTTCTAGGGGTGTTGTGATTTTGATTCATAAGAAGATAACCTTAGCCATATGTAAAGTACATTGGAAAAACAATCCTGCTTCAAAAACAATTTCATTTGTTCTTGTAAACCTAAGTATAAACTGGAAATTGGTTCAGCTTGGTAAAGGGCAATATGCAGGAGTTATTGGATTTCTAGTCTCCTCTGTCTTTTGGAAAAACATCCAATGGCTTTCTGTCTTGAATGCTGAGCTTGAATTCAGAATGCAAAATCATTAGGAAAGGGCTAAATGTGAGGATTGTCAGTCCTTATATATTGTTCCTCATTGTTCACCTACAGATAATACATGCTCATTGTTAAAAATAAAACAGATGGGTAAGCAAAATGATAAATGTAGAAAGCACTTACAGTTCTATCACTCAGAGGTGATCACCATTACCGTTTCTCTGTTTATATCAAATACTGAAATTAGTTAACATGGTTATTGGTTCAGGGAAGGAACTACATTTTTCTGTATAGGAGATCTGATTCCCAGTCCTGGTTAACCTGTGCTAAGAGCAGCAACAGATGTGAGACCAGCAAGACAGAGTTAACTAATGGAGGGGGTCACTCCCAATTCACATCCTACAATCTGACCTTCGAACGTGACCTGAGAAGTAGCAGAAGGCTAGAATAGGAGGGAGTAAGGAAAAATCTTTGACCCGGCTGAACATCCCAGATGTGACAAATTTCACAAAATTTTCCTAGAAACAGGAGTGTCTTTTCCTGAGAATTGAAGATAATCTTGCGAGAGTTTGCCCTGAGATGACTTGAAAGTGAGAAACACAGACTGTGCAAGCAAGGCTCTGGGGACAGTGAGGGTGGTGAGCATGAAGACTCACTGTGTAATTTTCTGGTTTGTCTTTTGGACCAGTTTTCTTCTACACTGATTTCCTAGGAAGGGGCCATATCCCTTCTGGTTTATGACTCACAGCAGGAGAAGGTGGAGATGTGTGTGAATCAGACCTGAGGTCATGTCCTTGGGCATCTTAGCATCTTCAAGCTGCCCTTGGGATCCCTGGAAGTTCTGGGGCATAGGTCTAATGACTTGGGTTTTTCTTTAAAAATTTTATATAGATTTTGCATTATCTTCCATAATATTTGTCTCAGTATTAAAAATAATATTTGAAAAATCTTTAAATGAAGTTGATGTTCCAAGGTGTTAGGTATACAGACACTTTGTGTAAATGTGGGTTGAATGAAAGACTGTTGTTCACCTGATATCCAGAATGCTCTTGCTCAGGTTGTGGCAAGTCTGAAAAGGCAAGATGGGACTACTAGGCTGAGAGATAAATCAATACTCTACTGGGCACCACCTATATGCCAGGTAAGGTGCCAGGTGTTTTACCTACATCGTCTCAGTTTAATCCTCATGACCTTACAAGAATCCCTATATTATAGGCAAGTAATTGGAGAATCAGAGAAATTGGATAACTTTTGCAAGGCCTGGAATGGGGCAGAACCAAGATGAAAATCTTGAAGTATCTGGGCCTCTGCTCTCTCCATACCCCATGCAACCCTCTGAGCCAGTTTACCCATCAATCTCTTAGAGATTTTGTGTGGGGAATGTGGCCCACTGCTCTGTCCTGGGGACATGGAAGAAACTCCCCATGTTCTGTCTTCCTGTACTGAAGGCTGAAAGAGCAGGGGTCACAGGACTTGACTGTGGGCAGAAGGCGGCAGCACCTCTGGGAGTCTGGAGCACATCTCTGCATTCCCTGTGGGGTTACTGCAATGCTCCATGAGGAGAAGGGCTCAGTTCTCTGTTATTTCAGGATAACAACCATCCAGGGTGGTGGTTGGCATTTTTAGCTCATTTAATCTTTTGAACTTTGTTCCTACTTTGTTATGGCTCAGGTTCAAATTTCCCTGTCTCCACTCAGCCATGAGTTGAGTGTCCCTGTTTGAGGGACCCACCATGGCTTTGTGGAACTCTCCAAAAGCACAAATTACAAGGTTCTAGATTATTCACAGATGTCCAGGGGTATTGTTAACATGATTATTCAGTGAGGGCATTGTGGTCCCTGAAGCAGATGTGGCCATTTCACCTTCCAGAGAGAGCCCATAGTGTCTTTCTTCTCCTTAGGTTAAGCTCATGGCAACTTCTACTCTTTTTCCCAAAACTCCTTCCCTAAGGCACAGGGCAGGCAGTTAGGTATGTGTCAGGTGGTTGGGGCCCTTGAGCCCTGAGAGCTGGATTCCTTAAGACAATTATAGGTGGTTGAAAGAAAGTAAATACAGTGTGAACCCACTGTATGCAGGTTAGAGAAGGAGCTGGAAGACAAGCTCTTGCATATTAACTAGCCTCAGGGTCTCCTTTTAATTACCTGTAGTTTTAAATTTTCCTGGCATGAATGCACATTGTTTTTTTCTTTTTTTTTGAAGATTTCATTTATTTAGGGGTGCCTGAGTGGCTCAGTGGGTTAAAGCCTCTGCCTTCGGCTCAGATCATGCTCTCAGGATCCTGGGATTGAGCCCTGCATCAGGCTCTCTGCTCGGTGGGGAGCCTGCTTCTCTCTCTGTCTGCCTCTCTGCCTACTTGTGACCTCTGTCTGTCAAATAAATAAATAAAATCTTTTTAAAAAAGATTTATTTATTTGACAGAGAGAAAGCACAAGTAGGCAGAGGGAGAGAGAGAGAGAGAAGCAGGCTCCCTGCTGAACAGAGAGCCTGATGTGGGGCTTGATCCCAGGACCCTGAGACCATGACCTGAGCCGAAGGCAGAGGCTTAACCCATTGGGCCACACAGGTGCCCCTCACATTGTTTTTCTTATAAGGAGAAAAGGAACTAGAAACAAATCCTATTGTTGGATATTTAAGTAATTCTGACTTTTTATTAGTATAAACAGTGCAGAGGAGGAATAACTAGCTGAAAATGAGTTCAGATTTATAAAGCACAAAAAATAGACCCTATCTCTAAATTCTGAAAAATGGATAAAATTGCTTAAAGGTGTTCGAGGGCGATAAAACTGCTGCTGTGTTCAGCAGCATGACTTCTTTTCAAAAAGCAATGACTAGGGGCGCCTGGGTGGCTCAGTGGGTTAAGCCGCTGCCTTCGGCTCAGGACATGATCTCAGGGTCCTGGGATCGAGCCCCACATCGGGCTCTCTGCTCAACAGGAAGCCTGCTTCCTCCCTCTCTCTCTCTGCCTGCTTCTCCGTCTACTTGTGATTTCTCTCTGTCAAATAAATAAAATCTTAAAAAAAAAAAAAAAAAAAAAAAAGCAATGACTATACCTAATAGTATCCACCCCACTTATGCAATAACAGTTTATCAGGTTGACCAAATTACTGCATTTTAGAAACTTGTAAACTTATCTTTCTAAGCACCTTCGACACCAGTCACCTGCATAGGGGTGGGAAGTAAAGATAAGAATCTCATCCCAACCTCTGATTTTCTGGGGTGGTTGTAAGGCCAAAAGATGTGGGCTGGCAAGGTCATGTGCCCATAGAAGCATTTGACTCTGGTTGCTGGCAAAGAAGCAAGGTGAGGTGTGGGTTGCTACTTTAATGTTGAAAACATCAACTCCAGTCATTTGAATGGCTTTTCTATTTACTATCTTTTAAGTTACAACAGACTATTTCCTCTTTTATAAAAGAAAACTGAAGGGCTGCCTGGCTGGCTCAGTCAGTAAAGCATGCAACTCTTGATTTTCGGGATGTGAGTTCAAGCCGCACATTGGGCATAGAGACTACTTAAGAATAAGATCTTAAAAAAAAAAAAAAAAAAAAAGAAAGAAAGAAAGAAAGAAAAGAAAAAAGAATAAAAGCCTTAAAAAAAAGAAAAGAAAAGAAAAAAGGAAAAAAAAAACCTGGAAAAATCTCTTTTGTCTGCCAACCCCAGCTGTTCCCAGAGCTGCTGTCATCTGCCTAGCACTCTCTGTGTCCTTGAGCCCCATGTTCAGCTGTACCCTCTCTGCCCACTCCAGCCTGAATAATCCCATCTCCCACTTTGTCTGCAGGACCTCAGAGCTGTTAAGCTCTACTGGAACAAAAGAAAATTAGCACCACCAAGAGATGTGGTTTCCAACTCAGCTAGCTCTTTGCCACTCCTTTTATTCACACCTGGCCAGACACTAATCCTGTTCCCCATCGTGGGTGTTTCCTGCTTGTCCAGTTCTCCTCAGATTGTCCACCCCACCACTGTCTTTATCACCGATGGCCTTAGCTTCAATTGCTCCAGGACAGTGTACCGATCAGGTTCTCAGTTCCACTCTTCCTTGGTTCTAAAAGGATCCACATAGCATTTCCAAGGCAATCCTCCCAGGCGCTCCCCTCCCCACTCTCTCTTGCCTCTTCCAGGATCCAGTACAATGAATTACCCTCTTTCTCTGATTCTCTAATCCTTGCTTGCTCTGTGTCTGCTTCCTCTCCTTCACCCTGCAAGCAGAATTCTCTCCCATTCTAGACACAGGGCCCTGACCTTCGCTTTCTCTTCCCTGGCAGTTTCCACCTCGCCCTTTATAAACAAATTTTTTTGTGCCTCCATTTCCTCAGCCGCTTTCATTACCCACCAAGTCGGTTCTATGCCCATAATTTTACCAAAATTGCCCTTACTAAGGTCACTAGCAGCTTCTTAATTGTTGAATTATTAAATGATATCTTTTCACTAGAACTGACCTACCTCTGTGATATGTGATCAATTTCTATAACTCTCCCTTAAAAACTCTTGTTTCTTTGGCATTTCTTGCCCCTGATGCTTTCTGCTTACTCCCTCTGACCTCTCTTCATCTAACCAATCCTTTAACAGTGGTGTGCCCTGAGATTCTGTCCTTGACCCAGCTTCTCAGCCTTTCTACCTCGGCTTCCTCCCATGAGCTTTTTAGTGACAACAGATTTGGGCAGTGGCCAGCAGCTGCCCAGCAGAGTTCTGTAGAGCCGGAAACCATCAGGCCTCTTTGATCTCTAACATAGCACATAGCCTTGACACCAAGGAGTAAATTTCTAATAATGGAAATTCTCCGTTGGACCCTTGGTGGACTGGATGAGGTAAGTCTTAGAGGTTAACTGATATTCAACCATGGGAGGCCATCTGCTTCCCTGTTCGAGGATTTAGCAACCATGGGGGATATAGAGCTGACACACATGAAGGCTTCAGGCCCACAGGGCTGCTTCATGTTATAGTCCAGAGTCTTCCATGTTGACACATGTAGCTCTAATTCATTTGTCTTCATTGCTCCATAGTATTCCACCATGTGGATATACTACCATATCTATTCTCCTGATTAACATTAAGCTTATTCCTAGTTTTTTTCTTCATATTTCCCGCAGTGCTGTGTAACACTCTCATACTAGTCCCTGTGCATGTGTACGGAATTTCTCTAAAGAGTGTGTGCGTCTTGGACTTTACTAGTGGATGTGAAGCTGCTTCCCATAGGTTTTACCAATGTGCACTCCCACTGGCTTGTGTAATAGTTCCCACATTTTAAACCAAAGGTAAAGATGAAAGCCCCGCCTGCCCCAATCTAGCCATTCATTTTCTTTTTTTTTTTTTCCTCCCAGGCAGCTACTTGCTGCTGGAACACCCCACATGGCTGTGCAGATGCTGTACCTTACCCCAGTATGTGCTTTCCAGCCTTGCCTGGGCCCTCGGTGCTGTTTGGCAGTCTTCTTGCTTAAGCCCTGCTGGGAAAAGTCCCCATGCTCTACACTAAAGCTATTTCCACCTTTTCCAGAATTGGAACTTTTTCCTATAAGTGCCTGTTGCCAGAGCTAGTTACATAATTTGTGGGAAGTGGGGCCCCTTGTTCAAAAAGCAGGAAAAAGCTTTTTTTTTCTTCTGCAGTTTCTCTCTCTTGCCCTGTAGTTATGTTTTTAATCCGTTTTTTAGTGTGTATGTCCTCAGGCACAAGGGTTGCTCACAATTCCTTGTGCAGACCTTCACAGTGCCTGGGGCCCTGCGGTGCGTTCTCACCACACACCCAACCGTGAGCCTCTGTTCCAGGGCTGGTGGGGCCACTGCATAAGGGTGGTGGGCAGATAGCAGAGAACCTGCCCCAGGGAATTGAGGTACCCAACCGTAGGTGCATGCTCTGTAGTCCCATCAGACTTCATTTACAAAACATCAACGCAAAGATAAAATCATTCAGGACTTCGAGGTGGCCACAATAGAGCATTAAATCCTGAGTTCAAGGCCCAGTACAACTGCACTGGTTGCTTGTCCACGAAGCCAGCCCCATAGGCCATACCCCTCCGGCCACGTGCCAAGATCCCCTTGTCTGCCATATTCTGGATTCTCTGGAGAGAACCCACTGTGAGTGTGTTGAGTTTTACTGACACAGGTGTCATATTTTTGCAAAGAGATCCCCAAATTGTTACGTTTGTGCCTGTTTGGAGCTTGCATTCTTTCTTTTGTCCCCAGTGGCTTGAGCCACCTAACATAATTTTTCTCTTGGTTCTCTTTTTTTTTAATAATGTAAGAGTATTTTTGTTCACTACAGCTAAACCTTCAGATACCAAAATACTATTTAAAACTATTCGATGGAAAAGGATGGAAACTCCCTCTAGAGACTAAGCCGGCTACAGCTCCATTTGGCTAATCCAGTGTGTGGCTGTTTGTTTAATCTTGTGAGATGCAAAATCATCATGATAATCACCAGTGAAAGTAAGGCAATTTTGACTAACAGAACTATACTCCCACCAAAAAAAACACAAAAACAAAAAACCCCAAAACAATAAGGTGTGATAAGAAATAGTGTAAAAGCTAGTTTTGAAATATTTCTGAACAAATTTGATTTTAAAATTATAAGACTATTTTCTCAACAAATATTGAGAATAGAAAATCTCATATTCTGTTCAGTATGAGTAGAAGGCAATCTCAAAGTGAACTAAAATTGGATTTGGGTCAGAATGGAAAATTTGAAGAGTTCTAGGATTTCCTGAGATTGCGTAGCTAAACACTTTGTAGGAAAGATCCTGTGTGTGTGTGAGAGAGAGAGAGAGAGAGAGAGAGAGACTATTCTTGCTGTTTTAAAATATTGGCCCCCAAAAGAGGCATTTCTAAAAATAAATTTGGTGTCAGTTTTGTTTCTTCTTTTTCTTCTCCTCCTTCCTCTCCTCGTCCTCTTCTCCCTCCCTCCTCCTCCTCTTCCTCTTTTAAATTTTATTTATTTATATATTTGAGAGCGAGAGAGAGTGTGGGCACGTAACACGTGAACAGAGGGAGGGGAGTAGGAGAGGGAGAAAGAGTCTCAAGTAGCCTCTGTTGGTGCCGGGCTTGACTTTAAGACCCTGAGATCATGATCTGAGCCCAAATCAAGAGTCTGACATTTAACTGACCGAACCACACAGGAGCCCCTGTTCTTCTTTTTAAAAGTTATTTGGGGTAACATAGTTTTTTGCTGTTCTTATCCACTGAAATTTTCTAAAATACTGGGATCTGTACATCTGCTAGTAAAGTTTGCTAAAAAAAAAAAAAATAAAAAAAAAATAAAGTAAAGGAAGCAATAGGGAACACCCACATTTCTGTTTATTCATAATTTAGCTGCACATTTTTGCAGTCACTGGTTAACTGATTCCCCCAGAGCCTGGAGGGCTGATTCTGAATTTGTCTTATGATGAAGAGCAACAGAGCAGATTGCTTGCCCTCCCTGAGGGAAGGTGACGGTGTGGTTACAAGGAAAGCAAGTTACATTTCTGGGGTGTTTGTTATGTGACACTTGTTCGATACATATTCTTATTTAATCCTCACAACAGAGCCATTTGAATGTGGGGAAACTGAGGCACAGAGCAGTGCAGTCACTTGGCCAAGGCCACAGAGTGGAGAAGCTGTCCAGCTCGAACTCCTCTCTCCCTCTCCAGAACAGTAGGGAGTCTGGTGGTGCTGAGCCCTGTGCTGGGAGGAGTAACTGAGGGTTCTCTGAAGGCACACATGCCTCTGGTCTGGTTCTCCTTTCTCTGTTTTCCTCTCAGCCAGCTGTCCTTGGTCACTCGGGGCCACATGGATAGAACTGGCTGCTTTTAGAGGAAGGCCTCTGAGTACTCTGTGTTGGCTGAGTCTTCCGTGAGCCACAGAGATTTAGAGGAAGTTCATTTTCTCTGATGGGGGAAGATGAATGGTCCAGAGCTCAGCCCATGCAGAAAGAGCAATGCTCCGTGTACAGGTCTCCCCCAGCTAGCCTGACACAGGGCAGAAGGGTTTTACAGATCCAGAACTGAGGCCAGGAGAGCAGTAGTCTGCTTAGGATCCTGCAGCAGACTGGCAGAAGCTGGCTCAGTGCCGGGCCGCCCACTGCCTTCGCCCTGGTTAGCGTGTGCCATGCAGCTGCAGATGGCCGGAGACGGCACTTGTGGGACTGGCGGGCATTGGCATTGTGGCGCCATTCTCATTCATTAGGCGCCTTGGAGCCACAGTCTTCTTGGGAGTTGATGACATGTTTCTGAAACCGAATTAACTCTTCGATGTTTGAGATCCTGGGATCCAGAACTGATATATGTATCTCATGTCTTACCCCAACTCTGTTCCAGATTTGGATGATGAACAGATGGGAGTGGTTAAGCTGAAATTCCCCAGGGCAAGATTGACTAACTGTACCTTTATGGTCTGCAGAAAGTAGGAAAACCCTCTGAAGTGCTATACCCTTGGCATGGCGTGCCCTGGGGAGAATTTAGCTCTGGCTGCAAGGTGAGCGAGCTAGCACTCTCTTCAAAGCACCCAGCAAGCTGCTTTACTCCAAGCGTGGAGCTATCTTGGTCACTGTGGCTCCTCTTTCTGCTGGCCTGTCTCATCTATGTTTTTTGCTTTGCCTGACCCATCAGTATCTCTGAGATGCCTTGGGACGAGAGCACAGTAAGCCCAGATGAGAAAGATGCCTAATTTGATAGTTGTCCACAGCTGAGTTCTTGGCAGTATCTCAGATTTCTGGCCTTAAGCTTCTCTTTGTGACTCTGGATGCCTCTCAGATCACTTCCTGGGGTCTCCAGGAGACTTCCCAGATTCAGTCATGACTACCCCCTCAACCTCATCTCTTGAATGTTGAGTTGGGCCTGCCTCCAGCTCATGCCTGGCCAGGTGTCCTTGGTCCCCACCCCATCCAGCTCCTGAGTGACCCTAATTTCTTTTTTTCTTTTTTTCCAAAGATTTTATTTATTTATCAGAGAGAGAGAGAGGGAGAGAGAGCGAACACAGGCAGACAGAGTGGCAAACAGAGGCAGAGGGAGAAGCAGGCTCCCTGCCGAGCAAGGAGCCCCATGTGGGACTCGATCCCAGGACTCTGGGATCATGACCTGAGCCCAAGGCAGCTGCTTAACCAACTGAGCCATCCAGGCATCCCGAGTGACCCTAATTTCTTACCAAAAATCCCTGTACTTTGCTCTCTTCCCTAGAGCCACACCCTCCTTGATCTCTCTGGACCAGCCTCCATTAGTTGGGTCAGGGAAAGTCCTGTGGGGTACGACCAGCTAATCTGATCATTTGGCAGGTAGGTGTGGGGTGGGGGTCATAGTAGCATTAGAAAGGAACCATGAGAGCGGGAGGATGAGGAGGGCATCTGAATGTGGGGCTAACCAGGAGTCAGAGAAGTCCAAGTCAGATGTTCACAAGGCAAGCTCAAAATGGACAGAGGTGACACAGCCAAGAAGGCCAAAGCCTAGGAAAGGTGGCTAGGGGACAAGTGGTGAGTGAGAAGCAGAGCCTGGAGGCCAACTGCAAGAACTAAGGGTTTCAGACTCACATACATCTCAGCTGAAAATGTGTGGGAGATGCAGCCACAGTCTACATTCCTGGTGAGAGTTTGCTGCCAGCATTGTTGATGCAGTGTGGCCCAGTCCTTCACTGCCACCCTGCTCTTTTTTTTTTTTTTTTTTTAAGATTTTATTTATTTATTTGAGAGAGAGATCATGAGCAGTGGGGAGAGACAGAGGGAGAAGAAAAGGGAGAAGTAGACTCACTGCTGAGCAGGGAGCCTCCCAGAATCTGGAGATCATGACCTGAGCCTAAGGCCGACCTTTAATGGTCTGAGCCATGGAGGTGTCCCTACTGTCACTCTGCTAACTTGAGCTGCTCTTCTTCTTCCAGCACTTAGGTTCACCTTCTGCTTCTTCTTCTTTTTAATTTTGTTACATAAACTAACCCATTTATTATAGGCTAGCAATGTTTCAGATGGTGGAGCTTCTCCTGGTCTTTCAAGTCCTTCAGTTTCTGATGGTGGACTTTACTGTGATGGCAGAAGTGATGTTGTAGGTCCAGGCCCCACCATCAGCTGTTTCTGTGCAGGAGCCACAATGCCAGATCCCCACAGCTCATCTTTTCATCTTAGTTTTGCCACAGAAAGAGCAAGTGTACTTGGCATGCTGGCTTATTTCAATCTTCTTCACCATTTTCCTGAAGGAGGCACTATAATGAGTCCCATATTTACCCACGTTTCCAATCTTGGTGCATTTAGCCATGTCACTGCAAACTAGGTCTGAGCCCAGAGAGGTCACTTCCTTCTTTTTTTTTTTTTTTTAAGATTTTACTTATTTATTTGACAGAGAGATAGACAGGGAAAGAGAGAACACAAGCAGGGTGAGAGGGAGAGGGAGAAACAGGCTTCCCACTGAGCAGGGAACCTGATGCAGGGCTCGATTCCAGGACCCTGGGATCTTGACCCGCACTGAAGGCAGATGCTCAATGACTGAGCCCCCCCAGGCGCTCCTTAGGCTCACCTTCTGAATGTCTCTGCTTGCTTGTGTACTCCTCACTATTTCCCTGAAAGCCTAGCCTTTGCTTCCAGCCATGTTGCTGGACCTCAGGCCTAAGACTGGTGCAGGACCTGTCCTGCTAAGACCAGGAGCAGTGCATGAAGCCTTCAGGAGAAGTCCTGGTGGGGCCCATGACTTTCTTTAGACCTTCTTGGCACTCAGCCAGCCTTGGCCACTCACTGAACCTGGCCAGGATTCACACACACACACACACACACACACACACACACACACCACATAATCACACACATGTATACCTCCACTACATATATCTGTTTGCTTTGGCTGAGGTATTGGCTTCTTCTTCCTGTATCTGGCCCTACCCTATCCTGTCCTGAGTTCTTTCTCACTTCACTCAGGGATGGAGTTCTGGAGTTCTACCTGAGTTGCTTCTGGCATCCAATCTGGTCAGCTCTGTTCTTGCTTCATGGCCTCTCAGGGCTAATGCCACAGGGCTGCTGCTGTGAGATCCTTGAGGGCAGGGGCCTCATCCATCTGAATGAGGCTGAATGCACAGGGCCAACATATAGTAAGTGCCCAGTAAATATTTAAACAGGGAACTGAGTTTCTAATAGGAAAGTAGGAGGCCTCAGGGTCAAGGCCTAGATGCCCCCTCTACTCTGTGCTACATAGGCGTACATCTGTGTGTGCTACATGTTAACACCAGGTATTAGGAAACTCAGTAGCAAAACCCCATGTCCTTCTCCACAGGATTCTGCAGTTGACTTTAGTGCCTTCTCATTCACACCCTTATTTTCCTATAACCAGCAGGGACAAAAGATCTCCCAGTGAGACCATATTCTGTTATAACTCAAGTGGGAAACGTGCTGTGCCAGTGTGAGCCCTGTGCAAGTGCTTGGTAAGGGAACGGGTCTTCCAGGGGTGGCCTGGCCTTGCCTACTGGGGTGGCCATTCTGGCCCTTGATTTCAACTTAAATTCATCAGGAGAATTTGCTTGGTTACCTGGCCCAGTGGCGAGTTGTTATCTGGTGAGAGATCTAGAAAGCAAACTTTTGCTAACATTGGGGCAGCTGAGTCAGTTAGGAATGTCTGGGAGGATGAGGAGTCTCCCCAGTTCTGAGCCTGTAGAGATGCTGGGCTGAGGTGAGAACGTGGATTTGGGCCAGAGCCAGAGAACAGAGCAAGGCCTGTGGCATCCACGAAGGTCAGTGGGGCATTCATAGTGACCTAGAAAGAAAGCTCAGACTGTCTGCCGTGCACAGTCCCTTGGCCCTGCAGCCTGGCCCTTCTCAGAATTAAGGTGAACTTCTTGAGGAAATGGAGCCCCAGAAGAACCGAGAGAAGAGGATGACTCTCAGTAGAAGAGTCGCTCTGCTTCTCAGGCATGCCTGAAAATCCATCTGCAGACATTTTCCGCAAACCATATCATTTTTTGGATGCCTGTGAGAGACTGTGTGACTTAGAGGAACACCCGGCACACCTGTCTATCAGGTATCTAATTCCTTTCTCATCGTAATGCTGTGGTTTAATAAATACAAAAAAAAAAAAAAAAAAGAGGAAAGAACGAATGAAAGAAAAAAAGTATATATTTGGTCTTTGTCACTGGTTTCTGGCACAGAGCTGCTGAAATCCTTGTAGTTTCCTGAGTGATAGAACTGAGAGGGGTATTTTTTGTTATTCATTTAAGCCCCCTGCAACCAAATCTGAATTTATGCTGATGAGGTGACCTGGGGTAGAGGGGATGGAGGTTGGTTTCCAGAGGAACTGGCATGTGAACTTGGAACTTTCAGTCACCCCCAATCTCTGGGGAGGGGAAAGGCATTGGGGATTGACTTAAACACCAATGACCAATGATTTAATCAATTGTGCCTGTGTAAAGGAACCCCCATAAAATCTGTAAATGGCAGGATTCAGAGAGCTACTGGGTTGGTGAGCACACTGAGGCACTAGGAGAGTGGCGCACCCAGAGAGGGCACCAGAGCTCCGCACCCCTTCCCCATGTCTTGCTCTGTGTATCTCTTCCATTTGGTTATTCCCAAACTGTAACCTTCGTAATATACTGGAAACAGTATAAAATGTTTCCCTGAGTTCTGAGAGCCATATAGCAAATTACTGAACCTGAAAAGGGGCTCATGGGAACCCTCAATTTGGAGCTAAATTGGACAGAAGTGTGGGTTATCTGGGCACCCACTACTTTCAGTTGGTGTCTGACGTGGGGACACTATAATGGCTCTGAGCCCTTAACCTCTGGCGTCGGCACTAACTCTGGGTAGTTAGTGTTGGAATTGTCTAATGTGAATTGCCCACACTTTGGTGTCAGAAGTGTTGTGAGTACAGGAAAGTTTTTCCTTTAGTCATATGAATAGTAACCTCAACACATATGTCCATTTTATGGCTGGATTTTTTTGAACCCAGCTTTCCTTTAGTAAGGCCAATGCTATCAAGGAAGACCCACAGGGGGTGAGGGCAGATCACACATGCTGGCAGGTCTGAGAGCAGGGTGGAGGATTGCATTCTTAGCCTAGCCGAATGCCACAGAACTTAACTCCTTGAGTCAGGACCTCAAGAGACTTCCATCAGGCCAGCGTGGTAAAGATTGGAATCTGGGGTTAGCCAATTGCTGGAGGAGCACCTTGCACATACGTAGTGTTGGCTTCCTGGCTCCAGAATTTCACGAGTCACTGTAGGTTATGTAATGACCAGCTTGTCTGACAGCTCTGACCTGAACGGTGAGCCCTAAGAGTTCACTTCCTTCACGAGCCACGCGGGGCTCAGCATCTCATCTCTGCCTTATCCAGTTCTGCAGCAATGTGGGGAGTATTCCTGGAGTGAGTTGTGGCACATTCCACAAACGAGGCAGGAATGACAGCGGCCCACATGCTCCATGGTTGGGTGGATTCCTCCAGGAGCCCAGTGTGATCACCATTGACCATCTGCTGCTGCCTAAGGAGGCTGCTCCATCATTATCATCTTCTTGCTCAGTAGGAGACTTGACACAGAAGATGCATCTCTGTCTCCTGAGAAACCTAGAACAAGTGAGGGACCTGGATGGTGGAGGAGACACAGATTTCATAGACAAACTCCACACCCACACCCCACCAGGAGAGCAGAGGAGTGACTGGTCTCTGCCAAGGGACCAAGGGCTGACACCTTCTCCCATATAACTGACGTAAACTGTATATGTTGAAAACATACAATTTGATGAGTTTGACGTATGCGAAACCATCACCACAGCCAAGACAAGGAATGTATTCATCACTCATTTCCCTGTGCCTCTTTGGAATCCTTCCTCCCCACCCTTCCTGTCCCACTTAACCAACCACTGATCTGCCATCAGCTGCTGTAGATCAGTTTACATCTTCTAGAATTGTATATATGTGGAATTATGCCATATGTGCACTTTTTTTGTCTGCCCTCTTTCATAACCTCATCATTTTAGGGTTCATCCATGTCATGCATGTATAAATAGCTTGTTCATATTTATTGTTGAGTAGTATTCCATTGTATAGATATACCACAGTTTGTTTATCCATACCCATTCATCTGTTGATGGACAATTGAGCTGTTTCTAGCTTGGGGCTGCTATTCATACAGCTTCTATGAATGTTCATGTACAAGCATTTGAATGAATATATATTTTTTATTACTCTTGGGTAATTACCTAGGAGTGGAATTGCTGGCTCATATGGTAGATGTAGGTTTTAACTTTAGAGAACTGCCAAATTATTTTCCAAAGTGGTTGAATCGTTTTACATTCCTATCAGAACTTTCTAAGAGTTAGTTGCTCCATATCCTTGACAACATTTGGTATGATCATTCTTTCTTTTTTTTTTTTAAATATTTTATTTATTTATTTTTTGACAGAGAAATCACAAGTAGGCAAAGAGGCAGACAGAGAGGGGGAAAGCAGGCTCCCCATTGAGCAGGGAGCCCGAGGTGGGGCTCGATCCCAGGAACCTGGGATCATGACCTGAGCTGAAGGCAGAGGCTTAACCCACTGAGCCACTGAGGTACCCCTCATTCTTTCTAATTTTAACCATCCTAGTGTGTGTGTAGTAGTATCTCATTATGGTATTAATTTACATATTCCTAATAACTAATGATGTTGAGTATCTTTCCTTGTGTTTACTTGTCATTTATATATTTTCTTGGTTTAGGTGTTCATTTTTTTTTTAAGATTTTATTTATTTATTTGTTAGAAGAAAGATCACAAGTAGGCAGAGACATAGGCAGAGAGAGAGGGGGAAGCAGGCTCCCCACCGAGCAGAGAGCCTGATGCGGGGCTCAATCCCAGGACCCTGAGACCATAACCTGAGCTGAAGGCAAAGGCTTAACCCACTGAGCCACTCAGGCGCCCCAGGTAAAATGTTTTGCCCACATCTAAAGTTGGGTTGTTCATACTAATATAATATATAAAAGAGTTGTAATTCATGTTATGACACATTAAAATAGTATATGTTATATATTATAATATATTACATATAATATAAAAATTATATGTTATATATAATTATATAACATATATAATTACATACATACATAATTATATATTAACTATCTACCAATAGGCTTATATTTCAAATATATATTCAAATATGTTATATTCCCCCTTGGAATTTATTGACAAGTTCTGTGATGAATTGGCAGAGGATAATAGCTATGCTGAAATATCAAGAGAGGCTAAAGTTTATAAAGTTTGCTTATTGGTGGATATATAGTTTGCAAATATTTTCTCCTAGTGTGTGGCTTACCTTTTCATTTTTGTAGCAGTGTATTTTAAAGTACAAAAGTTTAAAATCTTGATTAAGATTTTTAGATCAGTATATTGATTTTTATCCTTTAGAGCCTATGCTTTTGTGTACTAATGTAGGAAGTGTTTGCTGAATCTGAGGCCACAAAGGATTTCTCCTATATTTTCTTCTAGTCATTTTTTTTAAAGGATTTTATTTATTCATTTGACAGAGAGATAGGGAGAGAGCACAAGTAGGCAGACAGAAGGAGAGGAAGAAGCAGGCTCTCCACTGAGCAGGGAGCCTGATTCGGGGCTCAGTCCCAGGACTCCAGGATCATGACCTGAGCTGAAGGCAGACGCTTAACCAACTGAGCCACCCAGGTGCCCCTCTTCTAGTCATTTTGTCGTTTTAATTCTTACTTGTAAGTTAGTGTTCCATTTTAACTTTTGTATCTGATGTGATGTAATAGTCTAGGTTCATTTTCTTTCAAGATCCCTGGTGCTCTGGGCCAGTATTCTGTCTTCTCCCCACCTACCTCCATTTCCATGTCTTCATGAAGTCACCATCCTATTCTGGTCTCTGATTTATCTGAAGCGAATCAGTCTATGACTTCCTGCTGTACGCACAAGCATTTGGTGTGGACAGTGCTCTGGATGCCCTGCAGTTTCCATCTGGCATTGATCCTGGAGGCAAAGACCAGACAGCATCCTTTTGAGGCCATTCCACTCTTGATGGTTGTTTAATTCTAGTGACAGTTTGCCTTCCTTGACATCGCTCTCCTGCAATGACAGCCCAAGGGTCTGGAACTCTCCAGTGGGAGAGACAACCACTCTCAGGAATCTAAAAACCAAGTGGAATCTCAACTAGCCTGATGTCCTTGTTGGCACTTGCAGCAGCCCTTGTGTGTGGAAGGGAGGCCGCCTTCCTGAGTGGAGTCGGCTGTGGCTGTTAGCTTCGTACCACGAGTGAGCAAAGGGAGGTCTCCTAAGATTCACCAGGTCAAGGTCACCCAGCTGGCTCACCGCAGAGTGCCTTAACTCCTGGGTCCAGAAAGGACCCAAACTCTCGGGCCAGCAGTTTCCACTCTATAAAATGCTGCGAGTTGCATGTGGAATTTTCCTGCCAGGAAGACAAACCGCAGCCCCATGTTCTTTTATGGTTTCAAAGAAAAGCAACTTCAATGAATGAAAGGTTTCAAAGGGCATATTTAAGGTCTTGGGTACAAGTCAAAGAACTAGGTGTGGGAGAAGCTGTCAGATGGATCTGGGCTTTATTTTTTTCTGCCTTTTGTTGGGTCCAGAAAGGAAGTGCTCCTTTGGGGTTCAGGGCTCAGTTCACAGCACTGAGACTGTGGAGGAAAGAAGGGAGGGGCTGCCTGATGTACATTCCCTTCGGTCCTGCGCGGGCGCGGCGGGCCCTCTGCAGAGCAGCCTCATCAAGCCTCAAGTTTCTCAGCCTGATGTCCTCAGCCTGGCCCACATCCAACCTCGGCTTCTTTTACCTGCTCCTTTCATCTGGCCTCTGTCCACTCAGCCAAGCTGGTGGCCTCAGGGACATTCACACCCTTTACACTCTTCTCCTCGTCCCTCAGTTTTGTGTACACGAATACCCCTGCACTTGTTCCCCCAAGAACCAGCTTGAATTTCAGTTCCTGTCCCCTGGATGGATCTGCTCTTGCCCTGACGCCACGTCCTAAGCCTGTCTCCCACGCTCAGTCTTGCTGAACCTCTTCCCTACGGCCTGAAACTGGTGATCAGGCCTCATCCCACTTCCCTCTGCATAGCTTTCCTGTGTGATCTCTCTCTCGGCCTAGACTGTAAGCTCCTCCTGGACATGGACAGGCAGGTCTGAACCTTCCTCATTCCACTGTATCTCCTCTGCACTGGCATCATCCACCAGCACCAAATCTATACGCATTGCTTTAATTTGATCTTCCTGGGTCTGAGTCTTGGCAGGAAGGTGGGAGGTGTGTCAGCTGCAGTTTATAGCTTTCTTGTGAATTCTGAAAAGGAATGGTGGCACAGAGATGCAGATCAGTGTCAAGGCCGGAGGCTTGGGCTTAATAGAAGCTGGTACTCACCTCCAAAGATGAGAGGAATGAGAGGGTCCACAGAAGGGCAGTCCTAAACTCAGAACCAGCCCTTACACCACCCAGGAGTGCCCCTGCCCACAGAAACTTCTGTGTGCTTCCCACACAGAGAGGGCACGTGGCAGGGATAATTACATAGCACAGGTATGAATGCTCTACATGACAAGCTCCAGGAGAATGTGCCCTGTCCTCCAAGCGCTGCTGCTTGGGAAAGGATCTGCTTGTGTGCAACTTCTACCTGCCTGCTTGAGCTGAATTTAATTATTTAAGATTTTATTTATTTATTTGACAGAAAGAGAGAGCACAAGCAGGCAGAGTGGCAGGCAGAGGGAGAGGGAGAAACAGGTTCTCCGGTAAGCAGGGAGCCCAATGCGGGGTTTGATTCCAGGACCCTGGGATCATGACCTGAGCCAAAGGCAGTGGCTCAACTGACTGAGCCACCCAGGCGCCCCATGCTTGAACTGAATTTAAAAAATTCAGAAAACATGCACACCATGCACCGTACTTCTGGGGATGGTTAGGCATGGTCCTGGCTCCCAGTAAACTCACTGCCAAGCAGGCAGGTGACACACGAACACACAGCATGATGCAAGTCCCTGTCAGTCTCTAAAGTTCTTTCCTGAGAAGGAGACATTTAGGATGAAATTTCCAAAGGCTAGGGTTGGAGCAGGAAATTTCAGGAGGAGGGATTGGTGTGAGCAAAAGCTGAGCTAGGATCATGCAGAGCATGGTCAGAGGCCAGAGTAGCGAGCACTGCCCGAGTAGAGCTTGAGATGGGAGCTTGGAACCCGACTGTATAAATCTTTGAAAACCAAGAAAGAGAAAGTAGAATGGTGGTTGCAGGGGACTTGGGGGGGCAGTTGTCATTTAATGAGTACAGAATTTCAGCTTTGTAAGATGAAAAGAATTTTGGAGATGAATGGTGGTAATAGTTACACAACATTGTACTTTAATGTACTTTAATGCCATGTAAGTGGACACTTAAAAATGGCTAAGACAGGGGCGCCTGGGTGGCTCAGTGGGTTGGAGCCTCTGCCTTCGGCTCAGGTCATGATCCCAGGGTCCTGGGATCGAGCCCCACATCGGGCTCTCTGCTCTGCGGGGAGCCTGCTTCCTCCTCTCTCTCTCTGCCTGCCTCTCTGCCTACTTGTGATCTCTGTCTGTCAAATAAATAAATTAAAAAAAAAAAAAAAGACTAAGACAGGGCTCCTTGCGTGGCTCAGTCGGTTAAGCGTCTGCCTTCAGCTCAGATCATGATCTAAGCATCCTGGGATTGAGGCTGCATTGGGCTCCCTGCTCTGCCGGGAGCCTGCTTCTCCCTCTCCCCCTGCCTGCTGCTCTGCCTGCTTGTAGTTTCTGTCTTTCTCTGTGAAACTAAAAAAAAAAAAAAAAAGTCTTAGAAAAAATGGCTACGATGGTAAATTTTATGTTATGTGTATTTTACCACAATTGAAACAAAATAAAACAAAACCTTGAAAGCCAGTTTAATGCTTAAGGGCATGGGACCTCTGAGTCAGACAAGCAAACCTAGGTTTGTTGCTTTATAGTTGAACAATCTTAGGCAAGTTAGTTCATTTGTCAAAGCCTGTTTCCTCGTCAGTAAAACTGGGATGATGTTAAGACCAGCTTGTGGAGTAGCTGGAGGTATCACTCACTGCGCCATGTAGTTGTTAATATAGTATCTGAGTCTCCTGCCTCAGGGAGCCCAGCACTGTAGGCTGTGGTTGCACGGGAGGCCTCTGAAAGGGGCAGGCGGTGAGGCCTGCTAGTGTCCAGACATCTAAAGTGGACAAGTAGTATGGGGGCTGTGTTGGGAGGTAGTGGGGGTGCCCTGGGGATGGATGGTGACTTTCCATAGACATGTAGAGCGAACAAGACCCAGCTCCATCACACACACACACACGTGCGCGCGTGTGCGCACGTGCACGTGTGCCTAATATGATGCTGAATCCTATTTTGTGCTTTCTCTTCTCATCTTCTTCATGTTTCTCTTTTGGACTGATTTTTTTTTTTTTTTTTTTTACTATTGTCTTTTTTCTCCTCCACTAATTAGAAGTTATATGCTGTGTTTCTTTTTCTTTTTCCTTTTAGTGGTTACCTAGAAATTACCATATGCATAGTTATCAAGGTCTAAAGTTAGCTGCTTTACTTTCCTCTTTGGTAGTGCAGAATATTGAAACATCTTAACTGTTTCCCCCCCTCATTATTGTTTTGTACTTTAATTCTGTCTTGTTTTGCTATAACCTCACAAGACTTTGTAATTACTATTATAGTTAAACCAACATTTTTTTAGCTTTAGGCACTTATTTACCACCCCCCCCCTTTTTTTTTGGTTCTTCATATGTTCTTACATCTCAGATCTTCCATCTGGGATCATTTTCTTTCTGCCGAACATATATTCTTTACAATATCCTTTAATGAGAATTCCCTGGTTACACATTCTCTCAGTTTTTGTTTGTCTGAAAATGTGTTTACTTTGTGCTCATTCATGGAAGATGTTCTCACTGGATGAAGAATTCTGAGTTGTCAGGTCCCTTTCACCCCCTGCTTCTACTGTTGCCATTCATAAACCAGCGGTTAGAGTAAGGTGGGCTACTTTTCTTTGCTTTTTCTTCTCTCTCTCTCCCTGTCTCTTCTTACATGTGTGTTCTGCCACTTACTCTATGTGTTTAAATGTGTATTTCTTTATTTTCCTCTTCCTTTTAAAAATCCTCCTTGAAATTCCTTGGTATTCTTAACATCTGTGAATGGCATCTCTTATCAATTCTAGAAAATTCCCAGCTAGTATCTCTTCAAGAATTCCCTCTCTCGATTCTCTCTCTCTTTTCCTCCCAGAACTCCTTCTAATCATAAGTCACTCTTTTCCATATCTCTGAACCCGTACTCCATATTTTCTCTCTTTTTAAAAATACAAATGTTTATAGCAGGATCTTTCTTTCTTTTTTTTTTTTTTTTTTTAGATTTTATTTATGTATTTGAGAGAGAGAGAGAGAGAGAAACCACATATGCAAGTGCATAAGTAGAAAGAGGGACAGAGGGAGAGACAGAAGCAGATTTGCTGCTCAGTGGGGAGCCGGACATGGAGATCATGACCTGAGCCAAAGGCAGAAGCTTAACAGACTGAGCCACCCAGGTGCCTCTGCAGCATGTTTCCTAATAGTCAGAAAAGTGGAAACAATCCTGATGTCCATCAACAGGCAAATGGACAAATAAAAGTAGCATATCTGCACAATGCAACATTACCTAGCCATTGTGGGAGTGAAGAACTGACACATGTTCCAACATGGGTCAGCTCTGAAAACTTTTATGCCAAGTGAAAGAAACCAGACACAAAAGATCCCAGATTACATGGCTCCATTTATTTGAAACATCCAGAATAGGCAAATCCACAGAGAAAGTAGATCAGTGGTTGCTGGGATCTGGGGGTAGGAGAGAATGGGGAGTGACTACTAATAGATATGGAGTTTCTTTCTGAGGTAATGAAAATATTCTAAAATTAGGTAGTGGTGATTGTTGTACAACTCTGTTAATACACTAAAAACACACTAAATTGTACACTTTAAAAGAATGAATTTTGTAGTATGTGGCTTCCATATTTTCCATCTTTTGATCTTTCTCTGCTTATTCCTTTTGACTTTTTTTTCTCCTTTTGCTTTCTTTTAATCCATCTGCCAGTTCACAAATGGTCCCTTTAGCTAAGTTTAATCTTCCACTGTGTTTTAAAATTCCAGTTATGGTATTTTTCATTTCTGGGAGTTCTGTTTGCGTCTTTCTCAGATCTGTTGGGTCATTCTTTATAGTTTCCTATTTTTTGCAGATATTTCCAAGCTTGTATTCTATTTCATATTTAATATGTTTATATTAAGTATAGTTGTTTTATAATCTGTGCTCGGCAATCCCATTATCTGAAGGTATAGTTTTGTGCCTGCCGTTTGTTGTCTTTTCTGGCTCTAGTTCATGATTTCCTTGTGTGGTTGGTTATTTCTGGGTTGTGTACCACTCAGTATACTGGAGAATTTATTAGTGGGTATTCATTGAGGCCTGGGATGAAGATGCCTTCCCCCAGAGAGGATTTATACACCCTCACAGTGGCAGCAGTGCCTCAGAGTGTAAGCAGTGCAGAAGTACTTTGATCTAAGTTCATGACTTAGTTGAACCACCCCAGTGATGTGAATTTGGGCTGCTACTCTGTGAAGGCCAGCTTGTGGCCTGACTTCTCAGGGAGAGCTCCTCCTTCCCTTGTTTTGCATTCTCTGGCTATGAGACCTTTTAGGGTGCAAGCTTAATCTGGGAGGGTCTTCTGGTAGATTCCTGACTGGGAACAGGCCCTGAGGTGTGACATTTGTCCACATTGCCCCTCAAGGCCATTAAAACTGAGATTCAGATGTGCCTGTATTAGCAAACACTTAGAGAACCAAAAGGACTTCAGCATTCTTTACTTCTCTAGGTTTTTGCCTCTCCTTCCCTTTTGACTTGATTTCTTTCTCCCTTCTCAGTTCCTCAATGTTCTCAAGAAGGCATTTTTCTTGTCTTATACAACATTTTTGGTTGTTTTCTTTTTTTTTTTTTTTTTTTTTTTTTTTTTTTTTTTTTTAAAGATTTTATTTATTTATTTGTCAGAGAGAGAGTGAGTGAGAGCGAGCACAGGTAGACAGAGTGGAAGGAAGAGTCAGAGGGAGAAGCAGGCTCCCTGTGGAGCAAGGAGCCCGATGTGGGACTCGATCCCAGGACGCCGGGATCATGACCTGAGCCGAAGGCAGCTGCTTAACCAACTGAGCCACCCAGGCGTCCCTTTTTGGTTGTTTTCAACAACTGTATTCCCTAAAACAGAAGTTGGCAGATCTTCTCATGCTATTTGACCTTGAGTAGGTCATTTCCCTTCTCAGGAGAGGCACCTGACCACCAACCAGCTCCAGTGCTGGGGAGCATGAGGGCATTGTGGGGAGTCTGGACTATGACTTCACTAGTTTCTCTGAAGTGCCATCATCAGGCCTATGAGAGTGTTAGACTGCAGATTGTTTGGGGTGACTTGGCTTACAAGCTGAACCTCTGAGATAAACATTTCCCCTGGGTCTAGAAGGCCGTTGGTGAGTGTCCATTCCCAGAGGAACTGGCTTCCTGGGACCAAGAGGCCAGGAGTATCCGTCTCTATCCTGGGAGGCTGGAAAAAGGGATTCCCCTGGGGGCTATGCAGGCTCTTCCTGAAGTCAATTCTGGCCTTTCTTCCCTGCTCCATTTTAAGTCCCCCGACTTGGCCACCCCTGCCAGCCCAGACACCAGAGGGTTTGAATGTGTTTCCAAGGTCATAGATACTGTTTTCTGTGGATTACATTTTTTCCTTGATAAGAACTTCCAAAACTCAAATGATACTGCAGTATCCTGTCCCATCAGCCCTTTTGGTGTTGGTTAGGGAGCCTCCTGTTCTTTCCTGAGCTTAACCTCAGTCATTCTTATCCTTATGGCCCTTATAGCAATTCCCTGGGAGGTGAGGTCTGCCCAAGTACGCTGGACATGTCCAATCTGACAGTACACATTACATGGTTCCTGTCCAGAGAGACCTTTCTACATTTCAGTCAGGTGGGGTGGGCAACAGGTTGGGAATCATTGCACTGGCTCTGGAGCAGTCCTGGTCTGGAAGAAAGAAAAGTTCTATGATCCTAAATCATTACAGACTACATTAGGATGCAGCCATTTTCTTATCAAAGGTAGCACTTTTTGCCATTTTGCCCACATACTTGTATGCAATATTGTTCTTTTAAATAAGCTCAAACAGCTGGAAAAGAAAAAGGTGCATGCTCTTACAAAATGGAAAAGGAGATTCAAATGCAGATAACATGTATCAATTAAGGAGCCCTAGTCAGTCCCTGGGCTGCCACAGTTTATACCTTTAGAGAAAACAAAGGTTTGGTTACATCCTAATTATCCAGTGGGGGATTGGTGTGTCTTTGGAGGAAAACATTACTAAGGGCTTTTAGCATGAGCTATCTCCAAGAAATTCCCTGCAGAGCAGAGGGAGGAGAATTAGGCCAGTGCCAAACTCAGGCACACATTCTTGTATCAAGACGCAAACATCACTGCATCGTTTTTGTTTTGTTTTGTTTTGTTTTTTTAATCTGGGAATTTCTCTGGAATTCTTTGAATAGCAAAGTTTGTACTTCTTTTAAGGCACTTCTTAAATCATAAAGTATTTCTCTGAGATTTGCTCATGTTGTTTTCTTGGCCTGAGCTGCCCTTTCTCCCTTTATCTGCCTGGCAAAACCTCTTTATTACTGAGAGACTCTTCAAGCAGCCCCTCCCCACAAAGCCTTCCCTGACCCTTGACACTCCCAGTAGAAAGACCAGCTCATCTAATTCTCCTGGAGAGTAAGATATGATTGAGAATGACATTAGCCAGGTGCTATTCCCACTTTGCTCCCGGTACACCTGTTCTGGAACATTCTTTGATCAGTTCATAGAGCACTCTGAATTGTGTTTCAAGGTATCTGTGCTGTGAGACCTTTACCCTCACCCTCACTTTCCACATCCCCAAGTACCCTCACTGGACCTGGCTTTCAGGCTGTGAGGGTCAGTGAGTGTCTGAGAGCTGGCTGCAAGCCTCTGGTAAGGTATTCATCTCTCTTCCTTGAGATATCTAGTACAGGGCCCCACATGCAGCAGGTACCCTAAAAATACTTGTGAAATGAATGAAAGGAAGTGAATTACAGACCCTTTGCAGTGGGAGATACTGAGGTGCCAAGAGTCTTAGCAACTTTTTAAAGCTAGAGTGTGTGGGATTGCTCGTTTTTCGTTTTGTTTTGTTTTAAGATTAATACCTTTTTATTATTGCAGTTAGCTAAAAAATTGCCAGACAGCCCACAAAACAAGATTTGCTCTAGGACCAACACACAGAGTTAGCTGTAGACTAATGGTGCCGCGACCTGCTGGGCCGGACCACAGCAGTGTTTGGCTAGGTGTCAAGAGTGTTAAGAGGAAAGTTGGGGTTGGAGGTGTGAGGCGTACAGGACCAGCTGTGGAGCCTCCATGATGTGACTGCACATCTCCATCCTCCAACACTGGCAGGGTGATCACCACGGACAGTGTACCTCGCTGTAGATGGGTGTTCCCCAGGCCCCAGTACATGGGCACAGTGACTGCATGGGGAGGGTAGCAGAAATTGGGGAGTGGGTGGTCAGCAGGGTACCTGTCGACATGGCCATAGTGGCCCCAGCCACCATGCCCATGCTTCTAGGTGGAGGTTTGGGAGCAGCGTACACTGTCCCCTGCGTGCACTTGGGCTGCGGCCCCTTGGTGTGTTGCATGATGCGAGCAGGCGGGACACATGGGCACTGCGTATAGCACATGCCTTACTGTGCATTGGGCCTTTGCTGGGGGTCGGCACTTTGCTTGGGGTCCACAGCAGTCTGGTAGGGGTCAGGGGAGGAAGAGTACGGTGGCACTGTCCCACTAGTGGAGGAACAGGACACTTGTAAGGTGTGCTGAAAGTGTAGCTGTTTGGGAGCTGCAGCTGCATAGCCTATGGGGAAACCAGTTGGATAAGCACTTCCTTTGGCATTTGCATAGGAAACCCCAGAAAAACCAGGGCTATAAACAGGATTCACAATTTCAAGGACTGCCCACACACTCTGGTCCGCACCCAGTTCCACCTCCCTCGGGCCTCCAGTGGCCCAGTCAGCCCCACCAGACAAAGCACAACCAGGGATCCTTCCACAGGCACTGCCAGGCTATACCGTGCCCAGGTGCCAAGCGACCCTGAGCTGCAGGCCTGAACTTGGTGCCACCCTAGAGTGTGGGGGCCTACGAATGAGTTTGTAGGATCTCACTTTGGGATGCTAGCTTGATAAATTTTCGAGCGATATGATATTAGAAGGCCTATCTCCAAGAGAGGTGCCAGGAGATACCTTCTAGGAGACGCTAACCTTCAACAAGTCCTTTGGTGGAAAATCAGTTATTAAACCAGGTTGGAGGGGACCAAGAGTAATCGGCTCATGGATGGTTCTGCCCCAGAGTAAATAATGGGATCAACCACTGTGGTGTCACTTGCAGCTTGCAAGAAGTGTTTCATTTATGATCATCTGCCTGTGACATAAGAAAATAGTTTGATAGTCATTGAACAAATGGTGCATTTCTTCATTGGACTTAGACTTGTTATCCCTGCACATTGCCAGTATGCTCCAGTAGTGCAGGGATTTTCAGCCCCTGGCACACACATGTGTCTTTAGTTACCAGCCTAGAAGCTTGTGGGGCATCATTTCTGGGTATTTATCCTCCAGATTTTATCCTTGAAGAATGATTTCCCCTGGGTGTCCTGTACTTGACCTTAGCACTGTTCCCTGATTGATCAGGCAGAATGGAAGCTCTCTTCTGCCTGCGTGGCCCCTCCCTACATAAACACCAGTTCATCTTGGGCTACAGCTGAATGGCAATGCCAGGACTTAGGTCCAGGTGGAGAAAATGCCACCCCTCCACGGTCATCCAGCCAGGGGCCTGCTTAGGACCCCTGAATCCATGGAGGAGAAAGAGGCCAGGACTGCTGGGCAGTTACCCAAAGCTTTAAGACCTCATAGGGTTCCCTTTGTGGTGCTTCTCTCTCACTGTGTCCAGGAATCATGACCAGGTCTGCTATCCATTCCTTCTAACTGAGCTGCTAACTGCAGGTATAGTTTCTGAGGCCATTTTTCACCAGACATGCTGAATGCAGACAAACAAATAGATATTGGGATTTCCTGATGAGTGTTGGAGCAGAGACCTCAGGACCCCTGTGCCAAAGCTCCTTATGTGGTGAAGCAGGGGTTCCAGCTTACCAAACCCCACCCACCTGAGGATGTAGCTGAATTCTGATCAGTGCAGTCTCTTCCCTTCTCAGGGAAGCAGCCTGCCTCTCATTGAAGGCTGTGCCTTCTGCCCTCCCGGCTCTTCGCACCTCTTATCTCCTGTTCTTCTGAACCTCTCATACCCCACCACATGCTGACCCACTCCACCTTCTTGGGCATATTTAGTTCACTGATGAAAGCTTCATGGATGCCCACAGGCCTGACACAGACAAGATGGGGTTGGATGTGACACCGTTCCTAGCCTCAAGGAGCCCACAGTCTGCTGGGACAAATAGATGACTAACAGCAAACTGGGCACTTGGCTGTGGAGCACAGAGAAAGGAGCTGTTTACAGGGACCTGCGAGGGTTGGGAAGGCTGCTGTGGAGAGGAATTAATAAGCATGGCCTTGACTATGGAGTAGGAGTTCTCCAGGTGGTTGAGGCAGGAGATAGCCCTGTTGGTTGAGGGGACGGCATGCACAAGTGTAAAAAGCGTGGCACATTCGGGAAGCCACAACTGATGGGTTGCCACACAAGAAACATACAAGAAATGAGGCTGCAGAGGACGACCAGCCTGCTAGAAAGGCTTGCAGACCGAGCTGGGTGCTCACTGTATCCTGAGGGCAACAGAAGGCTGCAGTGAGGTGCAAGGGGACTCTGCCCTTTCTTCTTCTTTTTTTAAGAATAGCTTTATTAAGTTACAATTAATATATATAAACTTCCTACATTGTATGGCATTTCTTAAGTTCTATATACTATATATATAAACTTAATGTCCTTAAAGCATACAATGTGGTGAGTTTTAACATATGTAAACACCTGTGATACCATCACCACAATCCAGATAATGAATATATCCATCAATCCCAAAAGTTTCCTCATGTCCCTTTCTCATCTCTCTCTCCCATCTCCACTATCTCTAGGCAACCACCCATCTGCTCTGTCACTACAGATTACTTTGCTTTTGGAATTTTACATAAATGAACTCATTCAGTACGTAATATTTTTGTTTGTTCTTATCACTCGGGATAATTGCCTTTGAGATTCATCCATGTTGTTGTATATATTAACAGGTAAATCCTTTTCATTGCTAAGTATGATTCTGTCATATGGATAGACAATTTGTCTGTCTTTAGCTACTGATGGACATTTCAGTTGTTTCCAGTTTCGGCCTACTACACACTAAGCTGGTGGATATTTGTGTGCGGGTGTCTGTGTGGATATGTGCTTTTGTTTCTCTCGGCTAAGTATCTGGAATGAAATGGTCATGTCATATGACAGAGGTATGTTTAACTTTTAAAGAGATTGCCATACTGTTTCCAAAGTGGCTGTTTCATTTTGCAGTCCTATCCCAGACATGCCTTCCTCTGACTGGCTAGAGCCTGCAGGATGAACTTTCAGAACAGAGTCTCTATGGGTTTGCCTAGCTAATGACTACAACTGAAGCCCTGAGACATGTACTCCTTGGGACCAGGAAAGGGAAGGAGGGTATCCAGGAAATCTTTCCCAAAGATGATGTCAGAGACTTGGCATCATTTCGAGAGGCATCATTTCCTGCCTCAGGAGCTGGGAGAATTGAGTAGCACTGAAGGATAATGAACTAAGAGCACTTCTAGCTCAGAACTTGAGAAAATCCCTTTGGACCTAATGAGGCCACAGGTCACAGATTAAAGCTCAAATTCCACAGAAATGAATTTTTGTGTAAATAAATGATTTCAGCTTATGTGGGGGCCCCAGCCAGCTGTAGGAATGGCTGTGATCTCTGATTCATAGCCATGTTCCAGAGAAGTGGCATCCCAACCAGATGGTAAGGAGGAGCTGTAGAATGGAGGTCTCTAGAGCCCCGGGGACATCCCCCCTCCTCCGCCACCAGGTGAAGGTTCCGAATCTAGATACATTCCCCAAGGTGGGAGCTCCGGAGAAGCATCCAGGACTAGAGGGCGAGACCAAAATCCATGTCCTTCTGCCCACTGCGGGGGCCTGTCCTTTCTGGATGCTACTATCTATAGGGTGTGAGCCCACCAGAGTTTCGAGTGTGCTGTTCATTCATTCACATTCATTAGTGCCTCTTTGGAACCAGAGGTGACTCAGGCAGATTCGAGTCAGGTTATGAAACCCCCCAGTCTCTGCCAGGTTTTTGGATGGATTTTACGGAAGCAGCATAAAATGGTGATTAGATCAGGCTCATGTTTGATAAAGGGACCCTGGTAGCCAGTGTGGAGAGTAGACTTGGGTGTGGATAGTCCATGGGCAGGGAAGTCATTAGGAGGAGGCGAGGGAAGATCTGAGCAGGCAGCAGCAGTGGGAGGACGAGGGACTTGGGACAGATGTGTGGTTAAGAAAGAGAGGAGTCAGCACTGCCTCACGGCTGCTAGCTCTCTTCTCTCATGGCTTTAGTGACATTGCTGTCTCCCAGTTCCCGCCAACCACTGATTACATAAATAGCAAATACATGGAGGGCTGTTTGGAGAGATAGAAGTTTGGCTTCGTGGCTCCACCCATGCTTCCATCACCTGCCTGAGCAGGCATCTTTCACGGAGGTGAAGATGGGGACTGCAGGTGTCCTCCCGGTTCAACAGGATGTCACTGACTCATGTCTGACAGATCTGAGCATGGACTGACTCGGGGAGGCTCAGTTAGTCACCCGGGAAACAAGGGCACTGTGGTCCCTTCTGGCCCCAGATTCCTAAAGCAGTGAAAGACTCCCAAAACTTGAAGCCTTTAGGAAGGAAAGGCCTCAATTTCTCATGAGGATCTCCTCTTCGGGGCAGGAAGGAAAGGAAAGAGAAGCCAGAGCCTGGCAGGGAGGTCAAAGTTCTCAGTTTGATGCCTGTTAAGGATTTGGGTTTCAGTTGTGATCACTGAGTGTTGATATCATGTGACCTTTGCCTGGTTAAGCATGGTGAGTTTAGCACTGTTCAGGTACGTTTCTGTGGTTTTTACTGACCTGCTCAAAGCTCCATCCACAAGAGACCTCAGAATGGTGCTCACCATAACCAGAGTTCACCCTCAACATAGTGCAGATGGACAAAGGAGGAGGGATGGAGGGCTTCTGGGCAGGGGCTACTGGATTTGTGCGATGTGGAGGAAAGTGTGCTGGTGACATGTGGGAAGAGCCTAAAGTCCTGGGTTCCAGTCCCCTGTGCCACCTCCCCTGGTGACCTCAAGAGAGACTCCCTTCACCTGTCTGAGCTGATGTGGACTCTGCTCACACAGGCTGCATGTCAGCACCTATGTGTTCCCTCATCTTCAGTCTGGGCCCCCAGGAGGGTCAAAACCCTGGGCACAGAACCTCTGAACTGGGTTTGAAAAGATAGATCAAAGATGTTCACTTCAAACAGTTCAGGCTATGACTCGTTGGCAGTTGATGCCAAGCGTTGGAAGTGAGTGAAGAGCTAAAGTTCTAAATCTGGGGCCCAGGCCTTAGCTCCCAGCCCAAATTCCCCAGAATTTGACAATAACAGAAGTTTGATTTGGTCATGAGGAACATGATTGTGTATGGTCATCTGCTTCTGGCCTAGGGGCTGCTCACAAGTCTTTTGAATCACATAGAGTTTCAGTGTTAGTGTTTCAGAGCTGGAAGACCACTGAGTGACTTCCTCTCAACCCTTTGTTTGATGTGAGATGAACCAGAGGCCCCAGAGAGGGCAGAGGAGCAGCTGGGGCCCTGGCCAGAGATGACCAAGCTCATGTACGTGGTCTCTGAGGGCTCCTGCGGGAGTGCTTGGTGTTCCAGTTCCAGACTGCTGTACGGGAGGCACCCAGTGGTCACTGACTTGGAACAGACTTGGCCCTGTTCCCTGCCTTGTGGCGCCACCAGCAGGGCCCTCCTGCCCTTGTCCATTGAACCTTTTAGAGAAGAGAGCCTGACTGGTCATGCCTAGTTGATGAATGGCCTTCCTGCCCACCAGGCTATCACAATAACAGTGGCAGCAGGAGTGGGGAAAGTGGTTCGGGCATAGACAGTGGAGGTGAGGAGCCCAAGGGTGGGGAGAGTCCGGCAGAGGTCCGGTGCTAGAAGATAAGCTGTGTGATGTGCTGGGTGGTGTGTGGTACGCAGAAGAGATAGCCTGGTTGTTGTTGTTCTGGGTCCAGGGCACTCGCCTAGATTTGATGATAAAAGCCAGAGCCAGGCCCCAAGTGGTGGTGCCAGCCTGAGAAATCTCGGGAAGGAGGCCCGGCAATGAGGTGTTTGGCCCCCGGCCAGATGGTACAGGCTGGGCATCCCTCGACCCAGGGCATGAATTCCTGCCAGTGACTCAGGAACTTTAGAGCAGAGGGCACCCTTTAGGTCTCCACAGCTCTGCCAGGAGTCCTGCTGGGGTGATGGCCACAGGTGAGTGAGGAGGAATGCGGAAGAGCTGGGTAGGGCATGGTCTGTGGAGGGAGGCTGTGATCTTTGTGCTGTATTGGGGCAGCAAACCTTCCCCCAGGCCTCCTGTGCCACCTGCAAGCTGCAGATGTGGGGCATACAGTCCAGAGTGGTGTGAGTCACCTGCATAAAGCTTCTGGGATTTTCTCTGTATCTCCCATACCTGCCTTCTCAAGGGAGAAGAGATGCCCCTGGCTGCTTGCTGCACGAGTGATAGAAAGGCAGGAGCCAGCACCCACACAGGGGGCCCTGAAGTCCCAGGCCTTCCACCCACAAGGAAGAGAAGGAGGGTGACCTGGAGCTCTTGCTTGTCTGGGTTAGGGATGGTGGGGGAAATGAGCAGGTTGGATGAGCCTCTGACTCTGGCTTCCTAATGGTCACTGAGCCCTTCCAGAGTTAAACCTCAGATCCTTCAGATGTGGGCAGACACTATCCCCTCCCTCCCCGCTCATGCCCTCATATGCCCAGCAGTGCTCTTACCCTGGCTCTTTGACCTTCTTTCCCTCCCTCTTCCAAACCTTCCCTACTCCCTGGCCCAGCTCAGTCCTCTCCCTCCTGCCAAAAGCCTTCCCTGCTGTCCCAGGCCTTGCAGACACCCTGCCTTTATCTGTTCCCCTTCCCATAGCAGTCTCGGGAGGGCAGGGAGCTGATGTAGGAGGAGCCAGAGAAGGAAGGTAGAAGGGAGCAAGACCCAGCCTGCTTATCTACAACTGAGCAGGGGCCTTGGGGTAGAGAGCCCCCAAGAAAGAAGGCCTGAGGAGGCAGTCTTCTCTCTGGAATATATACCAGCAGGGACTGGGAATGGGGACAGACAGACAGTGGGAGCCCTGGTCAGAGGGCCAGGCAGTGTTTCACTGGGGGTACCAGTTGGGCTATGATCACTGGAAGAGATAACAAAATAGAGGAAAGGCGGGGGACCTGGGTCTGGGCCTCTCTGGATGGCGAAGCAAAGGCTGAGGCCCTACCCCATGCAGCTTCCCTTGGGACTCTTCATAGCAGGAGCCAGGCAGTAGGCAGGGTGACAAGATCTGGTCGTGAGTCACTGAAGAGCCCATTTTGGGTGCAGAAGCAGACACTCCACCCCACCCCACTCTGTAGAGCTCTACTTATTAAACAGGGCATTACCTCTTTCTGGTAGTTTTGGAGTGGCCCTCACTGGAAGCCACCACAGGGCCTTGAGCATAGGCAGGTCTGCCCTATCTTTTACTTGCACTCCTGGTACCACAAGTGCATCTGTGCCTGACAAGGGCCACTGTGGGTGGCTGGAGGTATTCTCAGCACCAGTTGTCATAGCCTGGCCGGTGTCATTACCCAGCAACCAGTCCATCACAGATGAGGAACTCAGCATGGTGGGACAGAAGGAACCCACCCATTTTGAGCAAAATGGGGTTCCCGCACAGTTCTGAGCCTGCCTTCTGCCCCTGAAAAGGCCTCATGGTATCCTGGGTTCTCTCAGCACTTCAGGGGAGCAGTGTCTGGACCTGAAGCCCTGGCCAGCCATAGACCACATGTCATAGGATTGACTAGCAATAAAATACATCAATTTAAAATCATAAGGGGATTGCCTGACTGGCTCAGTTGGTTAAACATCTGCCTTCAGCTCAGGTCATGATCCCAGGGTCCCAGGATCAAGCCCTGCATCCGACTCCCTGCTCCACAGGGAGTCTGCTCCTCCCTCTGCCCCTCCCCTCACTCATATTCTTTCTCTCTCTCTCAAATAAATAAAATATTTTTAAAAAATAAAAAATAGGGGTGCCTGGGTGGCTCAGTTGGTTGGACAACTGCCTTCAGCTCATGTCATGATCCTGGAGTCCCGGGATTGAGTCCCACATCAGGCTCCCTGCTCAGCAAGGAATCTGCTTCTCCCACTGACCCCTCTCTTTTCATGCTCTCTCTCTCTCTCTCAAATAAAATAAAATCTTTATAAATAAATAAATAAAATAAAAAATAAAAAGAAATCATAAGGAAATTGTAGACTAAGGCCACAAGGAGATACCCCCATCCACCTATTGAATGGTCAAAAGAAAAGAGTATCAAGTCCTGGTCAGGATGAAAAGCAACTGGAGCTCTTAGACATGGTTGGAGGGGATGCAACTGGTGCACCCACTTTGGAAAACACTTTGGCATTTTCTTGTAAAGTTAAGCTGGCCATTCACTCACCATATGACCCAGAAATCCCAATCGTACATATTTACCCAAGAGAAATGAACTTCTCTTTATACAAAAACCTGTATGAAACCACTTATAGTGGCCTTATCCATAATTGCCCCAAACTGGAGATAACCCAAATGTCCTTCAACTGGCAAATGGATAAACAAACTGTGATCCATCCATACAGTGGAATATTCCTTGGCAATGAAAAGGAAATCAAACTTATGGTATGATATGAGCAAAAATAGGGATCAATCCCAAAATGTGTTATGCTAAGTGAAAGAAGCCAGACTCAAAAGGCTCCATGATGTTATTCTAGTTATATTTTGGGAAAAGCAAACCTATCAGGTCAGAAGAGAGATCAGGGGTTGCCAGGATCTGGGCTGGGGGTGGAGGTGGTAGGGATCGACTACAAAGGAGCACAAGGGAAACTTTTGAGGGATGGAAATATTTTATATGTTACCATCATTGTGGTGATGGTTACACAGCTGTGCATTTATCAAAACTCATAGAACTGTATACTACAAAGGGTGGATTTTACTACCTTCAACTTGACTTAAAACATACACGCACACATTAATCCCAGCCACTCTTTCTGAGCACCTACTAGGCCCAGTGCCAGGGGCTCTGAGTGTTTTCTCATCCATCCACGCATTTGCTCAGTCACTCAGCAAGCATTTATTGTTGCCTCTACCAGGTGCACGATGCTAGTTACTCCTCCCTAATACCTTCAAGCCACAGGGCTCCCTAAGTTGTATAGAGAAACTGGCAGGAAGATGTGGTCAGAGCCCAACCCTGCCATACAGGTGAGCTTGAAGACTCTGTGTGTAAAATTCCACAGGGAGAGGAATTCCAAGATTTGTCACCCTCTCAAGGGATTCTGCAACTCAGAAAGAGACACTAAGGTGGGGAGGGAATCATAGGGACCTGAGAAGGGTTAGCTTCCTCCCTGAGGTGCTGGTCTTGCATCAGCTGGCCAGGCCAGGTCCCTCACAACACTAAACATGGAGCCCGAACTGGGTTGGGGCGCTGGGGCTCCAGGCCCGGTTAGGTACACAGTTTTTTCTGCGGGGTGGCTGGTTCTCTGGTTAGGAGCTGTCTGTGTCTGCCCAGCTCAGATGGGAGTCATCCTGGCTTCTCTGGTAAGAATCCAGATGTGGGAACCCCTTGGATAAATCCAGCATGTGAGGTACACAGTCACAGGAACACTGTACAGCAGTAAAAATGAGCAAACCAGAGCTGCATATATCAGGAAAGATTAATCTCAAAAACATAGTGTACTGTGGAGAACAAATGACAAGGTAGACAATATATGACACCATTTAAAGATTGCTTAAGAGCTGAACACCTTGTATTTACATATGTAGATTATTCAAAGAGATCAAATTAAATTTTAAAATGTTTTTAAATTTTTTTCAGTTTTATTGAGATAATTGACATACAGCACTATGTAAATTTAAAGTGTAGAGCATAATGACATGACTTATATATGCTATGAAATGATTACAACAGTGGTTTATTTAATAACCATCATCTCATCAAAAAAGGGTTTTTTCCCTGGGATCAAGCCCTGCTTCAGGCTCTCTGCTCGGCAGGGAGCCTGCTTCCTCCTCTCTCTCTGGATGCCTCTCTGCCTACTTGTGATCTCTGTCTGCCAAATAAATTAAAAAATCTTAAAAAAATAAAAAACTTTCAAATATACAATGTGCCAGTGTTAACTAAGTCATCATGTAGGTTAAATATGTTTTAAAGACACAAAATAATACCATATATTATTATGATTATAAACTTAAAAATATAAAAAACATAAACAAGAAAGAGCATATTAACTTCAGAACTGGATTAGCTCTGGAGAAGACATTACCAAAAAAAAAAAAAAAAAAGATGGCAAATGGCTAACAGATTTAATAAATCCGGGATGTATGGCCCAAGCCAAGGAGACGTGTTGAATATTGTTTTCTGTACTTTCAGTTGAAATGTTTCATAATTTAAAAACAAGCCAGAATGAACCTTAAAAACATTACACTAAGTGAAATAAGTCAGACACAAAAGAACATATATTGTGTCATTGCACTTACATGAGGTGTCTAGACTAGAAATTCACAGAGAAAAGTACAATAGTGGTAACCAGGGGCTGGTACCTCAACTATCTGCTTTAAAAAAAAAAAGGCAAGGGACACCTAGGTGGCTTAGTGAGTGTCTGACTCTTGATTTCAGCTCAGGTCATGATCTCAGGATTGTGGGATCAAGCCCTGCGTCACACTCTGTCCTCAGCAGGGAGTTTGCTTGGTATTCTCTCTCTCCCTCTGCCTCTCCCCACTGTGTATTCTCTCTCTCTACCCCCCTCTAAATACATACATACATACATACATACATACATACATACATACGTCTTTAAAAAAAAAAAAAGCCAAAAGAAGGGAAATCCTTTCTGTGTCAGCTATTCTAGTAGAAGCTGAGGACTGTCTGGTCTGAACCTGGCTCTGACATGAGTTTCTTGGTGTCATCGTGAGCCTCCAAGCCTCCCTCACCCCCTGTGACATAGGGAGGGAACCCTGTCAGCCTGGCTCCCAGGGCTGGAGCCACTGCCACATCCACAGAGTTCTAAGAAGGAAGCAGAGTCATAGCCTCTGTAGAATGAGGTTAATGAGAATCTGCTCCAGACTCCAGGGGTTTTGAGCCTTAATTAATACTTGTGAGGCCCTCAGTGATTGTGAAATCAGAGGTTCCATAAATCTGTACGGCAGTGGCCTTATTAGTACCAGCACATTACTCAAGAGAAAGAAGCCAACCTTTGTATCACTGACTTAGCTCCTGGAAAGGCTGGGCCCGGAGTGTCCAGGCCAAGCTGAAGCTGTCTCTCCTGGCCCCCTTGTCCTGCTTTCTAGGCCACTCCTGGAGTCCGAGTGGTCTGAACCAGTCTGGGGCTTCAGGGCACACACAACCCCCCTCCTGTCCCGAGCACTGAGGCCAGGCTCCTAATGGACAAAGACCTCCACTTGGAGGTTTGAGGAGGGAAACCACAGCAGTCTCAGTGATTTTCACTCCAGGTCCAAGGTAGAACATTTCCTTTTCTACAAATCTCAGGACTCCAATAAGAGTGCCTGACAGCTTCCCAGGCGGCCATCCTTTCTGTATTTGAGGTGCCTGCTAGGATTGAGCATTACCAGGCTCTGTGGGTCCCTGAGGGGAGGACGAGCTCTGCCCTCTACCCACAGCAGTCTGGGGCATGTCACCATCCCATTTTGCCTTAGCTTGGGTCTTTTCTGCCTGAAGGCTCCTCCCTGGTCCCCTCAAATCCTCTCCCTCAGCAGGACTCTGGGGCACAGCCTTTTTCCTCCTTTGTTCTGGCACTGTCCTCCAGGATAGATCCTTAGACCACATCATCCTTTAGGCTACCCACTCAAGAGCACCTCATACCAGACGCAGGGACCCCTATTTATGCTAGACATCTTGATGCCATGCAGAACCATCCGCACCTGGCAGAGCTTCGTTGCCCTTGGACTCTGTGAACTAATTTATAACCACTGGGATGGTTCATACTCTGGCCAGAGAGGTGGTAGTTGATGGAGACACAAGCTGGGAGGCAGGATTGATGGCCCCAGGTGCCCTCAGCTCTGGGGCTTGTGACCCTGACTTTAGGGACCCTGGAGGTCTACGAACTTAAGGATCTGCAGCCCAGATTGCCTCCCTCATTCCAGGGGATGTATATCCCCAGTGCCTGCTTACCCTGGAGCTATGACCCGGGCCAGCCTCTGGTATGTGGGCCTCTCTAACCAACCCCTCTGATGGGTACCTGTTAAGACCTGGCACATGGGGCCCCTGACTGGCTCAGTCAGTGGAGCTTACACATCTTGATCTTGGGGTCATGAGTTCGAGCCCCACAATGGGCATAGAGTTTAAATTTTTAAAAAATTAAAAATAAACTTATTAACAACAACAACAAAAGACCTAGCACAGTCTTCTCCCACATTTGGTCTTGGTTCTGGGGACTAATCCCTGCTCTCCACATTTCCCCTAGGTTTGTTACATCCTGATGGATGCAACTTGTCACTCCTGCTGGGTAGCTCTGAGTACCGTGAATGTCATCCTCCATGTCAGTAGCCCCTCCCTTCCACTCTAACTCCTGGCTTCCCAATGTATTCACACATTGCCAGGCCTTTCCCAGGGCCTGTCAAACCAGATGGGACTGAGGCCAGAGATCCCCTCAGGGCTGATAGAGGTGTCTTCCACAGTGTAGTATCATGGTTAGACCTATAGACACTGGAGACAACTTCCTGGGTTCAAACCTTCTTTCCACCTTTTACCTGCTGTGCAACCCTGGGGAAGTTGCTTAACCTCTCTGGGCATCATTTGTAAAATAAGGGCAATCATAATACTACTTCACAGGATTGTTGGAAGAATTAAATGAAATCATTTAGGGGCAGTGCTGGCCCTGACATACAGTAAATACCCAAGGAAGGTCAGCTGTCAGTGGTGTTAAACTGGCTGCTTCTGAAACTCCTTGAACATTCATGGGCTTTGTTTTAAGAATATGTACTGGAGGAAAAAAAGAATATGTACTGTGAGGGGACCTGGCATCTTGCCCAAGCCAAGGTGACCCCTGCCCACAACCTGCCCCCAGCCTCCACCCCATCCATAATAGATGGATGCCGAAACTCCCTCCTCAAAAGCTTATCTGCAGCATGCCCAGTGAGTGTCCCCCACAGCCCTGCTGACCACCTCACACCCCATGCAACTGCCTCTGAGGGTCCAAGGTAGGACAGTGAGGCTGCTTAATGAGAGGGTGCAGACCTCTGCCTAATCAGACCATCCCGGACAGCTTGGAAAGGCCAGTTTTCTTCTATTTATAGTTAAACTTCTCTGCCATTATGGTGCATCTCTAGTTTGGGAACTCTCTTATTATGTTTTCTTTATGCCTTCTTCATGTGGGTGAGTGGAAAAATAAATGAAAGGGAAAATCACAGTTTTGTGGTTAGGAAAAACTGCCGGGGGGGATGGCAGGCTTTATGTTCACAGCCTTGGTGGCATGTCTAGGGTGTCCTGGGGCGTCAGAACAAGACACAACTTTTCCTGGGTGTGGTCATAGGGTGGCCATGAGGCAGGGTGCCCTTGGCTATAGGAAAAGACTGGAGTTTGAATCCTGGCTTTGCCATTTGCTCGATGGCTGCCCTTGGGTAGGTCTTACCTCTCTAGGCCTCACCTGCCTTACCTTTAAAATGGGCTAATAGGCTGGCTCAACTTCCTGGTGGGCTGGAATACAGAGATGACATTGGAGATGACAAAGAGCAGCTTAGCAGAAAGAGCAGGAAAGGCTGAGGCCCGGTTCTGGCCTGCCCTAGGTGCCCAACACCCCTGACCCCCATGCCTTTTGGGACCCACAAAACTGCTACTGCTTCCCAATTTTCTGCTGTGACTGCTTCCTTGGGAGGAAGGGGAGCCCAGAGTGACCAGGACAGGATGAGAAGAGCAGTCCTGTCTGGATTAAGGACTGTTCTGCAGCCCCTCATGGAGAGGCAGGAGTTAATATGGTCATAGCGGGTCACCAGGTTGCATTCACGGATCTCCCTGGCACATGAGTCCATTTTAGGAGGGTGGCCTGGCACTTCTTACTGTGGAGCAAGGCCTGACTTATTTTAAACTGGGTGGAACAAAGGGCTCGGTGTCTCTGTGGTTTGTGGTCTGTACACATGGCAAGGCTGTGGTGGGAGGGACACCAGGAGGCCCAGCTCTCAGCCCTCATCTGACCTACTGTGGCCTAGTCCGCCTGCAGGGATGCCCATTCTCCACCCCAAAAGCCCAGCTTGACTCCGCTCCGGCTGAGTGGATGGGGAAGGTCCATCTGTAGGCTCCTGCCTGAGGCACTTGAGCAGGTCAGGGCAGATTTTAGGGGTTGGCTGGATAGCCAAGGTTGTGTCCAGAGGCCGTGGCTGGATGAAGGTCACTCGGTCACAGCCTGTAAATGTCTTTAGGCGGAGGGAATAGGACCATTTGTGAGGTGGGAAAGCTGGGACAGGGGGCAGGCAGCCGGAGGACTGCAGGTTGGAGGAGGGGTGTGTAGCTCACAGCTGTTGTACTTGAGCCAGACCACCTGGGTTGAAGCCCCAGCTCGGCCAGTTACGTCCGACCTTGGGAAGTTACTGAACCTCTTTGTTCCTCCATATACCCATTTAGAAAATAGGGATAATGACAGTAACTTTCACCAAGGGCCACTGAGAGGGTTAAATGAGTTCAGTGTAAATCACTTAGAAATAGGCGTGGGACTTCGGCAGTCCTATGCACCTAGCCCTGCCCTGGCCCTGCTCTGTCCCCTTATGAGTAGATGACCAGACAGTCAGTCACCTGACTGCCCCTCCTCTCTCATAAGGGGCAGGAAAGGAAGGACCCCGGCCTTTGGGCTGCCAGTGAGGTCAGGGCAGGCTCTCCCTGTAACTTCTCAGCCCACATTCTGCTGGGGACCTTGGCCACCTCAGCTTTCCTCCACACCTCTTGTCCTTGTTGTTTTTGTCAGTGTGTACCTCGTCTGGTTCCCTGCCATGTCAGTCAGCACCCTCAGTGACTCTCTGGCACTTTGACTTTTCCTCCCAATGGTCCCAGTGAGGGAACACCTGGCTGCCCGTGTTAACACACCCAGGGTCCCTCGTGTGAGCAGCTGCCCCAGGTGTCGGCAGGTGTGTCTGTCCACAGACTCGGGACTGCATGGCCTAGTGCCCCTGCCCCAGAACAGACTTGGATTCTAGTCCGGGCTGCTGCACTAGCCAGATGTGTGGCCTCCAACAACAACTGACTGGGCTTCTCTGAGCCAGTTTTCTCACTGACCATGGAGGGATGATGATTTCTACCTCAGGGGTCATTTGAGGATTGGGTGAGAGAACAAATGGAAACACCCAGCCTGGGACCTGCATTCAGGAGCTGCTCAGCAACTCCCACAGACCTCAGTGACTCACTGGGGAAGCAGGAGACCCTAGGACCAATAGAGCTTCCTCTGCCAGTTTCATTTCCTTCGTTTCTCACCAGTCTCCCTCCCGTCTGCCAGCCCCACGACTTTTGTCCTTGTTCAGGCCTCTTCAGACCTCTGTTCTGACCTTTCAGTCCATTCTCCACACTCAGAATGAACTTTAGAACACATGAATCAGATTGTGGTACTCCCTGTCTACAACCATCTATGGCTTTCCACTGCTGTCAGGGTAAGGTTCAGGTTACTTGACCAGACCCATGAGACAAATGTGATCTGTCCCTGCCAGCTACTCATCACTACTCCTGAAACTAACCCCAGCATATTTCATATTCCACAAGTTGCATGGAGTGACTTGTCCCCTGGACATGCCTTGCACTTTACATCTCCAACTTTCATGTCGGCAATTTATAGAATGAGCTGGATTTGGCTTCTGTAAATCCCCTCTCCTTCAACTCTCTCTATTGGAAAAACCGGATCTAGAATCTGACATTCTGGTTTTCCCTGTGGCACGTAGATAACTTTTGGATCTTTCCCAACTGGGCACTTAAATGGGATACTCAGAGATCGTTCTCCCTCTTCCCACTAGCAAGCCCCAAACACAGTTCTTTGGCATGGGGTTCCTCCCCCCGCCCCCAAGTGGCTATTTATGGCCCACCCAACCCTCTTTCACTGCCTCCTCACTTGGGCAGGAATCCTTTATGATGACCCCAGGCCACGTCCAGGCTGCTGGTGGTTAGGGGGTAAGTGTGGATCCCAGGCATCTGTTGAGCTGCTGTGAGAAGTTTGGATGTTAACATTCTAAAAATGTGGAGGATCCCCCAGAGGGATTGTGAAGCAGGGGAGTGACATGATTGGTGTCTACTGTGGCAACCCAGGCAGAAGACTATGGTGTTTTCCCTGGGATGGGAGCGGCAGAAGCCAGGAGAGCTGGCTGGAACGGTGGCAGAGCTGATGGACTGGCTGCCGGTTTGGATGTGAGGAGCAGTGAAAGGAGAAGAGTACGATGTTTTGGGATCGAGCAACTGGGTAAACAGAGGCGCCAGTCATGGAGAGGAGGCAGTTGGGGGGGGAGCAGGCTCAGGGGACCAGTGAGTTCCCTTGGCCATGCACCCTTGTGCCCCAAACAAATGATACAACTCTGCCTGGTTGTATAGTCTGGAAACACAGGGAGGTATCTGGGCCTGAGGAAGAGCCATTAGCTTGCAGAATGCTTATTTGGATGCTGTGTGGGTTAGTGGCCAAGTAGGGAGGAAGGACCAGGGATGTGGCCAGGCAGGCTAAGAGCCCTTCCTTTCCAGGGCAAGAATTTTCCTTCACTTCCTGCAGATGAAAACCCCCTGCTTCCCTGCAGGGCTGAGTAACTGTGAGCCCCTCAGTTTTGCCTTCTCCAGAGTCGTCCTGAGGAGGGACACAAAGGTGGGGCATGAGGAGCCTTCATTCTCTCTTTCCTCTCACTTTCCATCCTTAATGCAGGTATGTTAACCTCTGTTACATGCTGATGGTTGTAGTGCTCCCAGATGGGCTCCAAAGACAGGGTGCGCCGCACCGAGTGGGAACAGGGACATCCAGAGTGCCCCTTGGAATCCCACAGGAGAGGAGCAGTAGTCACCCAGGCCACAGGGACTGTCATGGCAAGCAGCCAAGTGTTCAACAGAGGGGTGACTGGCTCAGTCTGCTTGGGGTCAAAACCCAGGGCCAATTCTTGTCACCTGGGTGACCTCAGTTATAATAAAGCATTTACTTCACAGGGCTATGGTGAGAAATGGATGAGTTCTCTCACATAAAGCACTTAGCACAATACTTCAAATTGTAAGCACCCAGTGAGCGTTAGCTTATATGTGTGGGTGTGGAAAGCCCTTCCTGGTGGAGTCCCAAACCCCCTGCTAGTTGCTGACCAAAGCAGGCAGCAGAGGAAGTGGCTTTGCTGAGCTGGTAAAGCTTGGAGCTGCTTTCTGCCTCCTCAGATTGGGGTCCTTAAGGGGTTGAATCCCCAGAGCCTCGTGGAGGTCAGGCTCGAGTCATGGCAACTGAACAAGGACCCTCGCCTTTGCAAATACTTTCAGGGAGTGTGATTTTGCAACTCCTCAGGACCTGGTCCAGTGCTGCTGAGCTCCCACCCTCTTTTCCTGGGGTTGTGCCCGAGTCCTGATCTCATGGTTGAGCACTTTTTAATCTTCAGAGTAAGAGAGAAGTCAGCTCAGTGTGGGACCTTTAGTTGCACCGCCCTCCACCTTCTCTTCAGCCTGTATGGATTCCTGAGGAGTGCCTTAGACTCTCTTTCCAGAGAAAATGGCTCCCAAATAAAAAAGCCAGAATGTGCCAGATTCCTCATCTTCTAGGAAAGACTCCTGTTGGCGCCTGGGTAGCTCAGTCGGTTAAGCGTTTGCCTTCTGCTCAGGTCATGATCCTGGGGTCCTGGGATCCAGTTCACATCGGGGCTCCCTGCTCAGCAGCTCAGCAGGGGAGTCTGCTTCTCCCTCTGCCCTTCACCCTGATTGTGCGCGTGCTCTCTTTCTCTCTCTCAAATAAATAAATAAAATCTAGAAAAAAAAAAAAGAAAAAAAAGGAAAGATCCCTGTTGCAATTCAGTGGTTAAGCTGGTGCGTCTGGAGTTGAATTTCCTGTCTCAGTGCTGCTTCTACTACTTACTGACTGTGAGGCCTTAAGTTACATAGAGTCTCTAAACCTTAGTTTTCTTTAAAATGGAAGCAGCAATGGTGGCTCTTTCATAAGGTTTTAGGAGGATTAAATGTGGGGTAACCAACTCATCCCTGTTTGGGACTCTCCCATTTTCACACCAAAGTGCTGCTTCCAGGGAAACCCCTCAGTGGTTGACAAAATAAGACAATTGGGCACCCCAGTAAATGACATAATGCCCCGCAAGCAATACTTCAGTATAAGCGGTTCATCCAGGTTCTTGTCAGCTGATACTATTGGCCTTTTCCCTAATTAATGGATCTGATAAGAATGTTGCCCGGGGGACCAGGAGTCCAGGATTCACTGTTCTTTCCCCTTCCTGCTTTAAAGGCATCCTGGGCGCTCTTCCGCCCTCCCTGGGGCCTCAGTTTATTCACCCATTAAATAAAGGAGATGAACTTGAGAGTCGCTGGGGATTCTTCCCACTAAGGCCTAGGAGATTTATTTAGAGACACCCTCCCAATGCCTGGTAAGGCAGCCTTGAATACAGATGGTACCAGGTATGCATTCGTCTGCTTGACATGTCATTGAGCAAAGCCCACGCACGTTCTAGCAACACAGTCTGCCTCAGGAGAAGTCTGAATTGGAAGTTTCATTTGCACCTTGATGGTGACGTTTTGCCTACAGCTAGGGCTGATTTGGCTCTTGGAAATCTTGACCTATGTATTGGGGGGAAATGACAAGATAATTGATGTTCTTGTACTTTCACGAGGTTAGCAGTCAGCCCCAGGAATGAGTGTACCATCAAGAAATGGAGATTTTCCCCAGGAAAGCCTTTTTCCTTGAAGGGATGCAAAAGGTGGCTTCTTCTCCTGGAGCAGGTGGAATCTAGGTTTTAACCCCTCTTTGTGGGACCCACCCTAATATCCAGATTTCAAGTCAAGCCAAATGTCCCAGTAGGAAATAACTAGGGCCCACCAAGATCTGGTTTTGTGAGTCCTGGGTTATCAGCCTCCCCTAACTGGGTGTCCTAGGATAGTACTGGAGTCACAGAAGATGCTCAGTAATCTGTGGTACTTTGTCATTCCCAGGCCCCTCACTGTTTGGGGCCTCCGCACACATCCTGCCAAGCTGCCTGCAACATGCTCAGTTGATAGGAAGGGCTGTTTTATTTTAGCTCTCATGAGGAGGATGATGCCTAGGTTGGACAGAGCTCCCCAGACTTTGGGATGTGTACCCCTCTCAGATGATTTGATGATTGTCTAGTTGGGTCCTGGGGGATGAGAGGCAGCTGCCCCTGAAGAGAATGATCGGTTTGGTTAACTTTCCTGGAAATGATTAATTCTGAGGCCAGAAATGTAGCTTGTCTTAGTACTGGAGGAGGGAGAGACTTATTTTTTCTCTGGGGCTGCTTGAGATGCCTCCAGATTCTGAGATACAGAGATGGGGGGTTAACATCCTGGTTTGTCTGGGACTGTCCCAAGTTTTAACACGGGAAGTCCTGCATCCCAGGAAACTCCTCAGTCCCAGGTCAAGTGGGACAGTTGGTCACCCAAGCAGAGATGCCTGGGTGGTTTCAGCATGAGGACCAAGTGCCCACGTTGAGGCAGGAAAGAGTGAGGGAGCAGAGTAGAGGCCCTACCAGTCAACTACTGTTGGCTGGGAGAGGTCAGTGGACGACTAACCGGTGATCACAGTGGAGGCCATAGCAGTGGCCAAAGACAAGTCTGTTTCTGAGGCAAATGACTTTTAGGAAACCTGACGTCTGGCAGAGAGGCTTGTCAGGACTGATCTTTTGGCTCCAAAAGCCTGAGTGGAGACTTATGGTGGCCAGGGAGGCCAGCAGTCCTCAGCTGAGTGGCCATTTCAGGGTCACTGGCAAGAGGCAGCCTCATAGCCAAAAAGCTGGCCTGTGTGTCTGGAGCACAAGTATGTCCCCAGGAAAATCTCAGGTTTTCAGGGGGATTCACTCGGATAGGGTGCTAAACGCAGCCACATGCTGGCAGGAGCTCATGCTGTGACATGAGGCATGAGAGCTGGTTCATCCTAACTTTGTTCTGGGCTCTACAGTAGGCTGAATAATGGCTTTCCCCCTTCTCCCCAAAGACATCCTCATCTTAACCAATCCCCTCATATGGATGGCAGAGGGGATTCTGAAAATGTGATTAAGTTAAGAATCTTGAGATGGGGAGATTATCCTGGGCTATCTGGGTGGACCCTTAAAGTAATCACCAGTGTCATTAGAAGACAGAGGGAAGGTCCCAGAAGGGAGCTAGAAAGGTGATGCAATGACAGAAGAGGAGGTGGAATGATGTGCTTTGAAGCTGAGGAAGGGGCCACAAGCCAAGGAATAGAGGTAGCCACTGGAAGCTGAGAAGGCAACGATTCTTTTCTCAGGGCTTCTAGAAGTAACTAGCCCTGCTCACACCTTGGCTTGAACCCAGCAAAACCGATACTGGACTTCTGACCTCCAGATCCATAAGAGAATATATTTGTTTTCACTGTGAAGTTTGTGTCCATTTGTTACAGTGGCAATGTGAAGCTGATATGCGGACGAGTTGGGAGTCAGAGCTTGGCCATGTCTTATTTCTCACGTTTGTCTTCACAGCACATCTCACAGGGCTGAGAAAAGTGGGAGAGAACATGGAGACCCTTCTCAGTGTAACTTTCCTGAGGAATAGGCTGCCCAGAGTTTTAGACCAGCACCTAGAATAGAACTTAAAACATGGTAGCCGCCCAAACAAAATTTGCAAAGTAAATGGATACTTTCAGTCCAGTGATTGAAGGGGAATAGCTCCTGAAAGGAGCAGAAATGCCCTCCAGGCATGACTAACATGGACTCTCATTGAAAACCCTGGGTCCCAACCCCAAGAATGCCTCTCTTCAGACCCAAGGGCTTAAGGGGGTCTCACTATATGAGTAAGCTGGTGAAGGACTGCCAAGTTGTTTAACCAAAACTTTGAACACATTTAAAAATGTCTCAGCAATGACACACTATACAACACGAGAAGATTATTAAAAGTCCCCATTGTGTCTCATATTTTACATGGTACCATGTGACTTTTATTCATTTAAGTTTATTTATTTTTGTAGTAATCTTAACACCCAATATTAGACTCAAACTCACGACACCAAGGTCAAGAGTTGCATACTTTTCCAACTGAGCCAGCCAAGCACCCCTGTTTCCGGGAAGTGGGAACTGGCTTTAGGAAGCCACAGGATCCTTTCCCTTCTTGCTGCCTAGACACCTGACCTGGGGCATCTGCTGGCTCTTGACATTGAACACACATCCACTCTGGAATTGAGTGTAGAGATTAAAATAGTTTTCAAAAACAGAGGAACAGATTATTTTGTCAAAGAAAAAAATATTATTCCTCTTACTAAGATGATTTTTCAGGGAAACAACATTATGTCCCAGGTACCAACTTCTTCATAAGGAAAATTGAGGAGGCACTCTTTCCTCTAAGTCTTAGCAACTAAGGTGGAAACATGCAGATTTGGATTGATGCATCATAAATCTATTAGAGGAGTGTCTAGAATACCCAGCAGCTATGTGAGGGCACCTCGGGGCTCATTCCAGTTGTTGAGAGAAAGGCCTGAGGTGATCCAAAGGGGGCAGTGAGGGGGCTCCTCTGACCTCTGGTGATGGAGTTCCCACCGTGTTTGTCCTGGCTTGGTCATGACCCATATCCCCCAGGCTGGACACCCACAGGATACAGAGAAACTGTGCCTTGTCCACTTGTGAGCTCTGCAGTACTCATTCTTGGACTTGGCATAAGTAGATGTTCCATAAATGCTTCCAGAATTTCATTGAATTATCCCTGCAGCTTGGGTAGAAGATACTTACATGACAGGCTACCTAGTTCTGTTGGCAAAAGCTCTTCCTTCTCCTGGTCTTCTCAGAAGTGAGGTCTATAGAGGAGAGCATGTGTCACTCTGGGCCCTGGGCCCCAACCAGCCAACACCATTGACCCCAAGGCTGTTCAGTACATGGACTCACACAGAGCCCCTAAAGTCACCTTCACCAAGCAAATGGGAAGTTGGCTTTCCTATTTCATCCTCTCTTTGATCCCTTCCTTCCGCTCGTAGTGGTGGAGCACAGGGTTGACCATTCAGTGTTTTAGGTGTTCGGGATACAAGACAGGCAAGGACCTTGCTTGGAAACCTCTTTATGGATGTACACAGAGGAAGAGGTTGATCTTTGCTTCTCAAAGAGTTAAGCTGAGAGGACTTTATTACAAATTGCCCAGAGGAGTGGATGTTCACCTTTGTGGGGATTCTGGTATCCATTTCCTCTTCCCTTTGGTGATACGCTCCACATTTTATTTGAATGTCCATCCTTCTTCTATACAGCCCCTGCACTTCCTACCCTCCGCAGCCGCACAGGCAGGCCTAGATAGAGTGAAGCAGTCCCACCCACCTGGCTCTAGCAATTGGCTAATGGACACCAGACCTGATCTGGATCACCCAGACCAGAGGGACTTTTAGGGGTCCTTGGGAAGATGTTTTCTTGATCATATGGAGAAAGATCCACTGACTCTTCTGGATGGTCAGTGTAGACATGGGTTTGGGACAGCTTTGACCTCTTTATGGCATTAGGTGTGGCTAGTCTGGGGATGAAGCCCATGGCCAGAGGCAGTCAGGCCTGAGAGAATCCAGAACAGTGGAGTCATGGCCTAGCTGGAACCTCAGCTGGAGCCCCAGCTACCTCTGGACTCTGAGGTTATGTGAGCCAACCCACTCACTTTGTTGTTTGCATTAGTTTGGTTTGGGTTTTCTCTGTCCTGCGGCTGAGAGCATACTAGCTGATCTTACTAAAGAGGAATTTCAAATCTGGTTTGCAAGGTCAAGACTGAGGCAGTCTGAGTTTAGGGGAAAGAGGGCCAGGCACTGGTTAGTGACCCATTCAAAGACCAACAGCCTTGCACTCCCAGCTCAGAAGAAGTAGGAAGGAGACCTGAATATGGACTGAGGAGCCTAGGCAGGTGGGGTGGGGTCCCTAGCCCCAGCCTTGGCTCGCAGCTCCCTTAATTTAACTCCACCTGACTAGTAAATGCAGAGTGCAGTCCACTTAAAAAAATCAGAGCAGCTGCCACTTCAAAGCAGGAAAGATGTGTGTAGGTGGGTGGGGAGGAGGCGGATAATTATGCAGGGAAAATAGTTTTCTTGATATTCTTCTGGAAATGTGCATGGAACGCAGGGAGCAGCAGGAGAGATGACAGCAAAGGGAAAATGTATTCGTAGAGAATGTGCACTGTGCCCTCCAAAGGGGCATAGGATGGAGCGTGCCGCACGCCGCCTGCTCATCTGACCACAGCACCCTTCTCTGGGGAGCATCTGAGACTACATGGGAAACCGCCACATACGGCACTTCATCCATGAGCGACTAAAGGATTTGTTGGGAAGGACTGAGTCCTCCTTTTGTGTGTGTGTGTGTGTGTGTGTGTGTGTGTGTATGTGTGTGTGTGTGTGTTTGTACAACACACTGACTCTTCCTCGTGACCAGTGGGGGGGGGTGCCATTTGCGTTTCACACCTGGACTTTTCATACCCTGAGGAAGGAGAATGGAGCTTGTGCCTAACAAGAGAGGAAGAGCTAGGAGCTCTGTGTGCCATCTCTTTGCCCCCTCAGGGTTCTGCCCTCGGATTCCATGTACTCTGCTTGCTTTGAGCGGCAGAGGGACACCACCAAACTTTGAGAAGCAGCTCTGAGTCTGTGAACGTTGGATGCCAATAATTATCCAGCTGTGAGTAAGCTGAACATTTCTTAGGGCTATTTCTGTGTAATTATAAATATTTGAGGATATTAAACTCCCAGGTTACACATTGAGGGTATTATTTGAGCAATGGCTGGCTGTGGAGCTGAAAATGCAAACATCCTTTCATTCCTCCCTCCTGGAGCACTTAGAATATTTTATGGGATTCAAGAGAAAAAAAGTTTCAGTTGAGAAAAAAAGAAAAAAGAAACCCTAGAAGCAGAGTCAGTTGCTAATATTTCTGAATAGCTCTAAATCAAAAAAGAGAAATGTGACCACTTTACTTAATTGTGGTGGGTTTGTGATGCATTTTCTCTATGGGTTAGGAAAGCAATTACCATCAAACAACCTACTTGTGCCTCCGTTGTGATAAAATGTTCCCTCTAATGGGGCTGACATGCCAAGCCGAGGGCCTTTTAAAGCACTTAATGTTTCTGGAAGTGTTCACACGTGTGGGGCTCCTTGGTGTGCACTGAGAGCCCATGCCTGGCTCTCTTTAAGGACATGTCGTGGTGCAGGGGTTTCTGAATAGAAGAAAATCCTTTGAAGCAGCAGCTGAGGTCTGGGACACCAGCAAGGTCTCCGCTGCCCTGTATCTGTGGAGTGGCCCCCTGAAGCCTTGGGACCTGTCCAGCCTCCTACCCTCATACCCTTGATCACCCTATCCTGTCCGTCCATACCCTGAAGTCTCATATCTCCTCACCTGCTCCCTATCTGTGTTCCTCCCACCCTGGAGGGAGGAAAACAGGGGCCATCTCCCATAGACACATGCACAACCTGCCCTTCCAACTTCTTTGAACCTATCCCCTCCTGCCGCAGCTTCCCCAAAGGCCCTGGGGGTTGCCACTCATTCTCCAGACCCCCAGTGTTCCAGGAGACCATGGCTCCTGTGCCCTTGAGCACCACCACCCCCCAACCTTTGAGGCTCCTACATGCTGTCCCCTCTCTTCTCAGCCCTTGCTTGAGGCCCTGGCCCATTCTTTCTCACGTCAAAGAACTACCTTCATCTTGGGTAAATTTAACAGGGTGTGAATGGCCCATCACAGGGGTCAGGTCACAAACTTCCCTGATGCCCTTCCACTTCCAGACTTGAAAGTCTTGGCCACTAGGTGACACCTCGGCCACACCCAGCACCCTCTGACTCTGTCACCCTCCGCTCCTGCAGAGGCCTCTGATCCAGCCCTGAGGATTTTGCGGCCTCATTTCTGGCTGGGACCCTGTCGCTATCCCTCTGCCTCCCTCTCAGGCCCCTGAACCCCATCATCTCCATCCCTCAGCCCCGGTGCTGCCATCTAAGACCCCTTAAGCAGCCCCGGACAGAATCCTGACCCCGCAGCCTCCCTTGCCCCTACCCTACCTGGCTTCCGTCCTCAGTTCCTAAGGTCACGGGAAACGCCCCTAAAGACATGTTGTTAAAAGTTCTCTAGAATTAAAAAACCAGGACTCTCCTCCCCCATCTCCCTGCCCCTTCCCCGTAGATGCGGCCGGCCGGCAGGGGGCGTCTTCCGAGACACTAGGACAGCATCCCCGCTTGCTCCCCAGGGGCGTGGTGGGCACGGCGGGAGGAGAAACAGCCCAACATCGGTTTTGAAAGCTCGAGGTCCTCACACAAAGGTGGGATTGATTAAGCGGGACCGATCCCGGAGGCTGCGCTCCCCTGACGATGCTTTAGCTGCCCACGTCGGGCCCCTTTCCAGTTCACCATCCTTGGATGAGGGAGGTAGAAGATGATTCGGGACGCGGGGGGGGGGGGGGGGGGGGGGGCAAATCCAGATGGACCCAGCTCGCGGCTCGGGCCAGAGTTCTCTGCCCACACACTGACGGGCTGCCTCTCCTGCAGCGCGGGCCCCGAGCGCCCCCTGGAGGCTGTGCGCTCCGCCCAGACCCGGGAGGGTTCTTCGCCCACAAAGAACTTCCTGCCCATCAACTAGAAAAATAACCGCATAAAAGTGGGCAAAGGACAGGGAAAGAAACATTTGAAATGAAATACAAATGCCCAGTGAAACGTTAATCTGACGTTTACATAGGCAGAATCTGTTGCAAGCCATTACGTGCTTCTACTCCTTTAAACCTCTCAGCAACTCTGCTAGGGAGAGACAGTACTCCCATTCTGTGAATGAGTAAACTGAGGCAAGGACTTGCTCAAGCCCACTTATAAAGTGACAGGGCTAGGATCTGACCCAGCGGCCTGACACATGAGTCTGTGGCCTTACTTACTACATTAGACTGACTCTCAACATGTGAAAAATACACACTCTGACTAAAAAACAAAGTGTAAATTAAAACTATTCATTCAATAAATTTATTCTACAAGTATTTACTGGATGACTATAGGGAGCCAGGCCCAATACTAGGTGCAGGGAATGGATACCAAGACACACAAAACATTAAACTCACATTTCAGTGGGGAGACAGACAATAAATAAACATGAAACTGTAGTCTGTGACAAGTAGGGTAAGTGCTTGGGGGGAAATAGCAGGGTAAGGAGGAAGGGGAGGGCTATTTACATCAGATGATCAGATCCTTCTTTTTGAAAAGGTGACACTTGAGAAGAGACCTATAGAAAGTGTACAAGAGCCTGTGGGTTGTCTGGGGGAGAGCATTCCAGGGCAAGCGAGCAAGGTCCCTCAGGTCAGTGCTGAAGGCACTGTCTGCATAGTCAGCAGGAGGTGGTGGGTGCCTGTTTAACTACTGTGGGCCAATGCCTGTGCCCAGGGCCATGCTAGGCATTTGGGAAAAGTCTTGCTTCCTAACCGTTCAGTGGGGATGGTGCTCATCTTTGCTCTGGGCATTCACTCCCCCTCCCTGCAACTGGCCCCATGTGACAGTTGTCCCTCATGAGTCTCAGCAGAAGGTGGGATGATCTGGAGAAGTGGAAGGGAAAGCCCCCACTAATATTTGGGTGGGGAGAACTGACCCAGATTCTAGGTCTCTAGTCTGGGACAGCATCAAAATTTAGCCCTTTAAATATGTTAAGAGAGTTCAGTTGGTTAAGCTTCTGCCTTTAGCTCAGGTCATGATCTCAGGGTCCTGGGATCAAGCCCCGAGTTGGACACTCTGCTCACGGGGGAGCCTGCTTCTCCCTCTCCCTCTGCCTACTGCTCTGCCTGCTTGGGCTCTCTCTCTTTCACTTTCTCTCTGTCTCTCAAAAAAAAAAAAATCTTTTAAAATATTAATAAATAAATAAACGTGTGCAGAGAGGTTTCATTACTGAGGGGGACATCTAACACTTACCCCAGACTCTGAGAGGGCAGCTTGCACAGAAGCCAGAGGGAATCTGGATGAGTACATCTGCACCTTCCAGTGGCCCCAGCAGGATCCAGATGCTCTTGCTTCTGTGTTCCCTTCCCAGATCTCTGTGGTCTTTCTTCCTGACGAGATCTTGGAGGCATCTGGAATTTTCAGTGAATGTCCCTTCAGTGAGCTGCTGGTCTTTTGGCCAGGGTAGGAGTCCAGGCCTTGACTCTAGTCTGCATGGCCTCCTTTCCTCCAGAGTCAGAAGCCCAGTGCCTGCCACCTCCTCCTTGCTGTGGCCAAAAGTTCATGATTTTCCCTACTGGTTTGGTCTGATTTCACCCATTTGAGATTAGATGAGTCACTCTTTTAAAATTCCTTATAGGGGTGCCTGGGTGGCTCAGTGGGTTAAAGCCTCTGCCTCCAGCTCAGGTCATGATCTCAGGGTCCTGGGATCAGGCCCCGCACTGGGCTCTCTGCTCAGCAGGGAGCCTGCTTCCCTCTCTCTCTGCCTTCCTCTCTGCCTACTTGTGGCAGGTGAGAATTCTACCACTGAACCACCCATGCGCCCTCTCTGCCTACTTGTGATCTCTCTCTCTGTCAAATGAATAAATAAAATCTTAAAAAAAAAATTCCTTATAGGGGTGCCCGGGTGGCACAGTAGGTCAAGCACCTGACTCTTGACTTCAGCTCAGGTCATGATCTCAGGGTTGGGAGATCCAGCCCGGCACTAGACTTGGTGCTTAGCACAGAGTCTGCTTGAGAGTCTCTCTTTCCCTCTTCCTCTGCACTGCCTCCTGCATGCACACACACTCTCTGTTTCTAAAAATAAATAAACAAATCTTTTTTTTTTAAAGAACTATAAAAATTGTTTTATATGACTATATGTTTTATATGGTGAACTGCCCTGTGGTTCAGTGTTGAAAAACTTCTGTTGATTCTTACGTCCACCTGGGCTCTTTTGAGTCCTGCTTGAACAACCTGAAGAAGGTGTGAGCTGGTTTTGAAAATGAGCACAAACTGGGGCAGAACCTGGAACACAAGCGACTGGGAAGAAGGGCTGCCGTGGGGACCAGCTGGCAGCTCCATCTCTCTCCCAGGGACACGTAGTCTCTGAGCTTGCTCTCCTCTCTGCTCAACCAGCAGCACCTCTGTCCCCCACCTTCACTCTGAGTCTCCTTTCCCCGTCTCCTAATTTGCTTGCTGAGTCTCTGCTTTCTTATATCTGAACATGGCACTGGGCTGAACATCTCCTGACCTCTCTGTCTCCTCCTCCCCGCATCTGCACCAGCTTCCAACCACCTCCTCCCTGGAGTCCTTCATTCATGTCCCCAAGCCAGTTCACCTGTTTTATGCCAAGGCACATCATCTATCTCTGGACAGTCCCGTCTAGCTTCAATCACTGGGGCCAGAAAGGGAGGGCGTCAAGGTAGCCAGCATGAGGCTGTCCCTTCTGCCAGTATCCACGCTGATGCAGACACCGCTATGAGTCCCAGAGTCTGCTCTGGTCCCAGATTCACTTTTTTTTTTTTTTTTAAAGAGTTTATTTATTTGTCAGAGAGAGAGATGAGCAAGAGCAGGCACAGGCAGACAGAGTGGCAGGCTGAGGCAGAGGGAGAATCAGGCTCCCTGCCAAGCAAGGAGCCCGATGTGGGACTCGATCCCAGGACGCTGGGATCATGACCTGAGCCGAAGGCAGCCGCTTAACCGACTGAGCCACCCAGGGGTCCCCCAGATTCACTTTTTTATTCTGCTTACCCAGGCTTTGTTTCAATTTTGACCTTTGTTATTATTGTCTAGAGGTCTTTTAAGCGTCCTTAAAAATTCCTCAGGCACCCAGCCTGCTTCACTGCCGAGACTCCTACCCAGACACACAGCAGCCTGGCAGGGGGAGGGTCATTCAGAGTTAAACAGGAAGTCCCTTCTTCCTCCCACTTTAGTCTCACCTTTCATCAAAAAAGGGAGGGGAGGCCATATTTAATAAACACCATCCATTAGATTAGATTGATGGTCTCTAAATACTGCATTTCTTCTAGAAACAGTATCTCTTGTCCTCATAGAAGAGCATGTGGTCAAGAGGAAATTGAATAAAGTCCTTTAATCAGCCGCAGTAGTATTTGAATCATTTAATTTAGGATCTGACAACCACAAATTACTTTATTTTCCAGGCCAATTTTAGCTGACCAGGAGAGCTGGCCTAGTCCGCTTCATGCTTAATAAATCACTCCCTTGCCTGAACGTGTGAAATTTGGGGAAGAGATTTTTCTGGGGCTTTTCAAGCATAATCATCAACAATCCCCCGTGCTGTGTGTGCCTGACATGAGTCCTTGGCCAGGCTTCCTTTGCATGGCTTTGTGGCTGTAGAGTGAAGCCTCCAGCTGAGAGAGCCCAGGACGTGAGGCCCGGAGCTGTCACCTCTGCAGCCTGTGCTCTTTGTTCCTGGCTCCAAGTTCCCATGGCTCAGACAACAAGCCAAACCAAATTAGATACCAGACACAGGCTGCCTATTGTGGCTCCCCCTCTGCTGCCTCAGACTTTTCAACACCTGCCGAAACCCCTTCACTGGAAAAAAATGAAAGAGGAGCTTCTGATTTCAAACAACACCAGTGGGACATCCCAAATATGGCCTCTTCCAGAGCCATTTTAAATCACCTGTGAAGTCCCAGTGAAGGGCAAAGTGCAAGATTTCTCCTTCAGAACTATTCTAGATGTCAGTGTGTCTGAGCCCCTGGCAGATGCCTCCCCCGGCCACTGGGCAGACGGAGCTGGACTGAGGAAAACCCATGGGACTTCATTCTGTCTGTACTGCATGCCACAGCCATGTGTCTGTATGAAGGGCTTGCTTTTAGGCCACTCTGCATATGTTACTCATTTTTCTCCATTGGTTCCAAGGAGATAGAGTGGTAAGAAGGAGGCCGGGGGACAAAGCAGGATGCGTGGCATTCTTGGGGGCATCTTGCATTCCTAGAGCTACAGTACTTATAAGTAAGTGGCATTAAGAGAGGAAGAATCTTGTGTGGGCCAGTACATGCAGGGAATTGTAATTCTTATTTATTTTATTTATTTTTTTAAAAAATTGTATTTATTTATTTTCAAAGATTTTAAAGATTTTATTTATTTATTTGACACAGAGAGAGAGATCACAAGTAGGCAGAGAAGCAGGCAGAGAGAGAGAGAGAGAGAGAGAGGAGGAAGCAGGCTCCCTGCTGAGCAGAGAGCCTGATGCGGGCTCTGCCAAAGGCAGAGGCTTTAACCCACTGAACCAGGCAGACCCTCCTATTTTATTTATTTTCTAATTCTTTTTTTAATACTTTATTTATTTATTTGACAGAGAGAGTGAGCACAAGCAAGGGGAGCAGCAGCAGGAGAGGGAAAAGGAGGCTCTCTGCTTGGGGTCATGACCTGAGCTGAAGGCAGATGCTTAACCCACTGAGCCACCCAGGCTTCCGGGGAATTGTAAATATTCATGAAATTCAGTTTTTTAGAGTTTCTATCTTAGTCCAGGATGTCTTGATGTGAAAACAGAACCATCAGCAGCCAAGGTTACAAGGGGAAGCATGTACCTGCAGAGACCTGGGAACTCTGGGATGGAGCCAAATGTGAGAGCCCTCCAGGCCTCCGGGGAACGGCATAACCACAGGCAGCATCTCCCCGGTGCAGACCTGGGCTCCTCACCCATCTCCTGGCTCTGGGCACCCCTCTCAGATGAGCTATTGGTTTCTGCTCTCTCCCCTCAAAACTTGACCATGGCTCTGGGTTCATCTGGTCATGACCCTTGACCCAGTACTTGGAGAGCCACTATCAACCAAGAAAACCCCCTTCTGGCCCCTGTGTGTGTTGGGGGATTGTCTCCAAGAACAGAGTGCCCCATGCACCCTTGTCAAAGCCCTGGGCAGCCGTAGGGCCCCTGTGCTGTACAGCTGTTTGTCAGGAGACCCCTCTTGAAACTTATCAAAACAGCAGCTGCCCGTAGTTAAGAATGGGGGCAAAGATGGAGCTTTGGGGGAGCACTACTGAAGCTCCTAATCCCTCACATTGTCACCACCACTGTCTGAACCCCCACCACAACCCTGAGCCTGACTTACCTAGTTAACCCTTGACTCTGCCATTCACCCTTGTGTAACCTGGAGCCCCTTTCTTAATTTCTGATGCTTGAGAGTGGGACAGGGATAACAAGAGCACTTTCCTTCCAGGACTGATGTGAAAATTATATGAGATACGAGTTCAGAAGCATAAACTATTTGGGAAATAATAAAGATAATAGATCGTTTCACCCTAGATGCAACTGGAAGAACTGGATGCAATATAGAAAGTGTAGATGAGTGTAGACTGGGGATATGATCTTATTCTAGGAAGAAGAATATGTTTTGAATTGACACAAGAGTGAAATTTCATTGAAAAAAATTAAAGTAATTTATGTTTAGTCCTATACACATGACTCATAAAATATAACTATAAAAGAGTTTGTCTTGCCCTGGGATGAAATTTAAGCGAAATCCCTGTATGACCCCCTTTTTTCATCCCTGGCCTGGAAGTAATTTTTGTTTCTTTCTTCCTCCCAGAGGCTTTCTTGATCAAGCTCTAAAATGACCCCGTGCTGGTTCTCTCATGTCAGCAGCCACCTCTGGTCTGCTAGAAACATTCACTTACCTTTTTTCCCCTCGTCTGCCTGGGCTTGCAGGCAGACCTCAATGTGGCCACTCTCCTAGCTGCACTGTGAAGACATCTGGCCAGCCTGTCTCCTGCCATTAAGATTTCTCTGACATAAATTGCCGTAGCCCCCCGTATCCCTGAAGCTCCAAAGGACATTCATTGAGCCTTCCGGGTGATCCCACAGAAACCCCTTTCCCAAAGCTTGAGCTGAGGAACAAGCATCCTTCACTGTCACCCTGGATTCACAGCTGCAACTCCCCCAAATATGCCCACAGAGCCCACCACACTGCAAATGCTCAGATATTGATGGCCTTTCCAGCCTTCTGATCCTGCCTCCCACGGCTCTGCCTGTCAGTGGCCACCTGGACTTGACTGCCCCTTTCCTGAGCAGTTCTAAGCCCTAAGTCCCAAGGGAAATCCCAGTCCTTTTCTTTCTTTCTTTCTTTCTTTTTTTTTTTTTAAAGGTTTTATTTATTTGACAGACACACAGCAAGAGAAGGGACACAAGCAGGGGAGCAGCAGAGGGAGAGGGAGAAGCAGGCTTCCCGCTGATCAGGGAACCCGATGGGGGGCTCCATCCCAGAAGCCCGGGATCGTGACCTGAGCTGAAGGCAGACGCTTAACGGCTGAGCCACCCAGGCACCCCAAATCCCAGTCCTTAAGTGACAGTTATTGAGAGGCCAAACTGGGATTCCACTCTAAGCCAAAATATTCCTTTCTAGTCTTTGCCAACTGCCTCCAGAGGGAACAATCTCTCCACGCCTACAATATGAGGGTGGATGGGCAGGTGAGAAAGACGAAGGTGTCCAGCCAGTCACAGGAATGTGATGGGTATGGCAGTGTCCCAAGCAAGCACCAAACAACCCCCACATCGGCTGCTGGATATTTTGTCGCATTAAGGACTTATTCAGGGAACTCATGAGAGAAGGATCGCAAAGGCCCTTGCTCAGTGTGACCAAAGGCACCTCAGGAAATACCAGGCCTGGAGGCAAGATGAAAACCATGCCCCAGGAAACAGAAGAGGAGGCTGGAGAGAAGAAGATAGTGAGGATGGGGAGAAAGGGAGGACCCTGAAGTCAGAGATGCCTTGGGGAGAAACCTTAGGTTTGAGGATCAGCCCAGAAGCCCTGACAGAGGGGTCCATGCTCTGTTCTCAGAGTAGCCCAGGAGGAGACAGATGGTCTGGAAGGCCAGGCAGGGCCCCAGGAACATCCACACCAGCAAGCCTATCTCAGATGATTAAAAATGGCAGCAGATAAATTTAACTAAACATGACTAATGGGGACACAAAGGGGAAGTGAAGAGAAATAGAATATTTTAGCAACATAAGGAAATGAGAAGAAAATGACTTTGCAATGAAATGTCAAACTTCTGTGCCTGGAGGAGATGTAATCTGGTCATTGCAGGCTCAGGGGAGCGGGGGAGTCTGTGGTTATTTCAAGCAAATTTTAATTCACTTTAATTTAATAACATATGGCCGAATTCCTTTGTGGTAGTGTCAGAGGATAGAAACGGGAGTCAGAGAGTTACCTGGGGTGTTTATGTTTGTTGTTTCACAAGGAGCTCTGTGTGTACGCATCTATCCTCCTATGCCTCCATCCACCCATCCATTCAGAGAGTCTATGTTAAAGCCTGGGGCTTAGGAAAACAAAAGACAGCCTTGCCAGCTCCCACCTCCAGGATATCCTGGTCATTTGAGGAAACAGACAAGTGAACAGAGAGTTACAGTATAGGACCACATTGTGGGTCTAACACCTAGTGTTCATTAGAAGTTTGTGAATTGAGAGGGCATCTGGGTGGCTCAGTAAGGTTGGGTGTCTGTCTTCAGCTCAGGTCATGATCCCAGGGTCTGGGTTCCCTGTTTAGCAAAAGGAACCTGTTTCTCCCTGTCCTCCCTGCTCATGTTCTCTGTCACTATCTCTGTCTCTCCCAAATAAATGAATAAAACCTTTTTAAAAAAGATTTTATTGATTTATTTGACAGAGAGATAGAGCACAAGTAGGCAAAGTGGCAGGCAGAGGGAGAGGGAGAAGCAGGCTCTCCACTGAGCAGGGCGCCCGAAGCGGTGCTCAATCCCAGGACCTTGGGATCATGACCTGAGCCAAAGGCAGCCACTTAACGGACTGAGCCATCCAGGTGACCCTAAATGAATAAAATCTTAAAAAAAAAAAAGTTTGTGAATTGAATGCATGCTTGAAAGGGTGGTTCTGGGAAGGCACCAGAAAGGAGTAAACATCAAGCTGGGTCTTGAAGAATGAGTGAGTTCATCAGGTAGACAAGTAAGTTGTGAGCAGCCCAGGAGGAAGGGACCACATGTAGCAAAGGAGTGCGGCTTACGATCATGATGCTGGAGGAGACTGCCCAGGGAAAGTGGACAGGATAAGAAGAGGAAACGGACAAGGAGGAGACAGAGAATCAGTGGATTTCGGATGGGGAATAACACTCTCAGAAAGGCAGGCTCTAAAGACCTAAAGCCTACCCTCACTGAAATCTCTACTCCAGCCTGGATGCCTATTCACTCTTCAAGCCTCAACCCAAGCATTATGTCCCCCAAGAAACATTTCTTTCCAATTCAGGTTGGGGTGAGTACCCCTTCCCCATGGGCCCCTGGCAGGCTCAGTCTAAGGGTAGCCTAGCCTAGGTCCCTTGGATTCATGTATCTGGTTGTAATGTTAGAGAACATTAGCCATGAAAGAAAAATTACCTTGTTGAGAATAATTGCAAATTAAATAACTTGCAAGTTTATTTTAAAAACAAAAACTCAGGGGTGCCCGGGTGGCTCAGTGGGTTAGAGCCTCTGCCTTCGGCTCAGGTCGTGATCCCGGGGTCCTCAATTGAGCCCCACGTTGGGCTCTCTGCTTGGCAGAGAGCCTGCTTCCCTTCCTCTCCTCCTTCCCAGTACACTCTGTGCCACCAGCCCTGTCACTGCTGATCCCACCCCCATATTGGGTTAACTTGTCTGTGTGCCTGCCCATCTCCCAACAGAGGCTGCGATGCCCAGTTCTGGTGATGCCCTTCCCAACACTGGTGCCTCCCTAGCTTCTAGCCAGGCTGTCCCATCCATCCCTTCCCAAGGATTGCCCGTCCAGAGAATTGGTCCCAGAAACTGAGGGGTGCTGGGAGGTGTGGCTGAGACGGGTGTTTTAATTTACATCACGTTGGACTTTTCTGCTCTTCTAGAGACTATGGAGTGTCAGAGGTAAGAACCCTCTTTAAGCCCCCAGGACTGTAGCTGGAAAGGGTGGGTGGTTAGGACTCCTGGGTCTAGGAGACAAAGCCATAGAAGCCTGGCTCCAGGGCAGAGAAGCTGGAATGGCTGAAGAGGTCGAGTGAGGGCCTAGCAGTAGAGGGACCCATAACAAGCCACCTCCCTAAACAGAGCTGCCCCCAGTTCCTTGCCAGAGGGAAATGACAGAGCTGTAGGTGCCCTGGATGTCCTGGTTGCTAGGTGGCAACGGAGGCTATGCCAGCCAGAGGGTCGCCATGGTAACCGCAGAGCCCAAAGCACTGTTATGCCCAGACCCCCGTGTGGGGGTGGGTTGTGCAAGTAAGGCCCAAGGTGTGGCACCCTGAAAGGCAGTGGATGGGTGGCAGTCAGCTCCAGGCAAAGGCGCAGGCTGGAATGAAAGACCCAGCTCACTTTCGCTTCCATGTTTTCTCACCTCCCCTCGGGTCACACCTGTGCAGTTTGAGCCAGACATAACAGTTGTAGGAGAAAAATAAAATGGGGCTTTGGATCCGCCAAGCCAGATCTTTCACTTTACAGATGAAATAGAACCCGCAGAGGGAAAGACACTTACTGGTGACTGTACAACTGCAGTCCCAACAAATAAAGCTGAAGAGAAAATGGAGAAGAAAATGATGCACATGACCAAAGACCTCATCTAGAATGTATTCTGTTGTTTAACTAATCATTTTAAAATTTAAATAGTTTTAAACCCCAGCATTCACCTCATGAGTTAAAAAAACACCACAATGCCACATGGAACTTACAAATCTTCTTCAGCTGATCATATGCATCTTTTTCTTCCTGTCCCATTTTCTTTCTACTCCAACTAGCATCTTTCCCTCCCTGGGCTTCTATTTCATCCTTAAAAGGAAGGAGCTGACCTAGCTGATCTCAAAGCCCATTATTACTCTTAATGATAAAACAAAGCCTTCATTTCATAAACTCAGCCAGGTTGGCTGGGTACATATTTACTGGGCATACAAGTGGGTAAGATCCTCTTGGGGCTACAGTCCAAGTCAGACCTGACTACAGTCAGATGTCTCTTTAATTGGGCCCCTGACAGGCTCAGTCTAAGGGCAGTCTAGCCTAGGTCCCGGATTCATGTATCTGGTTGTAATGTTAGAGAACATTAGCTTTGAACAAAAATTACCTTGTTGAGAATAATTGCAAATTAAATAACTTGCAAGTTTATTTTCAAAACAAAAACTCAGGGGTGCCCGGGTGGCTCAGTGGGTTAGAGCCTCTGCCTTCGGCTCAGGTCGGAATCCCCGGGTCCTCAATCGAGCCCCACCTCAGGCTCTCTGCTCAGCGGGGAGCCTGCTTCCCTTCCTCTCTGCCTGCCTCTCTGCCTATTGTGATCTCTCTCTGTCAAACAAATGAATATAATCTTTAAAACAAACAAACAAACAAACAAACAAACAAACTCAGAGGGGTGCTTGGGTGGCTGAGTTGGTTAAATGTCAACTCTTGATTTCAGCTCAGGTCATGATCTCAGGGTCATGAGACTGAGCCCAGCAACCGGCTCCATGCTAGGCATGGGCCTGCTTAAGATTCTCTCTCTCCCTCTCTCTCTGTTCTCCCCCCTACCCCACCCTCACGTCTTAAAAAAATAAAAAATAAAAAAATAAACACCCCAGAGACACAGTTAATAAAAAATTATGATGTGAGAATAATCTTATTTTAGTTTCTAGTCCCTCATCATTTCTTGCTCTCCTTCTATATCCTATCTTCGGCTCATTTTGTCCACTTCCTGGTTTCTAAGCAGAGTCCCCTGTGTTTGGCTGGAAAAGCCCTCAGATGCCATTAGTGCCTTGACGTGCCTGGTAGGGTCAATCTTCCCACATAGTTAACCACATCCCAGTCACTGAACACCCTTGTCTCAAATAACAGAGGTATCTGGGGAAAACCTTCCTCGAATAGACATTTTTCATAAGTCCAAGCCCATGAGGAAAGAGTGGGGCCAGGCCACCAGGACAAAGATGGGATGCTAGAATGCATCTGGGGCTCCACTGACAAATGAGGAGACTTGAAAAACAAGGGGGCAAGTGACTGGCTGAGCAAGGTGGCTGAGCCAGAAGCCGAAGTGAGGTCTTCCAATGCCTGGCCCTTGAGACCCTTGGAGGGACTACATTGCCCTTGAGGTGACACCACTTGGGTCCAGCCTGAGTCGCCACAGTTAGGTTGGAGCAAGAGTCTGTGGGTCCCTTCAGTTCAGCCCAGAAGAGCAGAAGAGCACCAGGGAGGTTTTGTGAGGAAATCCAGGGCAGCGCAAGCTCAGAAAACGTGGGCTCCGAAAACATAGGTGTTAGGTGAAATTTTGTTGAACTGAAAAACATTTTCTGGGGCTTGTAGAGGCTTCAAGCTTGACTTGAGGGTAGTTGGCAAGGTTAATAATGGTCCAGAAACTGCCAAATTAATGTTCGCATTATTGTTATGCAGATGACTTTGCAGGAGTAGGGGGTCCTAGTGGCCAGCAGGTGGCACTAGAGCCCAGCGCTCCGCAGATTGACGCCTGGAAGTTCGGAACTGTAGCAGGTGTTGGTCTGACGTGAGGGAGAGGGCCCAGGCGCTGAGATCTCGCTTTCCTTCCTGTCCCACTCAAAGCTCGGCCTCAGATGTAGCAATAGATGACTGAAGCTACGCAGCCTGCACTCAGCGCCTCTGTCCTATCCTCCCGGCCTGAGAGTGCACGGAAGACAGGGGACCTGAGTTCCCTGTTGGTCCAGTAATCCTGGTTCTCTGGCTGAACAGAGTCGGAGCTACCTGGCATCGGGTCCCACTTTTTCTCACTGGTTCTCGTGGGAATCAGGGGATTGAACATTTTTATGAACGTTTTTAAGGGACTGGAACTTGGATATTCTTGTGCTGGTGGGGAAGGCCCTAGCCAGAAGGCTTGGACCAATGGCAGGGCAAGTAAGGAATTAGTCAAATCCAGGTGGATATTAAAGATCGAGCAGATAGGGCACCTGGGTGGCTCAGTTGGTTAAGCGACTGCTTTCAGATCTGATCACGATCCTGGAGTCCCAGGATCGAGTTCCATATTAGGCTCCCTGCTTAGCAGGGAATCTGCTTCTCCCTCTGGCCCTCACCCCTCTTTTCCTCCCTCTTTCTCGCATTCTGTCTCTCTCTCAAATAAATATTTTTTTAAGAAAAGATCGAGCAGATAAATGGAAGGCATTTGGCATTAACGACAGGTCTTTTCGCCTCTGCCCTAGCTAAGACAAAATCCCGCTAAATAGTGCATTATCCGTTTCTCAGCAGAGGCACTTCTCAGTAGTTGATATGGAGACAGGAGGGCACGGAGAAGAATGTGGCTCTTGATTGGCTGCGAGGCTGGTTAGCCCCACGCCCGCGGCGTAGCCATCAACCCCCAGATGTGGACTGGCCTCGGAGAAACTGGCCTCTCAGCTGTCTTCGCCCTGTGGCCAGACGACATGGGCGGACCAGGATACCTGACCTTCAGCAGCAGAGACGGCCAGGTAGGGCACTACTTCGGAGGGGAGACTGCTGCCCCCCTCTCAGTGCCGTCGGGGGGCCAGAATGCATTCCCTGAGCGGAAAGAAGGGGGCCATGAAAAACAAAACGCAACTTTACCTCATTTGGCAAAAGTCTTCCAGGTGAAAGCTGGCTTTCAGGGCTCCACCTACCACTGTTAGGTTGTCATTTTTGCCTCGTTTTTGTCCTCTGTTTATTCCTTACCAATTTTCCAGTGCATCAGTGTATTTTATTTTATTTTCTAAAGATTTTATTTATTTATTTGACAGAGAGAGATCACAAGTAGGCAGAGAGGCAGGCAGAGAGAGAGAGAGAGAGAGGAGGAAGCAGGCTCCCCGCCGAGCAGAGAGCCCGATGCGGGACTCGATCCCAGGACCCCGAGCCGAAGGCAGCGGCTTAACCTACTGAGCCACACAGGTCCCCGCATCAGTGTATTTTTAAAGGTTTTAAAACCTATTCCATCCGCATTAAAGTTGCTTAGCCGCACCAGCAGAAACGTAAGTGCATCTGTGAGTTCCTTAGAGGAAACCCACTGATAACCTGACTTGGGAGATCAGGCTTGGCTTCAGCCTCTTTCAACTTTCTCAGTTCATTCTCACACCCCGTTAATTCCACAGCCTCATAATGTTGTGAGCTGTACTCTTCACCCACTGGGAGCTAAAGCGCAGCGGTTTTCCTGCGTTTCCACTTACTACACAATGAGAATTCAGGCTGCTCTCCTTACACACAGCCTGTTCTCTAATTCCCTTTCCCTTTCTCTGGAAGGCATTGGGGATAATTATGTAACACCCCCCCGCCTTTTTCCCTGGGTGTTTTCAGTGTTTGAGAGTTTTCTTTCTCACATTCATCTTTGGGAGTGGTGGTAGAACCCTGCAACTCCCCCCCCCCCCAGTGGAGGACTTGCCATTCTGAGGTAATCTTTTCATTCACCATTCTAGTTTCCTTATAGAGCCTGCGAAAGAGGGGTGGTGTCGGGGCAACAGTTAGTAGCAACAGGGCAAATTCAGCACTCGGCTCCCGTTTTGTAATACCTGAGAGTGCTTTGTCTTTCTTTAGAATGTGAAAGATCTAAATTCTCAGCTGAGTCCCGATTACCAATTCTGGGACAGCAGGAAAAGATTCTCTTATTCACTTGAAGTAATAAGTGACTCGAGTTTCTTAGTTGTAGTAGGCGTGGTCTGGGGAATCAGTGTCCAAACACTCAGTAGTGACCCACAGGTGAACGTGGCATAGGAGAGGCAACGGAAATAGCATCTTGTGATGATCACTTCATCACCCTTCACTGTCCTATTCCTATAGCTGAAGTCAGTACGTAAAACATATCTTGCTAATAGGTTTACGTTTTTATTGTTGGCCTCGTCCACAGCAGTGCACACTAGCTCCCCGAATGTAGGGTCTTTCCTTTCCCATTTGCCGCTGAAACCGGCCCCTAGCAACATGCCCCTAGCACAGAAGAGGTGTTCCGTGACTATTACTGGAATAAATGAACGTACGAGAATCCAAGACACACCACGCACCCCACCGCAGCTCCCTGGGTGTGGCGCAGCGACCTCCCAAGCGGGACCCACACGCGGGGGCCTCTGGGAAGTGTAGTTCTCCACCGCCTCGGAGTTGCGGGACTGAGGCTCCGCGTGCGCAGGCGCACTTCCGGCTCTGCCCCGCCGCTGCGGCCATTGTCCGGCCCCTGTGCGGCTAAAGCCGCTTTGGGCCGTCCCTCCGCACATCAGAATTGGAGAGGACTGAACCTGCAGCGGCTGCAGGAGGAGCTGGCCCCAGCCCCGGGTGGGCCCGACGTCGCGAAATCCGGAGTCCGCAGGAGGCGGTAATTCCGAGTGCGCGGGTCAAGGCGGCACCTCCCACGGTTTGGCTTGTATCCGCCCGGCCGCGCCCACCATCCTGCGGGTGGGACTGGGCGTGGCCAGAGGACAGTGTCCAGGATGCCGAGAGCCTTTAATTTGGTATCCGGGAAACGACAGGCCTAGGCGCAGTCCGCGTAGCTTCCCAAGCCTCCCCGGGAGAAGTGGCTGAGGGACGGAGGCGGGCCCGGCGCGGCCGGGAGGGGTCGGCGGTTGCAGCCGGGTGAGTGGGCCCTGTCCTCTCTTCCCAGCCCCAGTCTGGGAGCCGGCCCCAGCGAGGCAGGAATGGCCCCGAGGCCTCCGACGGCCGCGCCCCAGGTGAGCAGCGGGTTCCTAACTTCCCCAGGGCGTCCCTGCCAGCCAGGCCCCCCGGGGCGCGTTTAGAGCAGTCATTGTTTTGCGCCTGGGAAACAGCCTTTCCTAGCTTGGTCATTCCCTCAGAGCCTCCCAGCCCTGCGAAACCCAGGATATCCAGAGCTGAGGAGAGTGGGCGTCCCAAAACGGGGGCCGCACTGTGGGGAGGGGCAACCCGGGCGGTGCGGTTCTGCGGGAAGAGTTAAGAGTGAATGTGTCACTGTTGAGGGTCCTGAGTGCCAGTCCAGTTCCTTGAACTATGTCAGGGAATGGAGAGGGTAGGGTGACAGTAGAGAAAGCTATAGAGGAGGAAGTTAACTGTTAGGGAAGGAGAGAGCAGCCCCAGCCTCTGACCCAGGGGCCATAAAAAGACGGTAGGAGCCGAAGAAGCTTGGCCAGGATTTGCCTTGAAAGAGGCTGGAGGTGGGCCAGGAGGGAAAAAGAAAACACACGGAACAGGAAGGACCTGTCCCATAACTTTTCTTGTTTTTTACCTTAACAAAGATATAATAGTGTATACCCCCACATGTCCAGCCTGCAGCTTCGTTAATATGAAGCTGTTTTAACTCATGTATTCTTGTGAGAGAGGAGGCATTTTCTAGAAGCATCACAACTCTGAGGTTATTCACTGATTTACCTAGAGTATGTGTGAAAATATAACAAGGTTCAGATGGTATTTTAATCCACATACTCTTTAGAATTAAGGAAAAATCACAAACTCCAGTTGCTAAGTGTGTGAGACCATCAGAATCAATCCAGGGGCGCCTGCCTGGCACAGTTGATTGAGAATGTGACTCTTGAACTCCGGAATGTGAGTCTGAGCCCCACGTTGGGTATAGAGATTACGTAATCCAGATAAAAATACTGATTAGTAATATCATATAAAAAGTTTATGGTAAATTAGCGGCACCTGTGTGGCTTAGGTGTTTAAGCATGGGACTTTTGATTTCAGCTCAGGTTATGATCTCAATCAGGGCCATGAGGTCAGACTCTATGCTCAGCAGAAAGACTGAGATTCTGTCTCTTCCTTTCCCTCTGCCCCCTTCCCGTTCGCGTGCATGTGCGCTCTTTCTCTAAAATAAATAAATCTTTAAAAAAATAAATAAAACAGTTTATAGTAAATTAAACATATAATGCCTTTATATATTTTACTTCTTGTTGTGTGTTTTTGTTTTATAAAGGTGAGCCTTAAGGAGTAAAACAAGTAACAATTCTAGAACAAGATAGTTGTTTGGTTTGACATGAACCAGAGCAAATAAATCACTGGACATCAGTGCAGTTCCATATAAAGTGCTTCCTCAGCAGGCTGTGGGAATTAGGACTGCTTAACACACTTAACATCTCATGGGCGTGATGATCCTTTCATTAGGGGTTGCCTTTTTTTCTTCTTTCTTTTCTTTATTTATTTTTTAAGATTTTATTTATTTGATAGAATGCATACAAGTAGGGGGAGTGGCTGAGCAGGGAGCCTGATTTGGGGCGGGGCTCCATCTGAGGACCCTGGTATCAAGCTGTGAGCTGCAGGCAGATGCTTAACTGACTGAGCCACTCTGGTGCCCCAGGGGTTGCCTTTTTTTTTTTTTTTTTTTTTTTTTTTTTAAGATTTCATTTATTTATTTGGCAGACACAGCGAGGGAACACAAGCAGGGGCAGTGGGAGAGGGAGAAGCAGGCTTCCCGCTGAGCAGGGAGCCAGATGCAGGTCTCCATCCCAGGACCCTGGCATCATGACCTGTGTTGAGGGCAGGCGCTTAATGACTGAGCCACCCAGGCGCCCCAGGGGTTGCCTTTTTAATGGTGAAAGTGGATTTGTGTTCTGAGCAGTGACTGTTAGGGACTGCTTTAAACTACACTTTCAAAACTTTGTTGCCCAAGTACTCTAGTTCAGTTATATTCTCTTGGGATGGCCTGACAGTCCCCTTGGATTACCTAATCCAGGCTGCAGGTAATGACCCTGGTGGAAAGACAACATCTGAATCCACAAAGGGGGTTTTTTGGTCAGAAATTTCCCTTTGTCGAGGTTCCTTTTCTCTGAGCTTGGCCCTCCAGGGAATGCAAGAGATGAGTAATCAAGTCATGTGACTGCTTCTCTTGGAGGTACTTCTCCTCCTCCTGCAGAAGTATATAGCACAGGACAGTGATATTTCTGAGGTCCAGAGGCTGCTGTGCGTACAGAGAGGAGAGTGGAAATTCTGCCTGTGGGAAACAGTCAGCGGAGATGCCACTTCTGCATAGGAGCAGAGTCCAGCAAGTGAAAATGAAGGGGGTGGAGATAGAGCTGATGGACTTGGTGCGTCAGGGACGTTGGGAGGCAAGAAGATGAAGGGCGTGATCGTGAAACTGTTGTCGCGTGTGACAGTGGGTATGGGCCACCGGCAGTGGGGAAACGAGAATAGAAGGGAGTTCGGACGTTTTTCTTTGCTGCTGGGGTAACCCATTCATTCATTCATTTATCTATTCATTCAGCTGATAGCCGTTGAACCCCTGTGATGTGCTAAGACACTTTTCTAAGTGGTTGGGCTATATTAGTGAACAACGTTTGTAATCTCTGATTTTGGGGGGCTTACGTCCTAGAAGGAGGAGACAGAAAAATGCAGTAAGTAACTTTTATAATATCCTAGAAGCTGACTGTACCAGAGGGGAGAAGAAGGTAGAGAAAAGTAAGGGAGATGGTGGGGGTAGATTGTGATCAGGGTGCAGCTTAAATAACGAGGTAAAGGTAAGCCTTATGCTTACTGAGATGGGGGCCTCTGGGTGGACTGGCAGGAGACAAGGGAGTCCGTGGGGCACAGGGCTGGCAAAGAGTGCCCCAAACAGCAGGATGTGTGCGTCATGTGTTCAGGGAGTTGCGGGTGGTTGGTGTAGCTTGAGTCACTGTTGTTGAGCAGGAAACTAAGATGACTTTTTCTTCGTTTTAAATATTGCCGTGAATGACGAAATTTGGAGCAAGAGTTTCAAAGTCAGAGCTCTCCTGAAGAGGTGTTTGAGGGGTGGGACCTTCCTCCGGCATTTGGCAAGCAAACATCTGAAGGGACTCCAAAATGGAGGGGAACAGCAGCGGGAACAGCAAAATGGATTTTCACTGAAAATCCTTAGGATCTATAGGATCCTTAGTAGCTGTGTGTAAACATTAGGTATCTTTCTCTTCATTATATGCACTATGTTTTTAGTTAGGAATAAAAAAAGGTGAAACCACCAGAACAGTAAGAAATGGGGAAAGTTTTAGAAGAAAAAAGTTGCATATGGATTTCAGGTTTACCTTGAAGGGGAGGAAGTAGAAAGGGACCAGGACCTGGTCTCCATGGACTCCAGATCCCAAGAGCTCCATGGTTAGGCTCATCGGGATGCACAGGCTCAGCCAAAGCTGTCTCGGGTCACGCGGACTCAGACAGGATGCTCCTGGACCTCCAGGGGCCGCCAAGCCACTTGCTGAACGAGGTCAGGGAATGTTCAAGCTCCCTATGTCCAGAGGTCCCCTTTCTTAGCCTCCTCCTGAGCTGCCTGGAGCCGGGCTTCAGGCCTCAGCCCAGACACACTTTCCCCTTTTGTGAGTTCACACAGCACCTGTGCACAGCAGTCCTAGTGCTGTTTTTATGTCCTAAGGAGTTGTGTGTTTACCCATCCGTGTCTGTACTAAGCTTTCAGCTAGCTCCTTTAGGGCAGGGCCGTTTGTCTGCTTTCATCTTTCTCCAAAGTACACGCTCTGTAAGCGGGTGTCAAAGTAGCAAGCATTCCTAACCACTTAACCCCAGCAGTAATTCTGTACTTTGTGTATTTTCTACTAAACTAGCAAAAACTATGTTTTTCTGGTAACAGTGACCCTAATTTTCTGATAAAATAATTGTGCGAAACAGTATAACTTTCACTGAACTCTTTTAAGGAATTTCGTCCTTTTTAAAATTTTTATTTTTAGTTTTTTTAAAGATTTTTTTGAGAGAACAAGAGAGAGAGTGAGAGAGCACAAGCAAAGGGGACAGCTGAGGTAGTGGGAGAAAGAGGCCTATTGCTGAGCAGGAAGCCCCACGTGGGGGCTTGATACCAGGACCCTGAGATCATGACCTGAGCCGAAGACAGATGCTTAACCAACGGAGCCATGCAGCCACTCTTTGTCCTTTTTTTAAATTTTTTTTTTTAAGATTTTATTTATTTAGAGAAAGATTGTGAGCAGGAGAGGGGCAGAGGGAGAGAGAGAATCTCAAGCAGATTCCACGCTGAGCATAGAGCCTGACGTAGGGCTGCCTCTCATAACCCTGAGATTGGGGCCTGAGCTGAAATCAACAGTCAGACACTTAACCAGTTGAGCCACCAAGGCTCCCCAAGAAATTTTGTCTTTAAGACAATGTTGGGATGTCAAAACCTGTTCTTCTAAGACCTATTTCAAAAAATATTTTAAATAATGAATACTGTTATGCTAAAAAAAATTTTTTTAAAGTGCTGAAAAAAAATAGAGAAGATTTTTAAAAATTGTTTTAATTTAAAAATTAAGATAGAGAAGATAACTTTTTACTAAAAAAAAATATTTTATTTTTTCCCTCTCTTTTCTATGTCTTGTATATCTTATCAGGGGTACCTGGGTGGCTCAGTTGTTTAAGCATCTGACTCTTGATTTTGACTCAGGTCACGATCTCAGGGTCATGAGATCGAGCCTCATGTGTTGGGCTCCACGGAGCTCAGAGTCTGGTCAAGATTCTCGCTCTCTCTCTCTCCCCGCTACCCCTCCCTCTGCTCTCTCTCAAACAAATGAATAAAATCTTTAAATATTTATCTATCTATCTAATCAAAGCATGTGAGCATATATATAATACAGATTTTTTTAGTTCAAAAAAGTCATTTGTGATCTTTGTTTAGTACCTCTTTATTTGTTGTGATGAGTTTTCTTCTTTTTTTTTTTTTAGGATTATTTATTTATTTATTTGGCACACAGAGAGAGAGACAGCAAGAGAGGAAACACAAGCAGGGGGAGAGGAAGAGGGAGAAGCAGGCTTCCTGCTGAGCAGAGAGCCCAGTGTGGGGCTCTATCCCAAGACCCTGGGATCATGACCTGAGCTGAAGGCAGACACTTAACTGACTGAGCCCCAACTTCTGGGTTTTTTTTTTAAACACTTTTGTTTTTCAGATTTTATTCATTCGTTTGAGACAGAGCATGAAGGAGGGTTGTGTAGCAGAGGGAGAAGGAGAAGCAGAGTCCCTGCTCTGCTTGGGATGATATGGGAACAGTTGATTTCATCCTCAATTATTAAGGTTTTTACTTTTTTGCATCAACATTAGTGATTTAAGATTTTAAAATTACCCATTTCATTAAGATTTTTCACATTTCTTAACACCTGGTGTGTATTTTACTGGTTTGTTTATTCCCTTTAAAGTCATTTGTTTTGTTGTTTCTTTTTTTTTTTTTTTTAAGATTTTTATTTTTAAGTAATCTCTACACCCATTGTGGGGCTCCATCTCAGAACCCCGAGATCAAGAGCCACACACTACACTGACTAGGCCAGCCAGGGACCCAAGTTGTTTTTCTTTTTCTTTTCTTTTCTTTTTATTTTAAAGATTTTGTTTATTTATTTGACAAAGACCACAACTAGGCAGAGAGGGAGGCGGGGGCGGGTGGGGGAAGCAGGCTCGATGCAGGTCTTGATCCCGATGCAGGTCTTGATCCCAGGACCCCAAGATCATGACCGGAGTGGAAGGCAGAGGCTTAATCCACTGAGCCACCCAGGAGCCCCCAGTTGTTTCTTTAATATACAAGATAGGCCAGAGGTTTTTCTGTTTATCTGGTACTTAAGAGGAACCAGCTTTTGAATTTGGCTCTCAACATCATCATTTTTGTGTTTGCCCCTGCTTTTTATTTAACAAAAATATTATTTATTTATTTATTTGTTTGTTTGTTTGTTATTTATGATTCTGAAAATGATTCCTCATTTTCCTTCAGTAGGAATGACCCAGAATGGGTGCCTAGGTGGCTTAGTCAGTTGGGCATCTGCCTTTGGCCCAGGACAGGATCCTAGAGTCCTGGGATGGAGCCCTCATTGGGCTCCCTTCTCTTTGGGGAGCCTGATTCTCCCTCTCCCTCTGCCTGCCGCTCTCCCTGCTTATGCTCTTTGCCTCTGTCAAATAAAATCTTAAAAAAACAAAAAGAGTGATCCAGACTCTATATTCATTCATTCAGCAGACATTTTTGGAATACCTTCTCTATGCCAGGCAGTGGTTCTTAACTAGGGTCACATTTCATAAGTAGTCGGGCGAAGATGCGTGCTTCCTTTGTGACGTCAGTAGGGCTTCATTGAGGAAATTTAGTGAGAGGGTGTACATAAATGACTGAGCTCGGTGCCTGGCCTGTGGTGAGTGTTCACTGAATGTTACCTGTTGCTCTTTTATAATGAATTACCTGAGGAGTTTTTAAAAGTTGTTTGTCAAGGCCCTCCATGCATGGCAAGTTTTCTAAGTTGCTCTGCTGATTCTGGACAATTCCACTGTGCTTAATTTTTGAAAAAAGAGTTTGAGAAGATGTTGAAGGAATAAAACATGACCAAAAAGCTACAGTTCTAGGGACGCCTGGCTGGTTCAGTCGGTAGAACATTCATGTCTTGATTTTAGGGTTATGAGTTCAAGCCCAAGTTAGAGAGAAAGATTACTTTAAAAAAATAAATAAATAAAATCTTTAAAAAAAAAAAGCATATATACTTAAAAAACAATCAAAACACCAAACAGCTACTATTCTGAAATGGAGATATGGACCAAATGATGAAGGGGGAGGCAGGGAGATGAGGGATCTGGAAAAGCTTCAGAAGGGAAGAGACCATTGGACTGGTTCTAGAAAGGGGAGTAGGAATTTTTCCTATAATGCTGAGGGAAGAAAGTACATGGTGGTCAGATAAGATGTACAAAAGAGAATGCTGTAGTAAGGGCAAGGAGTCCAAAATTGGTGAGCAAAGGGGGCAGATTTGGAGAGAAAGCTGTAAGGCTGCATCCCTATAAAGTCCCTTTAGAACCACTTTTGCTGTATCCCAAAGATTTTGGACTGCTGTGTTTTCATTTGTCTCCATCTATTTTTTTATTTCCTCTTTGATTTCTTGGTTGACCCATTCACCGTTTAGTAGCATGTTATTTAACCTCCACATGTTTGTGTTTCTTCCAGATTTTTTTCTTGGGGTTTCATAGCATTGTGGTTGAAAAAGATGCATGGTATGCCTTCATTCTTTTTGAATTTCTTCAGACTTGCTTTGTGGCCTGTCATATGAACTGTTCTGGAGAATGTTCCATGTGCACTTGAAAAGAAAGTGTATTCTGCTGTTTTAGGATGGAATGTTCTGAATGTATCTGTTGGCTCCATCTGGTCCAATGTGTCATTTGAAGCCATTGTTTCCTACTTGATTTTCTGTTTGGATGATCTATCCATTGATTTAAGTGGAGTGTTAAAGTCCTCTGCTATTATTGTATTACTCTTGAAGACTTTCTTTATGTTTTTTATGAGCTGCTTTTTGTATTTTGGTGGCTCCCATGTTGGGTGCATGAATATTTACGATTGTTATATCTTGTTGCATTATCTCCTTTATGATTATATAGTGCCCTTCTTTGTCTCTTGTTACAGTTTTTGTTTTGTTTTGTTTTTCATGTTCTTTTTTTCAGATTTTATTTATTTGACACAGAGAGAGAGATCACAAGTAGGCGGAGTGGCAGGCAGAGAGAAAGGGGGAAGCAGGTTCCCTGCTGAGCAGAGAGCCTGATGCGGGGCTTGATCCCAGGACCTTGGGAACATGAACTGAGCCGAAGGCAGAGGCTTTAACCCACTGAGCCACCCAGGCGCTCCTGTTTTTCATGTTTTTAAAAGATTTTTATTTACTTATTTGACAGAGAGAAAGTGAGCGCAAGCAAGGGGAATGACAGAGGGAGAGGGAAAAGCAGACTCCCGGCTGAGCAGGGAACCAGATGCCAGACTCCATTCCAAGAGCCCAGGATCAAGACTTGAGCCAAAGTCAGACTCTCAACCGACTGAGCCACCCAAGCATCCCTAAAGTCTTTGTTTTAAAGTCTGTTTTGTTCAATATAAGTAATGCTACTCCAGATTTCTTTTCACTTCCATTTGCATAATAAATGCTTGCCTATCTTTCCACTTTAAACCTGCATGTCTTTAGGTCTGGCGTGAGTCTCTCTTAGGCAAGATATAGATGGGTCTTATTTTTTTTTTTTAATATTTTATTTATTTATTTGTCAGAGAGAGAGAGAGAGAAATTGAGCATGCTAGCACAGACAGACAGAGTGGCAGGCAGAGGCAGAGGGAGAAGCAGGCTCCCTGCCGAGCAAGGAGCCCGATGTGGGACTCAATCCCAGGACGCTAGGATCATGACCTGAGCCAAAGGCAGCCGCTTAACCAACTGAGCCACCCAGGCGTCCCTAGATGGGTCTTATTTTTTTCTCCATTCTGTCACCCTGTGTCTTTTGACTGGAGTGTTTTGTCCATTTGTGTTCAGAGTAATTATTGGTAGGTGTGTACTTACTGCCTTTTTGTTACTTGTTTTATGGGTGGTTTTGTAGTTCTTTGCCTTCTTTTGCTCTTTCCTCTCTCTCCTGGCTTTCCTTAGTGATATACTTGGATTCCACTCTCTCTCTCTTTTCTTCTTCTTCTTTTTTTTTTGGCATGTCTGTTACTGGTTTTTGGTTTGTGGTTACCGTTAGGTTTGTATATAGAATCCTGCGCATATAGCAGTCCGTATTAAGTTGATGGTCTTCAGAGTTTGAACCCATTCTTTACTCTTCTCCCCGCCAACATTTTAGGTATATGGTGTCACAGTTTATAGCCTTTCATTTTGTGACTCCCTTGACTGTTTTTTTTTTTGTACATATACTAATTTTTTTTTTTTTGGCTTACTGCCAGGCTTGTGGCACTGCTTTGGACGAACTCTGGCTAAGGGTATATTGGAGGGGGCAGGTCTGCAAAAGAACGCGAAGGTTGGGGCACACGGTGCCTGTAAGGCCCTTAATGGTCTGGTGTGGGGCAGGACCTGCAGCCTCCTGGGAAAGCTCCTGCTTAGGATGGGATGTAGGGTGAGTCCACAGAAGAGCACTGGGGCTGGGTGTCCTGTGAGCAAGCTGGGTGGAGAGTGCTCACACTGCAGGGGTTCCCAAAGGTGCCCATGTATTCAGGGTGGGGCGTGGGGGAGGGAAATGGCACCTGCCAGCTCTTTTGTTCTTAGAGAAGTCTCCCAGAGATTCCTGCCCCTCCAGCAGGTGGTCTGAGATTAGGAAATAAATCTCTTATCCTGTATCCCAGGTCTTTTTCAAATTGCACCTTCCGTGGTATTATTTTTCTGGGGCTGTTTGTTGTGCCTTTTTTTTTTTTTTTTTTTTTTTTTTAGATTTTTATCTATTTATTTGACAGAGATCACAAGTAAGCAGAGAGGCAGGCAGGGAGAGAGGAGGAAGCAGGCTCCCTGCCAAGCAGAGAGCCCGATGCGGGACTTGATCCCAGGACCCTGAAATCATGACCTGAGTTGAAGGCAGAGGCTTAACCCACTGAACCACCCAGGCACCTTGGGCTGTCTCTATAAAGGCCGGGACTCAATTTCTTATCACCCTGTCTGGCTCTTTGAGAGCTGAACCCAGTGATTTTTTTTTTTCTAAGTTGCATGGGGTACCAGGTAGCTCAGTCAGTTGGGTGTCTGCCTCCTGCTCAGGTGATGGTCTCAGGGTCCCGAGATTGAGCTGAGCAGCTGGCTCCCTGATCAGCAGGGAGTCCATTTCTCCATCTCCTCCACCCCTCCCCCAGCTCATGCTGTCTTTTGCTCTACTCCCTGCTCTTTCTCTGAAATAAATAAAATCATAAAAAAAAAAAACTTTATTAAATTCCCATGTGTTAAGCCCCACTTATTATAAGAACGTTCAAAGTTAGGCCCCTCTGATTTTGAAAGCTGAATGTTACAGGGATTCATCTTGCCAGTGCAGTCCCATGTGCCTGGGGTGCCTGGGGTGCCCGGGGTGGGGATCTGCTTCTTTTCTTTCTCTGTGCCCACGTTGTTCTGCCCTCCTGCAAACAGTCCCACAGATCAGTTTGGCTCCTCACCAGGCTTCACCCTTCCTACTCTCTTCGTTGTGGCCTCTTCTCTACATTTCTCTGTGGAGAGTCTGTTCTGCCAGCCTTTAAGTCATTTCCTGGGCTCCTTGCACTGAGGCGGGTGCTAAGTATATCCACAGGGTGAGGTGGAGATCTAGGACGGTCCAAAACAACGGAAACTACCTACATAATTTTAAATTTTCTAGTGGTACAATGTAGAAAGAGATGGGTGAAATTAATTTTGGTAATACATATTATTTAACCCAATATATCTGAAATATTTCTAAATGAATCAGTATTTTAAAGTTACTAACGAGATAGTTTATTTATTTCTTTACTTTGGTGCTGCTTTGAAACCCAGTGTGTAACTTATACTTGCCACACAGCCGAGTTTGAATTAGCCACATTACAGGTGCTCAGTTGTGACATGTTTCTGGTGACTACCACATCAGCATGCATCTAGAAGGTTACTGCCTGGCTTAATGGTATCATTGGCAGGGGAGGTTTTTGAGCAGAATTTGAGAATGAAAGGGAGGGTCTATATGTAGGAGATGTTTTTTGAGGCTCTTGGTGATTCCAGGGCATAAAGGAAAAATGAGACAAGGATAAGGTCCAGGTTTCCAGGTGAGATGCTCTGGATGATCATGCCCTTAGCCTAAGTGTGGCGTGTGTGTGTGTGTGTGTGTGTGTGTGCGTGTGTGCGCGCGCGCGTGTAAAGGAGTAATAGTGGTTTCTGTCCATGCTCAATGGTTAGATATGCCCTTAGCCCAGTTTGCAAGGCTGTTACTGGTCTGGTATCAGAAAGCACAGAGTACTTGAGTGAAAACCCTACACTGTGTCTTAGCAAATGCAATGCGTTCTAATTGGGGAAACTAACTTTGGTCTTAGAGTAGTTTGTATAAATGTGATTGTTTTTACTTACTAGCTACCATTCTCTGGTTTTCAGCTTTGGGAAGTTTCTAAGTTACAAAGTTTCCTGAGTTAGAATCTGAGCAGATTTCTGCTCTGCAGTTGGCACATGTTGGAGTGGGAGGTGGTATCTCTATATCTGCAAGTGTTGTTCTGCAGAGCTCGAAGTGTCCTTTCACCCTTCTGCTCTTAACTCTTGGGTTTTCAGCTCTGGGAACCCAGCTAGAGATGTTATAGATGAGAAGATTGGACCAGGAGGTCCGTGATTCACCCAAGGGATTGCACGTTATCAGTGGGCCACTTTTTATGGGCCCAGGAAATCGAGTCTTCTCAATGTTGTATATGCTGTTTCTAGTTCTTTGGACCTTTTTTTTTTTTTTTTTAAAAGATTTTATTTATTTATTTGACAGAGAGAAATCACAAGTAGATGGAGAGGCAGGCAGAGAGAGAGAGAGAGGGAAGCAGGCTCCCTGCCGAGCAGAGAGCCCGATGCGGGACTCGATCCCAGGACCCTAAGATCATGACCTGAGCCGAAGGCAGCGGCTTAACCCACTGAGCCACCCAGGCGCCCCTTCTTTGGACCTTTTATGTTAACATGACAAAGGCAAAATACTTGATACTTTGTGATAACCTTCTTAATTTTTAGAGGGGTTGATAATGAGGTCCATTCATATCTGGAAGGAGGGTGAATGCTGTCGAGTTGAGCTCTCGGAGTGGCTCGCTCACACCAGAGGTCTCAGTACATTTTACCTGTTTAATATTGCAAGCTCTTGATTGTCTTTTATGTACCAAACTGATTCTGACCTCTGGGGATTCAAAGGTGCCTAAGACAAGGTCTTGACCCTTTGGAAGCGCAATGAATAATAGGTAACAGACAATATAACGTAATGTCTTATGAGCGTGCTAAAGGGGGCCCAGGGAGGAGGGTTATGGAAGGTGTGAGGCACTTGGCCCAGACATGGGGGTAGGAGAGGAACCCCAGAAGAGAAAACTTTACAGAGTCTTGCTGAGAGAATTAATGTTACCTAGGCAGAAGAGGGTAGGCCAAGCATTTTTACAGAGGCAAAAGAGAGTGTTTAGTTTCAAGTTGTAACTCTTCTGCAGGCTGAATTATGGTGTCCACAGTTAGGAAAAGCCAGAGGTAAGGCTGTGGAAGTAAGGTGTGGACCAGGTTATGAAGGACTCTGAAGGTCACATGAAGGAATCTAATTTTTAATCAAAGAGAAACATTTTTTGGGTGTTTGGGTGGTTTAGTCGGTTAAGCATCTGTATTCAGATCAGGTCATGATCCCAGGGTCCTGGGATTGAGTCCTGAATTGGGCTCCCTGCTTAGAGTAAGGTTTGCATCTCCCTCTGCCCCTCGTGCTTGCCCCTTCTTGTGCTTGCTTTCGCGCACACGCTCTCTCTGTCGTGCATACATGCAAAAATAAATAAATAGAAAATCTTAAAAAAAAAAAAAAGAAAAGCATTTATTAAATATTTCTGGAACACCTACTATGCACCAGGTCTGTTCTAGGCACTGAAGAGTCAGACATGAAGAAAATAGGTGATAGTCAGGCTCTCCCAGAGTTTACATTGTGCTCTGCAATGCATACTATAAGCAAATGAAAATATATGTTAGGTGGGAAGGACTATGAAAAGGAAAGGAAACCAGAGCGACAATGCAGGGTGGGTTGCTGTTTTATGCAGGGTGGTCAGGGACGTTTGCTGTGATGAGGTGACATTGGAACAAATTGCTGGAGCAAATGAATAGGGAGCCACATGCAAATCTGCAGGAAGAAGCTTCCAAGTCAAGGGAATGGTCAAAACAAAGGCTCCAGAGCAGAAACATGCTTGGTGTGTTCCAGGAATCTGAAGGAGGAAGAGCAGTGGGTCAGGGGTGAGGTTCAAGATGAAGTCAGAAACGTAGTAGGGGACAGAGTGGCAGGGGGATGTGTAGGCCACTGTGAGGACTTTGGCTTTTACTTGGAGTGAACTGAGATCCTGTTGGCAGTTTTTAAGCAAAGGAGTGAATTGATCTGACAGATTTTAACGCGATCACTCTGTTTGATATATGGAAGACAGACCTCAGAGCAGGGCATAAGTGGAGAAGGAGAGAAGTTAGGAGGTTGTAGCAGTAGTCCAGGTCAGAGGTGATGGTGGCCTGGTTTGTAACATGATCAAAGGTTTGCATTTTAGAAGACTGACTCCCAGAGCGGGTAGGAAAGAGAGTTGTGGGACCAAGAGTAGAACAGAAGCCAGTAGTTGCCCTGTTGAAGCAAGAAATGACATTTGTTGAACTAGACATTTGTTTACTGGTTAGCATTCCCTGCCATGAGTACAGTGTGTTTGGGGAAGCAGAAGAAAATCAGGAGCCCATGTATTAAATACAGGGAAACTGGGGGCACCTCTGCTGGCTCACTGAGAAGAGAATAGGACTCGATCTCAGAGTTATGAGTTCGAGCCCCACATAGGTGCAGAGATAATTAATTAAAAATAATAGAGATGCCTGGCTGGCTCTGTTGGAGGAACATGTGACTCTTGATCTCAGAGTTGTGAGTTCAAGCCCTACGTTGGGTATAGAGATTATTTAAATAAATAAACATTTAAAAATAATAAGTTGATTGGAGGGACCAGTTAGGCAAAGGAATCCAGGTTGGCTGACAACCAAAGGGGCTGTATGTTTACAGGACAGAGTAGGCAATGAGGAGAAAGTGTTATTTCTTACAACCTGACTTAAAATGCCTGCCTCGATCCAACCCCTTTTACCCTGCTGGCCATGCCCATCCCAAGCCCAGCCTCTCTTTTCAAGCTTGGTAGTCCCCAGATTGGATTCCCACTTTCTTCTCCGATTCAAATGGTACTTACTTCTTCAGGCCTAGCGCATAGCCAGCCTTATTTTCTGTCCTCCGCAGGCCTGTGGCACCTCGCTTTACTACGAGTTGTCTCATACTGTGCTGTAATGAATAAAGCATCTTAAAATAGACTGGAACCTACTCAAGGACTGCAGTGTTTTTCAGTTGCATATTTCCTTCTGCCACAGTGGATCTGGTAAAGCCAGGCACCTAGTGAATGTCTCCTGCCATCTTCCCTGGCACAGTCCAGATCCCTGATTTCTGTCGGAAAAATCTCTCACATTCCAGCACTTCCTTGTTCCTGCAGGAAAACAGCCACAGTGTTGAGCAAGAATACGGTATGGAGGAGCCAGTGTTGGGTGTGGATGTGGTCATGATCCTCTCTCAACAGGAGGAGGGCTCTCTCCTGTCTTCTCTAGAATTCACATCTCTGTCAGGAAACCAAAGTTCAGTGTGAATCAGATACTTGCTGGACACTGTGTTTTCAAGTTAAAGAAAAAAAGGTACAGTCTCTGCCCTCATAAAATGCTCAACATCTAACTAGGAAAACAAGTATTATGTAGATTATTAGGTTTATTCAAATAGTCATAGGTGTACAAAATGGCTTAAAACACATAATACCAAAACAAAAAACAAACAAAAAAAACAAACCCAAAACACATAATACAGGGATTGACCCTCCAGTGGGGGATCCGAAGACTTCACTGAGGATCTGTTAACCAAGACCTGAAGTATGAAATGGAATTAGCACAGGAAAGACAAGTGGGAAGGTGGGGAGAGAATGATACCCCGCAGGAAACTGAAGTAGCTCCAGAGGAGCTATAGCGGGGCCCACAGAGAGAGAGGGACACAAAATAAGGCGGAAACTTCCATGTAACCTTCCCTTACTGCTCCAGTTAACCCAGCTCTGCTCTCAGTGCCTTTTCACACTAATTATCTTTACCATATTTTACTGTATACATTTTGAGATCGAAATCCAACCAGGACCAAAGGAAATATTTCAGGTAGGGCATGTTGACAGGTATCTCATAGCCTTAACAAGGCCTGGTAAGACAAGACAAAACTCAGTCCTTAAGTACTGGAACTGATGGAGAGGCATGGGGTTCTTAGCCAGCCTAGGTTCATTGAGTAGTAAGGAAGAAGTGATTGCAGGGGGTAAGAATTGGGAAAAGACCTTGACCTAGCAATTCCAATTCTAACTAGCTATATCTACAAAAAGGAGTTACTGTGGTAATGTTTGTAGGAGCAAAATACTGACTAATTGTCCACTAACAGGGACTGGTTTATTCACTCACCAACCATTTTTTTTTTTAAGGATTTTATTATTTAAGAGAGAGAGAGAGAGAGAGTGATAGAGCATGAGTGGGTTAGAGAGGGAGAAGCAGACTCCCCGCTGATCAGGGAGCCTGACATCAAGCTGGATACCAGGACCCCAGGATCATGACATGAGCTGAAGTCAGACACTAAACCGACTGAACCAGCTAGGCTCAGCGCAGCCCCCTCACCAAGCATTACTTAAACATCCACTCTGTGCTGGGCATATAAATGATTAAGATAGATAAAGTCCCTCTTCTTGTGGAGCCCATGGTGGCTGGGATGGGGGGCAGAGAGGTTAACAAGTTAATCTCAGATTATTGTTGAAAGTACAGGTGTCCTTTTTACCTGCATGTGTTTGGTTCCTCAGTTCAAGTGGCAGAGATTTGGCCAGTGAGAAGTGCCTGTGTTTGGAGGAATATTAACATGGTATAGTGCGATGGGGAGTAAATTGGAGGGAGGTGCTAGGGCAACTTTCCTGAGGGGTGTGCTCAAGATGAGAACTGAGTTTCTAGTTAGAAACTAGTTTTCCACCATGTAGAGATCCTAGGGAAGAGGGTGACAAGTATAAAAGCCCCAGGGTAGGAACAAGCTGGATGTATTCAGGGATCAGCAAGGGCAGCCTGGCTGGTGGGCATGTCTGGATCTCCTCCGTAGGACAGTGGGGTGCTCTTGGTTTTAGGCGATGAATATGTTATGGTACTGTTGTCTGTGGAGTACTATGAGGCAATTCAAAGGGATATGGTGGAATTATTTGTACTCCTATGGGAGGATCTCCAAGATACATAGTTAAATGCAAAAAGCAAGTTGTAGAGCCATATGTAAGGTATTTCACAAAACAAGACTCTCTGTATGTGTGAATGAAACATGGAGTAGGGACTCTTGCATGTATGAACCAAACTGTTCACAGTGCTGATTTCTAGGGAGCACGGTGAAAGGGGTGAAGGAGGGCCATAATTTTTACCCCCCCCCCTTATATCTGGATTTGGTAACAAAAGTGCGTGGGCAGTGAGGAATTGATGATTGTGTGACAAGGCTTGGCTTTCCAAGAAAACATAATAGCTAAGAAGGGGTATGGGCTTGCAGAACATGTTGCCCCTCATGACATTCCTGCCTGCCGTACTGGATTCTTTACAAAATTATGTGAGCAGCTAGTGTATTTAACCCAACATTGCCCCCTCAGGATGTCAAATGTGTGATCACTGTTTCTGATAGCCCTGAAGTATGTTCCCAGTGTTGCCATGGGAACATCTGTAGTGTGGATCCCTAGTTGAACAGGAATGTGATCCTACAGGAATCAGTGACATTCAAAGATGTGGCTGTGGACTTCACCCAGGAAGAATGGCACCACGTGGACCCTGCTCAGAGACGCTTGTACAGGGATGTGATGCTGGAGAACTATAGCCACCTGGTTTCTCTTGGTAAGGACTGAGTCAGTATCTTGCCTACTGGCAGGTTTTTTCTTTCTGAGGTGCTAAGATTGTGGGGCTCGTAGATCAGGTGGCCATGAGCAGGGTTGCCTCACAATTAGAGCTTCTTCTTCTCTTTCGGACTCAGCTTTATAGTTCCCTGAGCCTGCTCTTTAGGTAAAGTTCTTTCTTTTGCAGAACCGGAAGTAGGTCATTTGGTTGCATGACTCCTCAAGTTGCACCTTTTTTTTCCCTTCAGAGTTCCTGAAGATCAAGGACTAGTACTGACTTGTAGGAGGGGTCTTTGTCCACTTGCACAAACAACCAAATCTTGTGTATTTACCCATGAGCAGGGTATCAAGTTTCCAAGCCAGAGGTGATCTTCAAATTGGAACAAGGAGAAGAGCCGTGGATATCAGAGGGAGAAATCCAGAGACCTTTCTGTCCAGGTAAATGAGGGGGAATGAGGCATGCAGGAATCCGGGCGCACAGTGGCACAGCTGGGGCAGGGCAGAGTGCAGAGCACCTTCATATTGGCGCCTTGGGAACTCCTAGACCTGCAGAGGAGACGGAGCCATCTCCCTTCTCCAGTAGGGTGTTCCTGCTGCTGGCAGGTCTCAGAGGAAAATGTACCCCTTTGTCCTACACAGAATACCATTCATATACTGTGACCCGATTGCTGGATTTTCTCCTCTGGTGTCTTCCGTCTCCCATCATGATTAGCAATCCATTTTCTTATTCATTGAGACATTAATTGAACTCTCATGTCCTCTTGTTTTGTCTTTCTGCTTTTACAGTCGGTCGCCCCAGACTTGTAGGCAGTACCCATGGCTTTGATTCTCCCATCTTTTCATAACTTGCCTTCAGACTTCTTTTCCTCAGCACACTCCTGCACCACCTCTCTGGAGAAGAGTACCACCTTCCTTCCATCCTGTTCTCATGCCAGTGTGCTTCATTGCCTCTCCACGGTTCCTGGAGTATCATCCTTTCCTGATCTCCGGGCTTACTAAGTACTTTGTAGCTTTAGGTCTTTGACTTTGCTTGGTTTTCTCCCTAAGCGAGAGGGAGATGCTCTTCCTCCCCTTTTCTTTCTGTATTACCCCCAAACAAGGGTGGTAGTTACAGAGCTTTATTCTATACTTTGGACCTAGAAATAATCCTTACTTGTACCCTGGTCATTTTTTTCCCTTCTCGTAGGACCCATCCTTGTGGAAGTCCCATGCAATTAAATACCTAAAATCTAAATTAATCATCTTTCATCGCCAGCCAGCATATTTTGCTACATTACTCGTTTCTCCCTTTGCCCATTAGAAACCACTGAATCTCTAATCCCTCAGTACAAACAGCCCAGTCAGTTTAGACTTCTTGCAGTTCAGGTTAGCTTCCTCTCAAACTAGGCCCCACTTGGAGATTCTACAATTCCCAGTTGAAATTGATCAGTCTTTTCTTTAATAAGCAACATTGGATTTTTAAAATCATAGCTTTTTTGAGATATAATTTAAATGCCATAAAATTCACCTTTTTAAAGTGTACAGTTTCGTGGTGCTTAAGATATTTACTGAGTTGTGCAACCATCACCATTATCTAACTACAGAAAATTTCAACACCCCAAAAGAAGCCCCATACCCATTAGCAGCCACTCTCCATTCCCCTCAACTCCTGCACCCATTAATCTTTATCAATGGATTACCATTTCTGGATATTTTATGTAAATGGAGTAATATAATATGTAGCCTTTTGTGACTGGCTTCTTTCACTTAGCATAATATTTTCAGGGTTCATTCATGTTGTAGCATGTATTAGTACCTTCATACTTTGTATTGCTGAGTAATACTCCATTGTATGGACAAACCACCTTTTCTTTATCTACTCATCACTTGGTGGACCATATTGGATTTTAATGCTCTATCTTCATAAACCACTTACCTCTGACAAAACCTTGCTGTTACTCCCTATACCCCGTTATAGGAAATAAAACTCCCCCTCGACTTACAGGGCCCCTATCATATCTTCCAGGATTCTCTTTCTGTTCCCACTAAAACAAGTTCCACTTGGGTTCAACTTTTTAATGTTTTCTGTAAGTAATGTACAGTTTCCCTAGTCAGGTGATACTCTCTACCTATCCAGAGCTTTCTATTCCTTAAGTTCAAGGTGTCTGTTCGATCCATGAACTCACTATGTATTTATGTATTTATTTCTTCCTTCCCTGAGCACAAATACCATTTATATCATCTTTACTGCCCAAGCTCAGATTTTAAAAATATACCATCTGATGGTTTTCCTTTTTTATCAAAAAATTGATTCTTATTTCTAAGACTTCAGGCTCTTGGAGAAAGAGTCTATTGTATTATCTATGTATTCGGTATTACAGAGCACATAAAAAGCAGTCAGGAATTACTTGATTGTTTTTTCATGTGATTGGGGAGAGAACTTTCTCATTCATTCATGTCAGCATTTCTTGAATATCCCTCTGAGAAGTATTCTAGAAGAAATACAAAGCATTTTCTGTCATTTAGAAAATTAGAATTGAGTCTTGTTCCAGGATAAGGAATTTTGAGGCTTAGGGCCCCTTGATTGTTGCTTTTTTTCTCCTGACACTTTATGAATATTTTCAAATGTATAGGAAGTTGAAAAAACTATACAGTGAACACCATATACCTACCACCAAGATGTTACAGTTGTTAAAATATTATTACGTTTGCTTTATCACATATTCATCTATCCCTTCTATCAATCTTTTTTTGAAATCTGTCATACTTTTTGATGCATTTCCAACTAAGTTGCCAACACAAGTACATTTCACTCCTATATTCCTGTGTATCATTAACCAGAGTTCAATATTTATGGGGCTTTTTCCAAGAAAGACATGCATACAGTAAGATATGCAGCTCTTCTAAGGACCAGCCAGTTGATTTTGACAAATGTACTCACCCATCTAACCCAAATTCATTTCAACATAGAACATGTCCATCACCTCAGAGCCCTCCATCTCCTTAGTTTTTAAAAGTTACCGTTTTTAGAGGCTCCTGGGTGTCTCAGTCATTAGGCAGCTCCCTCGGCTCAGATCATGATCCCAGGGTCCTGGGATCGAGCCCCACATCAAGCTCCCTGATCGATAGGAAGTCGGCTTCTCCCTCTCCCAGTCCCTCTAATTGTAGTTCCCTCTCTTGATGTGTCTCTCTCTGTCAAATAAATAAATAAAATCTTAAAAAAAAAAAAAAAAGAAAAGAAAAGAAACCTAGAAACTAATTGCCTGGTATTAGTATTTTGAGGTTAAATAGGGGTTTGGTTTTGGGTTTTTTTTGAGATTTTATTTATTTATTTGACAGCACCAGCGAGCATAAGCAGGGGAAGGGGCAGAGGTAGAGGAAAAAGCAGACTCCCCACTGAGCAAGGAGCCCGATGTGGGACTTGATCCCAGGACCCTGGGATCATGACCTGAGCCAAAGGCAGATACTTAATAACTGAGCCACCGGGCACCCTGAAACAGCGGTTTAGAGATCAATTTATTAGACTAAGTAAAATCCTTTTTGCTCAGGAGAGGTGAATAGTGTAGAACCAGAACTCCAATAGGCTAAAACCTTAGCCCTAATTATAAAGGCAATGATGATTTGCCTCCTAAAATAGGACTTTATCTCAGCTTTTAAAGTATAGCAGTTGGTCTCCAAGTATGTCAAAGGATGATTTCCATTACATCAATTGCTGTGGATTTTCTCTCTAGGATTTGAAGATTTGGAGCCTCAGGGGAGACTTTAAAGAAATTGTGAATTGGCTGTATTAGGAAGACAGATTTGGGGATGATTTGTAAAATGGGCAGGAAGCATGAAAAACATACAGGATCTTGCAAGACAGACCATGGTTTTATTCCATTTGTGTCTGTGCTAAACATTCTCATGCTCACTTATTCCCTTACTTCCTAACCAGTCCTCCTAGAGGGGCTTCCTCATTCTAGACTTACCATACCCTCTGGCTCGGTGGTCTGCGCTGTCACTTCTCCAATCTCTTCCTTTCCTTCATTGTGGGTCTTCTCTCCAAACTATAGGACTAATTGCAAAACAGAATCATGTATAGTTTATATTTCTTTCATTTCCCCATTCCTGCTGTAGTAGTCTGTTTCAGCAGGAGGGAATAGGGGACTTTTGTACTTTGGATTTTTTTTTCAGACTGGAAGACGAGGCCTGAAGCCAAATCATCACATCTGCAAGAGAGCATCTCTACAGGATCCCGTAGCACAGATGGCCTTTCACATGCCACTTTCCAAAGCACTTGGGATGTTGGTAGCCAGTTTGAGAGGCACCAGGAAAACTGGAAAAGGTACTTGGGGCCAGATGCATCCAACCAGAAGAAAATAATCACGCCAGAAGAAAACTTCCAGCAAAATAAATTTGGTGAAAACTCTAGATTGAACACAGTCCTAGTTACACAACTGAACATTCCTTCAAGGCCTAATGAATGTGGTACATTTGGAAGCAATTTGGGACATACTTCAGATATAATTAATCAGAATAACATCCTTGCGAAAAAGAAACCTTATAAATGTGACAAATGTAGAAAAGCCTTTATTCATAGATCATCGCTTACTAAACATGAGAAAACTCATAAAGGAGAGGGAGCTTTCCCCAATGGTACAGATCAGGGTATTTATCCTGGAAAGAAACACCATGAATGTACTGACTGTGGGAAAACCTTCCTCTGGAAGACACAACTTACTGAGCATCAGAGAATTCACACTGGGGAGAAGCCCTTTGAATGTAATGTGTGTGGGAAGGCCTTCAGGCATAGCTCATCCCTTGGTCAGCATGAGAATGCTCACACGGGAGAGAAGCCTTACCAGTGCAGTCTCTGTGGGAAAGCCTTCCAGCGCAGCTCTTCCCTTGTTCAACACCAGAGAATTCACACTGGAGAGAAACCCTATCGATGCAATTTATGTGGGAGATCTTTTAGGCATGGCACGTCCCTCACTCAGCATGAGGTCACACATAGTGGAGAGAAACCCTTCCAGTGTAAGGAATGTGGGAAAGCCTTTAGTCGATGTTCTTCCCTCGTCCAGCATGAAAGGACTCATACGGGAGAGAAACCTTTTGAATGTAGCATATGTGGGAGGGCTTTCGGTCAGAGTCCATCCCTTTATAAACATATGAGGATTCATAAGAGAGGCAAACCTTACCAAAGCAATAACTATAGCATAGATTTCAAGCACAACTCATCTCTTACTCAAGATGAAAGCACCGTCGCTGAAGTGAAATCCTATCATTGTAATGACTGTGGGGAAGACTTCAGCCTCATTACTGACTTTACTGATCATCAGAGGATCCATTCCAGACAGAACCCCTATGAATGTGAGCAGAACTTTAGTCAACAACCTGTTTCTCATCCTGGAGAGAAACCCTATCAGTGTAATGTATGTGGAAAAGCTTTCAAAAGGAGTACAAGCTTCATAGAGCATCACAGAATTCACACTGGAGAAAAACCCTATGAATGTAACGAATGTGGAGAAGCCTTCAGTCGGCGCTCGTCACTTACTCAGCATGAGAGAACCCACACTGGAGAGAAACCCTATGAATGTATTGACTGTGGGAAAGCCTTCAGTCAGAGTTCATCCCTCATTCAGCACGAGAGAACGCATACTGGAGAAAAACCCTACGAGTGTCATGAATGTGGGCGAGCCTTTCGGAAGAAAACCAATCTTCACGATCATCAGAGAATTCATACCGGAGAAAAACCCTATGCGTGTAAGGAATGTGGGAAAAACTTCAGTAGGAGTTCAGCACTAACTAAACACCAGAGAATCCATGCACGAAATAAACTGTAGAAGCCCTGATATTAAGGAATGTGCAGAAAATTTTAGCTAAAATATTGTTCTTATTTAGTATCTGAGAATTCTTACTGGAGAGGAAGCTTGAGAATGTGAGGGCTCTGTGTGTGTGTGTGTGTGTGTGAGAGAGAGAGAGAGAGAGAGAGAGAAGAGAGCTCTGTGCTAGTGAAAAAAAATTTTTTTTTTAAATAAATAGAAACTACATTCTCAAATCTGATTATAGACTTTTGTAAAAACAACTACAAACATCATATATAACCAATTGGAAAGGATATGCCTATGTATTGGACTTTATAAAGCTTTTGAATATATGTATGCAGGAGATCATCAACTTTGAACAGTTTGACTTGTAACTCTGTGTTTACAACCTTTTTTAATAAAGCTCCTGCAGTAATGACCAAAACTTACTTTTAAATTGCTTGACAACTGCATTCAACTGCAGCTCTTACATTAAATTCGCCATGGAAACCAATTCCACCTCCTGGAATCCAATATTCGCAGAATGAGATCAGCTGGTCCAACCACTTCATTGTACAGATGAAGAAACCAAAAGCCAAAGATGTGAAGTGGTTTGCACAGTGTGATACAGCTTATAATGGCAAAGCTGGGTGGAGAAAGCAGGTCTCCTGGATCTTTGGCCCTATGGTCTAGCCACTGAGAAGGTATTTGGGAATTCAGAGGGCTTTATGTAAATTTTAAAATAAATCAGATGCACAAACTAATGAGCACTCGGATACTCTAGGAATTCATAAAAGCATAAGAGGCAGCAAAATACAGAGGCAGATTTGTCACAGACATATTCAGAACAGCTTGTTGGAAGCTTACATACCAAAATGTTAACAAAAACTGTGAATAGTTCAACTGCTGGTGACTTTTTTTCCTTTTCCCAAGTGTAATATTTATACTTTACACTATCATATGTCAGTTTCATAGACCAGTTAAGTCCTCTTACTGTGTTTTGTTTTGTTTTGTTTTTTTAATCACACTCCCATGAGAAAACGCTGCCCCAAGCTTCCTATTATTAAACCAATGGGAAAACAGCACAAAACTAAAGAGGAAAAAATTTCCCCAAGTTAATTTTACTGTGGAGAAGTATAAATATAATTACCCATTGTCATAAAATCTTGTCTTTAAATCAGTTTTGAGAACCGATGTGATGACCCATTTTGTGTGCCAAGGAAATAGTTCATTATGAAAAATTCAACTTCTTTAGTTCTATGCTGCTCTTCCATCAGTAAGGCATGAGATCAGCATCAGTAGCCCAACCCAATCCCAGTGTTCTCTCATGCCTCCCATGGATTATCCTAAAGGTGCCAAATTTATCTCCAGATAAATTTATCTGGAGATAAATTTGGAAGCAACTGTGGACCTTGACCCCTTTGACACAACAGCCTTTCCCAAGTAAATTTCCCCACCCTGATGAATCCTGGAGAGGAATGATATGGGTGATGTTGATGGTAAACGTTTCCTATTGCCTTCTTTGCATGCCAAGTAGCAGGATCCATTATCCTTGTCTCATCCTGGACAACAGGAGGTAGCTCCCAAATAGTCTTCATAATTCTTTGCAGGAAGAATGTGCATGGGGGCTGAAAGGTGTAATGTCTAGCCCAGTAGTCCATCACAAATGGAACAAGATGGGAATCTGCTCTTCCAAGACTTTAACCATGCAAAAAATACCTGGTTTGTGGTGTTCCATGCTTAACACACACACACACACACAGTGCCAAGACCCTGTGTTGTCTGATACATTGTTTGACAATGGGTAATTCTATACAGACTCCTGCCCCCCCCCCCCTGTGGCTATCATGCTTATCAAGAATAATTTGCTGCTGAGTATTTGGGGATTCCCCTAGTGGACTATTTGCAAGAATGACATAAATTGTAACTTAGTTGAGTGCTATCCTACTTCTTTGGAAGTTTGTAAAGACTTAGGTCCAGAAGACTCAAAGAAAACTGCTGGCATTTGTGTGGAACTTGGCCTAGATCCAACCAGTCTCTGAATCTCAGCACATCAGCATTGACAGAGAAGGAGCCCAGAGTGTCCGTGGTATGTGTGGTTGATTGAACAGAGGATTTTCTAGTTCCAGCAATCAGGCACATGCACTTAGGAATACCCAGCTTCCTAAGCAACATGAAATGGATCCTTGTAACATCATTGTATTATTTCAATAAATAGCCTTCTAAGTTGAATGGATGTCAGTTTGTCTGTTTCAGTTTTCAGAACTTGGCTAAGATTAAAGTATGGTGCATCCAGGAGGAGGGATTAACTGCTAAACTCATCACGGTCAGGTGAGTTAATAATAGCTACCATTTATTCATGCTTACTACTAGAAAGAAATCATCTGAAATATTTCGTAGCCGTCATTTCATTTAATCCTTACAATTCCTTGTTCTAGGTCTTATGGTGGCTCTTGTCTCTGCCCACCTTTTTTCTCCCTCTTTTTCTTGTAACATTTCTGCTGTACTGACCCCAGGAACTAAGTCAACATCCCTGGGGCTTAATGATAGTTCTAGGGGCAAGTATGTGACCTAATTGAGCCAGAGTCCTTTGCCAGAAAATGTTCTAAATAGATTTGGCAGGGACACTTTAATTTTCTGTTGCTAGACTGGAAAGGTGAAGGCCTAAAACTGCCTAGAGTCCAGTTCCTTACCAGAAAGGAAAGGTCCGTTGGAGGAGGAGATGCAGCCAACACGTTGGTGTTCTCATTGCTAATCCTGAGGTCCTTGGACCTGGCTCAATTTCTGAAACTCTTCCTCGGGTTCAGCGGACTCTCCACTGTGGTCCAGTTTACTCCTTTTTGATTAAGCTAATTTGTCAGATTTCTGTTGTTTATATTAGAGAAACGCAATACATGTCTCCTCATTTTCTAATGGGAAATAAGAAATACTTTACCTCTCTGTGGCCTGGGAAGACAGGACAGTGTATGCCTGACAGTGGGCCTGGTTTTTTCTTGCTCAGCTGTTGAAATGAAAATGTCACGTCAGGTTCTGCTGCCCTACCTTCACCTAATTGATCACCCTCTTTTAATTTCTCATAGTTTACCGTTAATGTGCTTTACATTACCACGGTTTGTATTTGTGATTATTTGGGTTTCTCCCCACTCTCACCTGAAACCAGATCGTGATTTCCAGGAAAGCAGGGTCTCTGTCTCTTGGTAATTTCTTAGTTCCCCTGCTTATCAGAATGCCAGTCACAGGGTAGGTACTTAAGGTAATCTTGCTAAGTGAGTGATGGAGTAGAGATCTGTTAGACAAAGCAGACTGGCTTATAAATGAAAGGGTGCTCGATCCTGAAACCAGAATTTTGCCAATTAAGGCAATAAGATGCTATTTCATACCCATTAGGGTGGCAAAAATTTCGAAGTCTGTCTGGCAGGGGGGAAAAACTTGGGTACACTGCTGGTGAGAGGATAAATTGGTATAATCATTTTGAGGAGTAATTTGGCGATATGCAGTTAGAGTGAAGCTAAGCACATATCATGGTCTAAGCACATATGGTCCAGCAATTCCACTTCTAGATCTATACGCTGGACTAGAAATTCTCCTGTGTGAGCACAAAGACACGCACAAGGATGCTTATTGCTGCAGTGTCTGAAGGAGTAACGAGATGGACACAGCATAGATGTCTGTCAGTTAAGTGAAAGAGCTAATGTGGCATATTCTTATAATTTAATGCAATACATATTGAAATGAAAGAACCAGGGCATCTCACCAAAAAAAGAAGAAAAAAAAACCATTCTAGTTCTGCCTATACCACTCCTGTCCCCGTGTGGCTAGCTGTGGCTGCAGAAAAACAGAGCTGCAGTGAGCAGCCCCACTTTAAATTCCTGACTGCTAACCTCAAGCATCTGTTTGCCTAGTGCATTGTCCCAGTCTCGTAGGTGCCAGCCTCCTGAACTATAGTTTTATAGCTTCTCTCCTCAGCCTCCAGCATTTTACCCAGTCCTCAGCTGGTGACCTGCTTTCCTAGTTAACTGAGAAAAATTAAAGCAGCCAGAAGATAACTACTGTCTCCTGTGTGCATCTCGTCTCTGTGTTCTTCCTGTTCTTCCTGTTAGTATTGGTGATACCTGGTTCCCTTATCTAAGGCCAACTTCTCTTGCATTAGATCCCATCCTTAAACTAGGACATCATTCCTACGAGTGTCCTCTCCTCTGCATCTTTTTTTTTTTCTTGTCTATTGAATCATTCCAGTAGCATAATTGTAGTTTTTCTCATCTTAAACATATGTATTTGTAAATATATATCCTGCATCCCCCTCCGCCTGCCACTCCATTTCTTGCTTCACTTAGGAATATTCCTGTGCTTATTGTCTCCACTTCCTCTCCTTCTGTTCTCTCTCTCTCTCTTTTTTTTTAAGATTTTATTTATTTATTTGGCAGACAGAGATCCCAAGCAGGCAGAGAGGGAGGCCGAGAGAGGGGAAGGGAAGCAGGCTCCCTGTTGAGCAGAGAGCCCGATGTGGGGCTCGATCCCAGGATCCTGGGATCACGACCTGAGCTGAAGACAGAGGCCTTAACCCACTGAGCCACCCAGGTGCTCCTCCTCCTGTTTTCTCTTGCACCCCTCCTAGTCAGGCCTTTATTTCCGTTCTTGCTGAAGGACACTGAGGCACTCCCTGTGGCTAAATGTACTTTTTTTCAGTCCTTTTACTTGACCTTTCGGCATTATTCGGTACAATTCATCACTTCTCACCCTTGACGCCTTTTTTTTCACTTGGCTTCTGGGCTATCATGCTTTTCCTTGTACTTTATTGACAGCTACTTCTCCCAGGTTTTTTTTTTTTTTCCTTTATTTCTTTACTCTAGACATGAAAATTCTTCTAGGGCTCAATCTTTAAACTTATTTTTTTCTATGGTCAGCCCTCATTGTGGCCGTCACCCTGTCTCATGACTTTAAATATCTACTTGCTGGCAACTTCAAAGATTGTATCTCTAGCCCAGGATTCCAGACCCATGTAATCAACTGCATATGTGACTTCTCTGCTTGCATGCCTAACATATCTTGAATTTAATGTGTCCAAAGATGAACTAATTCGTGGTATCTCCCATCCACCCCGGTCATAATCATATTCTTCCCCCAGTCCTTTCCTTCTAGGAAACGAACCCCATTTTTCCAGTTGCTCAGGCCATAACCCTGAGAACTGTCCTGGATTCTTTTGCTCCTCACTTCCCAGCTTCAGTAAGTCCTGTCGGCTAACTATCAGGATGAATGTGGATAATCATTTCTTGTTCCCTCTGCCACCCTCGCCCACGTCCCCATCATCAGTCATCTCTGCTCCACATATTTGCAACAGCCTCCTAATTGGTTTCTCTGCTTCCATCCTCGCCTCCCTGTGGCTGCAGTTCAGCAGCTAGAGTGATGCTTTAATACCCTGAGATCGTGTCATTCATCTGCTCAAAGTCCTGAAATAGCTTTCCATTTCACTGAAGAACAGCTAAAGGAAAAGCCCTACATAGTATCGCTACCACCTGCTGCCCTGTATTCTCTCTCTGACTCCCCAGCTCTTCCTTCTCACTGCCCTGGGCCCACTGACCTCTCTGCTGCAGTAACTTACACACACAACAAGCTCGTATTTTTGCTGTTCCCTTTGGTGGAGTCCATTTGCCCTAGATGACAAACAGTCTAGTCCCTCATCTCTTGCAAATCTATGCCCACGATTTTCCTAACAGCCCTTTTTGTTGACTACCCTATCAAAATAGCCTGCCTCTTCCATGGCACACCTCATCACTCTTCTCAGCTTCATTTTTTTCTGTAATACCACCACCTAAATATTTTACTTGTTTATTGTATGTCCTCTGGAAGGTACTAAGCTACGTAAGAGTAGGGATCTGGGGGGAGGCCACTTTACTGAAGCATAACATAGAGAAAAATGCACAAATAGCAAGTGAACAGCTTGGTGACGCAGGGCAGCGATGTTTGTATCTTAGTGCTATGTCCTCGGTATGGGAGTAAATGTGTGGTAAATGGTTGCACCGGCTGTACATGTATTACTAAGGCTAACATTGAAAATGAAGTTGAGGGATACATAAAGTGTGATATAACTTTTTAAAAATCTATTAATACCTAGTTTTAATAAACACGTAAGAAGTAAAAGTAGGAAAGCCTTGAAAGACAGCTTCAGAGTGGTGGTTTCCTCTGGAGCTACAGGGGAGACTGGTAGGAAGGAATAAAAGAAAGCTTAAACTGTCATTTTATTTCTCTTTTTTAATAGCAGATATGGGAAAACATTAACATTTGTTAAGAGAGGATGTTGCATAGATATCTGTCTTATGTGCATCTCTGAATGTTCAAACTCTTTTACAGTTAAAGTCGGCCTCCTTGCTCTTATTGGGTCTCTCAGCCCACAAAGCCACCTGCTTGGTTTCCCTCATGGCAGGAGCGTGTTTGACCTGAACATCCAGCATGCCCAAAGAATTTAGGAGAGGGAAAATAGGCATTCATTTTCTCAAGGGTGAGAAGCTGATCTAAGCCTAAGAATGAAGGAAAGGGTCTTGGCACTGTCAAGATCAAGCAAAGTCATTGCCACTCCCTATAAATATTTCTTTAGGGGGGCGCCTGGGTGGCTCAGTTGGTTAAGCAGCTGCCTTCGGCTCAGGTCATGATCCCAGCACCCTGGGATCGAGTCCCACATTGGGCTCCTTGCTCGGCAGGGAGCCTGCTTCTCCTTCTGCCTCTGCCTGCCATTCTGTCTGCTTGTGCTTGCTCTCTCTCCCTCTCTCTCTCTGACAAATAAATAAATAAATAAATAATCTTTTTAAAAAAATTTCTTTAGGGACCACTTAAAAAGAAGTGGCGGGGGTGGGGGGAGCACCTGGGTGGCTCAGTCGTTAAGTGTCTCCCTTTGGCTCAGGTCATGATCCCAGGGTCCTGAGTTTGAGCGTCGCATCAGGTTCCCTGCTCTGCTGAAAGCCTGCTTCTCCCTCTGCCACTCTTCCTGCTTCTGTTCCCTCTCTCATTGTCTCTCTGTCAAATAAATGAAATCTTTAAAAGTAAAAAAAGGGGGCACCTGGGTGGCTCAGTGGGTTAAAGCCTCTGCTTTCAGCTCAGGTCATGATCCCGGGGTCCTGCGATCAAGCCCCCGCAACGGGCTCTCTGCTCAGCGGGGAACCTCCTTCCCCTCCTCTCTTCCTGCCTCTCTGCCTACTTGTGATCTCTGTCTGTCAAGTAAATAAATAAAAATATTTTTTTAAAAAAAAGTTAAAAAGGGGGGAGGGGAGGAGCAGAAGACTTCTGTAGGAGATACAGAACCCAAGTGATTATTTGCAAGAATTGATGGAAGTAGAAAACTGATTTTTGCTAAGAAATTTCAGCGAAAACCCTGCAATTTTGGAAAAAACACTTTTTGGGACACATTTTTTGATGAAAATTTTAATGGATAAAAGAGCTGAGAAATTTGGACCTAAAATATACATGGTATTTTGCTGTGCTAAGAACAGATGAGTATTAATTATAATAATTAATGGGGTTTTTGTTTTACTGTGTGCATTAAGAAACTAGCAATTAACAATTGTTCTTGAATTTTAATGCTTGTTTTCAGAAGTTATCACAGGATTTTGACAGGAGCTTTTCTGTTGGTTAGAGTTGCTGATAAAACCCCAAAAGCAAAATCTCAGTGTTCCCTGCATTTTAAAGGGTACCATGAGGCCTGGAAACCCTGTCCAGGAGTATCTAGGAGGTGTAAGATTTACAGAACGTCTTGTTCTTGGGCCTCCACTGACAGGTTAGCATATAGCAACGTTGAGATCCAGAGGGGAGGGGCCTTACAGTCCTGGGATGAGGCCCCTGCCCTCTTCACAGGACTAGGGGACTCAGGTAATGAGAGAATAAGTGGAGATATTGGGGCATCTGAAATTACTGGAGCTTGGTGTGTGCACTCCAGCGAAACTCCAGGCCCCGTTCTTCTTGGGAGAGTTTTCCATGTACCCCTGGAAAGTGTATATGCGTGGTAAAGGGGTGGGGAGGAACCAAACACAGGCCTGAAACTGATGATTTCTGAAGAAGAGGCAGCTGCTGCTAGAGTAGCTCCTACCAGGAGTGCATGAAGCCCTGGATTTATATTGTGTCTAGGAAGCAAGAAATAGGACTCTGTTTTCTTTGTTGCCAAAGATCACAAGACAGGATTTCAGCAGATCCCGAAGAGCGTGACCAGGTGATGGGTCAAAACCAAGACCCATCTGGACCCATCCCAAGCTGGAGCGGCACTGGAAAATCAGAAAAACCTCTACTCTGTACCTGGGGCTCCCAGAAAAAGGAGGATAGGGTGGCAGGAGCCATAAGGTTGTGTCCCAGTGATTACTAGGTGATGACCCACCTGGAGAAGGGTTAAAGGCAAGAACTGTATGGGGCCAAAGAGAAGGGAGACCGCCCAGTTGTGAATGACCTGGGGTAAAGCTGCCAGACAGCCACGCGTCTCCCAGGGAGGGGACTCCTGTCGGGCAAGCCACCGGGCCCTTAACAGGACCAGACTGGAGGACCCGCACCTTCCTTTTCCTTCACTCTCCCCTGACCCACGTGCGGAATAGCCGCCAGGGCGTTCAGGCATCTGAGAATAAGGTATGAGTTTGGAGTTTTAAAGTGGTCTAGACGAAGTTTCTGTATCGGTAAGTAAGCACAAATTTGCTTTCCCTCAAGTTTAGGGATCCTGTTGGGGGATCTGACGGCGTCGCGGGGTGAGACCACACAGGTTAGAAGGATTTGTACCACCAAATTTCGAATAACAGGAGGACATGGTAGGCTTTTTTTTTTTTTTTTTTTTTTTTTTTTTAAATTCACTTGACCGAGAGAGCACAAATAGGCAGAGTGGCAGGCAGAGGGAGAAGCAGGCTACCCCCTGAGCAGGGAGCCCTCATGTGAGGCTCGATTCCAGAACCCTGGGACCACAACCGTAGCCAAGGCAGACGCTTAACCAACTGAGCCACCCAGACGCCTCTGGGTGTGCCCTTTTAAAGAGGCGTTAAAGGAAGCCCATTTACATCACCCCCACAATTCAGGAGCGTTAGGTGGGAAGCGTGGTCCACTAGCCCTTGAACCCCTGGCCTCTGAGAGCCTGAGTTGCGCGGGGGATTGGAGACTACATTACCCGAAAGCCTTGGGGGCGGCGCACTTCCGCCTCCGTAGCGGACATCTTCCGTCGCTATCTCCGGCCCTCAAGGGGGAGAAGTGAGGCTGCGCCACTGGCGCGGGCAGTCCCAGATTGCATGGGCTTGTGCACAGCGGTCCGTGTACGGAGTGCAGAGGATCAAGAGCATGAGTGGTTGTGCGAACTGCGCCCAGCGTCCGACTGCCAGGGCCAGGCCACCCACCTCCAGTGGCCGGTGTCCCACGGCAGAACATCGCAGGCCGGCCCCGCCGGTCTTCTCCCGCGCTTTGCCCCATAGTTGGGCACTGCCGTCTTCTATCATGTGACAGGATATCCTACCCGACAAAATGGGGGTAAATTGAATCAAATGAGACTGTCTAGGTAAGTGGAGAAACTCCAGGTAACCATATCTTATCTTTCTGAAAAAGTCTGGCTTTTCCTGAGGAAGCGTGTTTCTACTCCACTGAAACAAGGTCCTGAAACCAGAGACACCATCTCTTCCGCCCCCTTTCTGCTCCCTTATTCTAGATAGGAGCGGTCCCGTGCAGGAAGGCTGGAGTGAAAATGATGAAGCCTTAAGTGAAGGACCACACTCCCAGTAATAGTGGTCTAGGTAATTAGGGCAACTCTTTCATAGAATATAAGCTAAGCTGGTTGGAATGTTTTGAAGCGACGGCCTTCCAAAGAGCTAACAAGAGAGTGAAGAATTAGGACTTAAACTCTGGGAGAAGCAAGAGACTGAGTTCATTAAACCTGTCACTCAAACTGCTTTTGCCTGAAGGCATGTGCTGATGGGAAGTGACACCTGAGAATCCCAGCTGTAAGTCTGGTGGACTTGCAACCAAGTATACTTGGATATATATTACATATATATATTATATATTATTATATATGTATGTTTATGCTTATGTGTATGTATATATAGGGGTACAAGTATAGGGCACCTGGATGGCTCAGTTAAGCACCTGACTCTTAAATTTGGCTCAGGTCATGATCTCAGTGTTGTGAGATCGAGCCCCACATCAGGCTCTGTGCTGGGTGTGGAGCCTGCTTAAGAGTCTCTCTCTCATTCTCCCTCTGCCCCTCTTCTGCTCTCTCTCTCTCTCAACAAAAGTATAAAAGTGCTGAAACCTGGGAGTTTGATAATCACCCCACATTTGAACAGAGAACACCAAAATGAAGGTACCCTCAAGAAAATGTTGAACTGGAGGTAAACCCTAGCGTAGACATGTATCCCAAATTCAGGTTATCTTGGAGGTGTAAGGAAACTGAGCCTTCAGTATGGACCATCTAATGGTGTGCCCAGGTGTTGACAAAAGCAAATGAAAATACAGTACCTTATAGAAATACCTTAGGGAAAGGTATTGTTATCTTAGACATCAGAGTGTTCACACACACCTCTTTTCTTAGTAACTTCGAGCACATTCTCAAAAATAACCAGATAAACAAGGAAGTAAGGCATCGTGAAAAAACATGAAGAGATAACAGAAAACAAATACACAAAAATTCCAGATTCTAGATTTATCAGAAAGAGTATAAAATAGCAATTTTTGTAATTTTTACAGAGAGAAAAAACAAGTTAGAAAATATCTATAAAACCAAGAAAGCTTAAGAAGTTGACATAATCAGATTTGTAAAAGTAACCAAACAACATTAAAAAATAGCTAATTAAAAATAAGAAAACTGTGTTTTAATAGCAAATTACCAAAAGAATTAATCAGCTGGAGTATAGATAAGAATTGTGTAGAAACTCATGGGCAGAGACAGTGAGATGAAGAGACAGAAGAGGCAGAAACATGACTAAAACACATGAAATCATTGGTCAGGAAAGTCTAACATAATTTGGATTCCCAGAGAAAAATAAAGAAAAACTATAAGAAATATTTGGAGAATTAATGACTTAGAGTTTTCCAGAACTGATGAAAGACATACCACGCTTACAGATTCAAAAAGCCCAATGAAACTCAAAGAGCATAAAAAGTCCAAAACTTTATACATCCTGGTGAAACAGTAGAATATAAAGGGTAAGTAACATCTTAAAAGCAATTAGACAAAAAGATCAATTAACTTCAGAGAAGTAACATTGGACTTCCCAAATAGCGTTAGTGGAAGCCACATGAATGAGGAACGATATCTTCATTGTACTTAAAAGAAAATATGTGCCTACCTAGAGCTCTGTACAGCAAAAGTCATTCAGGAATGGAGACACAAGTCCCTTTTATACAAACAGGAAATTTTGTACAAACAGGAATTTCATCATGAGTAGACTCTAACTAAGGAAAGGAAATTCTAAATGCTGTGTTTCATATGAAAGATAAATAATCCCAGATGGATGGTCAGAGACACAAAGATAAAAAAAAAGCTCAAAGAAAGTGGCCAAATGTGAATAAACTAAATGGTTAACTGTACAAAACAACAATATTATTTAAAAGCTTTTAAACATAGAGAATTAAAATCCAAAACACTAATGCTTCCATTGCTAGCTATAACAGAATAGCTTGTCATAAACTAACATTTCTAATAGAAATAGCTAGAAGAGCTGGGTAAAATACACACACACACACATAGATAAAATAAAAAGCAAAATAAATAAAAAGTCTCCAAAGCACTGGAGAGCTCCCAAAGGAGCCAGGAATGAGGATCCAAGATACCAAAGAGAAGGGAAGCTCATTGAGATAAGCCCAACATTCTCCATGCCCCTCTGGGAGAGTTGACAGTACCTACTCACATCATTGTAAAATGACTGAAAAACAAAAGACTAGGAAATATTAAAAGCAGCAAAAGGAAAAAAAATACATTTTACATTTGCAGAGAAAATACTGGAAGAATGGTCAAAACAAAACGCCACAGGTACCTAGCAAGCTAATGGAGAGAACTAAATAAATATTAATTCAGAAGGTGAGAAAGAACTTGCCAAGAGCCTCCTGAACACCCACAAGTGCAGCAAATCCAGCTGAGGAGTCACCGTGGTTGAGCAGTCAGTGGAGGGTTGAAATTTCATCTTTGACCTGAGCTTGAACCAGAGGGTAATGGGCTGGATGCCATCTCTAGCCCAGAGAAATCCCAGAATGCCACAGCCACAAACACCCTGCCTCACCAGCTCCAACCTAACCCAGAAGCAGTTCTTCAGCTTCTGGAAAGAGGTGGCTTTCACCTACTGCACTTCTGCCCAAAAATAGTCCCTGTGTCCTCCAGAGTGGGTGGCCAGGGACTAAGCCAGAGGCAGGGAGAGAAAAGCACTCCTTTGCCTCCTCTCTTAGTGTGTGACGTTCCCCAGAAGCTGACAGGTTGGTGGCATTTCCTGGTGCGTGGATCCAATTCAGAGGTGGGGGTGACTTCACCGAGCAGAACAGCAGTGGTAAGTCTGCCAAGAAACTTGTGGCCTTGGGGCCCTTCCATGGGACAAAGCAGCTTCCATATTGGGAGCTTCATGAACCACCTGTAGGCCCTGTGGGATTCTGCATATTCTCCTCCACCTGCACAGTCTCTGTCATCTGCCGCTGAGGTCCTTGAAGAGGCATGTAGGGCTCAAAAGGAGATGATGACCTCTGTGCTGATGAGTCAGCAGCTGGAGACCCAGGAGCGTATGTCGGGGAGAGGGTCGGAGTGAGGGGGGTGGGAAGTAAAAAGCTGGAGCTGGAGAAAAAGGACCCTAAGGGTCAGAAGGAGAGCAAGAAGGGATGGGGAGAGGCGGACAAGGAACAGAGGGGTTGGAACCAGAAAAGCACCCCCAGGGAACCCTTCCTGGGTGCTCCGGGGTGTTCAGTTAAGGGGGGGGGGGGTCTCGAGCACACTTCAGGAACCCTCTCGACTCCATGCCCACCCCTCCTACCTTTAGCAGGCCAAATCAGCTGGCAGGAAGGACATTTTTGGTTCTTTTCCCCTTTCAAGTTATTTTCCAATTTCACAACACAAACACTTTGCGGGGTGGGGATTAAGAAACCACATCCCTGACATTGCTCAACCCGTCTGGATGTGTCTAATTCACACTACCTGTTACTTCAAGGAGAGATGGGTGGGAAAACTCTGTCTCCACACCAGGCTCCTCATTCCACTATGCCTCAAACACAAGTGAGTGTTAGGACTAGGGAAATATAAATTCATTTTTTAAAAAGATTTTTATTTATTTATTTGACAGAGACACAGCAAGAGAAGGAACACAAGCGGGGGGAGTAGGAGAGGGAGAAGCAGGCTTTCCACTAAGGGAGCCTGATGCAGGGACTCAGTCCCAGGGCTGGGGATCACGACCTGAGCCAAAGGCAGACACTTAACCACTGAGCCGCCCAGGCACCCCATAAATTCATTTTTTTAAAATGTCACGGAATGCACAGGAGATTTGGTCATTGTGTAGGACAGTGGTTTTCAAATTTGAACATATGTGAGAATCTCTTGCAGCACTGGTTGAAACAGATTTTTGAGCCCCAGCCTGCTGTTTTCTTTTTCAGCATGTCTGATCTGGAGCATTTGCAGTTCTAAAAAGTTCCCAGATGATGCTGACACTGCTGGTTCAGGGACGACACTTTGAGTACTGTTAATCTAGGTTATCAGAAATACAGCTACTTTTAGGGATGCTCTGTTTTGTTTTTCAAGCATTCCCCTCCACTTTATTCAGACTCTTAGCCATTTTTTCTAGCCTTCTCCCTTCCTCAGATATGTCCAAACTGCATCTCATGGAGGATGTAGACCAAAATAATAAGAATAACAAGAATGAAAATGATACTCCAGACCCTTAAATAGAACAAACTGGTAGTTGCCAGAGGGGAGAGGGGGATGGGGAAAATAGATAATGAGGATTAAGAGATACAAACTTCCAGTTATGAAATAAGTTAGGGAGGGGCACATGGGTGGCTCAGTTGATTGTCTGCCTTTGGCTCAGATCATGTTCCTGGGTCGTGGGATGGAGCCCCGTGGGGAGTTCCCTGCTCCGTTTGGAGCCTGCTTCTCCACCTCCCCCTGCCTGCCGCTTCCCCTGCTCATGCTCTCTCTCTCAAATAAATAAAATCTTAAAAATAAGTTGGGGAAATGAAAAGTACAATATAAAGAATATAGTCGATAATATTGTAATAATGTTACAGGTGACTACACTAATGGAGGTTAGCACAGAATTAATACGTTGTACACCTGAAAACTAATAAAACATTGTAACATTGTCAATTAAATTTCAATAAAAAGTGATACTCAAACTCAACATATTGTATACATTATGGAAAGCTAAAGTATGCCACTAATACCTTAATAAAGTGTGTTTTTTTAAATGAAAGTAAGACCTTGTGCCTGTCATTTTTCTACAAAATTTCAAGTATCTTGCTTGACTACTTAAGCTAAAAAGAAAAAAAGTGTGTTGGCAGGGGGCGCGGTGGACCTGAGAGTGTGCTCCAAACCCAGCCTCAGCAGCCGTGTAGTGCGGGTGACTTCATGGTGAGCTCTAGACCTGGTTTCTTGAGATGGCCCCTTTACCCTGGGATCTTGCCCAAGTAAGAAGGGTGTATCTCTGACCACGGACCAGTAGGCCCAAGTCTGGAGTCTTCCTAAGAAGTCCTGTGCAGCAGCAGGCTTGGGTTGCATTGGAAGGAGGGAGAGGTTAGGTGTTGAGGCAAGAGGACAGGGGAGTTACATAGAATTGGAGAGGGGAATCCCAGAGCACCTCAGGGCAGCTGCTCTGCACAGGCCCCAAGCTTGGCAGTGAGGGTTGGTTGGAGATGGTGGTCAAATGGCATTCTCTGAAAGTCAGATTGAATCACCAGATTGTGTTTTTTTAGGAGTACGAATTTTAATCCATGTCTAAAATGCAACTTCTGGGGCATCTGGGTGGCTCAGGTGGTTAAGCAACCAACTCTTGATTTCAGCTCAGGTCATGATCTCAGGATCATGAGGTCAGCCCCAAGAAGGGCTCCGCTCTGGGGCGAAGTCTCCTTGAGATTCTCTCTTTCGCTCTCCCTTTGCTCCTCCCCTGCTCTATAAATAAGTAGATAGATAGATAGAAAGGAAGGAAGAAGGGGTCACCTGGGTGGCTCAGTTGGTTAAGTGTCTGACTCTTGGTTTTGGCTTGGGTCATGACGGCAGGGTTGTAAGATTCAGCCCTACGTGGGGCCCTGTGCTCAACACTGAGTCTGCTTGAGATTCCCCCTTTCCCCTCCCGCATCCCAGTAAAAATATAAATACAGTAAGTCTTTAAAAAAAAAAAAAAAAGATAAAATGCTACTCCTTTTCTGAATTTCTGAGAATTGGCAGTGCCCTATTTTACTTTTCTTCAAAGCAAATGTTCAGCCAAGCCTTAAATTAGGACTTACCACTGTGTTACCTCTGCTAGCATGTTGCAGTGACAATGTTTGTATGTCCTTAAACTATCCTGTTCTCCCCCAGAAGTGGTCAGTTATTCAAGTTTTTTTTTTTTTCCCTGACAATCTTAAACCATTTTCCTTGTTGAGTATCTCATTTTCTGTAATACATTTTTTGTAAATAGATGTGTTCTTTGTAATTTTTTTAAAAGATTTTGTTTATTTATTTATTTATTTGACAGAGAGATCACAAGTAGGCAGAGAGAAAAGGGGAAGCAGGCTCCCTGCTGAGCAGAGAGTGGATGATGTGGGGCTCGATCCCAGGACCCTGAGATCATGACCTGAGCCGAAGGCAGAGGCTTAACCCACGGAGCCACCCAGGTGCCCTGTTCTTTAATTTTTTTCATGTTTCAAGGTAATAGCATTGTTTTATATTCCTCTGTGCTGCACACTCAGGTCTTAGCTCAGGGTCCTGCACCTAGCAAGTGCTCAAAAGATTTATGAACAGAGCTAATGGACAATTCCAAGTCTCCCCGATGCCTCCCCAGTCAGTATTCTTTACTTTCTCGAGTGACCTGGGATACATTTTTTAGTACTCTTCTGTACCTCATTTTTTTTTCTCTGTACCTCAATTTAAAATGGGCACATTCCTAGAGCCTACCCCCTAAGGTTGTTGTGGACTAAATGAGTTAACTTGTTGGATAGTATGTGGCTCATAACACTGTAGATGTGTCTTGCTACTATTTTGTTGTAATTAATCATCACATCATCATCATCATTGGAAGCAACTGGGGTGTATCGGGCACAGCATTGGACCTGAGTTAGAAAATGTGACACTAGGGGCGCCTGGGTGACTCAGTCGTTAAGCATCTGCCTTCGGCTCAGGTCATGATCCCGGGGTCTTGGGATTGAGTCTTGCATTGGGTTCCCTGATCAGTGGGGGGAGCCTGTTTCTCTCTCTCCCTCTGCCCCGCCCCCTGCTCGTGCACGCTCTTTCTCTCTCTGTCAGATAAATAAAAAAAGAAAGAAAATGTGATATTAGTTGTACAGTCTTTGGGGGACTTCACCTCCCCTCCCTGCTTCTCAGCTTGTCCTTAAAATGGGGGCTGCCATAGTCCCACCTGTAAGGGCTGATGTGATGCTGTGAGGTTTTCCTGAGTTAACATCTGTAAAGCACTTTGCACCATGCTGGGAATGCTTTAAAATGTGCAGTCCTGGAGCCCCCTGGGTGGTGCCGTCAGTTGAACTTCCCAATCTTGGTTTTTGATCAGGTCATGATCTTAGCTTCATGAGATCCAGCCCCACATGTAGTTCTGAGCTCGGAGAGGAGTCTGCCAGTTTCTTATCTCCCGCTGCTCCTCCCTGCTCTCGCTCCCTATCTCAAGTGAATAAATAAATCTTAAAAAAAAAAAAAAAGTGTGGTTCCAAGTCAGCCTAGGATTATTGGGGCGTTAGCCTTCAGTCGGGGATGGGGGAAGCTCTCCCCAGGAGCACCCTGGTAGGAGCGAGGGCTGCAAGGCCCTGCCCACCTCCCGGCGGGGTAGGTATGCATGCGGCGGCCACAAGGGGGCGGTGCTAGACTGCAGAGGGCGCCAGGGACCAGGCAGCGACTAGACCGTTTGAGCCTGTGGCCTGCCTGCCTCTCCTTTTCTTCCTTCTCCAGTGTTTGGAATTTCACAGCATTGGCCTCCAACCATGGCTTCTGCAACTGGGGTGGGTGAGCGGAAGTACTCGGCAAGAAGGGAGGTTGGCATCAGTGTCAGCTATGGTTAGGATCCTGAACCAATAGAAAATTTTTTAAATTTGTGCAATGTTTTAAAAATTGTGCAATGAGGGGCGCCTGGGTGGCTCAGTGAGTTAAGCCGCTGCCTTCAGCTCGGGTCATGATCTCAGGGTCCTGGGATCGAGTCCCACATCGGGCTCTCTGCTCAGCAGGGAGCCTGCTTCCTCCTCTCTCTCTCTCTGCCTGCCTCTCTGCCTACTTGTGATCTCTCTCTGTCAAATAAATGAATAAAATCTTTAAAAAAAAAATAAAATAAATAAAATAAAACTGTGCAATGAACAAACATCCTTGCATGGTTAGATTCAGGTACATCCCTTTAGGTAAAATATTACATAGGCCTTGCTATCTATTTCCCATTGTAGACTTGTAGCACTCTGGTGACACTAAGTTTGGGCACTGGGCTGCCTATGAACTTCCTGTCCTTCCTTTTATTGCCGCACCGAAACACTGAATCAGATCAAGATGCTATTCGAAGCAACCAGCTAAATCCAGGATGTGACAAATATCACAGTTTCTCCAGCAATCTATGCTATGGTATGTGTGGGGAGAAGATCAAAGAAGCAGAAGAATTGCTGGGTCATATACTAATTCTATTTTTTATTTTTATTTTTATTTTTTTGAGGAAACTCTATACTGTTTTTCACAGAGGCTGTACCATTTTACATTCCCACCAACAGTGCACAAATGTTCCAAGTTCTCCATATCCTCACCAATACCTATTGTTGTTGTTTTAAAGATTTATTTATTTTAAAATGATTTTTAAAAGATTTTATTTATTTATTTGAGAGAGAACATGAACAAGGAGAAGGTCAGAGGGAGAAGCAGACTCCCAAAGACTTATTTATTAAAAAAAAAAAAAAGATTTATTTATTTTAGAGAGCGAGCGGGGAAGGGACAGAGGGAATTGGGGGGAGAGAGAATCCTCAAGCACGCTCCTGCTGAGCGTGAAGCTTGCCGTGGGCGTCAATTCCAAGTCCTAAAATCCTGACCCCAGTGGAAATCCAGAGCCAGCTACCTAACTGACTGAGCCACCCAGATGCCCCAACACCTGTTGTTTTCTGTTTTTTAATAGTAAGAGTAGCTGTCCTAATGGATGTGAGGTGGTGTCTCTTTGTAGCTGTGATCCAAATTTCCCTAATGGTTAGTGATGTTGAGCATCTTTTTCATGTGCTTATTGGCCATTCATGTATCTTCTTTGGAGAAAAGTCTGTTCAAGTCCTTTGCCCATTTTGAGGCTGTTTGGTTTTTTTATTGTTGACTTTCAGGAGTTCTCTGTATATTCTGGATATTCATCCCTTATCAGATTTATTTATTTATTTCCTGAAAAACAGTGCTAGAGATTGTTTACAGATACATGCACAGAGAGTGGAAATATAAAGCCGTGTACAGGAATGACCAGTGTCATCGAGGAGTGACGTTTGAAGCAGGGGGTTAGGATAGGGAAAGGCACATAGGAGGCTTCACTCAACAGCTGTTGGGTTTTATTTCTTAGAGTAGGTCATAGTTAAATAGTGCTCACTATGTTACCAACTTTCCTTTTTGTGTGTTCTCCTGAGAATATTTCACACATTTAGAAAAATAAGGTATAGCAAGCACTTGGCTGGCTCAGTCAGTAGAGCATGCAACTCTTGATTGCAGAGTTGTGAGTTCGAGTCCTGTTTTGGGTACAAAGACTACTTTAGAAAATAAATAAATAAATAAATAAATAAAACGTAGCTTCTTAAAGGAAAAAAAAAGGCCTTAATTCATTAAGCAAGTCCTTTGCCATGAACTACTAGGTTCAAAAAGATCAACATACATAATTGACTTTAATCATCACCTCATTTCTCTCCTCATCTGCCACCACTCTGCCCTTTGTCCACCTCAATCATACTGGGCTTCCTACTGCCTTTTTAAAGAGTGTGGCCTTGTCCTGCTACAAGACCTTTGCACTTGCTGTTTCTTCCACTTGGAATCTCTTCCCTATGAAGAGCACAGTTTCCTTCCTCACCTCCTTCAGGTCTTTTCTCAAAGAGCACCTTTCCAAGGGCACCTGGGTGGCTCAGTTAGTTGAATGACTGCCTTTGGCGCAGGTTGTGGTCCTGGAGTCCTGGGATGGAGTCTCGCGTCAGTCTCTGGGCTTGATGGGGAGTCTGCTTCTCCTTTTGACCCTCCCCCTCTCTCATGCTCGCTCTCAAATAAATAAAATCTTAAAAAGAGAGAGAGAGAGAGAGAATACCTTTCCAGCAAAGCCTTCCTTGACTAACCTATCTCTCTTACCCTGCTCTACTTTTTCCTCTTAGCATCTGTCACCTTCTGACAGATTCCAAAATTTATTGGCTTACTATGTCCGTCTCTCCTCAATAGGATGTAAACACCAAAAGAGCAGGGATTTTTGTCTGCTTTATTCACTGCTGTATTCCCAGCACCTCAGACAACTTGGTACGTGGTATAGCACTTAATACATATAGGCTGAATCAGCGAATGGATGGATTTGTTATCTATTAGTGCGTTACAAATTACAACTTCAACCACAAGCATTCACTCATATCGTTTCTGAGGGTCGTGCATATAGGAGCAGCTTAGCTGGGCGGTTCAAGCTCAGGTTTCCCCATGAAACTACAGTCAAGCTGTTAGAGCTGTAGCAGTCACAGGGCCTGGCTGGGGCTGTCAATCCCACTTCCAAGCTCACACACATGGTTGGAGGCCAGCCTCGTTCCTCACTGGCTGTTGGCCAGAGGTTTCAGTTCCTAGCTACAGCGGCCCCTCCACAGGGCTGTCTCATGTCATGGCAGCTGGCTTCCCCCAAGGTGATGAGAGCATGAAAAGAAAGAAGGGGGAGAGACGGAGAGTGGAAGTGAGGCAGGGAAGAGAAAGAAAGAAAAAGAGGAAAGAGGGAGGGAGGGGACAAAAGCACTTGTGACAAAAGACACAGTCTTTTACAGTCTTTTATTACCTTATCACAAAAGTGACTTAGCATCTGTAGCAAACAAAATCACGGTCTCCAAAGATGTTCAAGTCCGAATCCCTAGAACCTGTGAATATGTTACCTGACATGGCATAGGGATTCAGCAGATTAAGTTAAGGCTTTTGTTAAAGTGAGGGAGATTATCCTGCATTAGCCCCATGGGCCCAAAGTAATCACGGAGTCCTTATTAAGAAGGAGGGAGCAGAGCAGTTGGTGACAAAAAAGCAGAGGTGACTGTGGGAGCAGAGGTTGGAGTGATGTGAAGATGAGGAAGGGGACATGAGCAGAAGAACTCAGGCGTCCTCTCCAGGCTGGAAAAGGCAAGGAAATGGATTCCCTCTGGAAACTTCCAGAAGGAACACAGCCCTGTGGACAACTTGACTTTGGCCCAGTAAGACCCATGTTGATGTCTGACCTCCAGAATTCCAAGGTCGTAGCTGTGTGCTGTTTGAAGCCATGAAGTGTGTGGTGATTATTTTCCAGTTGGAAGAGGAAATGATTATACCATCACTTCGGCCCCATTGGACTGGTTAGAAGTGAATCAGCCAACATTCACAGGTTGTGAACACCAGGACGCATGATTGTTGGGGGGTGCTTTGGAGGCTGCCTACTACAATGAATGAGTTATTATTTTTTTTTTTTAAAGATTTTATTTATTTATTTGACAGAGAGAAATCACAAGTAGATAGAGAGGCAGGCAGAGAGAGAGAGAGAGAAGCAGGCTCCCTGCTGAGCAGAGAGCCCGATGCGGGACTTGATCCCAGGACCCTGAGATCATGACCCGAGCCGAAGGCAGCGGCTTAACCCACTGAGCCACCCAGGCGCCCTGAATGAGTTATTATTAACTCTTCTTTATAGATAGGTAAACTGAGGCTCAGAGGAGAGAAGCAACTTGCCTGAAATCATATAACAATGATGGCGGAGCCGGTTGCATCTGATGCTCAGAACAAATTCCAGACTCTTGACAAATAGCTGGAGCGACTGTCTGATCCGGGGCCTGCCAGCCTCCCTCATCGGCACAGACACAGCCCATTGATTCCCACCACAGAGCTCTTACACCTGCTGTTTCTTCTCCAAAATTGCCCTTCAGTGAGTTGGCTCTTTCTCAGCTTCAGGTCTCAGTTCAAATACAAGTCTTCCCTGATAACAAAATAACTCTTCTTCACCCCTTTTTACTTTATCTTTACTTTGTTTGTTTACTGTCCAATGTCTGTTCCCATTACGCTGAGCTTTTCTGAGGGCAGGGGTTCCCTCCGCTGTATCCATTGCTGTATCCCCAACCTTGACACATAGTAGGTCCTCAGTAAGTCTTTGCTGAATGGATGAATGAGCGAATTCACAGGGAGGTAAAACAATCTATTCAACTCCCTTCTCTAGGCATCTTGAAATAACGGTTCTTACCTGGCCAGCTTATGAAGACTAAAAGAAAGAAATAAAAGAAGTCACAAGGCCTCGAGCCACAAGATATATATATATATATATATATATATATTTTTTTTTTTTTAAAGATTTTATTTATTATTTATTGGACAGACAGATCACAAGTAGGCAGAGAGGCAGGCAGAGAGAGAGGAGGAAGCAGGCTCCCCGCTGAGCAGAAAGCCCGACGAGGGGCTCCATCCCAGGACCCTGGGATCATGACCCGAGCCGAAGGCAGAGGCTTTAACCCACTGAGCCACCCAGGCGCCCCGATATATATTTTTTTAATGAGAGTTTCAGTTCTTTAACCACCAACAGGCTGGACTTGGGGGTGTTCATGGGGCTTTGGGCTGTGAGAGTCCTTTGTCTCCGGAAAAGGCAGAATCCTGGCAGGAAGGGTGAGCAATCCACCAGCACCACTATTTGGGTAATAACTAAGCCTTTTCTTCCCAGGCTGGTTCTTCTGGTTCCCACACCCCTGCCCTCAGGCAAAAATCCTCCCTACTTAGCCAGGAACTGGAGCTCTCTGAAGATTGCAGGTCAACCCTGAATTGAATGAGGGTTGTTGGGGGGGGGGGGGGGGACCTGGGTTAGGGCTGAGTTCTTTTTCTTTCGTTTTTTTTCCTTTCTTTCTTTCTTTTTTAAAAGATTTTATTTATTTGACAGAGAAAAACACAGCAAGATAGAGAACACAGCAGGGGAGTGGGAGAGGGAGAAGCAGGCTTCCTGCTAAGCAGGGAGCCCATGTGGGGCTTCATCCCATGATCATGACCTGAGCTGAAGGCAGACACTTAGCGACTGAGCCACCCAGGCACCCTGGGCGGCTGGATTCTTATGATCTTGGACAAAGAACCTGTTTTCTCAATCTCTCTCCCTCTTTTGGGGGGAAGGGAGAACTTGAGGAAAGAGAGTTGAATTAATTATCTGAGTTCACTCTCATTGTTGGTTTGTGTAAGACTCCCCACCTCCCCAACTCTGTCTAGTAAACATTTTTTTTTTTAAAAGATTTTATTTATCTATGTGAGAGAGAGAGAGAACAAGTGAAGGGGACGGGCGGAGAAAGAGGGAGAAGCAGGCTCCCCATGCAGAGCTTGATCCCGGGACTTGGGAATCATGACCTGAGCTGAAGTCAGGCTCTTAACTGACTGAGCCACCCAGGATGGCCCTGAATTTCGTAGCATTTTTATGTGTTACAAAATATTCTCTTAATTTTTGCCCCACCATTTAACAATGTAATAATCATTATTAGCTCATGAGCCAAGCTGCACGAAGACAGGACAAGTCAAACTTGGCCCATAGACCTGTGTGCGTTGAGCGCTGGTCTATTTCATTGTTTTGGTCTATTTCGTTATTTTGAACCACTGCATAATGACTCCATAGTTCCAAAATATCCCATACCTTGCATATCGGTTCCCATTGAGGGGTATTTGTTTCTCTCCTATTCCCAGCTACCACAAGCAACAGCTGCTGCGAACTTCCTTGGTTATGTGGGAAGATCCCCAGAATATTTGCCTCAAATTGCTGGGTTCGGGGGTATTGGTTTACACTCCGCAATAGAGCATGGAAGCCCCATTCCTCCACATCCTCCTGACACGTGGTGTTTTCCAACGTTCTAACATTTGCTGATCTGAATTGGTATCTCGTCCTTGTTTTGGCTTGGATTTCCCTAGTAGCTAACAAATGTGAACATCTCTTGGTATGCTAACCTCAATTTAAGTTCCTGCTCTCGATTATCTATTCGTGTTCCTCACCCATTTTTCCATTAGACGTTTCTGACTTCTTATTGGGAAGACTTCCCCTTCCTGGGCCTGTTTCCCCACCATGCACCACCATTACCTACAGAGCTTTTCTGAAAATCTCCATGTTTCAAATACTGAGAATTGGGCCTTGGGTTGGGTTTTTATGTATATTATCTCATTGTAGAAGGCCAATACTCAGGGACTATAACTGAGACTCCTGGTTCCGGGAGGTTGATTACCAGCCCAGGACCACCCACGGGGATTATGGGCTTGAGCAGATGCTGAAGCTGAGCACCGCTGGGAAGAGCTTGGACTGTGAATCGGAGGAAGACAGCAAACGGCACGTCTGGGTCAAATTGAAAATGTTTCTAAACAATAAGAGGCAAGATGCTGGAGAGAACCTGGCCTTCTTTTTCCAGCTGGTGCAAGGGAAACTAGTTCTAAACCTTTCCAAATGGCTGTTTGACCATTATGTGGCAGAAGCCTTCAACACCTGCTTTTCACTCAGCAAATTTCCTAGGAGTTTGTCGGGAAACAGTAATTGACGAAAGGCCAGGAGAAACGTGTTTGGTGGTTCAGGGGGAAAACAATCACTCCCCAACTTCCCACTTTAGGGGATGGACTTCTACATGTGCTATCTTAAGAAAGATATTTTGGGGCGCCTGGGTGGCTCAGTGGATTAAGCCTCTGCCTTCGGCTCAGGTCATGATCTCTGGGTCCTGGGATCAGGGTCCTGGGATCGAGCTCCACATCAGGCTCTCTGCTCAGCAGGGAGCCTGCTTCCTCCTCTCCCTCTGCCTCCCTCTCTGCCTACTTGTGATCTGTCAAATAAATAAGTAAAATCTTAAAAAAAAAAAAAAAAGATATTCTATAGGACTTCTAATACCATGGAAAAATTTTAATAATTCACTTAAGATGGAGGGGAGAGATCCAGAGTGGATACAGAATAACCCCCTTTTTATAAGGAAAATATATAGGTGAGTAGAAAACACTGGGAAAATGTTTTAATGTATTGCTATGGGCTGTGGGCTGTTTTTAGTGCTTTACAACTTCACCTAATTCTCACAGAACAATTTGGCTGTTGTTATTCCCATTTTACAGGTGAAGAAACTGAGGTCAAGAGACAAAATGAACTGCCCAGGATCACACAGATGGTAAGTGACGAGCCCAGGATTTGAACCCAGGCAGCGAGCTCACCACAAAATATTCCCCAAAGTCATCTGTATCTTCACTCCTGGGGAGTGAGACCAGGGTGATCCTTATTTCCTGATTCGTCTACAATTATTTTTTTTAGAAGGGATTCTCCCTACCCTAGCCTCCTTGTAGTGACTGAGGCCTTTGAAAAATAAAATCAGGAGATGTTGGGGTAAGGAGTATTGTGGGGAAAAGAATTAGGAATAGGATGGTCCTACCCCAGCCCCGAATGCTCTCTATTCGTTCATGTCAAGGAAATCAAAGGTCAGGTATCAGCTATACAACGTTGGACCCGTTCCTTACCCTTCCCAGGTCCTTTTCCAGATATGTCATACGGGCGGAATTTCTGCAGAAGCCTCCCTCTTTTCCATCCATTCCCAGCACCCTGAGTCAGGCAGGAGGAGGGGAGCCTTGCTCAGCAGTGCTGGGAAGGAAAGAAGGGAGAGGGGCGTGGCAGAGGAGCGAGAACAGGGAGCGGCAGGTCTGGGGAGGGGTCTGCTCCGGCACCGCCTCTCCGCCGGGGCTTGGAGGAGTGACGACCTCGGCTCTGAATGTAGTAAATGGGAAGAGACCCGGGCTCTGTGCATACCTCTGGGTTGGTTACCTACATCCTAGAACAAGTCAGTCCCTTCTCGGGCCTTGGCTTTCTCAGAGGCGGCAGGGATTCATGCCTGGCTGTTTGTGACATCAGGAGGAAAGGTGCTTTGTGAAAGTCTAAACAAGGACAGGCCGCCTCTGGGGTCAGCAAATGACAATGCACCTCCCGTCAAGCCTCTCTCAAGGCCTCATGGAGACCTAATTCACTTACCACTCAGTTGACCCGTTTGGAGTGTATATGTCCGTGGATTTTAGTATATTCACAGAGCTGTGCTACCATCACCACAATCAGTTTTGGAACTTTTTACCACCCCAAAGGAAACCCCATGTGCTTCAGCCATCACCGCCCGGCCCCTCACCCCCTCCACCCCAGCGACAACTCCTATGCCTTCTGTCGCTACAGACATTTCCTCTCCGTGTAATCCTACAATATGCCCTTTGTCCTTCACTCAGCATATTTTCAAGGCTCATCCGTATTGTAGCATATATAAAACTCATTCCTTTTTACAGCTGAACAGTATTCCATTGTATGGCTTTACCATATTTTGTTTCTCTGTTCATTACTTGATGGGCATGTGTGTTTTTTTCTACTTTTTGGCTTTTGTGAGTAGCCCAGCTCTAAACTTTGAGGCACACATTTTGTCTTCATTTCTTTTGGATAGAGGAGTGGAATTGCTGGGTCAAAAAGTAATTATGTATCACATTTTGAGGCAACCCCTGCTGCCTCAAATTAACCCCTGTTTTATGTCTTAATCCCTCCAGGAATTAAGAATGGTGTTGGGTTTGTTTGTTTTTTTTAATGTTTTTAAATGGTTGGGAAAATCAAAAGGAGAATGATATTTTGCAACACGTGAAAATTAGACATCAAATTTCAGTGGCCACTAATAAAGTTTCACTGAACAGTTATGTCATTCCTTCACGTGTCGTCTGTGGTGCTTTTGAGCTACAGTGGTAGAATTGTGTAACGTGACAGGCCTACAAAGCCTAAAATATTTACGATCTGATCTTTTATAGAAAATGTTTGCCAACTCCTGAACTCTAGGTTGGTGTCGTTATTATTAATTATTTATTAATAATTAATATGCCTCCTTGGTGGAGGCAGCTCTGGTAGGTACTGCCTCAATGGGAACAGGACTCAGGTTGCCAGCCCCTCTCTGCCAGGTCCTGACCAAGGAGCATAAAGGCATGAGAGCCTCACAACCCCATTTTCTGGACTGAAAAACTGAGTCCTGCGAGAGGGCTCAGGCTCTTGCAAGATGAGGAGGAAGCGAGGGCTTCTGGTTCTTCTCCTGGACAGCCTCCTCCCCTCTAGCTAAGAAGACCAGCTGTGAATAATTCATGGTTGGCGTTTGCAGAGCACTCCGTCTTTTCAGAGCACTTTGATCATCATTAATTAGTCAGAACCTGGCTCCAGCTGTCGCCTATTAAAACGCAAACAGCAGTGGCTTTGATGGCTCCATCCTGAAACCTGGAAGCTTCCATTTCCATTCCAAGGCTTTGTACCAGAGAGAGTCCTTCTCTCTGCCCATCACACATCACTTCTTAAAGCCCTAGAATCCACTGAATTGGCCCCAAATCAGGTTTCTTGGAGGAAAAAGTCCAGTGCCAGGATTGGAGTCCTACCCTCATAGCTGGTGTCTTCTGAGAAGTCACGTCCCCTCTCTGCCCCTCAGTGTCTTCATTGGGAAGGTGCAGGTAAGGATGCCTGTCTCTGGGGTTGTTGTGGGGATTAACCAAGTTTGTACTTATAAAAGTGTTCTGGAAGGAACCCTCAGAAACTGCTGACAGAAAGGTAAAACGGCATAGCCACTTTGGAAAAAATTCTGAGTTCCTCAAATGATTAAATGTGAAGTCACTGTATGACCCAGTAATTCCACTCCTAGGTATGTATTTGAGAGAAATGAAAAACCTGTAGACAAACATTCATAGCAACATTATTCAGAATAGCCAAAGAGTAGAAATGGCCCAAATGCCATCAGCTGAAGACAAAATGTGGTATATCCATGCACTGGAGAATTACTCAGCCATAAAAAGTAATGGAGTTTGGCAACAGATAACCTGCCTCAACAGAGACAAACCTGAAAACATGATGTTAAGTGAAAAAAGCCACGCACAAAGAGGCCACATGTGGTGTGACTGTGTTTATATGAAACGTCCAGAGTGGGCAAATCCATGGAGATAGAAAATAGAGTAGTGGTTGCCAGGGGCTGGGGAGGAGATGAGAGTAACTGTGAATGGACACGAGCCTCTGTGTGGGGTGATGGAAACGTTCTGAAATGAATCGTGGTAATGTTCACCCAACTCGGTGAATATATTAAGAACCAGCGAATGGCGTGCTTCACATAGACAAATTTTTTATGTAAGTGATACCTTAATAAAGCTGTTTTTTTAAGAGGGCTCTGAAAACTGTAAAGCGATGAGCCCAGTGATACTCACCTGCATCTCGGGTCATCTAGCCTAATGGACGGAGCTGAGTGTTCTGACCAGTCAGTTTAGGGTAGTTCTTAAGACTGGAAATCAGAGACACCTGGATATCTTGCCATCTATGACCTCGGGCAAATCATTTAACTTTCTGATCCTCAGGTTGCCTATCAGTAAAACTGGATGATAATCTCTGTGTCGCGGCACCTGAGTGGCTTAGTCAGTTAAGTGACTGATTGCTGATTTCAGCTCAGGTCACGATCTCAGGGTCCTGAGTTCAAGCTCCATATTGGGCTCCATCCTGAGTGTGGAGTCTACTTAAAAAATAATAACTGGGGCACCTGGGTGGCTCAGTGGGTTAAAGCCTCTGCCTTCGGCTCGGGTCATGGTCCCAGGGTCCTGGGATCGAGCCCTGCATCGGGCTCTCTGCTCAGCAGGGAGACTGCTTCCCTTCCTCTCTCTCTGCCTGCCTCTCTGCCTACTTGTCATCTCTGTCTGTCAAATAAATAAATAAAGTCTTTAAATAATAATAATAATAATAACGTGGAATAATCTCTGTCTCTTAGGACTGTTGTAACAATATTATAGGAACATGCTGAGCTTGCTACAGGACACTAGTAGGTGCCTGGTGAATGATTTCCTCGTGGAGTTCCCTGACCCTCCCCGCTGCTCCTGGCTGTTCCAGGGAACAAGTCCACGCCACTCCAGCCCCTCAGAACCTACTATTTCCAAAAATGGCCTGATTTGTAGAAATTATCTGCAGCATCTGTTAAAAATACAGATTCCAGCACCCCACTTCAGACCCAATGATCAGAACCTATATGTTTTTATTAAAGATTTTATTTATTTATTTGACAGAGAGAGATCACAAGTAGGCAGAGAGGCAGGCAGAGAGAGAGAGGGAAGCAGGCTCCCTGCTGAGCAGAGAGCCCGATGTGGGACTCGATCCCAGGACCCCGAGATCATGACCTGAGCCAAAGGCAGCGGCTTAACCCACTGAGCCACCCAGGTGCCCCCCCCATTTTTTTTTTTTTTAAAGATTTTATTTATTTAGAACCTATATTTTTTTAAAACTCTCTGGGTAAGTCCTATAATCAGCAAAGTTTGGGAAATGGGAGGGGTCCAATTTGATGTTATTTTCCTTCTTTTTTTTTTTTAAGATTTTATTTATTTGACAAAGAGAGAGACAACAAGAGAGGGAACACAAGCAGGGGAAGTAGGAGAGGGGGAAGCAGGCTTCCTGCTGGGCAGGGAGCCTAATGTGGGGAGTGATCCCCGCACCCGGGGACCATGACCGGAGCCAAAGGCCGATGCTTAAGGACTGAGCCGCCCAGGCGCCCTCCTTATTTAAACCCTTCCCCACAAATGGTTAAACTTCCGTGGTTTGCTATTTCACTCTGACTTGCCACTCTGTCTCTATTTAAGAGCTCATGCTCTTGACTTCAGTAACACTTGAAAATTTGCAACTTCTTCATACTCTAATTCGGGGCTAGAATTGGTAACATTAATAACAGCTGCTGTGGTGAACCTGCACATGCTTGGCCCCTGGCACCTTCCTGTCCTCACAGCAGCCTTGGGAGTAGGCTTAAGTAAGTTAAATAACTTACCCGAGGGTTTTAGGAGAGTGAGTGGCAGATAATTTCTGCAAATCAGTTCTACATGACCCCAAAGCCAGGCTAATTAACCTTACACTCTACTGTATGCTGCGTTGTCCCAGCTCTTCATATGAGCAAACAGGAGCTCAGAGACATCAAAGTACTTTTCAAAGATCACACAGCAGCTTCTTCACTAACAAGTCGAGGCTGGGGTTCAGACCTCTGTGCCCTGCAGTCTGGGCCTTCCTCACTCTGTCATATCGTGACATGAATCCCACTCAGTGACTTTACCGACAAATACCATACAGAAAGGAAAAAACCTGAATGCCTTTTGGGGTCAACTTAATGTGCTTTTTTTTTTTTTTAACTTCTCGAAAACATTCCCAGTGACTCATAATAGTGGTTAACACTTGCTGAGCATTTCCCTTGTGCCAAGCATTGTTTTAATCACTGTATTTCTATTAACACACTTAGATCCTTACAACAGATGACATGGGTGCCATTATCATGATTATCTTCCCCCCTATTTTATAGATGGGGAGACTGAAGCTCCAAACCATGAAGCAGTGTGCCTGAAGTCAGAGAGCATTAGATTCAAGATTGATATCCCAGCAGGGTAGCTTTGAGACCTGTGCTGCTGCTTGTTTGGGAGGATGTTCATAAACAGTATGATTGATTATATGGAAAAATGGAAAACCGGCTACATGCCCAAACACAGGGCCCTGACCATACAAATCATGGTGCACTTTTTGAATGAAATACTCTGAAATCATTAAGTATGATGCTGGGGCAAAACTTTCAGTGATCTAGAATGTGAAAAAGCCAGGTTAAAAATAGTATTGCTCAGGGGCACCTGAGTGGCTCAGTGGGTTAAAGCCTCTGCCTTCGTCCCCGGTCATGGTCCCAGGGTCCTGGGATCGAGCCCCACGTCAGGCTCTCCATGCTCAGCGGGGAGCCTGCTTCCCTTCTTCTCTCTCTGCCTGCCTCTCTGCCTACTTGTCATCTCTGTCTGTCAAATAAATAAATAAAATCTTAAAAAAAAAAAAAAGTCAAAGTCAAGAAAGAAAAAGACTAAGACACTGTTCCCCTTTAAAGGAGGTTGAAACGATATGACAACTACATGCCAAGCAAGATCCAGTTAGATACTGGCATGGGAAAAGGTTATATAAATAGAGAGAGAGCTGATTGATTGGTTTAAATATGGACTGTAGATTAGTACTGTTAATAATAGTACTGTTGCAATATTAAATGCCCTGAGTTTGCTAATTGGTCTGTGGTTAGGGATGGAAATCTCTTAGGAAATTCACACTGCAGTATTTAGGGGTTAAAGGGCATAATGTCTCCAATTTAATCTCAGATTGTTCAGAAAAATGCACATGCCTATATAAATATTTACACTAATAGAGAAAATGATAATGCAAATGGCAAATGACTGGTTAATATAGGCAGGAGAGTTTCTGGGAGTTTACTGTACAATTCTTACAACTTTTGAATAGGCTTGAAGTTATATCAAAATTGTAAATTAATAAAGTAGACATGGAAGGGAACACACACACATAAACACCTCTGGGAATAGTACTACAAAAGAAGATACGAGAAAGACAAGCTCTTTCAAACAGCCTTTGAAAGGTAATAAAATAGTGGTAACCTGAAAGTGAAAGAAAGTGGAGGGCAGTATACCAAGTGTCAGGGCGTCCAGGAGGTCCTGGGACCCAGCGGTGACATGTGAGGCCTCCAGCCCTAGGGAGCATGGATGGAATCCACACTCTGCTCTTTACGAGACATGACACCCTACGTGGGTTACTTACAGTCTCTGTGTCCCTGTTCCCGCCCTCCCCTGTGCGGTGGGGAGAGCAGAGCCTACTGGAAGGGGAGTCACCTGAGTCACTGGAGTCTAAAGCCTTTGGGACCGTGTGGGCTCAGGCCCCTGAGGCTCACATAAATACCAGCCATTAGGTGGGACGGTGGGTGAAGTAGTCGATGTATATTTTACTGAGATGTAATTGACGTAGAGCATTATATTAGTTTCAGGCGTACAACAGAATGATTCAGCATTTGTACATTCTGAGCTGTGATCACCAAAACAAGCCCAGGTGATATCCATCACTACATGTAGCTACACATTTTTTTTTTCCTCGGGAGGAGAACTTTTAGGATGTATTCCCTTAGCAACTTTCAAATACACAGTACAGTATTAGCTATAGTTATCGTACTGTGCAGCACAGGCCTTACAACTGAAAGTGTGTGTGTTGTGACCTCCTCACCCGTTTTGCCTACCCCACATCTGACAACCGCCTATGTGTTCCCTGTGTCTATGAGTTGAGTTTTGCTTTTGTTTTTAGGCTCCGTATATAAGTGAGAGCATATGGTATTTGTCATTCTACGATTTATTTGACTTAGCATAATGCCCTCAGTGGACGTATTTTTTAAACTCCTTAAAGGGAGTACACACTAATTTTGTAAGTAGAGCAACAAAACATGAAAGAAAAATATAATGAATATATATATTTTTAGAGGGTGAGGAGAGATGCCTTTCCAATGGCTCAGCTTTTCCTTTTTTGTCCTGCCTCTCTCTCTCTCCCCTCCTCTTGCCCCTCCGCCCAGGGCCCTTTCCTCTCCCCCACCAGATTGCATTCCTCACTTTTTCTCCCCAAAGAACTATCATTAAGCTCTTACTCTGTAATTGCCATTTCATGGTTCTCCATCTGAAATCCTGCTTAGCCTGCTTTCCATCTCCTCAGCCTAGGGAAGCAGAGGTGGGTAGGATTCAGCACAACGCAGGATGGGCCTGTGCTCTAAGAATGTGACCTCTTTGTTGAATATGTGCTCTTTGTGCCCTGGGCACCTTGCGTGTGCTCAGCCCTTTCACTGTAGAGCCCTGTTTAATCCCCACAACAACCGAAGCTCCGAGATGTAGAGTAGGTCACCCACAGACCTCACAGGTAGTTGATGGAGCTGGCATTTAAATCCAGTTTGATCTGGCCTCAAAACTGGGAAACTGGGAGGTGACACTCCTGTCACCTGAAGGGGCTTGTATATTCCGAACTCCCCACAGGAGACACCAGTGCTGTAGCGATATTTTGATATCGAAACTGGCCGTCCTGATCCCTCCCCGTGACTTCTTCCTTCATGAGATGACTTTGCAGCTCCTCCATCTTAAAGGCAGAGTCTATTTCTGCAGCCTTTGAATCCAGACCAGACTCAGAGTCCAGGGGCTAGGGATGGTGGACCACACCTCAGCCCCGGGAAAACTTGCCTACTCCAGCTTTCTCTCTGCACACTGCCTCTTCTGTGAAAACAGTCCCAGGCTAGACTGTTGGAGCATCGTGACCCAGTCAGCCCTGCTGCCCACCCAGAAGCCACATGTGTAGACGAGGCCATCCTGGACCCACCAGCCACCAGCGGCCTGCTGGCTGCCTGTAGATACATGAGTGGGCCTGGTAGAGATTAGGTGAAGTTGCTCCGGTCAGCAGAATTACCCGTCTGGCCCACAGATCCACGAGCAATTGTTTCCAGCCACTGAGTTTGGGGATGGTTTACTGTACAGTAATAGCTACCCAATACAGCCCGTTAGAGAGGAGACAGGGCGGGAGGTGGCTGGGATGACCCCAGTGCTCCAGAGGAAAGAACACCCTTAGCAAACAACTATTTAATGCTTGCTGTGTGCTGGGCATTTTTAATTCCATTATCACAGCAACCTTAATGGGGTAGGTTCTTCTATTGCCTCATTCTATTTAACGTATTTTTATTTTATTCTATTTTAAGTAGGCCTCATGCTCAACGTGGGGTTTGAACTCATAACTCTGAGATTAAGAGTTGCATACTCTACCAACTGAGCCAACCAGGTGCCCCTATTGTCCCCATCCTATAAATGGGGAGACTGAGGCAGAGAGGTAAATAATTTGCTCAGAATCTCACAGCTAGTAAATGACAGGCATTTAGTTAATTAACAAGATGTAAAAAATAGAAAGGAGCGCTACCTTGTGAACATACTGGGGATAAATTTGGACATTCAGAAACCTGGATGATGGAGGGGCACTTGGGGGCACTCGGTTAAATATCTGACTCTTGATCTCAGCTCAGGTCTTGATCTCAGGGTCATGAGTTCAAGCCCCAAGTTAGGCTCCATGCTGGATGGGGAGCCTACTTTAAAAAAAAAAAAAAAAAAAAGGAGGGGCACCTGGGTGGCTCAGTCATTAAGCATCTGCCTTCAGCTCAGGTCCTGATCCTAGGGTTCTGGGATCGAGCCCCGCATCGGGCTCCCTGCCCTGTGGCAAGCCTGCTTCTCCTTCTCCCACACCCCCTGCTGGTGTTCCCTCTCTCACTGTGTCTCTCTCTGTCAAATAAATAAATAAAATCTTTAAAAAAAAGAAAAGAAAGGAAGAATGATGAATGATGAAGGTACTTCCCCACTGAACGAACAGTCAGTTGGAGAGTAGTACTTTGGGAAAATAGATCCTTTTTTTTTTTTTTAAAAAAGATTCTATTTATTTATTTGATAGATCACAAGTAGGCAGAGAGACAGGCGGAGAGAGAGGAGGAAGCGGGCTCCCTGCAAGCAGAGAGCCCAATGCGGGGCTCAATCCCAGGACCCTGAGATCATGACCTGAGCTGAAGGCAGAGGATTTAACCCACTGAGCCACCCAGTCACCCCTCCTTTTTTTTTTTTTTTTTTTAAACATGTAATGTATTATTTGTTTCAGCGGCACAGGTCTGTGATTCATCAGTCTTAACACAATTCATAGGCTCAGCATAGCACATACCCTCCCCAATATCCATCACCCAGCCACCCCATTTCTCCCACCCTCTCTCACTCTAGCAACCCTCAGTTTGTTTCCTGAGATTAAGAATCTCTTATGGTTTTTCTCCCTCTCTCATTTCATCTTATTTCATTTTTCCCTCCCTATGATTCTCTGTTTTGTTCCTCAAATTCTCCATATCATTGAGATCATATGGTAATTGTCTTTCTCTGATTTATTTCACTAAGCATGATACCCTCTAGTTCCATCCACATTGTTGCAAATGTCAAGATTTCACTTTTTGATGTCTGCATAATATTCCTGTGTATATATACCACATTTTTTTTTTATCCATTCATCTGCTGATGGACATCTAGGCTCTTTCCTTAGTTTAGCTATTGTGGACATTGCTGCTATAAACATTTGGGTGCATGTGCCCTTTCGGATCACTGCATTTATATCTTTGGGATAAATACCCGATAGTGCAATTGCTGGGTTGTAGGGTAGCTCTATTTTCAACGTTTTGAGGAACCTCCGTGTTGTTTTCCAGAGTGGCTGCACCAGCTTGCGTTCCCACCAGCAGTGTAGGAGGGTTCCCCTTTCTTTGCATCCTCGCCAACACCTGCTGTTTCCTGACTTGCTAATTTTAGCCATTCTGACTGGTGTGAGGTGGTATCTCACTGTGGTTTTGATTTGTATTTCCCTGATGCTGAGTGATGTTGAGCACTTTTTCATGTGTCTGTTAGACATCTGGAGGTCTTCTTTGCAGAAATGTCTGTTCGTGTCTTCTGTCTATTTCTTTCTTTTTTTTTTTTAAAGATTTTATTTATTTATTTGACAGAAAGAGATCACAGTAGGCAGAGAGTCAGGCAGAGAGAGAGAGGTGGAAACAGGCTCCCCACTGAGCAGAGACCCCGATGCGGGGCTCGATCCCAGGACCCCGGGATCATGACCTGAGTTGAAGGCAGCGGCTTAACCAACTGAGCCATCCAGGTGCCTTGTGCTGTTTCTTTAAAGGCTCAGGCTTAACCCACTGAGCCACCCAGGCGCCCCTCTTCTGTCCATTTCTTGATTAGATTATTTGTTCTTTGGGTGTTGAGTTTGATAAATTCTTTATAGATTTGGATACTAGCCCTTTATCTGATATGTTGTTTGTAAATATCTTCTCCCATTCTGTCGGTTGTCTTTTGGTTTTGTTGACTGTTTCCTTTGCTGTGCAAAAGCTTTTGGTCTTGATGAAGTCCCAATAGTTCATTTTTGCCCTTGCTTCCCTTGCCTTTGGCAGTGTTTCTAGGAAGAAGTTGCTGCTGCTGAGGTCAAAGAGGTTGCTGCCTGTGTTCTCTTCAAGGATTTTGATGGATTCCTGTCTCACATTGAGGTCTTTCATCCATTTTGAGTCTATTTTTGTGTGTGGTGTAAGGAAATGGTCCAGTTTCATTCTTCTGCATGTGGCTGTCCAATTCTCCCAACACCATTTGTTGAAGAGACTTTTTTCCATTGAACATTCTTTCCTGCTTTGTCTAAGATTCGTTGACCACAGACTTGAGGGTCCATTTCTGGGCTCTCTGTTCTGTTCCATCAATCTATGTTTTTGTGCCACTACCATACTGCCTCGATGATTACAGCTTTGTAATAGAGCTTGAAGTCCGGAATTGTGATGCCACTAGAGTTGGTTTCCTTTTTCTTTTTTAATAACTATTTTTCTTAAGATTTTATTTATTTATTTGAGAGAGCAAGAGAGAACACAAACAGGGGAACAGCACGCAGAGGGAGAAGCAGGCTCCCCACTGAGCAAGGAGCCCAACACAGGGCTCAATCCCAGAATCCTGGGATCATGACCCGAACTGAAGGCAGACGCTTAACCCACTGAGCCACCCAAGGTGCCCCTGGTTTCCTTTTTCAATATTCCTCTGGCTATTTGGAGTCTTTTTTTGGTTCCATACAAGGGGAAATGGGTTCTAAAGAGAATAATAATTCAATTTATAAATATTGTGTATTTGAAAAAATATTGTCTATTTATTAAATTTTTTATTTATTGAATAAATAAGAATCTCTTCAGAGACCAATGAGTAGAAACAGACAAGGGCATGCAGTTAGATACTGTCATAGTCAAGGTTCTTCAGAGAAATTGAACTAATTGGATGTGAATATGCATAGAAAGAGATTTCTCTTAAGGAATAGGCTCACAATAGCAAAGGCTTGGTGACTCCAAAATCTGTTGGGAGAACCAGCTGGCTGGAGACACAGGAAAGATTTGCAGTTCAAGTCCAAAGGCAGTCTGCTGGCAAACCAGGAGGAGCCATTGTTGTGCATGAAATCCAAAGGCAGTCTGATGGCAGAATTTCCTCTTGCTCAGGAGAGGTCAACCATTTGTTTTATTCAGGCCTTTAACTGTTGGGATGAGGGGCACCTAAATTATGGACAACAATCTGCTTTACTCAGAGTCCGCTGATTTATAGGTAAAGCTCACCCAAAACCACTCTCACAGAAACATCCAGAATAATGTTTGGTCAAATATCTGGGTACTGTCGGCCTAGCCAAGTTAACTCGTAAAATTCACCATCACAGATGCCAAGAAGGGTTAATGCCACTGAGAAGCAAAGTCAGAGCTAACAGAGAAGTGACCTCTGGGTGGGCGGCATGGCGGTTATTGGTTGCCAGAGTGGATTCAATGCAACAGGGAAGTCAACGTTAGCCAGTGCAGAGCGAAGAAAGAAGGAGAGGGACTTCCCTGTGGGCAGAAGCTCTTTTTGTGAAAGGGAAGCATGCTATGGACCAGGAGCTCAAGGAAAAAGTGAGGTTGGAGGAGGACTACTTAGTTCACTTTTCCTGATGGGGATACTAGAGTAGTGTGTGTTTCAAAGTGTGCGTTTTGGTTCTCTATCAGGTCAATTCAGTGGGTGATGACCAGCACTTAAAAAAGAAGGAAAGAAATAGAACCAAAAAGAAACAATAGAACACATCACACATAATGAGAGTAAGCAGTGTTCCGTGAAACTTTTGTATCCTGACTTCTAACACCACAGATTAGCTTTGCCTATACTTAGATTTATGTAAATGGAATCATAAGGCTATGTACCCTTCTGCATCTGGCTTCGGTCACTCAACATTAGGTCTGCGAGATTCATCCATGTTACTACACGGCCTTGTAACCCATTCATCTCGCTGCGCTGCAATGTTCCACAGACTAACTGAATCTATTGATTTATCCATTCTCCTGTGGATGCCCTTGAAGAGATGCAGTCTTGGCGGTGGCCCCAAAAATGAATGGAATAATGTGCAGCAGGTGTTACTATCTGAGTCACCAGGCCCTACCCACCTGAGGGTAAAGACAGAGTCTCCAGGATATGTGTGGGTCATAGACTAGGGAGGATTTGGATGAGAGGGAATGAGAACGTGGCCAGGAAGGTGGACGCTTCCTGAAGGTCCTATAGCTTCCGGGGATTACCTTTATCCTACTATTTACCAGGTATCATAGAAAATGTCTGTTAGGGGCGCCTGGGTGGCTCAGTGGGTTAGGCCGCTGCCTTCGGCTCGGGTCATGGTCCCGGGGTCCTGGGATCGAGGCCCGCATCGGGCTCTCTGCTCAGCGGGGAGCCTGCTTCCTCCTCTCTCTCTCTCTCTCTGCCTGCCTCTCTGCCTCCTTGTGATCTCTGTCTGTCAAATAACTAAATAAAATCTTAAAAAAAAAAAAAAAGAAAAGAAAAGAAAAAGAAAATGGGCTGTTAACCCGTCTGACCTCCCTCTAGGTGGCGGAGGAGACTGCGGCTTATTCATTGCTGCATCTCCATCCCTGAGCCAAGCCTGAGGCTGGTGCGCAGTGGGCACTAGGGAGATGCCTGCTGAGCCCGCCAGGTTTGGGCCGGTTTAGGGAGCCTTCGTTGCCAGGAGTTGGGACCCGATACTCAAGGGCAATGGGAGCTGTAGGTTTCTGAGCGTGCACAGGTCATAATCTGAAGAGTGTTTTATTAAAGTTAACCTGAGCAACAGCAGTGAGAAGGAGGATTTTTTTTTTGTTCTTGTTGTTGTTTTTTTGTTTTTGTTTTTTTTTAAAGATTTTATTTATTTGACAGACAGGGATCACAAGGAGGAGGCAGCGAGGCAGACAGAGAGAGGGGAAGAGAAGCAGGCCTCCTGCTGAGCAGAGAGCTTGATGCGGGGCTCGATCCCAGGGATCCCGGGACCATGACCTGAGCCGAAAGCAGGCGCCCCAAAGGAGGATGTTTTGAAGAGAGGAAAACTGCAAGTAGGGTTGCAGGCAGGGAGCTGGTTAAGAAGTGGAAGAAGCTGTCACAGAAATGAATAAGGACCTGAATTGGGGTCGTGGAGGAGGGAACAGAAAGGAAAGGACCAGCTTGGGCCATGCCGCTTTTTTAAAAACATGGAATATGATCTCATTTTTATAAGACCATGTATTAGCTGTGTATGTGTTTTAAAAAGATATACAAAGAATCTTATAAATCTCTAAGCTTGACAATAGTCAGTCAGAGAGGCTTCTGGGGAAATGGTGTTGTGTGTGGGCATGTATGTTTTCTTTAAATAACCATGTATTATTTTTATCTTTACAAAAGACCCTGTAAGGGAGGATATTGCCAGCTTCACTTTATGGGTGAAGAAACTAAGGCTCAGAGAGAGGTGGAATCACTTGCTCAAGGTTACACAACCAGTACTCTAACCACTCCAGTAGTAGGCCTTCCCCAGAAATACTCTGAAGGAATAACTGAGGAGCCTTCATGATTAATTAGAAGAGGGAGGGGAGGGAGGGAAAAGACGGGATGGGACGAAAAGTGACTAGGACAGGGGCGCCTGGGTGGCTCAGTTGGTTAAGTGGCTGCCTTCGGCTCAGGTCATGATTCCAGGGTCCTGGGATTGAGCCCCGTATCAGGGCCCCTGCTTAGCAGATGGCCTGCTTCTCTCTCTCCTTCTGCCTATTGCTCTGCTTACTTGTGCTCTCTATCTCTCTGTCAAATAAATAAATAAAATCTTTTTTAAAAAAATGACTAGGACACTTTGAGCCTGACCAAGTGGAAAATAATAACTAAGTCAGGAGGCAGTACTCGGTTTCTGGGGGAAGGTTTAAGCCAAAGAAATGAATAACTAATGATGGAATTTGGTAAAAAAAAAAAAAAAAAAAAAAAAAAAAGATGGAATTTGGTACATCAGATCAGAACTTAGAGGAAAGCCCTAAGTATACTTATTAGCTGGTGCCACTACTGAGCACCTGAGCCCCCCCTAGGAACTGGGCATTTTCAAGAGAAGAAAAAAAAATTCAGCCCCACACTTCCAGGCAGGCAGTATGTTCCTCTGAGTACTTGGGTCCTTCTGCATCAGCAGCTTGTACTTTCTGTGGCTCTATGTGGCCTGATTGATTGACCAGGCTTAAAAGGCCTGCTGTTGAATTGGAGATCTCAGGCTTCCAGCCTCTATAGGTCATCAGCAAAGACCTAAAGGCCTGGCATGAACACGAGGTTATTATTCACCCGAGAAGACATTATAAACCGCAAGAACACAAGCCCAGCAGGCAGTAATGGCCGCCCAGCTCACTGGGCACATTGTGTCCCCATCCATCCAGCATGATTCATAATTAAATCTGCAGCAGGCAGGAGGCAAACTAGACTTTGTATAAACTGGTGCAGGGGAAGCACTTTGACTACAATTTAACTTCAAAGTTCTAGAGCTCCAGAACTTGAAATGCTTGTGACATTCTAAGTTGAAGCTATTCCTCCCTATTCTTCCCTGGGAACATCCCTTTGCGGGGAGATGACCCAAAGGGGGAAAAATGTTGTCCGGTCATTTCGTGTATTAGTTAAAATTGTCTGGAGAAACATACCCAATAGAATGAGGTGTGGTTTTTTTTTGTTTTTTGTTTTTTGTTTTTAAGTAGGCTCTATGCTGGGCTTGTAGCCCAGTGCAGGGCTTGAACTCATGACTCTGAGAGCAAGCCCTGAGCTGAGCTCAAGAGTCCGATGCTTAACTGACTGAGCCACCCAAGTGCCCCTAGAATGAGATTTATTATGAGGAATTGGCTCATGTATTTATGGAAGCTGAGAAGTCCCATGGTCTGCCGTCTGTACTCTGGGGCTCAGGAAAGCTGGTGATGTGGTTCCAGGTCTGAACCCAAAGGCTTGAGAAGTGGGAAGGGGCAATGGTATAAGTCCCAGTTTGAGTGCAGAGGCCTGAGAACCAGGAGGGCAGATATCTGAAGGCAGGAGAAGATGGAGGTCTCCAGCTCAAGTAGAAAGCCAATTCACCCTTTCTCTGTATTTTGCTCTAGTCAGGCCCTCGGTGAATTCCATGATATCCACCAGCACTGGTGAGGACAGTCTTCCTGACTCAATCTGTTGATTCAAATGCTAATCCCTTCCAGAAACACACTCAGAAACACGTCTAGAAGTAATATTTTACCAGTTCTTTGGACATGCCTTCGCCAAGTTGACAAAATTAACCATCACACTGGGTAAGATTTAGATTTGGAAAACTGTGGTACTGGGATGCCACATGCTCAGGCCCCATGTGTTTCCTGTTAAATATATCGAGAAAAAAGGAAGCCAGGATGTGGGCAAAGTACATGAAGAATTCACAAAAGGAAATGCAAATGGTATGTAACCATATTACACAACTCCAGGGGGCAGCATTCACGAGGAATTCTATTGACAGAGGTGCACATTGTGATGGTCTATCAGAGAGGACAGTCAGCCTCTCCCATAAATAAGAGAAATGCCAATTAAAACAACAAGGTACTGTTTTTCATGTGTTAGATCGGTAAAGCTCAAAGAGGTAATAGGTTCTCTGTTGCTGGGAGTGAGATACCGTGTCCTATCTACGGAGGGTGTAGTGGATTGGCTCTCCAAATGACTCGTCCACCCGCTTCTAGTTGGAGATGTAGGAAAGCTAAACCCTACTCTTCCCAAACTCTCTCTCCCTCCCTCTCTCTCTTTTTTTTTTTTTTTTTTAAGATCTTATTTATTTGGCGGAAAGGGAACACAATGCAGGGAAGCGGGAGAGGGAGAAGCAAGCTTCCCACGGAGCAGGGAGCCTGCTGATGTGGGGGCTCGATCCCAGGATCCTGGGATCATGACCTGAGCCAAAGGCAGACACTTAACGACTAAGCCACCTGCTTGCCAAACTCTTGCAGTGAGGGTTCTATCCTCATAAATGAGACATCCTTCTGTGGCTCCATATCCCTGTCGGCCTTTGGTGTTATCAGCATTCTGCCTGCGGGCCATACTGATAAGTGTAGTGTTATCTTGTTTTTAATTTGCATTTCCAGGGTACCTGGGTGGCTTAGTCTGTTAAGCATCTGCCTTCAGGTCAGGTCAAAATCCTAGGACTCCTGCTCAGGGACAAGTCTGCTTCTCCTTCTCCCTCTGCCCTCCCCCCAACTAGTGCTTTCTCTCTCTCAATCTCTCTCACTGTCAAATAAATAAATAAAATCTTTAAAAAAAAAAAAAGATTTTATTTATTTATTTGACAGACGGAGATTACAAGTAGGCAGAGAGAGAGAGGAGGAAGCAGGTCCCCACTGAGCAGAGAGCCTGATGCGGGGCTCGATCCCAGGACTCTGGGATCATGACCTGAGCAGAAGGCAGAGGCTTTAACCCACTGAGCCACCCAGGCACCCCAATAAATAAAATCTTTAAGAAAAAAAATTTGCATTTCCCTGATGACAGGATGTGAAGCATCTTTTTATATGCTCATTTCCTTATATGTTTATCTTCTTCTCAGGTCTTGTTGAATTTTAAGAACTTTTTTTTTTTTTTTAAGATTTTATTTATTCATTTGACACAGAGGGAGAGAGATCACAAGTAGGCAGAGAGGCAGGCAGAGAGAGAGGAGGAAGCAGGCTCCTTGCTGAGCAGAGAGCCCGATGATAATGATGATGATGATGGTGCCACCTGCGGGGCTTGATCCCAGGGCCCTGAGATCATGACCTGAGCTGAAGGCAGAGGCTTAACCCTCTGAGCCACCCTGCCATCCCAAGAGCTTTTTCTATGTTTTAGATAAGAGCTGTTTATCAGATATATCTTTTACAAATACAGTATGTGATTTGAGTTTTCATTTTCTTCAAGGAGTCTTTCACGGAGCAGAACTTCTTTAATTTTAGTGAAGTCTAGCATATCAATTCTATCTTTCACGGATCATGGCTTTGCTATTGTATCTGTAAAATCATTGCCAAACCAGATTTCCTCCTATGTTATAGCCATTCAGATTTCCTCCTATGTTATCTTCTGGGAGGGTTTTACAGTGTTACTTTTCACCCTTAGGTCTGTGATACATTCTCAGTTAATTTTTGTGAAGGGTGTAAGGTCGTGTCTATATCCATTTTTTTTCCACATGTGGATGTCCAGTTGTCCCAGCACCATTTGTTGAAAAGACTGTTGTTTTCTCTATTGTATTGCCTTTGCTGCTTTGTCAAAAATCAATTGATTATTTTTATGTTGGTCTGTTTCTAGGCTCTCTGTTCTGTTCTATTGATCTATTTGTCCATGATTTGGCTAATATCACACTGTCTTGATTGCTGTAGATTAATAGTAAGTCTTGAAGTCAGTATCAGTCCTCCAGCTTTGTTCTTTTCCTTCAATATTGTATTGACTATTCTGGGTCTTTTCAAAGCAGCCTGGCTGGGCCCAAAACCCAGTGGGGGTCCTGCAGGACCAGCCAAGAGGATTCTTGGCTTCTCCCAGGATGGGAGTCAAATGCAAAGTGAGAGGAAATGAGAGCAGAGTTTATTAAAGAGATAAAGAGAATGTAGATATGAATGAAGTGCCCAGGAGACTCAGAAAGGAAAGGGGGTCTTGTATTTGCTCTGGATCTGGGGTTTTTATTGATGATTGTGTTCCAGGGACGTGTCTTCTCAGGCATCCAGGAACTGGTTAAAACAAAGTGTTTAGGCGTCCTCCATAAGCCACTTATGCTCTAGAGCCGAGGATCTCGTGAGTCTGTGGTCTTGGAAGAGGTACATGATGACCTCACCCAGTCACTTCTTAGACGTTACCTCTGGTGCTGGGAGACTCCAAAGAAATCACTAACTCCTTCACCTTTACAAGGAGGACATACATTGTCTCTACCATAAGCGTGTGTAGTAGGGCAAGAGTAGAGGCCACCAAAACAGTTTTTCATGGGGTCCCTTCAGTTTCCCTGTCATTTTGCTTCTCCATATAAACTTTAGAATCAGGGGCGCCTGGGTGGCTCAGTGGGTTAAAGCCTCTGCTTTTGGCTCAGGTCATGATCCCAGGGTCCTGGGATCGAGCCCCACATCCGGTTCTCTGCTTGACAGGGAGCCTGCTTTCCTTCCTCTCTCTCTGCCTGCCTCTCTGCCTACTTGTGATCTCTGTCTGTCAAATAAATTAAAAAAAAAAAATTTTAAACTTTAGAATCAGTTTGCAGTATCCACAAGTATAATTTGCTGGGATTTTGACTGGGATTTCATTGAATCTATAGATCAAGTTGGGAAAAGCTGACACTTGTAACAATACTGAGTTTTCCTAGCCAAGAACATGAAATATCTCTTCATCTATTTATGTCTTTGGTTTCTTTTGTCAGACTTTTGTAGTCTTTCTCATACAGATTTTTTTTAAAGATTTTATTTATTTATTTGACAGATAGAGATCACAAGTAGGCAGAGAGGTAGGCAGAGATATAGGGGGAAGCAGGCTCCCTGCTGAGCAGAGAGCCTGATGTAGGGCTCCATCCCAGGACCCTGGGATCATGACCTGAGCCGAAGGCAGAGACTTTAACCCTCTGAGCCACCCAGGCGCCCCGCTTGTACAAATCTTGTACATATTGTGTTAGATTTATATCTAAGTATTTTTATTTTGGGGAGTGCTAACTTAAAGAGTATTATGTTTTTAATTTCAAATTCCACATGTTCATTGCTGATAACATAGGAAAGCAAACTGACTTCTATATGTATATATAATATATATTTATATATCATATATATTTGTATATTATATGTGTGTGTATATCTATGTATTTATATATATTATATATGTGTGTGTATGTGTGTATATATAATTAACCTTATGTCCTGAGGCTTTGCTATTAATCAGGGGGTTCCCAGAAATTTTCTGTTGATTCTTTCTGATTTTCTCCATAGATAATCATGTCCTTTGCGAACAAACACAGTATTATTTCTCTCTTTCCAACCTGTATCCTTTTTATTTCCTTTTCTCATCTTATTGCATTTGTTAGGACTTTCAGTGTGATGTCGAAAAGCAGTAGTAGAAGGGGAAATCTTGCCTTGTTCCTCGTCTTAGTGGTGAAGCTTTAACACTATGGTGTTAGCTGCAGATGTTTTATAAATACTATTTACCCAGTTGAGGAAGTTCCCCCCTATTCCTAGTTTACTGAGAATTTTTTTAAGTTTTATTTGACACAGAGAGAGAGAGAGATCACAAGTAGGCAGAGAAGCAGGCAGAGAGAGAGGGGGAAGCAGGCTCCCTGCTGAGCAGAGCTCCATCACTAGACCCTGAGATCGTGACCTGAGCCTAAGGCAAAGGCTTAACCCACTGAGCCACCCAGGCGTCCCAGGAATTTTTATCATTAATGGGTGTTGAATATTTTTTGAAGATTTTATTTATCTGAGAGAGAGAGCGCACATGCATACAAGAGAGAGAGCATGAGAAGGGGAAATGACAGAAGAGGGAGAAGCAGACTCCCCACTGGGCAGGGAGCTCAATGAGGGACTCAATCCCAGGGTCCTGGGATCATGACCTGAGCTGACGGCAGACACTTAACCAACTGAGCCACCCAGGTGCAATGAGAGTTGAATTTTGTTAAATGCTTTTTCTGCATTTATTGATGCAACTATGTAATTTTTCTTCTTCAGCCTGTTATGATGGATTACATTAATTGATTCTTGAATTTTTATTTATTATTTTATCTACCTATTTGTCAGAGACAGAGCATAAGCAGGGGGAGTGGCAGGTAGAGGGAGAAGCAGCCTTCTCACGGAGCAGGGAGCCTCATGTGGGGCTTGATACCAGGACCCTAGGATCATGACCTGAGCCAAAGGCAGATGCTTAACTGACTAGCCACCCAGGCATCCCAATTCTTGAATGTTGGACCAGCTTTGCATACCTGGGATAAATCCCAATTGCTCATGATGTATAATTGTAACACACTGTTGAATTTGACTTCCAAATGTTTTGTTGAGGATTTTGCATCTATGTCCATGAGAGATACTTGTCTTTAGTTTCCTTTTCTTATATCTTTGTCTGGTTTTGGTATTAATATTGGCTTCACAGAATGAGGTAGGAAGTATTCTCTCTGCTTCCGTCTTCCTCTGGAAAAGCTTGTGGGGAATTATTTATTTGACAGACAGAGAGAGATCACAAGTAGGCAGAGAAGCAGGCAGAGAGAGAGAGGAGGAAGCAGGCTCCCCATCGAGCAGAGAGCCCGATTCAGGGCTTGATCCCAGGTGGGATCATGACCTGAGCCGAAGGCAGAGGCTGTAACCCACTGAGCCACCCAGGTGCCCCTAGATTATTATTATTTTTTAAAGATTTTATTTATTCATTTGACAGAGAGAGAGAGCACAAGGAGGAGGAGCAGCAGGCAGAGGGGATGGAGAGGCAGGCTCCCCACAGAATGGGGAGCCCTACAGGGGACTTGATCCCAGCACCCTGGGATCATGATCTGGGCACAACGCTGTCACTGAAATGACTGAGCCACCCAGGTGCCCCTTTAAATTAGAGTCTATCATTATCTCCAACTTATGAGAAAACTGAAACACAAAGCCGTTATTTGCCCAAAGTTACAAAGTTGGGAAGTAATGGAGTCTGTCCCCAGATTCTATGGTCTTAATTAATATATTAATATAGCTCATTCATAAAAGCACAGATCCTTTTCTTTCTTTCTTTTTTTTTTTAATTCAGATCCTTTTTTTTTTTTTTAAAGATTTTATTTATTTATTTGACAGAGGGAGATCACAAGTAGGCAGAGAGGCAGGCAGAGAGAAAGAGAGGGAAGCAGGCTCCCTGCTGAGCAGAGAGCCCGATGCGGGACTCGATCCCAGGACCCTGGGATCATGACCTGAGCCGAAGGCAGCGGCTTAACCCACTGAGCCACCCAGGCACCCCAGATCCTTTTCTTAAAATATTTTCTTTAACACTTCTTATAGTTTGGGTTTACTGGTGATGAATTCTTTCAACTTTTGTATGCCTGAAAATATTTTTATTTTGCCTTCATTTTTTTCTAGGTACAGAATTCTGTAATACCAGCTTTTTTTGTTTGTATTCTCCAGTACTTTTTTTTTTTAAGTTTTAGTGTTTCTTTCCTTCCAAGATTTGTTTAAATTCAAGTTAGTTAACATATAGCATAGTATTGATTTTAGGAGTAGAATTTAGTGATCATGGGGCACTTGAGTGGCTCAGTCAGTTGGGTATCCGACTCTTTTTTTTTTTTTTAAGATTTTATTTATTTATTTGACAGAGAGAGATCACAAACAGGCAGAGAGGCAGGCAGAGAGAGAGGAGGAAGCAGGCTTCCTGCTGAGCAGAGAGCCCGATTCGGGGCTCGATCCCAGGACCCTGGGATCATGACCTGAGCCGAAGGCAGCGGCCCAACCCACTGAACCACCCAGGCGCCCCGGGTATCCAACTCTTAATTTTGGCTCAGGTCATAATCTTGGGGTTGTGGGATTGAGCCCTGCATTGGGCTGCACGCTCAGCTCAGAGTCTGTTAGAAATGCTCCCTCTCCCTCTGCCTTTCCCTCTCTCAGTCTCATGTGTACTCTCTACATACATACATACATTCATACATAAAATCTTTTTATAAAAAAAGCTAGTGATTCATTACTTACATATAACAGCTAGTATTCATCACAACACATACCATCCTTAATGCCCATCACCCATTTAGTTCAACCCCCCACACCTCTCCTACAGCAACCCTCAGTTTGTTCTCTATAGTTGAGTCTCATGGTTGGCCTCGCTCTCTGTTTTTATCTTTTTTATTTTTCTTTCCCTTCTCCTTTGCATCTGTTTTGTTCCTTAATTTCTTTTTTTTTTTTTTACGATTTTTTAAAAATTTATTTATTTGATAGACAGAGATCACAAGTAGGCAGACAGGCAGGCAGGGGTTGGTGGGGGGAGCAGGCTCCCTGCTGAGCAGAGAGCCAGATGCAGGGCTTAATCCCAGGACCTGAGCCAAAGGCAGAGGCTTAACCCACTGAGCCACCCAGGTGCCCCTTTTTCCTTAAATCCTACATTAGTCTTTCTCTGGCTGATATATTTCAGTTAGCATAATACACTCATTCCATTCATGTTATTACAAATAGCAAGATTTCATTCTTTTGATGGCTGAGTAATATCCCATTGTGTGTGTGTGTATATATATATGTATATATACATATATATATATATATGTATATATATATACATATATATATATGCATGTTTGAGTGTGTGTATACCACATCTTCATCCATTCATCAGTTCATGGACATTTGGGCTCTTTCCATAATTTGGCTGTTACTGATAGTGCTGCTATAAACATTGGAATGCATGTGCCACTTTGTATCAGTATTTTTGTATCCTTTGGATAAATACCTAGTAGTGCAATTACTGGGTTGTAAGGTAGTTCTATTTTTAACTTTTTGAGAACCTCCATGCTGTTTTCCAGAGTGGCTGCACCATCCCTGAACAATTTCTTTGCTCTTTTGTCTATTCAGTCTAAAGCTAATATAGCTACTCCTGCTTTCTTTTAATTAGTATTAGTGTGGTATACAGTTCTCCATCCATTTACTTTTAATCTATATATATCTTTATATTTAAAGAGGAGGGTTCTCATAGATGACTATAGTTGCATCTTGTTTTTTGATCCTCCCCAACAATCTGTCTTTTAATTGGTACATTTAGACTATTGATGTTCAAAGTAATTATTGATGTTGTTGGAATAATATCTGCCATATTTGCTACTGTTTTATATTTTCTCTCCTTGTTCTTTGTTCTTATTTTTGTCTTCCACTCTTTTTCTGCCTTTGTGGGTTTTATTGGGCTTTCTATATAATTCCATTTTCTTTCCTATTTCAGCATATTAGTTTTCTTCTTTTTTTTTAAGATTTTATTTATTTATTTGACAGACAGAGATCACAAGTAGGCAGAGAGGCAGGCAGAGAGAGAGAGGAGGAAACAGGTTCCCTGCTGAGCAGAGAGCCCGATGCTCTGAGATCATAACCTGAGCCAAAGGCAGAGGCTTTAACCCACTGAGCCACCAGGCGCCCTTAGTTTACTTCTTTTTTTTTTAACCTTTTATAGTAGTTGCTCTTGAGTTTGCAATACACATTTATACCTAATCCAGGTTTACCTTCAAATAACAGCATACTGCTCTACAGGTTGTGCCTTATAATAATAAAATAATCTTTTTTAAAAATCACTAGTTTTTTTATTTTTTTACTTAAAATGTAGGTAGTTAGGGGCACCTGGGTGGCTCAGTGGGTTAAGCCTCTGCCTTCGGCTCAGGTCATGATCCCAGGGTCCTGGGATCAAGCCCCGCATCTGGCTCTCTGCTTGGCAGGGAGTCTGCTTCCCTTCCTCTCTCCCTTCCTCTCTGCCTCCTTGTGATCTGTCAAATAAATAAATAAATAAAAATTGTTAAAATGTAGGTAGTTAATGTGCAGTACAATACTGGTTTCTAGAATAGAATTCAGTGCTTCATCCTTATATACAACACGCAGTGCTCATCACAAGTGCCCTCCTTAACACCCATCACCCGTGTAGACCATACCCCATAACAAAATAATCTTAATCTTCCTTCTTGTTCCTTGCGTCACGGATGTTATTTATTTGACATATACATAAGCATACACAATTGAATACATTGTTATTTATTATTTTGAACAAACTCTTATCTGTAGATCAATTAAGAATAAGAAAAACAAAAGTTTTTATTTTACTTTCACTGATTCCTTCTTTGATGCTCTTTCTTTCTTTACATAAATCTGGGCTTCTGACCTATATAATTTTCCTTCCTTACTTAAAATATTTTTTATAGATTTTATTTATTCATGTATAAGAAATAAATCTAAACAAATAGATTTATTTAATTATATTTACTTATTTATACTCTCTCTTTTTTTAAAAGATTTTATTTATTTATTTGACAGAAATCACAAGTAGGCAGAGAAGCAGGCAGAGAGAGTGGGGAAGCTCCCCACTGAGCAGAGAGCCGGATGCAGGGCTCAATCCCAGGACCATGGGATCATGACCTGAGCCAAAGGTTTAACCCACTGAGCCACCCAGGCGCCCCTATACTCTCTCTTATTAAGAGAGAGTGTGTACATGAGAACAAGTGACAGAAGGGCAGGAGGGGAGGGAGAGGAAGAGAGAGAACCCCAAGCAGATTCCGTGCTGAGTGCAGAGCCCAACACAGGGCTCTATCTCAGGACCGCAAGATAATGACCCAATCCGAAACCAAGAGTCTGACATGTAATTGACTGAGGCACCCAGGCACACCTATAGTATTCCTTCTCTCTAAAGAAACTCTTTTAACATTTCTTGCAAAGCAGCAAATTCTCAATTTTTGTTTGTCAGAGAAAAACCTTATTTTTCCTTTACTTTTGAAAGATAATTTCAGAGGGTATAGAATTCTACACTGGTGGAGTTTTTCCCTCAACTCTGTAAATATTTCACTACTCTCTTCTTGTTTGAATGGTTCTGAGGAAATGTTGAATTTAGTTCTTAACTTTGATCTTGAATAAATAAGGTATTTTTCCCCCCTCTGGCTACTTTTAGAATTTGTCTGCTTATTTTTTAGTTTTTATTCTTTATCTTTGGCTTTCTATAGTTTGAAAATGATATTTCTTGACGTAACTTTTTGGAGGCATTTATTCTTTGTGGTCTCCTATTAAGACATAGTAGATCATTTGCAAAAATGTTCACAATCATTCTTCCCATCAGTGCACAAATGCCTTTTGCAATATGACATTGTTGCTTTTCCCATCAAGCTGTGAAGTCTGTCCACACCTCTTGAATCTGGGATGGCCTTGTGATATGCTTTGAGTAATAGAATATAGGAGAAGTGAAGCAGAAGTTCCAAGTCCAGAACTCAAGGAGCCATGTAGCTTCTGCTCTTGACCTTTCCCATATAAGCAAGCTCTTACAGGGTGACTGGGTGACACAGTCGGTTAACTAACCAGCTCTTGGTTTCAGCTGAGGTCATGATCTTAGGTTTGTGATATTGAGCCCTGCATCTGGCTCTGTACTCATTGGGGAGTCTGCTTAAGATTCTCTCTCCTTCTCCCTCTGCTTCTTTGGAGGCTCGTGCACATGTACTCTCTCTCAAATAAATAAATTAATTAAGGAAAAAGAAGTCCTGGGGCACCTGGGTGGCTCAGTAGTTAGGGATCTGCCTTCAGCTCAGGTCATGATCCCAGGGTCTTGGCATCAAGCCTTGTGTGGGGCTCCCTGCTTGGCAGGAAGCCTGCTTCTCCCTTTCCCATTCCCCCTGCTTGTGTTCCCTCTCTTGCTGTTTCTCTGTCAAATACATTAATTAATTAAATCTTAAAGAAAAAAAAAAAAAAGAAGTTCTTCCATTGCCATGTAAAGAATCCCAGGCCAGCCTTCCTGAAAATTAGAGATCTTTGGGAGAGAGGGTCCCAGCCAATAGCTAGCACCAACCACCAGACATGTGGATGAGGCTGTCTTAGGTTCTACAGTCCCTTTCCAGTTCTAGGTAACTGTAACTGCCTGACCGATGCCAGATGATACTGACAGAAGAATCACCCGGCTGATGGCAGCCTAAATTGCTGTCCCACAGAAGCATAAGTTAATAAAATGGTTATTGTTTTAAGAACTGAATTTTGGGGGGCACCTGGGTGGCTCAGTGGGTTAAAGCCTCTGCTTTCGGCTCAGGTCATGATCCCAGGGTACTGGGATCAAGCCCCATATCAGGCTCTCTGCTCCGCGGGGAGCCTGCTTCCTCCTCTCTCTCTGCCTGCCTCTCTGCCTACTTGTGATCTGTCAAATAAATAAATAAATCTTTAAAAAAAAAAGAACTGAATTTTGGGAGTGCCTGGGTGGCTCAGTCGATTAAGCATCTGACTCTTGAATCTGGAACAGGTCATGATCTGAAGGTCATAGGATCAAGCCCCATATGGGGTTCCACGCTCAGTGGGGAGTCTTTTTGAGACTCTCTCTCTCTCCCTGACCCTCTGTCCCTATCCTCCCAACACATTCTCTTCAAATAAACAAATCAATAAATCTTTTTAAAAATCCCTTAATTTGGGGGTGGTTTGTTATAATAACTAACTGATACATAGCATATACACACAAATGTACTATAAACTTCTCTTTTTTATGAGAATCTGGTGAAATAAAATTTATCAGAATGCTTGTGTTTAAATCCCTTGCTATTTGATACAATAGGCAGGCATTGATGAAAATAACCTAAAACTTAGAACATGCCATTCCTGTCACTTCAAAGATTAGTGACTACACAAGCAAAATTCAAAACACCCTGAAATTATTTAGTTCATATATGAAAGAAATTTAGTAAAGTTGTCCCAAACTGGACAATCCAAAAATTTACTCATTTTTAATACAAAAGTATTAAAAATTTTTGATATATAAAATAACAAAAATTGACTTATTAAAAATGAGCAGGAAACCTTCTTAAACTGTTAATGATAATTAACAATTTTTGATCAACCATTCTAGAAAAAGACTAAATTATTTTTCTATTCTCTCAATAGAGAATATTACAAAATGGCCATCATGTGAGGAGGTGAATGAAGAGTTTGCAACCAAAAACTGCATGAGAAAAGGTGAGAGAAAGATGTGTCAACACCGTTAATTAATAAAAATCACATTTTGGGGTGCCTGGGTGGCTCAGCGGATTAAGCCTCTGCCTTAAGCCTCTGCCTTCAGCTCAGGTCATGATCTCAGGGTCCTGGGATGGAGCCCCACCTCAGGCTCCCTGCTCAGCAGGGAGCCTGCTTCTCCTTCTGCCTGCTCTGCCTGCCACTCCCACCTCTTGTGCTCCCTCTCAAATAAGTAAATAAAAATCTGTTTTTTTAAATTACATTTTTCTAAAATGTTGTAATGTTTATGGTATAAGTTTCTTCTAAATTTGTGGTTGGTAGTGGTTTATTTTCTCATTCTGAATAAATACAAAGTTAGGTACCTACTTTTGTACTTGTAATTTTGGAGGGTTGGTTTAAAGAGGAGTTCCCCAGTTATAGATTCTTCAGGGTCCTAAACCCCAGATCTGTCTGTGAATGAATGAATGAACCCAAGTTTTTTGTTTGTAGAAATGTATGTGGGAAGAACCCCAGGGCCTCTTCCTCAGAAGGTGGCCCTGGGTATGATAGTTTTACTTTCCCCTGTGCAGTTGGCATGCCCAGAGGGCTGGCAGATGCTAAACAAAAATGTGAGACTTCCTCTATGAAAACGTTAAACCATTAAACCGAAGTGGAGCTTGAAAGGAGGTTTCAGGCGCTGCCTGCAGGTGGGAAATTAGCTGGTCTGAGAGTGGGGAGCTGAAAAAGAAGGACCTAAGAGTGTCCTTAAGACAGGTTTGTATCACCCTTCCTCTCTCTCTACCTGCCTCTCCATCTACTTGTGATTTCTCTCTGTCAAATAAATAAATAAAATCTTTAAAAAAAAAAAAAAAAGACAGGTTTGTATCAGGAGAGAGAAACGGAGGAAAGAGAGCAACTTGGAATGGGCTGATCCCACCAAGGGACTTGGTCATTCATTCAACAGTGCCAGACCTGTTCCAGAGTCTGGGAAAAAAAAACAAACACTCAAAAATCTCAGCCTTCCCTGGGCTGACTTGGCAAGAGTGCAGATGGCAGAGTGGGAGGAGGGGAAAACAATGAACATAATAATATGAAATTAGCAAGTGATATATAATATAATATAATATAATAATAATAATATTATATTAGCAAGTGAGATGTGCCAAAGAGAAACTAAGGCAGGGTGAGGGAGTTGGAAAGTAGCAAATGATGTGATGAGGGCACCGTGTTCAATAGGGAAGTCAGGGAAGTCCTCAGTGGAAGGAAGTCAAAACTTGAAGGACCTCCTCAGAGGAAGGGAGCATTATGGGTATCTGAAAGAAGAGTATGACGGGCAAGGGGGACAGCATGGGCAAAGGCCCTGTGGCAGGGGTATACTCCAGCTTGCTTGAGGAACAGTTCTGAGGCCCATGTATGAAAAGGAGTGAATGAGAAGGAAGTAGAAGAACCCTGACAGAAAACAGAGATGGGATCTCATAAGACCTTATAACCATTGTAAGGATTTGGGCTTTTGCACCAAGGAGGATGGAAGCCATAGGAGGGACTTGAGCAGAGCAGTGACATGATCTGGCCATTGTGGGGAGAACAGACTAGGGACCAGAAACAGGAACACCATTAGAGACCATTGTCATAATCCAGGGTGAAAGGGGCTTGACTTCTGGTTGTATTTTGAAGATAGAACCAACAGGATTTGCTTGGATTAGGATGTGAAGGAAAGAAAAGAGGGGAGTGGGAACCACCTCAAGGTTTGTGGCCTGAACAATAGTACTGAATTGCCATTGCTGAGATGGGGAAGACCACAGTGAGAACAGAAACAAGGCTAAATCTGGAATAGCTGGGGTTAGCTACAAGGGCCATTGGAGGTAACTGAAAGGTAACTGGGCCACTGGTGTGCCAGGGACTGACGCAGTCAAGGTATAATCAGTATAATCCCCTTGCCTGGGGAAACCATTTCTACCTCAGTCTCCCACTTGTAGTTTGTGAATGAACCCATTGCCAAAACATTTTTCAGTGGTTTGTTAAAGGAAATGCTTTTGAACATTTTTTAATGTAAAAGGTTGAATTGGACAAGGACAAAGATTGTCTTAGAAGAAGTAATGCTTATATACCATATAAAAAATCAAACACAGGTCTGCATTAGGACCTGGTATATAAATACTCATAGCAGCATTATTTATTAGCCAAAAACAACCCAAATGTCAATCAACGGATGAATGGGAGAATAAAAGTAGTATATCCATACAATGGAATATGACTTGAAAATAAAAAGAAATAAGAAAGTACTGGTATATGCTACAACATGGGTAATTATGCCTTCAGATGGTATTTAAAGTGAAAGAAGATGGCCTGTAAAGGCCACATGTTGTATGATTCCATTTAGATGAAATATCCAGAAAAGGTGAGGGTGATGAAAATATTCCTAAATCGATTATGGTGATGGTTGTTCAAGTCTGTGAATACACAGAAAATTCTGACTTGTGCACTATAAATTGGACAATTATATGGTAGATTAATTACATCACAGATAAAGCTGCTATTTCTTAGAAGCTTAAAAAGAAAAGCACATACCATTTTCCCTAAGGGAGCTGTTACAGCAGAACACCTCATGTGAGCATGTGTCATGGCCTGAAACCGAGACCAATCAGACCACAAGTGACTCCAGCCAATCACACTTGACAATGCTTGGTCACGCTCTGGTCACACGGAGCTGTTGGTACTTAATACTGATCATGGGAGTTTGGGCTGACGGAGCTAATTATGCATAGCATGTACAACAGTGGCTAAAGGCATAGGCTCTGCAGTGAGACGAACCTGATTTTGAACCTCGGCTCTGTCTTAACGACCACCAGCAACTCAGCCTCTCTCAACCTTCATTTCCTCTTCTGCAAACTAGAGATGATAATACCTCCCCATAGCGTGGGTAAGGGGATTAAGTGAAATACTATTGTAGAATGATTAACACGGTGCCTACAGCTGGCTAAAGGTTCAGTAAATGGTAGCTAATGGTAGCATCATTAATAACATATATAAATCACAGAGCACAGTGCCTGGCTTATAGGAAGTGCTCAGAACGTGAAATGAGAAAAGTTATACTTTTCATCAGAAAATGTTTATGAGACAGAATAAACTTTACAGATAAGGACAGAGAATTTGAATTCTGCTGCTTAATGACCAAAGTAGGTGACTTTGGAAGGCTGCTTCTTGCTCTGCCCCTGACTTTCATCTGGCTCCTCTGGAAAATACATAGTCTAAAGCCCTGGGCTCTGCCCTGGAGCCTCTCAGCCACCCCTACCACATCACTAATGAGCAAATCCAAGCTTCCGGAAACTCCTAAGAGAATATTTCAACTAGGAAACTGGAATTTTTGATGAGGACGTAGAACAGGAAACAACATTGACCCTCCAAAGCATGATCAGAGACAGGGAGATAGAAAAGGAACTCAGAATAGAAAATAATTGCAATTAGTTGTCCCAGGATTGCAGAAGCCTTTCAACAACAGATAATCTATTAATGTAATACACCATATGGTATGGTTAAAAGAGAAAAATCTGATCACCTCAATAACCCCAGAAAAAAGTAGGTGATAAAATTCAATAGTCATTTATGATTAAGCATTAATAAATCCAAATTAAAGAGAAATTCTTGTGCCTGATAATACACATATCAAACAACATACATAATGGTGAAATAATAGAATTATTCCCAGACTAGGAACAAGGCAAGGATGCTGGCTGTAACATTTGATATTGTAATGGTACCCAGCTGATTTTCAACAATGATCCCAAGACAACCCGATAGGGAAAGAGGAGTCTTTTCAGCAAATGGTATTGGATATCCAAGGAAATGAGGCTGGACCCTTACCTCACACCATATTTAAGAATAAACTAAAATTGGATCAAAGACCTACATGTAAGAGCTAAAATTGTAAAACTTTTAGAAGAAAACATGGGTGTAACTTTTCATAACCTAGGTTTAAGTAATGATTTCTTGGATATGACACTAAAAGCATGAGCAATCAAAGAAAAAATAGAAAAATTGGACTTCATGAAAATAAAAACTTCTGTGTTTTAAAGGATACTGTAGAGGAAGTGAAAAGACAACCCACAAAATTGGAAAAAAAGTATCTGTACGTCATATATTTGACTGGGGTCTAATACCCAGAATATAGAAAGAACTCTTACAGGGGCCCCTGGTTGGCTCAGTTGGTTAAGCATCTGCCCTCAGCTCAGAACATGATCCCAGAGTCCTGAGATCAAGCCCCACATTGGGCTCCTTGCTCAGTGGGGAGCCTGCTTCTCCCTCTTCCTCTGCCTGCTTCTGCTTCTCCCTTTGCCTCTGCCTGCTGCTCCCCCTGCTCTCTCTCTGTCAAATAAATAAATAAAATCGTAAAGGAAAAAAGAACTCTTAAAATTCAACAATAAAAAGACAACCCATTCTTGGGGCGCCTGGGTGGCTCAGTGGGTTAAAGCCTCTGCCTTCGGCTCGGGTTGTGGTCCCAGGGTCCTGGGATCGAACCCCGCGTCGGGCTCTCTGCTCAGCAGGGAGCCTGCTTCCCTTCCTCTCTCTGCCTGCCTCTCTGCCTACTTGTGATCTCTGTCTGTCAAATAAATAAATAAAATCTTTAAAAAAAAAAATCAACCCATTCTAAAAGTGGACAAAGGATTTCAGTAGATGTTTCTCCAAAGAAGATATGCCAATGGCCAATAAGCACATGAAAAAATGCTCCACATCATTAATCATTAGAGAAACGCAAATCAAAATCACAACAAAATAGCACTTTACACTCACTTGAATGGCTATAATTTTTTTAATGGAAAATAGCAAGTGTTGGCAAAGATTTGGAGAAATTGGAAACCTCATGAATTGTTGGTAGACATGTAAAATGGTTCAGCCACTGTGGAAACTAGTTTGGCACTTCCTCAAAAAGTTAAATATAGAATTACTGTATGACCCAGCAATTTTACTCTAAGGTATATATCCCAGAGAAGAGAAAATGTGTGTTTGTACAAAAACTTGTACATGAACATTCATAATAGTATTATTCATAGCAGCTAAAAAGCAGAAACAACATAAATGTCTATCAGCTGATGAATAAACAAATTGTGGTTAATCAATACAGTGGAATATTATTCAGCCATAAAAAAGGAATGGAGTAATGATACATGCTACAATGTAGATGAACCTGAAAACATTATGCCAAGTTTAAGTAGCCAGATACAGAACATCACATGTTATATGAGTCCATTTATATGAAATGCTCAAAATAGTTAAATCTATAGGTGTTTGCCAGGGGCTAAGGAGGAGGGAAGTGAAGATTGACTACTAATGAGTTAGGAGGTTCCTTTTGGGTCAAAGAAATGTCCTGGAATTAGATAATAGTGATGGTTGCACAACCTAAAAAGTCTTGATTACACCCTTTTAAAATGGTGAATTTAAATAAATAAATAAATAAATAAATAAAAATAAAATGGTGAATTTTATGATATATGGATTATATTGCAATAAAAAATCTTTGAGTAACTAAAAATCTCAAGTTGGAAAACCCAATTCTGACAATTCTACTTCTTGGTACACACTTTAGAGTCACACACACTGCCTATATACTAGAGGTATATATAAGGATGGTTACTTTAGTAGATTTCTTTTTTTAAAGATTTTATTTATTTATCTGACAGAGTCACAGCAAGAGAAGGAACACAAGCAGGAGGAGTGGGAGAGGGAGAAGCAGGTTTCCCACTGAGCAAGGAACCTGATGCAGGGCTCAATCTCAGGATCTTGGGATCACGACCCGAGGCAGAGGCAGACGCTTAATGACTGAGCCACCCATGCGCCCTAACTTTAATAGATTAAAGGTGGCCACAAATTCTTTGCATTCCCTCCCATGTAAGATGGGGTCTGTTTTCCCACCCTTTGAATCGAAGCTGGTTTTGTGACTTTCTTTAACAGAAAGAATGCAGCAGAAAGGGTTGTTGCCAAGACCTTACCGCTTCTGCTCTCACTCTCTTGGAACATTTCCACCACCTTCTGAAGAAGTCCAGCTGGAAGAGAAGGCCAGAAATCCCAGCTGAGGCTCCAGACATATGAATGTAGCCATCGTAGGCCAACCAGCCAAGCTGCCAGCTGACCACAGCTACTGAGTGAGTCCAGGTAAGATCAGAAGACCCATCTTGTCAACCTACAGAATCATGAGAAATAACAGTTACTGTTTTAAGCCACTACATTTTGGGGATGGTTTGTTACCAGCAATAGTTAATTTATACAGTACTGGGGCCACTTGCCTAAAACATTAAAGCTTGGGAAGCCACCCAAGGACAGGCTGGATGGTGCAGTAGAGAGGACCCTGAACTTTGGTCGCAGACTTGGGCCCCAAATCCTACCCTGTCACTTAGCAGCTGTGTGACGATGAGAAATTTGATTTATCCCTATGTCCTCCTAGGTGAAGAATTCAAGGGGACTTGTGGCCCTTTCTGAGGACTTGGGATCCTTTCTGGTCAAGAGGCATGCTATTAAGTGTTGGCTCTTGGTACCACATAGCCACCAGCAAAATGTGGTCTATGCATGTGCTGGAGGAGGAGTAAATTCATGTATATCAAATCGGACAATTCTTAAAAATAAGATTGTATAGAAAAAGCAAGCTGTCATGCTGGTACAATTATGTAAAAGTATTTTTAAATGTAGGGAGGAGCACATAAACCACCTCGGAGCGTTTGCCTCTTTGAAGGTAAAGATAGGAATGGATTTCTAAGTAGAAATCAAGTATTTTTTTTTTTTTTTACTTTAATCACAATGTTCTTATTTCTTATACAAAAACAACACTGGTTTCATCCTTTTGGGAGCAAAAGTTAAAACTCTTAACATTGGTTAATTTGGCTCGGTGGAATGTTTTCTTCTTCCTTGTCTTTTACTTCCACCCCTACGCCACAAATTCCTGTAATTAATTTAATTACAATGGTTCCAAATTCTTCCTTCCTGCATTCAGCTTGGGGACCTGGCCTTCTCCAGCCAGCCCTGACACCTGTCTGGTCGCAGGCAAGCCCAACCGGGTGTCCACAGCCCCTGGTAGCGCTCTCCAGGGCCTCCCAGCTTGGGCCCACCCGTGCCCACAGATGTCTGTATCCTTGCCAGAGTTTCAGATCTCTGACTTTGATCCTCAACTTGCTTGGGGAATATCAACTCATTAGTTTCACTTGTCTGAATATAAAGGGCTTCTCCATTCTACAACTTCTCCTGCAAAAGGCCCTGACACCCTCCTACCAGCAGCTGAGGGTAAACCTCAGGGAGGGGCGTTTGTACAGAAGGTGTCTGGAAAAGGGAAAACAACAGAGGCCCAGGCCCCAGGCGATTTCCTTTCGTGACAGATGCCAAGTGGAGGACTCTCTCAGACTCTTTAAATTTTTAAAGACTTATGGGTGATGTTTTGTCTTGCTGTCCCTGTTTTAGTGAATTGGTTCTGGTGTCCTGAACTATTGTGTATGAGGGTGTGAGAGCAAAGACCCACAAAATACAGATTAGTAGCTAGGGGGAGGCTTGGAATCAGGATACCCACTCCTGGATGCTCCGTTTGGACACGTCTGTCTTCTCAGTCTAGAGCTTAACATCCAAAGGCGGATCCTGATGTTCTTTCTGGTTTTCATTGATAAGTTCTGGATTAGACACTCTGGAAAATTGGAGTTCAGATAAGCCTTTTTTTTCCCCCTAAGACTTTATTTTTAAGTAATCTCTATCCCTAATGTGGGGTTCAATTCACAACCCCAAGATCAAGAACCAACTGAACCAGACAGGTACCCTGGATAGGACTTTTTTTTTTTTAGATTTTTTAAAAATTAAAAAATATATATTTTTTTAAAAATTTATTTGAGAGAGAATGAAAGAACATGTATGAAGGGGGAAGGTCAAATGGAGAAGCAGACCCCCTGCTGAGATGGGAGGCCCATGTGGGACTTGATCCTGGGGCTCCAGGATCATGACCTGAGATGAAGGCAGTCGCTCAACTAACGAGCCACCCAGGGGCCCTAGGACTTGGTTTTTTAACTCAAAAATAACACATGCTCTTTGTAGAAAACTAATAAGAAAAAAAGAAACAAGAGAGAGTACCTATGACGCACTAGCACTGTGCTAGGCACTAGGAATATTATGAGGCGCAAACTGTTGATTCCATGAGGACTTTGCTATGTTGGAAGGCTGATCCTGGCCTCCTTGGTAGAAAATTCTTGAGTTTGGGACATCTGGGTGGCTCCATGGGTTAAGCATCTGCCTTCAGGGAGGTGGGGACCCTGCTTCTCCTTCTGCCTGTTTGTGCATGCTCTCTCTCTCTCTCTCTCTGACAAATAAATAAATAAAATCTTAAAGGAAGGAAGGAAGGAAGGAAGGAAGGAAAAGAGAAAGAAAACTCCTGAGCTTGAACTGTATAATACACTGGTATATACCTATGCAAAAATTATTCGAGCTCTACATTTAAGATTTGCTCACTCAACCAAGCATAAGTTATTTCTCAACGACAAAAAAAAAAGAAATGTTCTAGGAAGTATTTCTCAGAATATAATCCCAGTATTAGGTGGTTTTAAATCACATGGACCATAACCAAAAAAATTTTTTTTCTTTGAAATTCCAACTGAGCCATCCAGACACCCCTAAAATTGAGTTAATTTTAAGGGGCGCCTGGATGGCTCAGTCATTAAGCATCTGCCTCTGGCTCAAGTCATGATCCCAGGATCCAGGGATTGAGCCCCACATTGGGCTCCCTGCGCAGTGGGGAGCCTGCTTCTCACTCTCCCACTCCCCCTGCTTGTGTTCCCTCTCTTGCTGTCGTTCTGTCAAATAAGTAAATAAAATCTTTTTTAAAAATAAGACGAATTTTAAATTTAGAGTACCTGTGGTGTAAGGATGGGGCAGAAACAAAGACAATTCTTCAGTGACTGAAGTTTGGAGAACATGACTCTAGTAACTTCTATCTAAAAAAACAAACCTTCACTTGCCTCCACACACACCAGCAGCTACACCCCCGCTGAAGGAAAACTTGAAAATAATTGTCTATCCATGCTTCCTCACCTCTAATTTACTGTTCTGTCTAATCCAATCTGGTTTCTGGCGTGATTCTCTCATGAAACTATGCTTCCAATGACCTCAAACAGCCAGATTCAATGGACATATCCCTGACCACACCTTTCATGGCCTCCCAGCATCTTTGAGCGAGCTGGTCACCTCCTTTCCTTTTTGGAAACACTTTCTTCTGTGGACTTCAATCTTCTGGTTTTACTTTTACCTCTCTTAGTCCCTCCTCTTCTGCTCAGTCTTCAAATGTCAGAGCACATCAGGGCTAATCTACGGTGTTTAAGTATCATCTCTTTAGAGATACCCATCCATGGTCCGTGGTAAACTCAGTATCTGTGTGTGCCTAGCTCCCACTTCACAATCCAGATGGAACTCTTGATTCCTCCTGCACCTGATTCTTCCTCCATAAATAGCACCATCTCCTCCTCCCCTTCATCCTCAAGACCAGTTTATCATCCAGTCTTGTCAACTTCACCTGGAAGCTCTATCGGGAATCTGACCGCTCTACTCCATCTTCTCCTAAGGTCCCAACAAGCTTGTCCTCTCTTTTCTGGGCCTAGCACCAGCCTCCTCTCTTGTCCCTTACTTTCATTCCTCCTGTCCCCAATTCATTTTCACACGGGAGCTAGGAGGATTGTTACAAAATATAAATCAGCTCATATTCCTCCTCTGTTCAGTAGCTTTTTTTTTTTTTTTTGGTCATGGAATAGAAGACCAGTTTCTATTGCTGCAGAGCCCTATATGATCTGGCTCTCACCTATTTTCTCCAGTCTTACTTCATCTCTCTCTCTCCGACTCACTCTACTTCTGCCACAACTGTCTACTTTGTTCCTGGTTTCTAGAAGTTGCTTACCTCAGCAAAGGTATTTGCACATGCTGTTCCTTCTGCCTGGAATACTTTCTCCCAACTTTTCCATGACTGGCTTCTTTTCAACCTTCAGGTCTTAGCTTCAGTGTTGCCTTCTTAGAATATCTGTCCTGACCATTCCCCAGAGACTATCTTGTTACTTTATTTCCATCTTAGCTCACTCTTTCATCCTTTCTTAAGGGTTTTATTTCTTTATTTGACAGAGAGATAGTAGCTGAGGCAAAGAGAGAAGCATGGAGAAGGGAGCCTGATGCAGGACTCAATCCCAGGATGCTGGGATCATGACCTGAGCCAAAGTCCAATGCTTAACTGACTGAGCCACCCAGGCACCCCCATCTAAACACTCTCAGGAGTCTGTAATTATCTAATTTGTTTATTTATCTACTTTTTTTTCTATAAACTCCATGAAAGCAAGGACCTTGTTTGATTTACTCCTGCATCCCTAATGTGCAAAATAGTATCTAACATGTGGTTGGTCCTCAGGAAATATTTCTTCAGTGTAATGAATGGAGAGGTAAGTGGGGACTAGACCATGCAGAACCTTGACAGAGCACAGTGGGGAGGTCTTTAGGAATTTTATTTTATTTTATTTTATTAATTTTTTAAATATATTTTTAAAAGATTTTATTTATTTATTTGACAGACAGATCACAAGTAGGCAGAGAGGCAGGCAAAGAGAGAGGAGGAAGCAGGCTCCCTGCAAAGCAGAGAGCCCGATGCGGGCTCTGCCTAGCTATGTGATCTGATAAGTCACCTTGTCTCTCTGAACTCAGTTTTATTTTCTGTAAAACGAGGACCCTAGTATCTATTCTGTCCATTGTGGGGATCAGGGAATAATGGTACAGAAAATATTTTCAAAATGCAAGAAAAAAATAGTATTATTATTTCATTCAATAAATATTTATTAAGCTGCTACTGTGTGCCAGGCACTGTCGTTGGTGCTGGGAATATAGCAATGGGGAATGGGGAGGAGACAAAAATCTAACCCTTATAGGGTTGGTTATTACAAACTCCATTTAGATTCTGGGCTTTTTGGATTTTGATCATATTTTCCAAATTGTCAGATTACCTTAGGCCCCTGTTAAAAAGTATGAATTCTTGGCCCAACCACAGTCTTGGTCAGAATGGGGAAGGTTAGAATGGAGGCAGGATTAACGAACTTATTCAGAAAGGACTGAAAATAAGACTAAATGGATGAAACTGCCTCTTTTTTTTCTTTTCCAAACACTGATCAGCCACTCAGCAATCCTGCACATGTCTGTTTACATGCTGAATTTTCCAAAACATTTCTAATAGTAAGTGGCTTCAGATGGCTCCTAGGGAAAACGAGTCCAAACATTAGAAGCCAGTCATGTGACCTTGAAGTTGCTGTCCTTGGCAGTGTTCTTGTCTCCCATAGAGTTTGCTGTGCAACCACGGGCAGGTCATTTTCCCTACCTGGATCTATGCGTCCTCATCACCAAAACAAGGTCAGGGTTCCCTGAATACCAGTTCGTGGAGGGGTGCTGAGTTAGTTGCATCAGAATCACCTGGGGAGCTTTTAAATATCCAGATTTCTGGGCCCCAGGGACTGGCAGGTCTGATTCAGTAGGGCTAGGATGGTATCCATCACCTGCTGTAACTTTAATTGGCTTCCTGGGCAATTTTTTTTTTTTCACTGTAGCATTTTTTTTAAAAGATTTTATTTATTTATTTGACAGAGATCACAAGTAGACAGAAAGGCAGGCAGAGAGAGAGGAAGAAGGCTCCCTGCTGAGCAGAGAGCCTAATGTGGGGCTTGATCCCAGGACCCTGGGATCATGACCTGAGCCAAAGGCAGAGGCTTTAACCCACTGAGCCACCCAGGGACCCCCATTGTAGCATTTTTAATAATATCCTTAAGTTTAAAATTACCCAGTCCTACAGGAGGAAAAGGGTTAACAAATGTTGATCTAACAGTAGACATCAGAGATTATATTTATGATGAATATTTTTTGTTTTTAGATTTTTATTTATTTGACAAAGAGAGAGCAGGAGCAGGCAGAGTGGCAGGCAGAGGGGGAAGCTGACTCCCCACTGAGCAGGGAGCCTGACATGGGGCTCAATCCCAGGACCCCAGGATCATGACCTGAGCCAACGGCAGACACTTAACAACTGACCCACCCAGGTGCCCCTATTTTTATAAGATTTAAAACTATTTTGTTTTACTTAAAATGTTTAATTTTAATTTTGTTTCATATGATTACAATCATAAACTATATAAAGGAAATATGGTACTTTCAAAATGTTACTTTTTTTCTGAGTCATTTTAGGTGAAAAAATTAACTCTTCACAAACATCTTGAAAACAGTGTCTTTTTCCTTGCTAAATGCCATTTTACAAACTGGATCTTTCTTGACATGTATACACACAGAAGAGTATAAAACCATGGATTTATTGCTCCATAAATTTCCTCTAAGTGAGCACAGACATGTATACACCACCCAGAACAAGAAATCAAACATTGCTGGCATCTCCTGGGCAATTTCTGATATGCATCCAGATTTGGGATGTTACTTAGAGTAGATCAAACTCTAAGTGCCTCAGTTTTGTAAGATGTAAATGTAAACTATAATCTGTAAAATGTAATCATTCCTCAGATGGTGGAATTGAGTAAGTTAATTTATGTAATGTATCTAGAACACTGTCTCAGCCATAGCAAGTACTGTGTTTTAACTGTCCTATCAATCAACATCCAATATGGAAAGCAAAACCACTGTGAGTCTTTGGAGGGAACTTAATGCAGAGGTGACAGAGAGGCTGAGAAGTCAAATAGGGGACAGTGATGCAACCTATAGATTAGGCCGCAAGAAGTCATCCACCACTTAGCAGGAAGAAGAGAGGGGAAAGGTGGTGTTACTAGAACCTGGACCCATAGCTGGAGCTATGGACAAGACACAGCCATTGCCACGACACTGATGCAGGAGAATAAATACCCTGGCTTTTTCATTGTCCTGCCTCCAAGCTTCCTAGTGCTTCCCATTGACTGATCCCAGCAGGAAGTCATCTCTCAAGTGAGCCTGGGAAACCTAATCCGAGGGTCATCAGTGCCTCTCAGGGGAAGGATGAAGAATGCCTTTGAGGACAGATTATTGTTATGTTGTAGTTGTTGTTGTTTTCTTCAAGGCCCTTTTCCATCCCTATAGTACTCAAAGTTTCTAGACCCTAGCCAACCACGGGTCTTCAGGGTTTTGTGAGTGCTTATTGATTAATTGATTCTGTGTGCTCATTGTACACACATATATAAATGCTTGGCTGCTGGTCTTTGGAAACTGACAGCTCAGGCCTTGGCAGAAATTCACTGATGCTAAAGGCAGCACAGCCCCTCCAAAGACTCAAGGAAATGGAAGGTATATGGATCAGGTTTCTTGCTGGGGTCAGCTGCCTCAGCACCTTGCAGTCTTCAGAAGTGATAGATGGAAGGAGCTAGCCAGTGACATCACCAGACAAAAAGGAGGGTCCCAGAGAAATCAAGAACAAATATAAAGAAGCAAGACTATGGAATCATTTGTGCAGAGCACTGGGCAGTGGAGGGGAGGGACAGGAAATAGGACCCCACCCTGTTTTAAGGCTCCTTCCTAGAAAAAGACTGCAAAATACCCGCTTGTCTTTGGGACACATCCCCCTAAGTATGCTGTGTGGGAGGGGAGATCTGGGAATTTTGCTACCAAAAATGGGCAGAAAAGCTCTTTCTAAATGTTTCTTGCAGGACCCAGAATTTAACCTTGAATCAGGGGCAAATAAGTTTATTTTAAGAGGTTTTTAAGAGAAAGGATCGGATATTATGGAATTCTTCCTAATGTACCGAAGACCTGCTTCACAAATTCATTCTTCCAGCAAATATTGACAGATAGCAGCTTGGCAACTGGTTCAGACAGTGAGTTTTGGAGTGAGGCAGAACTCTGTTACACTGTGGCTTTGCTTCTGCCTTAGTGTGTGGTCTTGGGCAAGGGACTTAACCTGTTTTCTCATCAGTGAAAGATAATAATATGAATGACTGTGTAGAGTTGTGAGGATTTGAGTGAGTTCATGCATGAAAAGTAATTAGTACAGAATCTGAATCTCAGGAAATGGTAGTAGTTGGCTTTATTATGACTTGTATTATTTGTATGATTCTTTGTTAAATACTTAGCCCTATGTTAGCACATTGGATCTCTCCTCAGCTCTGTGAGGTGCGTCAGGCAACCCACACGAGTTTTGCTTCTAATATGCATCTAGCACCCTGTCAGATGCTTATAAGTTGCATCTTGTTGATTTCATCCATTCAATAAATATTTGAGTATTTTATGCTAGGCTTTTTTTTAAAGATATTATTTATTTATTTATTTATTTAACAGAGACAGAGATCACAAGTAGGCAGAGAGCCAGGCAGAGGGGGAGGGGGAAGCAGGCTCCTTGCTGAGCAGAGAGACCCATGCGGGGCTAGATCCCAGGATGCTGAGATCACAACCCAAGCCGAAGGCAGAGGCCCAACCCACTGATCCAAACAGGCGCCCCTATGCTAGACTGTTCTGCACTGTAAACAAAGCAGGCAAAAACTATCTTTCATTGAGGAAATCCTCAATGAAAGGAGAGGGACAATTAATACAATTTAACACTTACGTTTATCGTGTTCTAAAGTGTTTTACAAAAATAGTGATATAACCAATGAGGAAGGTGTTACTATATTTATCCTATTTTATAGATGAGAATATTGGAGCACAGAGAGTAAGTAGAAAGTCACCTGCCTAAGGTCTCATATATCAGAAGAGCTGGATTCAGGATTTATTTATTAATTTTTAAAAAGATTTTATTTATTTATTTGGGAGAAAGATAGAGCATAAGCAGGGGGAACTACAGAGGGAGAGGGAGAAGCAGACTTTCCGCTGAGCAGGGACCCTGACACAGGGCTTGATCTCAAGACGCTGAGATCATGACCTGAGCCGAAGTCAGGGGCTTAACTGATTGAGCCACTCAGGTGCCCCCCTCCCTTTTTTTTTTAAGTAGGCTCCACACCCAAAATGGAGTCCAGTACAGGGCATGAACTCATGACCCTGGGCACTTCCTTGCAAGGGCAAAGGGACCGCAAGAGTCTATGGTCAGGCTTCTGAGGAGAGTCACATGTGCAGGGTACTAGGAGCATCAGCTCACAGAAGCTGAGAAAGGGGAACTCAGAAAACTTTAAAGGGGTCCCAGGGAGGGTCTGAGCAGTACCCTGATAGTGTTACTCCACACACCTTCCCAAACTCAAGAAATGGCATTGCTATCCTGCTGGTTGCTGAGGCCCCAAAGGCTGGAGTCATCCTTGACGCACTCTTTCTCTCGAACTCATAGCCAATCCTTTGGGTAATATTATTATTTGCAATATATATTTTTTAATTTTTAAAGATTTTATTTATGTATTTATTTGGGAGAAAATGAAAGAGAGAGAGGGAGAGAGAGAGCATGAGGGGAGGAGGGTCAGAGGGAGAAGCAGATTCTCCACCAAGTCAGGAGCCTGATGCAAGACTTGATCCCGGGACTCCAGGATCATGCTTAACCAACTGAGCCATCCAGGTTCCCTAAAAAAAAAAATGTTTTAAGTCTTCTTTACGCCCAACTTCAGCTCTGTCTCCCAACCCCAAGATCAAGAGCCGCATGTTCTAGTAACTGAGCCAGCCGGGCACCCTGGCAATAGCTTTAAAATACACCCAGAATCTAATTACTTTTTTAGAAACTTTTTAAAAGTCATGGTGAAACTCGTATACAGTTCAGTGGAATTAAGTACATTCACACGGTCACGCAACCATCACCACAATCCTTCCACAGAACTCATTTCATCATGCAAAACTGAGACTCTGTACCTAGGGAACATTTTGTTTATTCATTCGTCTGTGGATGGACACTTGGATTGCTCCTGCCTCTTGGCTATTGCAAATAATGTTGCTATGAGCATGGATGTTCACATATCTCTGTGCATCCCTGCTCTCAATTCTTCTGAGTATGTAACCAGAAGTGGAATTGCAATCTCATATGGAAATTCTATTTTTAATTTTTTTAGTAACCGCCATGCTGTTTTCCATAGTAGCTGCACCATTTTCCATTTCTACCCACAGCGCACAAGTGTTCCAATTTTTTAACATCCTCGCCAACACTTGTTATTTTCTGGGTACTTTTTAATCTGGTCATTTCTTATCCCTTCTACAGCGTCTACCCTAAACCAAGCTGTTTCTGCTTCTGTGTGGATGATTGCAGCAGGATCCGTGTTGACCTCCCAACTTCTACCCTCATTCCCTGTGGTCTCAAGGCTATGCCTCTGCTTACAGACTCCAGGGTCTTCCTCCCCTCCCACTCAGTAGGTTTTTACAATGGCCTGTGATGCTCTGTAAGATTTGTTCCCCACCCTCTTAACTCTGACTCATTTCCTACTTGTCACTCTACTCCAGACATTCTTCCTTTTATTTATTTATTTTTTTAATTTTTTTCTGTCCCAAGTAATCCACTGCCTCAGGGCCTTTGCTTGGGTTTGTCGGCCTGGAATACTCTTTCTTCAGATATCCTTACTGTAACTTGTTTCTTCACTTCCTTGTATTGTTCAAATGTCCATTTCTCAGTGAGGCCTCTTGGCTTTCCCCATTGCTCGCCCACCCCTCATCCATTCTCTGTTTTCTCCATCCTGCCCTGTGACTGGAGAAATGACCCCTAGAGACCATAGCACCTGGGCTCTCCTGCCCAAAGGCTTCTGGGTGGGTTAGACCCGTAGGAAGTGCTACTGGGAGATGAATGGCAAAAGGAGAAAGATGTTGGCGTTTTCTTACATCCCACCTGCTTGCCCTGGCCAGATAGCAGCTGCATTGGCAGGGGGAGTCCTTCCCCTACTCTCCAGCTCTCCCCAACTCCCAACTTTCAGTGACATCATTTCCTCCCCTTGCCCTTCAGTCCTCAAAGTTCTAAGGCCTCTCTGTTGGTGGTGGTCCCCAGAGCCTCAATATCCCTTTTGATTCTCTGAACCCTGCCCATTCCTCTAGGCCCCTCAGTAAGACTTGAACCCTCCAAGCTTGGATGATTCTGTCTCTTCCTGGATTCTGCTGGAAATACCTTCTGGATCATGTTATGTACAATTTCCAACCCTACCTTCTGTCTGGTGTGTTTTTTGATTTTTGATTTTTTAAGTCATCTTTTTGCCTATTGCAGGCCTTCAGCTCATGCCCCTGAAATCAAGAGTTGCAGGCTCAGGACACCTGGGTGGCTCAGATGGTTAAGCCTCTGCCTTAAGTTCTGGTCATGATCTCAGAGTCCTGGGATAGAGTCCCGTGTTGGGCTCCCTGCTCAGCAGGGTGTCTGCTTCTCCCTCTGTCACTCCCTCTGCTGGCGCGCTCTCTCTCAAATGAATAAATAAAATCTTAAAAAAAAAAAAAAAAAAGTCACGGGGTCCCACTAACTGAGCCAGCCAGGTGCCCCTACTTTGTCTCACAAATTTGCACTTCCATTTCGTCTTTGTTCATGCACACAGCACGTATGATCTAACATTTACTTACTTGGTTTTTTTTCCCCAACCTGGTCCCCCACCCCCGCGCTTGCGCACACACAGTCAGGGAAGGACTGTCCAAGGGTGCGGGGGTGGGGGTGGGGGTTGCTTGTTTTGTTCACCATTGTATCTCCAGTGCTTGGCACATAGCAGGCTACCAGCAAGTAATTTGCTGAATGAATGAATGAATGAACGAACGAGCGAGTGAGCGACAAGGGGGAGCCTCGGAGGAGACAGCAGCGTGGTCCAAGTTGAAGGCAGAAGAGCTGACTCTCAATTTCTCTTCTCTCCTCTGCCCCTCATTCTGCCCCTCGCCAAGAATGCTGAATGCCCTAGAAGGAGGCGGAAATGAGCGAGTTCAACGGCCCTCCAGCCAGGTGTTTACTTAATTAGGGCTTGTATCTCGAGGCTCCTCTGTGTTTAACGGTCCACTTAATAGCTTCATCTAGTTCCGCGCGGGCTCAGCGGAACCTGCCAGGCGAGGCTAGGCGGAGCCACTGGGTACCATCTGGGGCCTTCCCTGTCACGATGTGCTCCTGCACCCGTAGCTAACTTCCCTAAGAGCAAGAAAAGCGACCCCTGTGGTAGACCGAGGCTAGCGAGGTGCAGAGCTCAGCGAGCTGCCTCTGGCTTTTCCAGTGCATTGTCCAGTGCATTGTCCCAGCCGCTGGGACCATAAGCCAGTTAACCGAGCTCTCCCTTAATACCAGATGCCAATACAAAACATCAGCGGTGAAACTGAAGGGTTACATTTCTTAGTTTGGGGAATGCGAGGGTGCTAAGCAGGACAGAAGCCACTCACGAGGCAGAGGACTATTAAGCCAAGATCTTAAAGCAATACCAGGCAATGTCTGGCACTTATTATGTGCGAGGTACAGAGTTTAGCGTTTTAAGTGTATTAATTAATTTAATCCTAGTTTATATGTATTAATTCATTTAATCCTAGTACTTTAGAAATCAGATGTCTTAATGCATGCAGAACTGAGCCTCAAAGAGGTTATTTCACTTGCCGGAGGCCTCAGTACTAATAATCATGGTGGAACACCGGTTTGAACGCAGGCGGTATGGCCAGTGTTCAGCTGGAGAGAGGACTACCACTGTCCCAGCGCGAACCGCTTTCCTCTTAGCCACAGGCCTAATGGGTGGAAAGATAGGCAAGCCACCAGGTTGTCCCTAAAGGGCCAGAGAATCTATAATTACAGACTCCAGGCTCCTCAAAGCCTGGAATCTGAGCTGGGGAGAAGGAAGGAGGTGTCAGCCTGGGTTCTCAGGGTAGCTAGGGAAAGTAGGGAGAGGCTCCAGGGAGAGGCCTCAGGCAACAGGATCTTTGGAAAGCTCAGCTTGGTGGGGAGAGGGTGTGCAGGGTAGAGGGATTGAGTCTCAGGAGGGTTTCTTTCTCTTTTTTTAAGATTTTATTTGTTTGACAGAGAGAAACAGCCAGAGAGGGAACACAAGCAAGAGGAGTGGGAGAGAGAGCCTGATGTGGGGCTGGATCCCAGAACCCTGGGATCATGGCCTGAGCCAAAGACAGACGCTTAACTACTGAGCCACCCAGGTGCCCCCAGGAGGGTTTCTGTGTCCGGAGCCCACTTGTGTGTCCTGAAGGGGAAAGCAAGGTCTAAAGTAGAGGGACAAGGGGTGCATGGTGCCTCAGTTGTTAAGCGTCTGCTTTCAGTTCAGGTCATGATCCCATGGTCCTGGAATGGAGTCCCACACCAGGCTCCCCGTGCTGAGCAGGGACCCTGCATCTCTCTCTCCCTCTACAGCTTCCCCTCTACTTTTGCTCTCTGTCAAATAAAATCTTTAAAAAAGTTTTTGAAAAAAGTTGGGGCGCCTGAGTGGCTCAGTCAGTTGAGTGGCTGCCTGCTGCTTGAGTGGTGATCCCAGGGTTCTGGAATCGAGTTCCGCATAGGGCTTCCTGCTCAGTGGGGAGCCTGCTTCTCCCTCTCCCTCTGCTGCTCCCCCTGCTTCTGCGCTCTCACTCATGATCTCTTTCTCTCTCAAATAAATAAAAATCTTAAAAAAAAAAAAAAGTAGAGGGACGAATACTAGCTCCTCCACCTTTCAAGAAGGGGTGGGGATGGGGTTCGGTAGGAGAACTGTTTATGTGAGAGGCTCCCAGAAGGCCGCTTGATTAGTACGAAGTTTTTACTTATATTCAGTATTTCAGACCAATAACAGCCTCGTCAAAAAAAAAAAAAAAAAAAAAAGACTTGGGTGCCTGAGTGGTTCAGTGGGTTAAAGCCTCTGCCTTCAGCTCAGGTCATGATCCCAGGGTCCTGGGATGGAGACTCGCCTCCTGCTCTCTGCTCAGCAGGGAGCCTGCTTCCCACCCCCCCTCCTCCGCCTGCCTCTCTGCCTGCTTGTGATCTCTATCAAATAAATAAAATCTTAAAAAAAAAAGACTTTTTAAAAGTATTTACATTTTATATAAAGTTAAGAAAGTGTCACATTTGTATTTAATGGGGGAGGGGTTCCCTGGAGATGATGACGCTAATAACCGCGGTCTACTCGCCCCCTTTGGCTCCACAACAGCCGCTGAACTCTGGGGCCTTCTTTCCTAGCCTCCAGTTGTTGGGCTGTGCAATGGAAGTAATGAGTCTTCCGCAAGTTGCTGCAAAGTCCCTAACACGGCCTCTCAGCACTTCACTGCCAGCTTTAAGCCTTACTCCTGTGTCCTCAGCGGCCTGGCATGGGAGGTGGAGAGAGAGGCAGGGGGCAGCCCCCGCTGTAGCCGGCTGTGGGGCGTCCACACCCGGCCTTCATCAAAGCTTTGGATAACAGTGCCTTGGGGGAGTATGAATGGGGCGCCTCGGTTTCCAGTCGGGTTCAGAAGCGTCTCCACTTTTTTCTCACTGTAGCTGCAAGGCACAAAAACATTTTTCTTCGAGTGCTGCGGAGACTGAGGAGCGGGGTGGGTTTTGCTCTGTTTTTAACCTCGAACCCAGAATCTGTGGAACACAGCCTGGGTCCTGGCGGGTAGCAGTTCCGGAGACGCCCGTGGGCATTTCAGAATTGCTGCATTAACGCGAATACGGGCGTGTATCGTGGGCGTCCCCACCACGCCTGCGGGGGCCCCACCTGCGAGGGGGCGGGACCTGCGGCGCCGGACCAATCAGCACCCACCTGCGCTCACCTGGCCCCCACCCCCACCCCGCTAGCGCCAGCGGGCAGAGGCGCTCAAAGGCACCGGGAAAGCTTGGCGAACCACTGTCCCGGGGAGGCTGCTGCTTCTTCGTCCTTCGTTCTCCAGCTATGGAGCTCCCTAGTGGGCTTCTCGCATCCCTTCTCCTCGTCCTCCTCTTTAAGGTACTCCACTGCCTTGCCCCCGCCGGAGCGGTCCAGCTGGGCGGGTCCGCACGCGTCGGCGGCGTCGAGGGGAGAGAGTTGCTGGGCTACTTGCGGCCAAGGTGGCGGAGCAGAGCCCCGCGAGGGATATCGGGCCGGGTATGCAGAACCGGGCACGCCTGTGACCCAGCCGTTCCCTTTTCTCCTCTTCCCTCAAGGCGCAGGTTTGCTGGCTGCCTTGCGTGGCCTCCGAGCCGTGCGGGGCGGGCTTCGGGGAAGCTGAAGTGACGCTGGTGGCTGGAGGCGCCAAGGTGGATCTGGGCCAGGCGCAGAGCAAAGGTAAGACCTTCCTCGAGGTATCCCGATGGAAACGCGGGGCCGAGGGTCGCACGTGGGCTGCTCCAGTGGTCCGCGCGAGGGGTGCCCAGGCTGGGGCGGGGGGGATTTCTGGCGACGCTGCCTCCGCCTCGGGTTTGGAGAAGGAGCAGAAAGCATCTCGGGGGTTAGCGTGGGGGTGGATGGCGGACAGAGAAGGATGGAGAGCACAGCGCCGTCCGACCTGCAACTCCTCCTTGCCCCGCTGCGGCGGCTTACCTAGAACACCTTCGGGGTGCGGGGCGGCTGAGTTCCTCACCCAGCCGGGACGTGGGAAGCTCTCTCCCCACTGGCCCCCGCAAAGGAATGCGTCGTCCACATTCCTCCCCCAACCCCCGCGCAGGTGTGGGGATGAGCCGTGCCCTGGGCAGCCCCCTTCGCCCCTCTCGGGCCCCCTTTGTGTACCGTGCTTTGTGTCTCCGACGGACAGACCGGGTCTGTTTCTCTTCTTCGTGCTCCCTTCCCCCGCCCCCCCCCCTTCTTCCCCGGCAGCTGGAATGCACTCTTAACCCTGCCCTTCCCGGAGGGCCTGCGCCCCTGCAGCCTGCGTGGAAACTGGGTCTGGCACACCTGGGCTGGGGCCATCACGCAGTGGGACACCCCTGCCCCCCACCCCCAACTTGGGACTGGAATGTTGGGGGAGTGGGGAGGGGGTCCCAAGCCGGAAGGTCTTGAGCCGAGGGTGCGGTGGATAGGGGGATCAAAGAACATTTTTGATCATTTAGTATACTAGTACCCCCAACCCCAACAAAGTTGAAAATCTTGAGAGCGGGGAGACATTTTGGTGCGGAGAACCAGTGCGTTATGAGATCTGAGCAGCTGCGGGCTGATGGGGGCCTCTTTTCCCTCTATCCAAGACAGGACAGTGGGGGTTTCTACACCCATCAAACCCAAGTTCTTAAACAGAGGTGTAACCCAGGATCCTTGGGTTGGGGTTCCAGCGGATCCCTGACCTGTGAAAATTGTTTAAGAACATGTGTGTGCATTTTTCTGGGAAGGGGATCTACAGTTTAGGTGGCTTTCAAAACAATTAAGAACCTTTGCCACCTAGCCTATTTCTAATGCCTTCATCAGCAAACCCCTCACCCCAGGTACAAATTACCAGTTTGAATGTAGAAGTACTAATGCCTAGGGGACAGAATGGCTCTCCTTTGTTCCTTCACTGGAGGACTGGGGTCTGGAGTCTGTGGGAGACTTTTTTTTCCCTTTTCCCAAACAACCTTGCAGATTGACAAAACAATTAACACCCTGGCTAGGCCAGGCTCCTTAAACTCTGGGATGTAGGGAGCCAAGCAAAGGCATTAAGAGGCCATGCCTCATAAACTTTAAATTCTTGCACATGGGTTTATTACTGACTGGCTAACAAACTGCAACTCAGCCAACCTGTAAAAATGTTAACTTGGGCAGGGCCCCAACTCCAATTCCGGCTCCCTGAGGAAGCTTTATTGCTAACCAGACCTCTGCCAAATCTGTACTCCTCCCCCGCATTGTCAAGTTCTCCCAACTTCAGTCTCATGGCTTTTGAGTGTTGATTGTGCCGGATCTTTCTTACCGAAGCAAGAAATATCAGATTAACTGTCACTTCGCTAAGCTTGGGGTTGTTGGGGGGAAGCAGTTATCAGGTTTTCAATTTCACCGTCCGGTTGGCGCGTGTTTCCTGGTGATGTCAGGCATTTTAAACCTTTTGAGAAAATTCTGCCTTCTTGGATGTCTGCTTTATGGTTGTGAAAATGGTGGGTTCATGCCAAGAGCACACCTGGGTTATAAAACAAAGAGTGGGTTAATGTGCTTAGCTAACCTTGAGCCGCCCTGCAACATGACTGGTTCTTACAGTAGTTTTCCTGTGAAGTAGGCTGCTGCCTTCTTTCTTAAGTAAAAGCAGGTTTCTGGGTCCAGTGGGTTCCAATAAACTGACACACCCTAACAAAAAAATACTGATACTTCTCTTCTTAGTCCTCAGCTGCTGACATCTTTCTACCTCCCCACCTCCATCCCAGCTCTGTGTCCTCTGTGCACAGGATGGATCCAGCCATGTTGAAAGGGTTATCCTGAGGGTACATACAAACTCTCTCGAGTTTGGCCAAGCAGCCAAGTTTTCTTAGTGCGAAAGAACAATTGCCCCTCTTGTTCGCCCCTGGGTTATGAATATCACAGGTGTCTATGAAGTTGAGCTCAAAGAAATTATCTGATATAATTAATACCTTGTTTGCATGTGCACTTTGCTCTTCAAAGCACTTCCACAACTCTGAGCTTGCTTTGTCCTCCTGACGCTCTCTTGAAGCTGGTAAGGTAACTATTAAACAGCTTGAGCTCTTAATCTCAGAGTTGGTACTTCAGAAAGCCTGTAACCCAGCTCTGCTGGAGGTTTCAAAGGTGGAGACACAGAAGCAGCTTAATGGATTCAATTTTGTAGGCTGAATAGCTCAGGAGCTACCTTGAGGGTCACAAACATGACTTTTCCCTTTGGGTTTAGTTCTGGACCCGATACTTCACAGAACACCCAGAAGGTATTTGCATGAACCCTGACAATCTTGTGAAGGTCTGCCTGTTTTACCCATGAAGCCTGAGTGGTTGTGGCTTCACCAGAGGCATTACTACTGGAACCAGCTGGGACTTGAATAGAAGTTTGTGATTCCTAAGTTCTGTGACTTTTATCACTACCAGAAAGTGGGAGGTGGAGGAAAGGAAGTGGAGTGTTGGAGCGCCAGATCCCACAGACACCAACAGCAACCCCTGTCCAAAGAGCAATTTGTCATTTATTCATTCTTATCATAAGGTTTTCCAGAAACATTCCTGTAGGGAAACTGGCTTAGATACAGTGTCTCGGTGTCTTAGTGATGGGGCTTGGGTCAAGTGATGCTGGGCTTGCCTCGACCGAGGGCAAGAGGTTAATCGAGGGAGGCAGAGCTGGAATGTTCCCCCCAACAACCACAACTGCACAGTCTGTGGGGCTGCCTCCAAGTGTGGTCTGGAAGCAAAGACAAAGAAGAGGTGGGAGGGGGGAATTTGCATGGTATTAGGACAGTGATTAAAAGTGATTGACCCAACGTGGTCATACATCCTTAATGGTGGACAGTCGAGAGAGGCAGCTTAATTACAGTAAAAAATCCATTACTTCATTATGGGCCCTCAGCAGGTTTAACTCACCCTTAGTCAGTGTTTCAGTAAGATTAAAGCTAACCCACATTAGCTTTGGTAGGTAACTTCAAAGTTTCAGTAATGAATTTGACTGCACATGAATTAACTTTGACATGAATTTGCCTATTTCAACTTGTGTAAAAATTGCCTTTTGTTTTGGGGCCTCCATTCTGGACCATGCCCTCTATATTTTATTCTTTCAGTAAACATATATTTAGCATCTGCATGTGTCAGACAGTGTTCTAGAACTACAGCTAAAGCTATGGACAAAACCAAGTTCCTGCCCTTGGGGAGCTGATAGTCTAATATTTTTTATGGTTATAATCATCTTGCGAAGCAGGTAGTGGTAACTCTCCTTTGCTGTGAACGGGGATAAGCAACTTGACGTGAGGTCGCTGGGGTCGTCAGAACTGAGGCCAGGATTTTATTTTATTTTAATTTTCAGCTGTTTTTTTTTTTTTTTTTTTTTTTTTTTTTTAAGTAATATCTATACCCAGCATGGGGCTCAAACTCAACCTCAAGATCAGGAGTCATATGTTCTACTGACTGAGCCTCTCAGTTACCCCAAGGCCAGGATTTTAAATCCAGGGGGATTCCTTGGTGCCCAGTAAATCTGCCTCAGTAATGAATATTTGGAAACTAGGGCTAGGGCTTTGAGCCCAGCTGGCTGCCTTCCTGGCTCAACAGTGGACTAGGGGTTGGTTGCTGAAGCCTGTTGCACATCACCGTTAGCTTGTGCCTGGGGAGCAGGTCCCAAACCTCTCGTCTCCCCACCTCCTCACATGGCACTCTGTTCCTAGGTTACCCAGTGCAGGGTGCCCTCACCTCCCTGCCGTGGGTAAGGAAGGCATTGCTTACTGAGTTTCTAGGGCTGGAAACTATAGCTCTGCACAGCATTTGGAGGATAATGGAGGAGGAGGGAGAGGAGGACCTTCCCTGCTCAAATCAGTTGAGGCTTTAGTTCTGAGGCTGAACTGTCTCCATCCAGAGAACCACTGTTATTAAAGAATAACATATATGGAGGAAAGTGCCCAAATCATAAGTGTACAGCTCAGTGATTGCCAGAGATTTGAAATACCCATGTAGTTGTACCTAGATCAAGAAACAGCATTACGGGGCGCCTGGGTGGCTCAGTGGGTTAAGCCGCTGCCTTCGGCTCAGGTCATGATCTCAGGGTCCTGGGATCGAGTCCCACATCGGGGGCTCTGCTCAGCAGGGAGCCTGCTTCCCTCTCTCTCTCTCTGCCTGCATCTCAGTGTACTTGTAATTTCTCTCTGTCAAATAAATAAATAAAATCTTAAAAAAAAAAAAAAAGAAAGAAACAGCATTACTGGGGTGCCTATTTGGCTCAGTCAGTTAAGCATCTGACTCTTGATCTCAGCCTATGTCAGGGTCGTGAGTTCAAGTCCCATGTTGGGTTCCATGCTGGGTGTGGAAATTAGTTAAAACAAACAAACAAACAAAACAGCATTACCAGCCCCTCAGATGCCCCTTCCTTCCCATTCTCTATCCTCCCCACCAAGAAAAGCACTGTCTTGACTTCTCATACCATAGATTAATTTGCCCATATTTGAATTTTATGTAAAAGAATCATATATCCTCTTGGGTCATTATACCTTGTAAGATTCTTCTATATTTCTGGAGGTATTGTAGATGAGTATCAGTGTCCTGTAGCATTCCATTATGTGATGATTCTTCTATTGATGGTATTTGAGGAGTTTCAGATTTTTGGTTATTATGACTAGTACTGCTTGAAGATTATTGTTCCAGTCTTTTGATGAGGAGTCTTGGTATACACTGTCTGTTAGGTACATACCTGGGAGCATAATTGCTGGGTTAACTGAGGATTACCTGACAATCTCAGTACTAGGGCTGTGTACTGAGGAGTCAGCTTTTGTCGGTCTTGAAGGAGCAGAGTCTCTTCTGGATTCTACCATCCCCTCCTCCAACAGTGTCCTCACCAGACCCCTTCTGGATTCTTGATTTTCAAGAGACAGCAAGTCTTTATTTTGTCCTTGGCTACATCCTTTGTGTTGGGAGAGAAATCCTTCCCCTTTAATTGTCCTTAAGCCAATCCTTATTATTTTCCCGCCAAATAGAAAGGCAATCTGGAAATGGACCTGAATTTCTTAGGTGAGGTCTTTGTGGGTCATTTTTATCCTGGACAGTGTGTGCGTGGGGAGCAGCCTCCTCAAATGGACACGGTGGTCAAGTCCAGCTCCTCTCTCATTATGGAGGCAATGAGGTGTCTGAGACCCAAGGACAAGTTGACTGGTCATGAAGCCAACAAATGTCAGAGTACCTACTGGGTGTGAGATGTTCAGAGACGACACAGACTCCTAGCTCGTTAATGTCAGTGAACTCCCCAACTAGAGGCAGAAGCAGATCAGCCACCAGGAATTTTAATTGCGAATCTGACTTTGAACAGTTATTTACTGAGCACCTACCAAGTGCCAGATACTATTGTTCCAAGTTCTTCGGTTATGTTGGTGAGCAAAACATGCCCAGAACCCAATCTTCGTGGGCCATTTTCCTGCTGGTGAAGGAAGACAGACAAAATAAGTTGTGTGTGTATGTGTATAATGTAGTATATATAACATAGTATATATAATAAGTGTATAGATACTATATAGTATATGTTCTATATATATAATATATAACATGTTATATAGTCACATGATCTGAGCAGGACGTAGAGAGAAAAAAATATGGAGGCACATAGGAGGGCTGCCAACATGTTCTTAGGAGGACTTGAAGGAAGTTATGTCCAAGCTGAAGGCTGGGGAAGAATTATGCAAGGGGGTTCAGGCCGGAGAGTTAGCAAAGGGGTGTTCCTGGCAGGGGAACTGTATGGGGGCCAGGAACTTAAATATGTTTCGTCTGGTTGGATTATGGAGTATAAGGTGGGAAGAGGCAAAAGGCAGGGTCCAGTCCAGCTTGGAATGTGTCCCACCCCACCAGAGAGGCAGTAGGGTGTTTGGGAAGGGCAGATGGGGCTGAAGTCCCAATTGTGCTCTCCTGGCGGCCAGAGTCTCTGAAGTCTCCTCTGGAACCAGGACCCTGGGCTCCACCTCCAGCATCCCCCCTTCCTGCCTCCCCTTCCCAGCTTTCCCCAGACCCAAGAATGTTGTAAGTCTCAGTCAAATTTTCCCCCTCATTTCATTTAGTTACCTGTCATTGCCAGGCAGCGGGGCTACCCGCCAAGGAAGGGCTTCCAAACAAACAACAACAACAACAAAGCAACCTAAATACCACTTACCAAGAGCTTACTGAGTTCTAGAGACTACACTATGTACTTTATGTAATAAGCCCTTTTAATCCTCCTAAAAGCCACCCCTCCCCACCGTGGGGGGACGGGTGTTGAATTGGCTTCATTTAACTGAATAGGAAACCCAGGCTTGCAACTCTGCAACCTATCCTAGGTCACCCAGATAGTAAGTTGTGGAATTAGGATTTGAACCCAGGTTGGTCTCCCTAGGTGTGAGATACTAACCACACTCTTAAGTATTAGAGACGGGACCACGTTGTGAGTCCTGGCCACAGTCAAGCTAGAGGAAGATTGGAAATAGTTAACTTCTGACCCAAGGGCTTTGAATTCCTGTTCCCTCCACAGGCCTCTGTTAATCACCAGGAGCTGGAGTTGGGGGGAGGGGGCATTTCTATCCAGGACCCCTGGCCTCCTCTTTAGGATGTGGGGGGATAGGGCTCGTTCAGATACCAGGCCTGTTAGCGCTCTCACTGACAGTTCTCAGCAGAGAATCTGCTTCTGGCTGGTTATCTTCTACTTCTCCGCATCCCCGCCCCCCACCTTCCTGCCCCCTCCCCTGCCCTCAAGGACTCCCCCTACCTTGTTCAGAGTGGAGGAGCTTGATACACTCTGCCTTTCTCCCCTCGCCTCAGCCAGATCTGGTCACCCTTCCCGTTTTGGGTGACTAGAGCGTCGGTGGTCTGCAAATTCCTCAAGCTGACGGAGTCCTCTCCAGGCTATGGCAGCCGTGACCCTGCTAGACTTCCGGGGTGCTGGGATGCTGCTGTTCTCTCAGTAAACCAAAATGCCTTATCCTGGAAATAGAGCAGACAGACATCTTCCTTTTTCCCCATGCCTCACCTTGGAACTCACAACTCTTGACTCCTCTGCTGTCTGACATTTAGGGAGAGGGCCTCCGAGCCAGGAGGTGGGCAAGCTGGTGACTTCTTCCCCATCGTGAGCACCTCTGAGGCTACACAGAACCCCAGCGAGGGGAGATCTGTTCTCCACCAGACCCTAAGGCTTGATCTCAAGGGCTGGATGGGGAGATGGGGCCAGGGAGGCACAGTCCCAGGCTTTCCTTTTTCCTCTCAGCCCCAGAACTCCAGTTTTTGCTTAAGAGCACATAAGATTAGGTCCGTGTTACAGCTCTCTTACCAAGAAAACTTAAACCTGCATAGAAGGCTAGAAGTAGGTTGATCTGGCCCAGAGTTCTGATCTCAGGGTCTCACATCAGCTTGAGGAAGTCTTTGTTCCTCTGGAATTAACTGTATACAAGATGCATATGTATTTTTCTGAGAAGGTTCTGCCCCCTAATTTGGGAAATGTAGCCTATTCCTCACTGTCTCCCCAACCCCCTCCCTGTCCCCAGCTCAGGTGCATTCGGTTCTTCAGAGTCTTAACAAACCCAGTGCGGGGCACAGGCCTGATGGCGGACATCTGGGCAGCGGAAAATGGGGTTCTCAGCCTGGTTTCTCAACCCAACCTATGTGGCCTGAGGCAAGTCACTCTGCTCCCAGCTCCTCAGCAATGAGGCTCTGACTCTGTCCTGTGTGTGAGACGTGCCTTCATGTCCATGGAGCTACGAGGAGGTGGACTGCTGGTTGGTCATTAACAGGCAGGACTGGAGCGCTCTGCTCTTCTTCTGGGTGCCTTGCTTAAGGCTGGCTGCCTTCTCACAACGAGTCCCATCTTGTTGTAGCTTCAGGCCGAGAGGAAAGTCAGCTCCTTGTGGGCTCCTCATACACAAGCCAGAACAAGATGCGGGGCCCACACCCTGCCCTCTCCTTGTGGAGTCTGCCCGAGCTGGGGCTTCCCACCAGGGCTGCTTGACCTGTAATTTTCTTGTCTTTTATGGTCTTTTTCCGCTTCCAGAATGCTCCTGCATTCCCCAGCGGGGACTCAACTACACTCCAACTGGTTTAGTGGTCTTTAGCCCCTGAGTCAGTAGTTTGCAAGCTTGGCTGAGTACCAGGCTTGCCTAGGGAGTTTTTCATTTCTATCACATCCCCCTCCTAGGTACTACTGATAACTGTTTATGTAGGGTTGGGCTGGTTGGTTGGAATTTTACATTAATACATAAATACATGTTCACTGTAGAAGACCCTGTTTTTCAATAAACTATGTAATGCTTAGTATGTGACAGGTACAGCTCTTAGCGTTTCATATGTATTAGCATGTTTAATCACCATAGTACCTCTTGGAGTAGGTAGTATTATTATCCCCATTTTCCAGATGAGAAAAGAGACCAGAGAGGTTAAGTAACTTGCCCACGATCACACAACTGATAAAAAGCTTGGGATTCAGATCTAAGCAACCCAAGCTTTAACCACTGAACTCCACTGCCTCTGAACAGAACCAAATCAGAAACACAGGAAAGTTTTTCTCTTCCTCAGTTCTCCTACCTAAGGATAAGCACATCCAGTGGTTTAATGTGAATCTTTGTGGACCTTTTTCTTGACAAGAAATTTATGTGTGCATTCAGGAATTTTTAGAACAAGAATTGGGCTATCTCAAGCATATAAACATTGTAACTTGCTTTTTTAACTTAATGAATCACAGGCATCTTTCTCCATATTGTTAAGAACACATCTATCTTATTTTTAACATTCTTCTACATGGTGGATATACTATGATTTATTTAGCTAAGCCCTTGTTTTTATCTTTTACAGATGTGGAAGTGGGGAGGAGCTAACATAAAAATTGTAAAGTGTTTGGATTTTCAGAAACCTAACTATCAGGAATCACCTTATTAGGAAAGACTGTTGTAGAAGGATGATCACATGAATTGTTCATCTTAACCCCATTCACATAAATTAAACTTTTCTGTTTGAATAACACCTTTAAGATGACAGGCTTTGCAGTAAAGTTAATAAGGTTACTATGCCATTTAAAAACCATTAGTTTGGGGGCGCCTGGGTGGCTCAGTGGGATAAGCGCCAGACTCTTGGTTTCTTTCTGCTCATGTCATGATCTCAGGGTGAGGAATACGGGCCCCATGTGCACCCCCTGCTCAGCAGGGAATCTGTTTCTCGCCTCTTCCTCTCCCTCTCTCTCAAACAAATAAATCTTAAAAAAGCATTCGTTTTTCACAGTAACCATTGTTTGATGACTTAATTATCTGATTGTCTCAGAAGCATTTGAAGTCATCAAAAAATTGAAAAAATGTAAGCTGCTTAACTCATAAGTAAACTGTAAAATCTCAGCGCTTGCATCGTTTTCCTTGGGTGTTGAGAGTTTTTGAAAATGTGACATTCAGTCAAAGCAAAAATGGAAATTTTCTCAGTTTTGTTAGATGTCAAAATCTAGGTAGCAAGCATTTTGCTAAAGAAAAGTTGATTTCCTTTTTTTTTTTTTAAGATTTTATTTGTCAGAGAGAGACTCAGCATAAGCAGGGGGAGCAGCAGGCAGATGGGGAGGCAGGCTCCCCACTGGAGCCTGATATGGGACCCCATCTGAGAATCGTGGGATTATGACCTGAGCTGCAGACAGACACTTAACTGACTGAGTCACCCAGGTGTCCCAGTTTCCATTTTTAAAATATATATTTATTTATTTATTAACAGAGACAGGGGGAGAGGGAACACAAGCAGGGAGAGGTAGAGAGGGAAAAACAAGCCTCCTGCTGAGCAGGAAGGCTGACATGGAGCTCCATCCCAGGATCCTGATCTGAGCTTAATGACTGAGCCACCCAGGTACCCCCCGGGTTTCCATTCTTGAAGAGGATATTCATTTATGATCTTCTTTTCTTCCAAGCAGTGCTTATGAACTTTTTCTTAAACCCAAATAACACTGTAATAAACAGTATTGTAGAGGACAGTTGCATGATTTTTTTTTTTAAGATTTTATTTATTACAGACAGAGATCATAAGTAGGCAGAGAGACAGGCAGAGACAGAGAGAGGAGGAAGTAGGCTCCCCACGAGCGGAGAACCCAAAGCGGGGCTCGATCCCAGGACCCTGGGATCATGACCTGAGCCGAAGGCAGAGGCTTTAACCCAGTGAGCCACCCAGGTGCCCCCAGTTGCATGATTTAAAAGATAAATTCTTGAAAACCTCAAATAATTCATAACTCTCATGATTGAAGACTTATATTCTCATGTGAATATATGTGAACTGTATGTATTTGGGGTAGGGAAGCTAGAGCAGTGCTTACAGTTCACTAGTCTCTACAGTTGTGAAATTATGTGACTTTACATTATTTGGGAGATTTGCACTTCTTCAAACTTTGCATACAAAGTGCAACTTGAATATTTATGTCACCATTTCAAATTTCTACAATTGAAATTTGCGTAAGGTGCAAGTATGTTATAATGTGTAGAGTGCCTGAGCTGGAGTTGCAGAGTGCTGGGGTTAAATCTGTCTAACTAGCTGTGGAAACTTGGATAAGTTGCTTAAACTCTGTGCCTCAGTTTCCTTATCTGTAAAGGGATAATTATGGGAATCTGATAAGGCTCTAGTGTATATTTAATGCATTAGTATATGAAAAAGCCTTTAGTAAATAAATAAATGTTTAGGTGTTAGCGGTGGTAAAGTAGCAGTATTCTTACAATGGTAATAGTTTGTATACGTATTTCTTCAGAATGGAAGCAAAACTGCTGGGTCACAGGACTTTCATATTTGGCTCAACATTATTGAACACCTACTTTGTATCAGGCACGGAGCTAAGTATTGAGATACAGTGATAAGCAAATTCTAACATAGTCTTTGCCTTTGGGCACTATTGAGAGTAGTAAGGGAGATAGACAATTAGATAATAACAAGTAAACATACAATTACAGTTGTAATAAATTTTGTGGCAGTTACATAGAGCTTCCCTGAGAAAGTAACTTGCTTTGGGATCTGAAAGATGTTAGGAGTTAAATGGGTAAATTGGAGCAGGAAGTGTAGAGAGACACTGTTTTGGGGGTGGGCAAAGGTCCTGTGGTAAGGGGGTTATGCTGCATTTAAGAAGAGCACTAACGTGGCTAGAGAGTGGAGTCAGGGAACTGAGCGCATTAAAGATTTTGTTTTTTATCCTAAGAACAATGGCACACCGTTGATGAGTTTCAAACAAGAAAGTTGGTCATCTCATTTTCTCAAATGTATGATTTGTTGCACTTTAAAAGATCCTTTTTTTTTTTTTTTAATGGAGATTTTTGCACTTACTAAAGCTAAATATGATGTGGTATGTACTAAAGAAGTGGGCGTAGAGATGAAGAGGCATGAATCTTGGTGACTGGGAAAGGGAGTCTGGAAGGTGATGTTGCTAGCTGACCATATGTCAGGCACTGTGCAAAGTACTAACTCATTTAACTGAGTCAGCTATTATTAACATCATTCAGTTTTATAGGTGAGGAAACAAACTTGCTGAAAGTTGGTGATGGAGCCACAGTTTCATTTCAGCCCAGGTAGTTTGAGCTGCTTCTGGGACTCAGATTTTGGGTTTGAGTAGCTGAGCACATGATAATGTCATTCGCTGGGGACCTTGAAAAAGGATCATATTTGGGCCAAGAATAAATATCATAGATTTGCTTTTCAACAAATTGATTTCAAGATATCTTTAAAACATCCAGGGCAGGAGCGCCTGGGTGGCTCAGTGGGTTAAAGCCTCTGCCTTCAGTTCGGGTCATGATCTCGGGGTCCTAGGATTGAGCCCCACAGGGAGCCTGCTTCCTCCTCTCTCTCTCTGCCTGCTCTCTGCCTACTTGTGATCTCTATCTGTCAAATAAATAAATAAAATCTTTTAAAAAAAATTTAAAAAATCCAGGGCACCTGGGTGGCTCAGTTAAGCATCTGCCTCCAGCTCAGGTCATGATCCCAGGGTCCTGGAATGGAGCCCCACTTGGGGCACCCGGGACGCCTGCTTCTCCCTGTCTCTCTGATGTTCCCTCTACTTGTGTGTGTGCGCTCTTTCTCTGTGTGTCAAATATAAATAAATCTTAAAAAAAAAAAAAACGTCGAGCGGAAATACTGCATAAGCAGACATGACAGATACATGTGTTCAGAAGAAGGATCTGGATATTTGAAATCTTGATAATAATATCTTTTGAAGTGCCCTCAAAAAGCCATTCCAATTTAACTACTTTGGAGAAATAAATGAGACAACTAGAAACTTTTAAAAACCAGTAAACTGCCTCCCTGAGAACATCTTCAGAAACCGATTCAGAAGTGATGGGTGGGCTGGAAATAGGATATCTGGGTTTTTGAAAACGTTCTCCAGGTGAATCATTCAGCTATGTTTGGGAACCAGTGCCTTTACCCAACAGACCCTTAATTGCTATCCCAGATATCCCAGGGTGATCACTAGGATCTCTGTTCTGGTCTTGGAGGGTGGGAATCCACAAGCCAAGCAGCACACCTCATGCTGAACTTTGAGTCAGCCCTATTCCAAACTCCCAGGGTGCTGTGGAGTAAACCCAGCTTGGGTTTTTCCCTGAGGAGGACCCAGCTCCCAAGGGTAAGGAGGAACCTGAGTAATGCAGTTCTTTGCAAAAAGTTTTCAACAGAGAGGCAAAAAGAAATCTCCAGGAAAGAATTGCTTTCTCCTCAACAACATGGGGTTATAGAACTTTTCTAGTAAAGGGGGAAGGGGATCTCAACATCTCATTCTGATAGCAGATCGAATATATTTTATGGAAAAACTGGAAGAAAGGCAGAATGGAAGCCTACCATCCATAAAGGACCTCTGTCATTTCTTTCTTTTTTAAGATTTTATTTATTAGAGAAAGAGAGACGACCAGGGGGGAACAGCAGAGCGGGAGGCAGGCTCCCCATCGAGCAGGGATTCCAACTCAGGACTCCATCCCAGGACCCCTGGGATCATGATCTGAGCTGAAGGCAGACGCTTAACGGCCTGAACCACCCAGGCGCCCCCCTTTGTCGTTTCAAATGAACATTTTCACTAGATCTTTCTGGGCCATTTCCTTAACCAAGTGTTCGTTGACTGATCTGAGCGAGGGGTAGGGCCAGAGTTCACTGCTTCAGGGCTCCCCCTCTAGTCCTGCTCTCTTAAAGTCCAGCTTCATGGCTCCGTGCTAAGAGCCCCCTGAAGCCTCTAGGGCTCCCTCTGCTGGAAGCTCCAGGTCCAGGGGGAGCGGTGCTCTGAGCGGGGCCATGTGGGAGGTAGAGCGACACTTGGCAGCAGTCAGGCTGTGTGAAGCCACTGCTGCACAGCTGGCCACTTACGAATGCCTTCCGCCAAGCCTTCGGCTCCAGCACCGTGCTTGACTCCTCGGCATGCCCGGAAAAAAGGTGATCTGGTGGTGATGAGTCATCACAAACACCTCCATGGCAGTGAGTCTGCTAGCTCTGCTCTCAGCTTTGGGAGAACAAGAGTCTGGGTCCTCTGACGACAGCCATGCAGGGGCCTCAAGAGCCTTATCTCCCAGCAAGGCACTAACTGCCTTCTGGGTCAGTGAACCCCTCGGCTTCCCAGCCTGCCGCGTGGACTCCCCGGCCCTACCCCTCCCCTCCCCTAGCGCCAGCATCCTTCGCTCCCACTCCCTCTCCCCGGGGAGCGCCTTCCTCTAGGTCTTGCTCACTGTCCATCATCTTGGGTATCTTCTCCCTCTGGGAGAGTCGGTTCTAGGGAAAGCTAGGCCACCTTCCTGGTGCCAGGGCTCAGCCCCATTCTCTTTCTGGCTTTGTCTTTTCAACCCCCTTTCCCCTGTTCTCTTTTATAAGTATAAAAATATTAATATTTTATGTTTTGTCTGTAAATGACTGTTTTGTGGGTTGCCTGGCTCAGGCAGAAGAGCGTGCAACTCTTGATCTTGGGGTTGTGAGTTCATTCCCTTGGGTGTAGAGATTACTAAAAATAAACTTTTATAAATAAGTAAATGGCTGTTTTGTGACCTGGCCTTTTTTTTTTTTCCCCCCTCAGCAGAGCAGAGTTTTTCCTTGATAGATTTTCTTTTTCTAAGTATTTTATTCATCCTAGTAATCTCTACACACAACATGGAGCTCAGACTCAGGACCCTGAGATCAAGAGTTGCATGCTCTTTGGACTGAGCTAGCCAGGTGCGCCTATAGGTTTTCTTTTTTGATATTTGTTTGTTTGTTTAAAAGATTTTAGTTATTATTTGACAGAGAGAGAGAGATCACAAGCAGGCAGGGAAGGAGGCGGGGTGGGGGGCATGCTCCCTGCTACGCAGAGAGCCTGATGTGGGGCTTGACCCCAGGACTCTAAGATCATGACCCGAGGCAAAGGCAGAGGCTTAACTCACCGAGCCACCCAGGCAGCCCTCTTTTACGACATTTAATGCTGTATATGAGATGTTTGAGTGACAGTAGCACACGTAATTATTTTTTTGAAAGTTAAGTTGTTGTGACTGACTTATTTTTTTATACAATTGCAGCAATAGTTACGGATATCCTTCCTGTTACGGTTTTGTCCTCCCTGGAATGACTTTCTGGCACAATTCCTAGGTCACATGGCTTGTTTAAGCCTTCTTGATTGTTACAAGGTGCCAATTCACACCCCCCCACCCTCTGGCAGTATATAGCAGCACCTGTTTCCAAAGTATTCCTCAACACTCATTCTTTTAATTTGTTTTTAGTGAACTATTTTTCTATATGTAGCTTTACTTGGGAAAATGCCAGAATCTTCTTTTAAGGCAGTTTTGTATTACTTACCCAAGCAACTTGTTATCCCAGCCCATTAACAGAAAGTGATAGTAGTTATAAGCACATGTTTGTTTGCTTCATGAGCTAGATGTATCCCTAAGCCAAGCCAGAATGAGACTTGTTTGTCTCTCTTGCATCCCCCACAAGCTACCTTTTGGCCACAATACTTTTAAAACTGATAATATTCTTCCCTTCTAGTTTGTTTGTTTGTTTGTTTTAAAAGATCTTATTTATTTATTTTATAGAGAGAGACAGCAAGAGAGGGAACACAAGCAGGGGGAGTGGGAGAGGAAGAAGCAGGCTCCCTGCTGAGCAGGGAGCCCCATGTAGTACTGATCCCAGGACCCTGGGATCATGATTTGAGCCAAAGGTAGATGCTTAGTGACTGAGCCACCCAGGCACCCCGCTTCCCTTCTAGTTTAAATGCCCAAAGATCAACAGAGGAACTGGCCAAGACTAATCACTTGAAGGACATTTTATTCCCAGAGAGATGGCGGCTTTATTTTGTCAGAACATCCAGTAAAGTTGGACATTGAGACTGTGTAGTACCTCCATGTCGTGGCTGAGAAGACAATCTTCTGCCCTTCAAGGGTGTTTCCTTGGCAGTTGGGAGGTGTCTAAGCAATTCCAAACTTAAGGGCAGGACTGGAATGAGTTCTCAGTGCAGTATCCATCAGTTCTTATGCGTCTGCTTAAGAAGCTTTCTTTTTTTCAACAGCTGGGGACTTGACTCTTCTCACCCAACTTTTATCATGGTGCCAGCTCCGGATCTGAGGTCAGGCTTGGCTGCATGGTCTTTAGAGAGAGGAGCTTTGAGCACAGGCCAGGGACTCCCACTTCTACTGGATGTCTTTTTATGTAATGCAGATACACAGAGCTCTGATTATTATTTCTCTAGAAGCAGTCTCAATTTACTAACTCCCTTCCCCCCAAATATTCTAGGAATTGTGTACTAAGGCTCAGTGCCGAAAGCCATCAATTTATATTATAGAAATACCTAACTCTCCATCAGGTTCCTTGGCTTTGTGGTTCAGGATCTCTTGAGTCTGAGGCAGTTAGTTAAATGGCTTTAAGATCCCAGGCGGGTGTGGAGAACTACGTGTAGGTGTCTTTTCCAGTCTTAAGATCTGAACTGTTGCCCCATGTGCTCACCAGTGCTCACCAACTTGCCCCAGAAAAAGTTTGACACAAGCCCATTCATGCCGCCACGACTTGGCCAAGATGTGTGACCTTGTGGAGCTAGGCTACAGTCAGGAATGGAAACGAGCTGACTTCACTAGCTGTTGGAAGGTGGGGTAGAAGAGGATGAGTGATGATGAGACCTGGTTGCAGATCAAGTTATTTTGAAACCAGTAGTCCAGCCCAGGGGTGCCAGGAAACATCTAGGAGGAGGTTGTCACGATCTGCCCCAGGGCTTACCATGTTGTAGCCTCTCCGTGACTCCTGGCTTGCAGAAGAAGCTGCTCGTGTTCCTACAGGTGCCTCAGCAAGTTTTCCTGCGCAGTTTAGCTGGTCTGTGAGGGGGCTGTCCTCTGCCTCCCCCGTAAACCGTGGAGCATCCCTTATAAAACAGTGCTCTCCTAGCGCAGACTGAGCCAGCTCCCTTTTAGGCTCTGTGGTCCTGTGTATCTCCTTCTGGCTTTGGTGCTTCATCCCTCAGGTAAAGCATTTAGCTGTGGCTAACCCCTTGCCCACTTGGAGAAATGGCTTCTCTTTGCTGTAGGGAGAGGACCGGGGTTAGAATCAGAAACCTCAATTAGTTGTGAGTAGGCTAGAGGTGCCTTTCACTGAGGGCTTGCTGTGAGCTAGACCTCATGCTCAGTGTGTGCAAGCTTTATCTTATTTAATCCTCCAAATAATCTTAGGACTTAAGTCGTAGTAATTCCATTTTCAGATGAGGAAACGGCTTCCATATGCTCACACAATATAGATTTGAGCCCAGGTCTTTTAGACTTTAAATCCCATGCTCTTCATCATTGACTTGCCTTTAGGATTTGAAATCTGGTCCTACTGCTTCCTATTTAATGGGGCCTCATGTACTTGCCTTCCCTCTCTGAAGCTGCTTTCTGAGGCACTTCAGTTCCAGGCAGCGTTTTATTTTCTGGGTTGTCAGATGGAGGCAGTAATATTCACCTTGTAGGTTATTTTCTAAGGAATTGGATAGGAAAGCACTAAGCTGGGTGTCTCAGGCAGAGTGGGTTAAAGAAAGCCTGTTCCTGCCTGCATGACTCATGGCCCCAGGTTGTTTCCTGTATCCAGCTGAACACAGGTTAGAGCCGAGGGGGCAGGGCCCTCTGATGCAGCTGGAATACGCAGCCAGAGTACAGGCACGTACACTTGGAGGGCAGGACTACTGACTTCTTCTTGATTGTTGGCACTGTCGTCTCTATTAATAGACGGATAGGCAGCCGACTACATGTGTGTGGAACTGTACGATAATGGAAATGTGCCAGCGACAGGACACTGAAATGTCCTGTGCATTTGACAGGGTGAGGCAGCTTTTGTAGAAAACAAGGAGAGGTTTTCTGTGTTCCTGGCAGCTTTTAGAGTTTAGGGGATTAATGCTTCTGATTGGGGAGGGGGGTCAATCCATTAGCCTCTAGCTCTATAACCTGACAGGAAAGGATTGGAGAACTCCTAGTCTTCTTGTTAAAGGAAACAACTAACAGACTTACCTGGCCCCACCCACCCCTGCTACCTGAAGACCTTCCCTTAGGAAGAAGGCTGTTTTGAGAATGTGAGGCAGGACTGTTGGGTTTTGTTGTTTTTTTTTTTGTTTTTTTTTTTTTTTTTTAATATTTATTTATTTATTTATTGTTGATTTTTAAAAATATTTATTTATTATTTTAGAGAACACTAGTGGGAGGGGCAGAGGAAGAGGAAAAGAGACCCTAAAGCTGACATCGTGCTGAGTGCCCGCGTGGGGCTCATTCTCGCAACCCTGAGATCACGACATGAGCTGAAACCAAGAGCCAGACATTTAACTGACCACAACACCCAGGTGCCCTGGGACTTGTTAATTTTTTTTTTTTTAACAGTATTTGAATAGCTAATGCATTCAAGCAGGTTAGAATTTAGAAGGATATTCAATAAAAACAAAACAAAACAAAATTTCATTTTTTTTCCCTGTCTGCTGGTTTTTCTACTTGTAAGCCTAGTTTTTTGGGTCACCTCCTGGAGGTATTTTTCAAATTACAATAAAAAAAAACAAATGTTAGCATGTTAACATAGACTATATTGATCTTTGTCTCTTGTTTAAATTAATGGTATGTCGTAGAAATCTTTCCTTATCAATAACTAGGTGCTTCCTCATCATCTGTAGCGTGTGTGTGTGTGTGTGTGTGTGTGTAGCTGCAGCTGCGTAGGGTTCTCTTGTATAGACAGTGTTGTAATACAGGGTTCATCTCTTACTGATGGACATTGGCATTGTCTGGGATTTTGCTATTACAATCAGTGCCTCGTTGCATAGTTCAGTAGAAAAGTGATTTTGGAGACGAGGCAGTACCCCATACAAATTTAAAAGTACATGAGGATAGACACTTGTTCCCTGATGCATCCCTAGTTTCTAGAAGAGTGTTTGGGGACTTAGGAGGTATTTAAGTAGCTCTTGAATCAGCAGCTGTATTGAGGAACCTGGCTTTAGAATCTGAGCACCCTGGGTTCTGTCTCCACTTTCGCTCATTAGCTGTGTGACCTTGGGGTATCTTCATCTCTGAATCTGTTTACTGGTTTGTTTTAAGAGTCTGTGTAAGCTTCTGGGGTTCACAAATTTGTGGTGCGAGATTTATCTTATTTGATATTCAAGATGGCTCTATGGCGGGTGCCTGGGTGGCTCAGTGGGTTGAGCCTCTGCCTTCAGCTTAGGTCATGATCTCAGAGCTCAGTGGGTTAAGCCTCTGCCTTCAGCTTAGGTCATGATCTCAGAGCCCAGCTCCGTACTGGGCTCTCTGCTCAGCAGGGAGCCTGCTTCTCCCTCTCTCTCTGCCTGCCTCTCTGCCTACTTGTGATCTCTCTCTGTGTGTCAAATAAATAAATAAAATCTTAAAAAGAAAAGAAAAGAAAAGATGGCTCTGTGAAGTCTAATTTCCATCTTCCAAAGGAGAGAACCTGAATTCCTAATAAGTTGGTTCAGTTTCCCTATCAGTATATTGATGTTTCCAAGTAAGGGCTTTGGGGGAAATATTTATTTATTTATTTATTTATTTATTTATTTATTTGATAGAGAGATCACAAGTAGGCAGGGAGGCAGGCAGAGAAAGAGGGGGAAGCAGGCTCTCTGATGAGCAGAGAGCCCGATGGGGGACTTGAACCCAGGACCCTGGGATCATGACCTGAGCCAAAGGCAGAGGCTTTAACTCACTGAGCCACCCAGGCGCCCCCTGACAGAAAAATTTAAAAAGGAAGTTGCTGGTAACTGCACTTATTGGAAATTTTCATTTCCTTCTAGTCTTTTGAAATGTGCATTGTTGCATATATTCCTTTCTACAGTCTGCTCACTGTCTTTCACTTCATAGCATAAGAACTTCCCTAGTTAACTTAAAAACTCTGCTATAATTCTGCATACTTGCATGAATAATCTGTGGAGTAAGCGTTCCATAGATTATCTAACCATTGCCTATCACAAAGGTTAAAGGTGATTTAACCTTTGTGATATAGCATTTCTGGTCCTTGTAGCCCTCGGGCAAAGCCAGAATCCTCAGAAGATGGGTCTCTACAGCTGTGTGCAGGATGTGAAGGGCAGGGTCACCCTGGGAGTCTTGCTGCCTCCAGGACCCTCTGGAGCTGATTCTGGCCTAGATCCCTCCTTCCGCTCCTGCTGGCCAAGCATGTCACAGGCCACCACTCTTCAGTGGGGACCTGGGGTCTAAAGTATCTTCTCCTTGTCACAGGCACATTCCAGCTTTCCCCCACCAGATTCTGCTGCTCTCTGTGAGCTGTTGGCGTCTAGCGAGCTGGCACTGAGTTCTGTGGAGCTGAAGGCGCTCTGTATGCCTTTAAGCCTCCCTTCGTCCTCCTTCGGTTCACTGCCCCCTTTCTGGAAGGATGACCTGTGTCTTAACTTCATTCACTTAGGTTTGTTGTGCCTGTTCTTGAACCTCATGTCAACGCGCAACGCGGTCCTCTCTCACACCAGGCCCCCCCCCCCCATCTCTCTCTCCCTCTCTCTCTCTTTTTTTAAATTTCTTTTCAGCGTAACAGTATGCATTGTTTTTGCACCACACCCAGTGCTCCATGCAATACATGTTCTCCCTAATACCCACCACCTGGTTCCCCCAACCTCCCACCCCCAGCCCCTTCAAAACCCTCAGGTTGTTTTCAGAGTCCATAGTCTCTCATGGTTCACCTCACCCCCCTCTCTCTTTTTTTTTAAAGATTTTATTTATTTATTTGACAAACAGAGATCACAAGTAGGCAGAGGGCGGTGGGGGTGGGGTGGAAGCAGGCTCCCTACTGAGCAGAGAGTCTGATGCAGGACTCGATCCCAGGACCCTGATGAGATCATGACCTGAGCTGAGGGCAGAGGCTTAACCTACTGAGCCACCCAGGCACCCTGCACTGGGCCTCTCTCATTCAGCTGTAGGTGTGTGAGATTCATCCCGGTCATCATCTGTCCTTGTGGCTGATTAATTTCATTATGTGGATATACCATGGTGTTCCTATCCATTCTGCCTCAATGAACCTTTGGGCTGTTTCCAGCTTTTCACTGTTAGAAGCAGTGCTGCTGTGAACATTGTAACACGTGCCTTCGGGTGAGTGTGTGTGTTGGCTGGGTCTCTACCACGAAGTGGAATTGCTAGGTCTTGGGGAATGTGCATATTTAGCTGTGGTAAATACTACCCAACAGTTTTCCAAAATGACTGTTCCGTTTTACACGCCCACATCAGACTTCTGCTGTTTTTTCTTATTGAAGTAAAATACACATAACATAAAGCTGACCGTTTTATCCATCTTAGAGTAAATAATTCTGTGGCGCTCAAGCACACTCACAGTGTTTTGCAACCAGCATCGTAATCCATCTCCAGAACTTTTTAGTCATCCTGAACAGTAACTCTGTCCCCATTGGACAGAACTCCGCATCTGCCCCGTATTCAGCCCCGGGATCCTCTAGTCTCCTCTCTCTCCGCTGTTCTTGGTACCTCATATACACGGGATCCTGCAGTGTTTGTCCTTTTCTGACTGGCTTATTTCACGTACCGTGACGTTTGCAAGGGTGTTCCATATTATAGCCCGTGTCAGAATTGTGTTACTTTTGAAAACTGAATCGTATTCTGCTGCGTGGATATACCAGTTTGTTGATCCGTTCATCTCTCGGTGAACACTTGGGTGGTTCGCTCCTCTCAACTACTGTGAAAAAAGATACTGTGGAAACTGTCATACAGGTACCTGCGTGTGTTCCTGCTTTCCGTTCTTTGGGGTGTGCACCTGGAAAGAGAGCTGCGGGGTCCTGCGGCTGGCTGTGTTTATGTTTTGAGGAGCACCAGACTATTTCACAGGGAAGCTGCCCATTTTCCATTGCCAGTGCCACAAGGTTCCAGTTTCTTCTTTTCTTGCCAGCACTTGTTATTCCCCACCCCTGCCAAAATAGTTTTGGGGCACCTCGGTGGCTCAGTGGGTTAAAGCCTCTGTCTTTGGCTCAGGTCATGGTCTCAAGGTCCTGGGATGGAACCCCACATCAAGCTCTCTGCTCAGCGGGGAGCCTGCTTTCCCCTTCTCTCTCTCTGCCTGCCTGTCTGCCTACTTGTGATCTCTCTGTCAAATAAATAAATAAAATCTTTTATAAAAAATACTTTAAAATCATTTTCCTAGTGGGTGTGGGGTAGTATCACGTTGAGCTTTATGCTTGCATTTTCCTAATAACTAATGATTCTGAGCATCTTTTCATAGGCTTATTGGCCATTTTTGTATCTTCTTTGGACATTTGTTTTTTGATGTTGGGTTTTAGGAGCTCTTTTTATATTATGGATATTTATAGCTTAGAATTCTAGTTTTTTTAGGGGCACCTGGGTGGCTCAGTTGGTTAAGTTGTCCAACTCTTAGTTTTGGCTCAGGTCATGACTCAGGATTATGAGTTTAAGCCTTGCATTGGGCTCCCCTCTGGGCGTGGAGCCTACTTTAAAAAAAGTAAAATTTTACTTTTTAATATTATACTCATATACTGTTTGAATACTTCATTGTGTTCACATTACTTTTGTAGTTTAAAAAAAAAAAAAAACTCATCTCTTGGGACACCTGGCTCTGCCAGTCGGTAGACCATGCGACTCTTGGTTTTAGGGTTGTGAGTTTGAGCCCCACGCTGAATGTAGAGATTTCTTAAAAATGAAATCTGAAAGAAAAAAAAAATCTGTTATCCTTCCTTATTTGCAGACTCCTCTCTGCACCCAACATGGGGCTCGAACTCACAACCCCGAGATCAGGAGTTGCAGCCTCTGCCAACTGAGCGAGCCAGGTGCCGCAAGAAAGGATTTTTTTTAAACAATCATCGTAGAGGAGGAAAGGAGGGGGAGAAAATAAAGCAATCATCATCATCTGAGACTGAAGGACAATTTTTCATAAAAAGGACGGTTGGGAGGCCTCACGCCGACATTTCTGTGACTGTCCCTGTGGGCCTTGTCATGCTGCAGCCTAGTGAAAGGACACATTGGTATCTGGGCCAGAATCAGGGAACACTCTCTAGCGAATATGTTAGAGTCAGGCCGATGTGGCTTCTGAACCTCAGTTTTCTTATCTTTAAAAAAAAAACTAATACTTACCTTGGTGGTTAAGGTAGTTGTCCGGATGAAATGGATCCAGACTCTGGCTTGGTGAATGGTAGTTAGCACCTCCGAGTGCTTATTTAAATGGTGGCCAAGCTGAGGGGATTTACAGGGAGCATGATAAACTAAAACATGGTGAATGTGATAAACTGGAACAGCTAGAGGTTGTCCAGAACCATCTGTGTGGTAGCAGGATGTATATTGCATGTAGGTAGACTCGTGGTCTTCCAAAATGCTGAAAACCTCCTGCCTCCAGCTATGACCTTGGGTTTACCTTGTGTCTCATGAGGTTGTCTGGGGCTGATGGGCTGAATGCCTATGATCTTGATTCTTCAGGTGTCATGAGGAAAGAAAGGGCCTCGGTTCACAAACCACAAAGTGATTGTCCCTCTCGAGACCAAAGTTGGAAGCCCCATCTGGAATTCATAATTGATCACAATGGAGACAAAAGCCAGTCTCCTTCTGGCTTGGATCAGCCCTTGATACAGTCAGAGGACTATTGTCAGGTGTTGCTTCCGCTGGGATAGCTTCCAGAAGCCCCCTCTTTCCTAATACTCTCTTTCTTTCTTCCCCACAGTGATTTGCGTGGACTGCCCTGGGGAAGAGTCAGCCCTGCCTGGCACTGATGGTGATTTCACCGGGCAGAATGATAGAACAGTTCAGGTAAAACACCACGTACACTTGCAACACAGGAGAAAGCTGTTCTCTGTGCATGCCCAGCTTGCTGCTAGCCAGGAGTTTGAGGTTGCTGAGGCCATTATGAACCATGTTGCCCTTTCAGAAAAGGCCGTCCTGGCCCTTGGTTGCCCACAGCTTATAACCTCCCACTAGGGGCGCTAGAGAGTCAAGCCAGCGGGGCAGTGCCCTTCGCCCCAGGGATTCCCTTTCCACCTCCCTTTCCTTCCTTCTCATATCATCTGGCTAAACCCCCGGGGGGAAGGGATGTCGATCCCATGAGCCTCTGGGAAGACAAACCCGAGGCACTTGGCCACATTTCTCTTTTAATTTTTTAAAGACCTAATATAGCCACATGGTTCAAAAAATTAAAAAATAATAAAAAGTTGGGGCGCCTGGGTGGCTCAGTGGGTTAAAGGCTCTGCCTTCAGCTCAGGTCATGATCCCAGGGTCCTGGGATCGAGGCTTGTGTCTGCTTCCTCCTCTCTCTCTGCCTACTTGTGATCTCTGTCTGTCAAATAAATAAAATCTTCAGAAAATAATAATAATAATAATAATTAATTCTCAGTCTTTTAAAATAATAATAATAATAATAAAAAGTTACACAATGAATAACCTCCCTTTGTTTCTGTGCATCTACCTAATGCCCTGTCCAAAACACAGATAACCGCTGTTACCAGTTTTTTCCTTCTGAAATTTCTTTATATATTATATATTTATTTATATTAAACATATGTTATGTATTTTATATATACATATACATACATATATATATACAGACACAGTGGCAGGCAGAGGCAGAGGGAGAAGCAGGGTCCTTGCTGAGCAAGGAGCCCGATGCAGGACTCGATCCCAGGACGCCGGGATCATGACCCGAGCCAAAGGCAGCTGCTCAACCAACTGAGCCACCCAGGCATCCCAATACACAGACCTTTTTTCATCCTCTCTTTTATGCAAAATCCAGCATGCTGTTCACATGTCTGTGCCTTCTTTCTTCACTTAAAAATAGATCAGTATACTGCCTGTCCCCTTCTCACAGATAACCCTGTCGTTAGTTTCTTTTGTGTCTGCCCCCAGACTTTGTTTATATGTGAACCACTATGAATACACGGTCTTATTTTCCTACCCTTTCACACAGAAGACGATACATATTAACCATATGACGTTGTTAAATAAAATACGAAACCAAATTACAGTTTAATATACCTTGTTCTTTTTCAGTTAACAGCATATAACAGAGATCTTTCATGTCAGCACATAGACTTCCTCATTCCTCATTTTTAGAGCTGTAGAGCAGTTCCACTAGATGGAAGTATTATAATGTGTGTTCAGTTGGTTCTCTCCAAATGAACGCTTAGGATTATTTTCAATTTGTCTTTCGCAGTAAACCCCTTTAGGTCTCTTTCCTCACCCTTAATAACCCCTCAAAGTGCGAGGATGTCGGGTGTCTTCCAGCTGTGCGCTGTTTGTGTTACGGAGTCTCCTCTCCTTGTAGGACCGGAAAGCACCGAAGATCTCCCCATCCAGCCGCGTCCTGCGAAGACACAAGAGAGAATGGGTGGTTCCACCAATATCTGTCGCTGAGAATGGCAAGGGCCCTTTCCCTCAGAGGCTGAATCAGGTATGACTGTGCCTTCTCCCTAGAGTCTTGGGTGGCTGCAGGGACCCTCACCCAAAGGCCTGCCAGTGGGGTTTCTTGCTCCTGAAAGCCTTGGTAACAGGATTGGCTTCTGATAAGGCAGTGCCTCTCCAGCCCTCCTCACCTTTGTTGCCATCCTGAGATAGTTGATACTTTGTCAGCTGCCAATTTCTTTTGCTTCCAGCTCAAATCTAATAAGGACAGAGGTACCAAGATTTTCTACAGCATCACAGGGCCTGGAGCAGACAGTCCCCCCGAGGGTATCTTCGCTATAGAGAAGGAAACAGGCTGGTTGTTGTTGAATAAGCCACTGGACCGGGAGAAAATTGCGAAGTATGAGGCAAGTAACCTGTAGCATCCGACAAGAAGCAGGACCCCGTGGGTTGGTGGGGCCAGGCTGACCCTATACCTGTGCACCCACAGCTCTTTGGCCACGCCGTATCAGAGAATGGTGCCTCAGTGGAAGACCCCATGAACATTTCCATCATTGTCACAGACCAGAACGACCACAAGCCCAAGTTCACCCAGGATGTTTTCAGAGGGAGTGTCTTGGAAGGGGTATTACCTGGTAAGAGAACTGGGGAGCGGCAGATAGCTGGGGAGGTCTGCTGGGCCCAGACCTAGCCTTGGGTCAACTTCTGGAACCATCTGGAGGTCAGACCAGGCACCTAAAGCCTGTAAGAACCCTCCTTACCTGATTTTCTCAGGTGTGCATCCTATCACCTGGGATCATCTTAAAAATCTCCAGGCACCGGGTGCTCCAGTCGTTAAGCGTCTGCCTTCACCTCAGGTCATGATCCCAGGGTCCTGGGATCGAGCTACACATTGGTCTCCCTGCTCAGGGAGAAGCCTGCTTCTCCCTCTCCTGCTCCCCCCTGCTTGTGTTCCCTCTCTCACTGTCTCTCACTCTGTCAAATATGTAAAATCTTTTTAAAAATTTCAGATTTTTCTCATTCTATCCCAAGAACCCTGAATAAGAGTGTTCCTAGAGTATAGCCTGGAATCTGTATATTTAAAAATTTCCCAGAAGATTCAGATGGTCAGTCAGGTTTGGGAACCACTAGCTTTGGAGCTACAAAGATCTTGATTTGAATCTTGATTTGCCTCTTCACCCATGACCCTGGGCAAGTTCTTAATCTCAGAGCTTCATTCTTGGGAAATAGATGGTCTTTGTTCCAGGCAGGCCTGTGCTCAGCTTAACATGATTGAGGTTTTCGTTTCTAAGAAAGGAGCAGAGAATGGAAAACAGACCCCACCTAGCAATCTGCCACAAAGTGGAAGATGGGTCCAAGTCAATGAACAGAATGGAGCCTCTCAGAATTCCAGAAGTGGGCAAGGCTGGGACTAGAGCAAGGAGGAAGGATGCTCACTCGTGCCTTCTCTCCTCTAGGCACTTCTGTGATGCAGGTGACAGCCACAGATGAGGACGATGCTATCAACACGTACAATGGGGTGGTTGCTTACTCTATCCATAGCCAAGAGCCAAAGGATCCGCATGACCTCATGTTCACTGTCCACCGGAGCACGGGCACCATCAGCGTCATCTCCAGTGGCCTGGACCGGGAGGTGAGTAGCTCCTAGAGAAAGTGCTATCTCTCCAGCCTTGCTCAGGCTGGGGCCTAACACGAGAGCAGGAAGCCCCTGTCCATGCCGCACAGCCTAAGGCAGAGCAGCGAGAATCCAAGTCAGCTGGGATGGCTGCTGCTGTGTTCCCGTGTTGATGTCCCACAGCTCTCTGAAGCCAGCGGCATGGTGCCAAATGATCTCGTTAAGGTTGAGGAGGCAGCAGTAAAATGCAGGCGTTTGATATTTTCTGTAGGGGTTCTCATTTCCTCTTGGAATGGCTCACTTAGCATGCACATTGCCCAAATTTGTCCCTTGTGTGCTACAAAGTAGAATTAGCTCAATGAATGCTAGAGTCGCCCACTGTTTCCTAATTAATACCTTTGCCCAAATGCCCACTCAAAGCTCCCATTGTGCATCAGCCCAGGGTCGGGGGCAGTCCCCAGACTGCACTGCCGGCTGGCCCAGGAGAACCAGGTGGGTCTGCATTTCTCCACCCTTTACCTCCGTTCTTCCCTATGGTGGGTGAGCTGTGGGGCGGGGATTCAAGAGAACAATGGGAGATGGGGAGAGATTCCCTTACCCTCCACATGCACGCAGGGCTGTATTTCTGGGAGCCCAGGATGAGGCGCCCCTTGACCTGAACTCATTTCCTCTCCAGAGAGTCCCCGAGTACACACTGACCATTCAGGCGACAGACATGGACGGGGATGGGTCTACCACCACTGCAGTGGCCATAATCGAAATCCTTGATGCCAATGACAACGCTCCCGTGTTTGAGCCTCAGAAGGTGAGTGCCTGGTCAGTCCTTCCCTCCGCAGATGATGAAGGGCTCAGGTTTTTCTTTCTAATGAAACTCTGGAACGAGCTCGCTTTGCTTCTGGTCCTGCCCCACCGCTTACTAGGGTGTATGACCAGAGACAAACTGCCTAACGTCTTTGCGCCCCATTTCCTAATCTGTGAAATGAAGAGAATGATATTCCTTGCCTCATTCTCCGTGTTGAAAGGAATAATCTCTGAACAGTTGATAACGCCATTCCCGGAACAGAAGTGCTCGATATGAAAAGCCGTGTTGAGGGGCACCTGGCTGGCTCAGTCATTGGAGAATGTGACTAACCCTTGATCTCCGAGTCATGAGCTCAGGCCCTTCGTTGGGGGTGGAGTTTACTGAAAGGAAGAAGAATAGGCAGAAAGAAAGAAAAGTGTTCATCAGTATGAGCACTTAGAATTGGCCTCACGGCTGTACGTGCCCACCTTCCCCCCGAGAATGCTCTGCACACCTCCGGTGACAGAGGACTCCGTGCCAATCAACTTACCCCCTTCTGTCATTAGATAACTCTTGCGGGGGAGCAGAGATAACTGGCTCCTAAACATGATTTAGGCTTGAGTAAAAATTTGCTGCAAGCAGCTGAGCTCCCAGTGTTTGCCACCTCTCCCAGAACTTCCAGAAACGTTCCTGATCCGGGCCATAGAGCCATCAGGCCCCTAGTCCTTCTTGCCACCGTCTTCATACCTTTCTGATCTCAGCTAGGTGGACGCCACACATGGCAGGGTTCAGGGCATCCAGACCCAGCGAGCTTGCGGGAGTATTTTGCCCTCAGATGTAGGAAAAACAGGTCCCTGTGGCCTCTCCCAGCAGCTGTGAGGACATGCTGCATCTGTGTGGGTCCTGAAACCGTGGGGTGTGGGGTGGGTGGTCCCAGGAAGGTGAGTTGCCCGGAGGATCCACAGCTGGCGAAGAGGGGAACAGTCTCTGGGTGGGCGGTCAGTCTCTGCTCTGATGGTGCTGTGCTTCCCGCGCCGACAGTACGAGGCCCGAGTACCTGAGAACGCGGTGGGCCAGGAGGTGCAGAGGCTGACGGTGACTGACCTGGATGCCCCTAGCTCGCCGGCATGGCGCGCCACCTACCGCATCCTAGACGGCGACGAAGGGGGCCATTTTGCCATCACCACCCACCCCGAGAGCAACCAGGGCATCCTGACGACCAAAAAGGTGAGTCCATTTGGGCGTTAGACAAGGGACAGTCAGTGTACCACCTGCCGTGGGACACCTACTTTGGAATGTTCACCAGGGAGTGCAGCAGGCCTGTGCCTTCTGTCACTTTGCCATCCCTGTCATGTTGAAGAATGAGTTTGTTCCAAGTTTATCTTACCGAGGGACTCCATCCATGATACAGGTGAGAGTCACTGCTCTGATGGAGGCAGATGAGTAGAGCCCCTCCTTCCAGATCCGGGCACCCAGAGGCTGCCCGCAGTTAGTCTTCTCACACAGAGGGTCTCTGTTTTATTGGAATTCTTGCTAGTTTTGCATTGAATCCATAATATGTATCTACGTTTTTGCATAGTAAAATGTTTTAAGTTACTTAGTAGTTAGAGATATGCTTGCCTCTCAAAAAGTCTTTGAATAAAATTGATACTTTGAGAACATGGGCCTAGGGGCGCCTGGGTGGCTCAGTGGGTTAAAGCCTCTGCCTTCAACTCAGGTCATGATCCCAGGGTGCTGGGATAAAGCCCCGCATCGGGCTCTCTGCTCAGTGGGGAGCCTGTTTCCCTTCCTCTCTCTCTGCCTCCCTCTCTGCCTACTTTTGATCTCTGTCTATCAAATAAATAAATAAAATCTTTAAAAAAAAAAAAAAAAAGAAGAAGAAGAAGAAGAAGAAGAAGATGGGCCTAATCATTTTTTTGATTTCTTTAACCTCTTGTTTTTTTTTTTATGAAGAATAGCCTGGGGTGGCTGGGTGGCTCAGTTGGTTAAGCGACCGCCTTCCGCTCAGGTCATGATCCCAGAGTCCTGGGATCAAGCCTTGTATCAGGCTCCCAGCTCATGGGGAGCTACTGGTCCCCCTGCTTGTGCTGTTGGTCTCTCTCTCAAATAATAAAATCTTTAAAAAAAAAAAAAAAAAAGTGACTTAGAGAAGCAGGGTTTTATTTTAGCGACCATCTCCTTTTTTTTTTTTTTCTTTAAAGATTTTATTTATTTGACAGACAGATCACAAGTAGGCAGAGAGAGGGGAGGAAGCAGGCTCCCTGCTGAGCAGAGAGCCTGATTCGGGGCTCGATCCCAGGAGCCTGAGATCATGACCTGAGCCGAAGACAGAGGCTTAAACCCACTGAGCCACCCAGGTGCCCCAGGAATGCAACTTCTGAGGGGAGCTTATAGTTTGGTTTGTCCAGGCCTTTCCTAAAAGTTGTGTATTTGCTGTTCGGTGAAAACATTGGTACACCTGTGGTACGCATGAGCCGCCTTAGTGACATGCAGTTTCCACCTCATTTGGACGATTCCACAAAGAGATGCAAGTAACTGACTACTTCATTATGTTTTCTAGTATGTATCCCAAAGCTTATATATAGAAATATCTTATTATCAGTAATTTTCCTATAAAATTCTCCTTTATTTCACAGTTAGGGTATTCTATTTTTCTAGAATTGTATAAGTTATAAAAGTTACATTATTAATGAAATTCATAATGAGGGCATTGCAAAGTTTTTGTTGCAAGAAGGGATAGTCGGGGGCACCTGGGTGGCTCACAGGGTTGGGCCTCTGCCTTCAGCTCAGGTCATGATCTCAGAGTCCTGGGATCGAGCCCGGAATCTGGCTCTCTGCTCAGCAGGGAGCCTGTTTCCCCTGCTCTCTCTGCCTGCCTTTCTGCCTACTTGTGATCTCTGTCTGTCAAATAAATAAAGTCTAAAAAAGAAAAGAAAAAAAAAGAAGTTGCATTCCTGAAAAAGTCAGTATATATTAAAACAACACCAAAAACTTAGTTTATATGTAAGACAAATAGTAAACAAGAGTTTTCACACCCATGAATACATGAACGTCCAAGGGGCTACTGGCAAGTCGCATGGCCTGTGGGACAGTTCTCTGTCCCTACCCCAGCCTATCAATGCCAAGAGCATCCCCATCATTATGACAACCAGAAAGGCCTCCGCAGGTTTCTACTGCATGCCCTGCGCCACCCTCTTGGGAGCCAGCTCTAGGGCTTACAGGTCTAGGGGTAGTCTGAAAGGCCCTACCAGCCACTCAGAAAGGTCGGGAGGATGGGGCACTGGGGTGGCTCAGATGGTTAAGTGTCCCAACTCTTGATTTCAGCTCAGGTCATGACCTCAGGGTTGTGAGATCGAGTCCCACTCAGGCTCGGCACCGGGGCGTGGAGCCTACTTAAGATTCTCTCTGTCCCTCTCAAAAAAAAAAAAAAGTTCAAGAAAGGCTTTATGGAAAAGACACCATTTCTTTTTTAAATATATATTTGTTTTAGAGAGAGAGGCAGGGGAGGGGCAGAGGGAGAGAGAGAAACTCCAGCAGACCCAGCACCGAGCATGGAGCTCAATGCTGGCCTCTCCATGGGGCTGGATTTCACAACCCTGAGATCACATCTGGAGCCAAAACCAAGAGTCAGATGCTTAACCGACTGCACCACCCAGGCGTCCCGGGAAGGACAGTACTGTGGATGCTGGGAGCTTCCAGCCCCTGGCCACAGGCCCTTTCTTTCTGACATCACAGCACTGCATGGGTCCTCCTCAGACTTTGGCAGCTCAGATCCTCCTTCCTCTTCTCCCGCAGGGCTTAGACTTCGAGGCCAAAAACCAGCATGTCCTGTACGTTGAAGTGACCAATGAGGCTCCCTTTGTGGTGAAGCTCCCAACCTCCACAGCCACCGTAGTGGTCCACGTGGACGATGTGAATGAGGCACCTGTGTTTGTCCCACCCTCCAAAGTCATTGAGGTCCAGGAGGGCATCTCTGTCGGGGAGCCTGTGTGCACCTACACAGCACAGGATCCTGACCAGGGGGATCAGAAGATCAGGTAACCAGGAGGCGGGCTTGGAAGCATCCAGAAGCACTAGTAGCATCAGAGGGGCTGTTTGCTGTGGTCAGCGCTTGTTCCGATTACCGTCAAGATTGCTACATATTTTGACCATCACCCCTGCACAGTGACTTCCCTTCCTATCCTCCCCAAGGCTGAGGACTCTGAGCAGAGATCCAGGGGGCAGGTATAGCCACTCTCTATCATGTGTCCCTGCTGGGATGTCTGCCTGCTGCTTGGGCTCCCATTTGGCGGGGAGATGCATTTTTCATGTGATCATGCTTGGGAGCCCCAAGTCCCATGACAGCGTCTGCCAGTTGGAATGACAACCAGAATTCTAAGTGTACTGGGTATGACTCTTCCCACCTTTTCCATTCCAGCTACCACATCCTGAGAGAGCCAGCAGGGTGGCTAGCAATGGACCCAGACAGTGGGCAGGTCACCGCCACAGGGGTCTTAGACCGTGAGGATGAACAGTTCGTGAAGAACAATGTCTATGAAGTTCTGGTCTTGGCCACAGACGACGGTGAGAGCTTCCTCCCAGCCCGTCCGCTTGGGTGCCTTTGAATCTCACGGCATAGCACATCCCCTCCCCGGACCGAGTAGGGGGTCAGGGGGTCTACCAACAAACCAATCTGGAGGGCCACGGGGGACCTGCAGAGGAGACTTTTAAAGACTAGAACTGGCTATGGGTTTCCCTAAGACCCACGTATTAGGAGAAGGATTTCTTTCATCCCAAGTGTGTGGTTCACTGACACCCGGGTCGGCCTGTCCGTTTCCCCTTGTGATTTGATTAGAAGGGGCTGCCTGGAAAGTGGCGTGATTGATGAGTGATGTCACACTGTGACAGAGCTGGGGGTTGTGACGTGATTTGATGTCTTTGCTTGACATGATGAAACAAGTGAGAAGCAGGTGAGAAGTCACGGCAGGACTGTGAAGGGACCTGGCCCCAGAGCTCATCAGCAAACATGGCGTCATCCCTGAGGTGGCCAGTAGGTTTCCCCTTGGGACAGATGAGTAGAGGCTCTAGCTGCTGTGATCAGTTAGGAAAATCTGCTGAGAATGATGCCATGATTGTCCTGGATTTGCCTTCACTGGTTTGATCTATGATGAGACTAGGGCAGGACGTGGAGGGACTTGAAAAGTTACAGCTGGGCTATTAGTGGGGACATCCTGAGACTGATTGGGTAGATCAGAGAGCTTAACATTCATCTGTCACCCCAACCAAGGGCAGATGTTGAAAGGGCTCCTGTGTGTAATTATAAACAGGGAACCCTCCCACCACTGGCACTGGGACCCTCCTGCTAACTCTGATGGACATCAACGACCACGGCCCCATCCCCGAGCCCCGTCACATCACCATCTGCAACCAAAGCCCGGTGGCCCAAGTGCTGAACATCACAGACAAGGACCTGTCCCCCCACACCTCCCCTTTCCAGGCCCAGCTCACACATGACTCGGACATCTACTGGACAGCAGAGGTCAACGAGAAAGGTGAGTGAGTGCTGGCGGTAGGTGGGCATGTGCCCCATACCAGAACCCCGCATACATTCCCCTGAGTTAAGAACATCAACCAAATGCTGCTTAATTAACTTAGTGTAAGCCTTTAAGAATATTCTAGTCCAACCACTTCCCAGTACAGTTGGAAAAACTGAGGCAGGGGGAGAGAGGGTTTGACTTTCTCAGTCGCACATGATGAAAGAGCCAGGACTCCTGCAGTGATGATAGCCCACATGGCCGGAGCATGCCTGCTGTGTGCTAGAGAGCACTACAGACGCTTCATAGATGAGGTTGCTCAGCCCTCACGGCAACCCACATATATACATCAGTGTGTGCCCATTTTACAGATGAGGAAACCAAGGCTTCTAGAAGGTTAAGTATCTTGCCAGAGGCATTCTGGCTAGAAAATGATGCCACAATTTGAATTCACAATTTGAATCTAGGCACTGTGTATTACCACTGATGTTCTGTCGCTTATCATTTATTGACCCCTGACAATACGCAAGGTATCTTTTCGTTCCTTACGTAATGTTTCTACCACCTTCTGTGGGCAGTACTTTTTTTTTTTTTTAAAGATTTTATTTTTATTTATTTGACAGAGAGAGATCCACAAGTAGGCAGAGAGGCAGGCAGAGAGAGAGAGAGAGGAGGAAGCAGGCTCCCCGTTGAGCAGAGAGCCCGATGCGGGACTCGATCCCAGGACCCCGAGATCATGACCTGAGCCGAAGGCAGCGGCTCTGTGGGCAGTACTTTTATCTGGAGTTACTGATGATAGTGAAGCTCCGAGAGGTTAAGTAGCGTGCCCAAGGGCACAGAGCGTGTGAGTGTGGACCAGAAGCTGAAGCCGCACCTGCTCCCGTCCACCTACCTGTCGTTTCTTTTTCTCGTTCCCTCCAGAGTGTCTCAGTCTTTCATGGCTTTCCAGTTGTCACTGGCCTGGGAGGGGTCAAGTGGCATCAAGTGAGTGAGGACTTGATGTGTGAGAAAGATCCAGCCCCAAAAGCCAGTGAGGCCCCTGGAGAGACACTGTTCACTTTGGTTTAAAACGTCTCCCCTTCCTCTTGGACCCTTCCCTCCACCAGGAGGAAATAGGGAACCGGTGCACACGGGCTCTGCCCCGAAGGAACCCAGTGCTCAGTGTCTGTTCTTGCTGAGCCCAGATACCCACATTGTCTCAATTTTATGATTTCTGTCACCTGGGTAGGTATGCCTGGCACCTTTCCTTTGAGGAACCCAAGCTGGTCTCCTGTCACTCCCTTGTGGCCTAGAAGCCATTTTCCCGCCATTTATTAGTTTTGTGATTATGGACAAGTTACCGAACCTCCCTGTTCCTCAGTAAACCCTATCTATAGAATGGTGCCAATAATTGTAACAACTTCCATCCAGTTATCGTGAAGATGAAGTAAGTGATTTCACCAGAGGCCTCTTGTCTGGTACTCCGTGCTCCGTAGAAGTGAGCGAGCACCTTCACCAGCATTCTTCCCAGGCAGCAATCACAGGTCTGGCTCGCTGAGGTGTGAGCATGTGGCCGACGTCCAGTGGTACCGTCACCCGGTGATAGTACTGATACCTGGTTCTGGGGTTTTTTGGTTTTCTTTCTTTCTCTCTCTCTTTCCCCCCTTTCTTTCCTTCCTTCCTTCCAATATTTTATTTGACTGAGAGAACAAGGGGAGGGCTGGGGGTTAGGATCAAGCAGACTCCCCTCTGAGCAGGGGAGCCCGGTGTGGGGCTCCATCCCAGGATCATAACCGGAGCCGAAGTCAGATGCTTTACTGACTGAGCCATCCACGTGACCCTGGTTTTTGGTTTTTAGTTTAGTTTTTTTCTCCCTGACCATGTCCTTGTTGTCAGGGGAATTAATCCAAACCTTACCCACGCATGACCTCAGTCTGGTTACTTAGCCTCCCTAAGCTTCAATTCCTGCATTGGTAAAATGAGGCTAGAGGTACCTCCTCCCAAAGCCGCGGTGGAGATGAGAGGAGAGCCTCACTCCCACTCGGTGTCCGCTTAGTCACCAGCACCGCCCTCATCCCTTGCGAAATTCACCCTCCACGTGGGCGGAGGCTGATGGTAGGGATGTTCCGGTGAAATACCCGACCTTGGCCTCGACTTGTGGACCGGACATTCAGCCCGCAGAGCTCCCTGTCCACCTGCCATTGCTGCATGGGAACAGGGCGGAGTCTCCCTTCAGGCCTTTTTTTTTTTTTTTTTTTTTTAAGATTTATTTATTTATTTATTTATTTATTTGACACACAGCGATCACACGTAGGCAGAGAGGCAGGCAGGGGTGGGGGTAGCAGGCTCCCCACTGAGCAGAAAGCCCGGTGTGGGGCTCAATCCCAGGACCCTGAGATCATGATCTGAGCTGAAGGCAGAAGCTTTAACCCACTGAGCCACCCAGGCACCCTCCCTTCAGGCTTTCTTACTAAGAGGAGCCCAGCAAATATGCAAAACCTTTGAACAAAACGTGGCCTGAGGTCAGTGTTGAAATAGGCCAGCAAGCCTGAGGGTGGGGGAGCTTGCATCATGAGGTGGATTTTGGTTGCCCCAGTGAGAGGGGACACTGCTAGCATGTAACGGTGAGGACCCTGCATGAGGAGAAGTCATGCTACCCTGGCTAATGGCTCCTTCCATGAGAAACAAGTCCAAACTGAAGGTCCAGGGCGCCTGGTTGACTCAGTTGTTAAACGTCTGCCTTCAGCTCCGGTCACGATCCCAGTGTCTTGGGATCGAGCCCCGCATCAGGCTCCCTGCTCAGCCTGAAGCCTGCTTCTTTCTCTCCCACTCCCCCTGCTTGTGTTCCCTCTCTTGCTGTGTCTCTCTCTGTCAAATAAATAAAAGTTTAAAAAAATAAATAAACGAAAGCCTTTCTTCAGAGAAGCCCCTGACCCTGTATTTCTCACCCACAAACGTAGCCCTCTTCCCCATTCTCAGACCGCCACACAGCCCCCCCAGAGTGGGACCACTTGTGCACCCCCACTGACACTTGGCTTGGCTTCTGCTTTGAGGTTAACCTGCCACCCGCCCTGGGCCTTGGAAGGCAGGTTAGCCCTGTGCCCACTGCAGCCTTGCCACCAGCACCCCCAAACCTCGTGTGCATCACTGATGCTGTGACAGCGCAGCCTGGTAGCCTCTCCGACCTGCTCACCGATGTCTGTTACATCACCAGCCATGTGCGTTCGCATTTATTAATAACTGATGCTCTCAGGGCGCCTGTATAGTGCAGTGGGTTGCACATCAGACCCTTGATTTTGGCTCAGGTCATGACCTCAGGCTCCTGAGATCAAGCCCCTTGTGAGGCTCTGTGCTGTGTGGAGTCTGCGTAAGACGCTCTCTGCCTCTCCCCCTCCCCCTGCACCCTTGGGCTCTATCTCTGAAATAAATAAATCTATGAAAAAAATAATGCTTTTGCAGAAATATCGGTGTTTCAGGTACTGAAATTGTATCTGACAGTTGAGGCATAAACATATTTACTATTACAGTGGCAAAATGCTGTAATAATAAAAGGTAGTGAACTTTCAGGTAGGAAAACAGGTGGTCAGTCAGCATGAATGCTAAAAGATAGAATTAGTTATCGCGGGAATAATGTACTTTGGTGGGTTCACATTGAGAACAGTTGAGCAGCTAATGATGCTGAGAAATTATCGGCTCTGCATGACATGGCTTTTTAAAACCTTCATTATTTTAAAGATACTGTGACTATCGATTTGATTTTAAGAAAATAAGACAATGGGAGCACCTGGGTGGCTCAGGTGGTTAAGCAACTGCCTCCAGCTCAGGTCATTTTTCTGGAGTCCCGGGATCGAGCCCCGGGCTGGGCTCCCTGCTCAGTGGGGAGTCTGCTTCTCCCTTTGACCCAATCTCCCCTTGTGCTCTTTCATTTTCTTTCTTAAGTAAATAAATGTCCTTTAAAAAAGAAGAAGAAGAAGAAGGTAATGTGGCCTCTCTGTTGTGGCAAACGTTATCTGTCTCCTCCAGGAAACACAGTGGCCTTGTCCTTGAAGAAGTTCCTCAAGCAAGACATCTACGATGTACACCTTTCTCTGACTGACCGTGGCAACAATGAACAGCTGACAGTGATCAAGGCCACCGTGTGTGACTGCCATGGCCATGTGAATACCTGCCCCGACCCCTGGAAGGGTGGCTTCCTCCTCCCAATCCTGGGGGCTGTCCTGGCTCTCTTGCGTAAGTACCCACACTCTTTCTCCTCCGAGGATGGGGTAATTCAAAGACCCAATTCTACCCTGAACTGCTAGGACAAAGGCGTCCCCAACATTGCCCATCTGTTCCTGATGCTCTTAATTCTTGGGGTGTCATTCAGTGGGGAGATGTTTATGGCGCTTCTGGAACGCGCTAGGCTTTTGGGAAACAGTGGTGAACAGACAGAATGAGCCCTGCTGTGATGTCGTCTAGAGGCTTGAACAGTTGTTCTGAATGTGCGATCTCCAGACCAATAGTATCAGCAGTGCCAGGAACTTGTTAGGAAGGCCAGTTCTCAGGCCCATCCTGACCTACTGATTCAGAAGCTTAGGGCTAAGACCCAGTAATCTGTGTTTTCACAAGCCCTCCAGGGGTTCCATTGCATGCTAGAGTTTGAGAGGCCCTGGTCTAGGGGGCAGACGTGCTTAGTTACAAACTAAGTTCTTTAAAGGTAGAACCTTTCCCATTGGCTTTTTCCACTCTCTGAATTGGTCCTTACACAGAAACACATGCAGTCCAATAGGAAGTTAACAAGGGCAAGCTTTAATCCACATCCTGCACACCCAGCACTATTTCTGGCTCTGGGGTGCAGCACTTTATAAAACAGACCTCTTTCCACCCTCATGGAGCTTACTTTCCAGTGCAGAGAACAGACGAATCAGCTGGCAGAGAAATTGGTGTTGGTATGGACAAAAAGCAAGCACAGAGAGGAGGTCTGCCATCTCAAGTAGGTTGGGTAATAAAGGCTTTTCTGAGAAGGGGTATTCAAGTAAAGACCTGAAAGAGGTGAGGAAACAAGTCATGAAGATATCTCAGGAATAGCGAGTGCAAAGGCCCTGAGGCAGCACTGTACTTGGTGTGTGGAAACAACAAATGGCTAGAGTGGAAAAAGCAAAAGGGAAAGAAGTAGGAGATGGAGTCAGAGAGGTGATGACTGTGGTGGAGCATCATGCTGGGTCTGGATGAAGTGTGAAGTCATTGGAGCGCCTGGGTGGCTCAGTTGTTAAGCATCTGCCTTTGGCTCAGGTCATGATACCAGGGTCCTGGAATCAAGCCCCATGTCAGGCTCCCTCCTTGGTGGGGAGCCTGCTTCTCCTTCTGTTTCATGTTTCCCCTGCTTGTGGTCCCTCTGCCAAATAAATCCGAAAGAAAGGAAGGAAGGAAGAAAGAAGTCATCAGAAGGTTTATAGCAAAGCAGTGATGTGATTTGACTTGAGTTTTACAGGATTCCTACTAAACAGAATGTGCAGGGGTAAGGGTAGAGACAGGAAGAGCATTAAGGAGCTATTGCTGTAATCTAGGGGTGAGACAATGAGAGATGGTCCTATTTTAAGGCAGAATCTGTTCAGATTCATATGAGAACTGTAGACTCCCCAAGAAGACTAGGTCTGTTGTGTTGGGCCAGAGATGGACGTCAGTTCTGTCAACAGGCCAAAGTGATAAAGGTGAATAGTGGCCGTATTGTGTCAACTTAACAGCTACAGAGAGGTTCCTGGGGACCCTTCTATACATGGGATTAACTGGAGGCAGTCCTGGCATTAGGGAGAACAGCCGGGCGTTTGCTGGCCTATATACCCCCATGTCCCAGTAGCCTGCTGGCCCTTCCAACCATACACCTAAAAGCCAGTCTTCCTCTTGAAACACCAACATAGCATTTGCACCTGTGTTCCAGTTCCTGCACCACATCAGACTTGCCCTGTCTTGCTTTTAACTTAACGTCTGTGCCTAATTTAGGGGTCACCTGGGGACTGGAAAAGAGTCCTGTTGGAAAAATAACATTTGGTGGGAGAGTCCCTTGAGAACCAGTATCACCGATGAGGGCAGACTGACAGTAAATGATACAGACTCTTTTGGGGGGTGGGGGGGACAAGGTCCGATTGCTGCCAAGAGGGAGTGGTACTAGGCTGTAGCTGCGCGTGTGCTAAGTGCTCCAAGGGAGGAGCGCCCAGGTGAAGCCCCCAAAGCTGAAGGTGCTGGGTGCATCTGAGGCACTCCAAGGAGGCCGGTGTGTTAGACCCGCTCACCGGCGTATATGTACGGGCACAGGCAGGGGGCGCTCCTGTACACTTGGATAAAGAGTTAGGGATTTTCCTAGGTGCAGAGCAGCTATCGAAGTATTTAAAACACTGGCTACCAAGGAGAGGGATCTAAAATTAGCTGGGGCTCTGAGGGTTTGGGGGTATTGGCCAGCTATGTGATTGCGGGGGAAAATATTTACCCTCCCTAACTCTTCCAGTCCTCCTGCTGGT